>NC_142097.1:22351742-22963473 GCF_054644295.1 Miniopterus natalensis
ACACCTGGTGGCCAGGAGTGCAATTGCAGGCAGTGACGAGGCAGGGCCTTCTTCCTATCTGCTGACCTTGGAGAGGAGCTGTGTTCCCAACTCCAATAATCCCATCTCCCCTAATTCCAAACCCCTCAGTATGAAATTGCCCCCAGCCACCACCTTCTTCAACCCCCATCTCCCTTTTCTAGTTCTGCACACACCAGGCCTTTCCACTCTTCAGAGATATCTTGTCTCTAAATCTTGAAACCACCTTGCCAAAGGGTCCTAAGTGCAGTCCCGGCGGGAAGCGGGAGATAAGCGTGTTTGGGTGAGTCAGAAGATTCCCTGGGGAGGAGGCCCTTGAGGATGGGTAGAAATTGGCCACGGAGATAACAGGGGAAAGAATTTAACCAGGCTTCTTAAGAAAAGGACAGAGGCGTGTTTTGTACTAGGCTGCACTCTGTCTTATTTCACTTGACCTTCACAAACAAGCTTGCCAGGGAGCTAGTATTGCTCACCCTTTACGATAAGGAAATTCTGGTTCAGGAAAGTAAACTTATCTGCCCAACGTGACAGGGCCGGTTTGTCTGATGTGAGTTGTGGGGCATTTGAGCTGATGAAGATCAGGAGGAACTCTAGATCACCGAGGAAAAACAATGACAGTGCAGGGTAGCTTTCAAGTGCTCTCGTAGTCCTTGGCACCAAAGCCTGCCCCATCCTCAGAGGCACTGCCAGGACAGATGAGGGTCCCACCAAGGCAACTGGCACTGGCTGGACTCTGCTTCCATGCAAGACAGAGAGGGCTGCAGGGACTGAGATTTACGATGGCCATGGCCTTCATGACTTAATGGTCAGGAGTTGAGCTATTTCATCTCATCATACAGTTTTGTCTAGAAATAGCTGCAAACCTTCACTCCAGGATGGCTTTCAGTCATGAGAGGGTGACCTGTGTATCTCCTAAATCATATTAATACGCAGGGCAGCAGCCTGTGCTTCCTTCCTTCCCTCCGCAGCGCCTTTCGCCATCGCCAGCCACTCTCTTCTATAATGCGGAGGGCGCAGAGGAGGGGCAGAAGGCCACTCTGAGGTGGCCCCATCTGCCCACCCAGGCAGCTAGGCAAACTGTCAAGGAGCAGCAAATTAGCTTGCCCCCCCACCCCAGATTAACATAAATACTTTCCCCCCTCTACCCCTCTCCTTCCATGTCTTCTCCCCTCTCCCCCCTCCCCACTCTCTCGGCTTGTCTAGCTGTCCCCCCTCATCCTCCAGGACCTTCCTGGGATGGGGCTGCCTTGCTGAGCCGTTCAGATGAAGGCATGACCCCTTCCTCCCAGGGGACTCAGTCCTTGAATAAGACCCTCCGGAAGACCTGTGTGTAAGGGGGATCCCTGTGCTCCCCTCAGCCCTCCTCCTAATACAAGTGTGGGAACTCCTCTCCACACCTGCCTAGGTGTCCAGGGGCTTGCTTTAGGGCTCTAGGCATCCAGGTAATGGGTGGAGACAGAGCGAACATCCCATTCTGGGTGCAGACTGGGTGATCCAATGACAGGGTTTACGCATAGACTGTGGGACAGTCTCAGCCATGGGCATTGGCTGCTGGTGACTCTGGCCGTGTCCCCGTTGGTCCTTCTCACCATCCACTCACCATCTCTTCCTGGCTCACAGAGGGGCCTTGAGAACCACTTCCCCCATCTGTCCTTAAACCCAGGACCCCACCCCCTCCCCCTCCCTTACTCTTCCTTTCCTCATCCCCCCCTGGGTCCCAACCTACACTCTCTTGGCCCTCCACAAAAAAAGTTCCTTCACTTTTCTTTCACAGTGTAGCCTGGTGGTCTGTTAGAAGCCAAACCCAAATCATTAGCGACAGGCAGCTGCCCTCCTCTAGGAGCTGGGAGGCTGGTCTTCAAACCCTCCCCCAGAGCTGAGAGGCAGTTGTATCCTGTCCGCCTAGCTATGCCCTCCCCTCAGCCACAACCCCCAGGATGAGCAGTAAATAGAAAAAAGAAAGGAAAAAGGCCAGTGAACATACTCAAGCAGAAGGTGGCTCCTGACAGCCCCCAGAGGGCGCACTGCCGCAGATATATTATTGCACCAACATTTGGTTGTCTTTTTATCTTTATAAGGAGCCTTCTCAGACCTCATCTCTCACAGCCAACACGTGATATGGGCATTATGAATGATAGCTATCATTACAAAGCACCCACTGTGCTGGGTGCTTTCCATGTGTTCTCCTATATAATCCTCACACCGACCCTGAAAGGTCAGCAGTATAATCCCCACTTCACAAGCAGGACTCTAGAGGTCAACCTGCCCAAGGCCATGCGGCTAAAAAGTACCAAAGTGGGGCTAGAGTCCAGGTGGGGAGTCTCCGGGGCAGGACGGGTAGGTCTTCCCTCTGATTCCTGGGGTGTTGGCGCAGAGGCAGGGTGGGGCTGTAGTGCTGGGCTCTGCCAGCAGAGGGCGCTCCGAGGCCGTGGGGCCCTGAAAGGCTGTCTTGCCTGGGCTTTCAGGGCCCATAGCCCGCTCCTTTCTCAGAGGCTGCCCTGGAGCCAAAATCCATGGACAGGTGGGGGCCAAACACTGCCAGGATGCTGCAGATAACCGGCGGTGCTTTTCCCGGTGCCTGTGCCTTGGGTTCTGGTCACTGAACAGTTCTGTTTCCTTCCCCATGTGTGAAATTGCAAGGTTAGTATGTCCAGACCCTTGAATCCCTGGAGGAAGTGGGGGGCTAGAGGAGGATTGTCCTCTGTCATTTCAGAGAACCCAATGGAAAGGAGCTGCCCAGAATAACCAAGGTGCCAAGGGTTGACCACCCTGCAGACACTGGTGATCTCTGTGATCCAAAACTAAGAAATGTCCCTGATGGTCAATATGAGAGAAGAAATTAAATGCAAGTACACGCAGCTTCTTCGCTAAGTAAGAATATCAGATCGGAGTTAGGGGTTGGGGTTGGTGGTCAGCAAAGGTGGGGGTTCCTTCCAGTTCTCCCGACCCTGCCTGGCTTTCTCCCTCTCTTTCTTTTCTTCCCTAAGGAGAAGCCCTCACGTCACGAGTCTCCTAAGGCTGGCTGTTCTGTGTCCTCCCCGCTGCCAAGGCCAGCAAACCTGATTACCAGAAACAGCTTTGTTCTGAGAGAAACAGAACGGAGCTGGAGGGTGGGGTCCCAGAGGTTGGGCCTCTGGAGGAAAATCAGGGTGCTTGGGATGCGGTGGCAAGAGCCCTCATGGCAGTGACTTTCCAGCCTCCCCCTCCAAGGAGGGATTCATGGCCCAAACTCTTCTCCAGCGCAGGGACAGGTGATCCAGGCCGGGAACTGATCAACACAAGGGCAGTGGTGGAGAGCTAGAGGGACTTCGCTGTGGCCTGGGACCCAGGAGCAGTCGCCACAATGCCCTCCTTTGGCAGAGGAAAGATTCAAATCCCCTGTCACCTCCAAAGGCCACCACCAGACCCTGGGACAGCTTCCTAGAGGATGACTGCCCAGGGCACCCCCCCAAGCAGCCCCTGGGAGCTGCCGGGGAATCTTGCTCAACACAGGGAAGCAGCTTTGGCATGGCTACCATGACCTTTCACCTTGACCTTTCACTGCAGCCTGACCTCTCTGGGGTGGGAGTGAAGCACAGGGGTGGGTGTCCCTGTCAGAGGTGAACATGTCTTTAAACAAGAGAAGCGGGAGGGTGCTGAAGAGAATGTTAAATGTCCCTCCAGGGCTTGACCCTGGTCACTCAGCCAGCAAGGGGCAGAGCCAGGCCTAGAACCTTCTTTTCTGGGTCCCAAGTCAAGAAAGAGAAGGAGGGAGGGAGATAGTGAAAAAAGTGTTAGAGGCCCGAGGGGCACCCACTGGAGGTGACCCTGCCCTGGGAACCTGTTCAGTGGCAATGCTGGACTGCTCTGTCCAAATACAGGTGCACCCCCTGCCTGAATATAAGAGACCCCCTGGGCCTAGGAGGCCTGTGGCAGGAACTCAAGGAGCCTTCTGCCAGCTGAGGGGTGTCCCAGTGGCAAGGCCTAGAGACCTGTGGAACCCACAGCTAGCTGCTTGGAGAAGTGGCCGTGGTGGGGGTGGGGTGGATTACATAGAACACAGGCTGCTCAGGGCTCCTGCAGAATCCTCCTGCCTCCAGCTGCCTCCCCTCCCCAGCCTGCAGCAGCCCGCCTCAGACAACTGCTCTCCCAGGCTCCCTAACGTCCCCCTTCCCCTTTCCACTTCCCCCCCTAGGCCCTGCCCACCCTGGGGCAGCCCAGTGCCCTAGTCCAAACATTCCCCACCCCCCACAACTTCGGCACCTTCTGTTGCCCTCTGGACTCTCACCGGCATTCTCCACTCTGCGATCTGGCTCTTAGGACCCTCCCAGCATCCTCTCTCCTTGCTTTCCACCAGAGCCCTCCCTCCAGACAACCTGCTTTGTTTCTGTTCCCCATCACCCTGACTGGGATGCTCTGTGTGGATCTTGCTTTGCTCTTTCCCATCCCTCCTGACACACACCCCCACCACCTCACACATTCCCCCCCCTCCCCTGGGCCTTCTGAGTCCTACCCCTCCCTGATAGCCCTGCTCCAGCCCCTCCCTACCTGGGCCTTCCCAGGCCAGCCTGCCCCAGGGACCTCTCTCCTCTGAACAGCAGTCCAGCACCCATCTCCACTCCCTTGGCTCAGTCGTTCTCTTCCTGGAGAGCTTGCTGGGCGTCCCTAGGGAGCCCCTGCAGAAGGTCCCAGGCCGGGGTCCTATTTTCTAATCTCCTAGATGGGTGTTCAACGCCTGTTTGTGGATTGACAAGAGATTCTTACATTTGTAATACTTTCAGTAGCCAGCTCCCACCGTGCATGGAGAATGAGATTGGTGCTGAGATGTTTTCATTTGTGCCTTTTGGAGGCACAAGTTTGTTTGGAAAAGTTTATTGCAGGGGAGTCAGGCCAGGCTGCTTCATCCTGGGCATGGACCTCAGCCCTGGCCTTCTGGGCAATTAGCCTTCTACATACTCCACTCCCCTCAGCCAGTCTCAGCGGTGAGTCGGAATCTCTATCTAAAGTTAACAGGTCTGCCATCTTCCCTTCTCTGGGCTGTGGACTCCTTCGGGGCTGGACCGTGACCCTATCATCCCACTGTCTCCACAGCCCTCGGCATGTCACTGTGGGCCCACATGTGTGCACCAGCTTCACTGGTGATGTTGTTACCAAATTGTTTAAGGCTCAGAGAGCTTTGGGGACTCACCCAAGGTCATCCAGTCAGTCAGTGGCTCAATTGGGGAACAGTGCCTGGCTAAATAAATACACGCAAAATAAATGATCAAAATATTTTCTGTTCTTCCCAAAATGGGGCACATTTATTCTCAGAGTGACACTTCTCATCCCTTGCCATCCTTTGTCCAGACAGTCCCCACTTCTGATTGCCTCTCCCCTGTCCTCCGGGCAGCCGTGACAGGCTCACACCTTCAAGTCCTCCAACATGACTTCTGTGACCACTCCAGCCCCGAATGACCTTCCAGGCTGTGAATGCCTGTGGATGCCACACTCTTTAGCACTAACATCTTGTGCTGTCTTATAGGGTTTGCTATTGTTTTATATGAATATGTCTTATCTCTGAAATCTGACTGGGTGACAGGCAGAGAGAGGCACCAGGGTTTATCATTGTGTATTGCCAGGTGTTCAGGGTAGTGCTGAGTCATGGCAGTTTCTCCATGGAGAATCCAAGAGCTACCTTAATGCCCATTTTGGAACAAGATGGGGTAACAATGTACAGTAGCCTACCCTGTGTGCTCCTCCTCCCACCCAGCTACATTCCTGACTACAT
Source organism: Miniopterus natalensis (assembly GCF_054644295.1). Lineage (NCBI taxonomy): Eukaryota > Metazoa > Chordata > Mammalia > Chiroptera > Miniopteridae > Miniopterus > Miniopterus natalensis. The sequence goes on from NC_142097.1 coordinate 22,357,507, forward strand.
TTCTCCTTGCCATTCCTTGAGCTCTCCAAGTGTTTCTCTGCCTCTGGGCATTTGCACATGCTGTTGTTCTCTTTCCCTGGACTGTTCTCCTGGATTTCAACACCCTCCCTCCTTCCTTCATTTCCATCAGGTCTCTGCTCTTTCACCTTATCAGAGTGGCCATCCCTGCCCACCCTATGTAAGAACACAAGCCCCCATCCACACTGCCTCTCTACCTCCCTACCCTAGAAGGTAAGCTCCATGAGGGCAGGAACTTGGTCTGCTTCGTTCACTCCAGCACATAAGGCAGTAGGGACTCAGTAAGTTTTTGTTGGCTATCGTTAACAGCAGAGGGTGGGGACAGCTCCCAGTCTACTGGCTTTCACATATCTTCCACTTAAAATCCAGAAAATAAAAGCTGAGGCAGACTTAAGCCTGGGGCTCTGTTGGAAGGGAGAGGTTCAGTAACTTGAAGATAGGTCTCTTTCCGCCCTCCATGTCTGCACACAGCTGAGGGAGCCGCAGGAGTCCTAGGGGTGTGACACCCCATCCCTCCCCCATCCTTGTAGGGTCAGAAGCAGGTCCTCGCGTCCTGGAAGAGGTGGACGCTCAGGGCTCAGGCGTAGGCTCAGTGCAGAGTTGCTGCAGTTCTGACGCGAACCACCAGATGGCGCCCGAGCGTCCGCGTCTCGCTCCTCCAAGTGCAGAAATGTTTCCGCTTTAAACCCTCGCGCCAGTTTTCCTTAACCTTCCCCTCCCTGCAGGTGAAAGCTCCCCGCCGCTGTGAGGCGGGACTCTGACCGGGGTGTGAGACGCTCGAAGGTCCAAGACCGGGGACATTAACTGTTTGGGTGCCAAAACTGGGAGTTGCGATGTGGATAAAGGCGACAGAGGTGAATGCTGCTGCTGTTTGAAAACGCAACCCCACAATCAGCTCTCAAAGCTAACCCGAGGCCGAGGCTGTGCACCAGTGTGTGCGTGTGTGTGTGTGTGTGTGTGTGCTTGCGCCCGTGTGTGTGTGTGTGTGTGTGTGTGTGTGTGTGTGTGTAACCAGAGAGCACGAACATCAGGGTTTCAGAGCTCGTCTGTCTGTCCCACTGTGTGAGAGCTTGGACGGGTGACCCTGTGCCTCACAGCCCCTGGTAACGGAGAACATTCACACCCGCAGAGGGAGGGGGATGTGGGGACACTTCTGTCCTGATGTGCCTCCTAGCGTGTCTAGTTCTGTGCACGCGTGGTCGGGAGTACCTGGACTGAGCATCTGTGGCTGTGCTGTGTGTGTGCGCCGGCCCCCACTTTGGCCTTTCTGCCCAGATGACAGGGGCTCTGCCATAAGGGGAGCAGGTACACACGGCAGCAACTCAGAGAGCATCTGTCGTGGACACACATGTGGTGCTGCTGTGCTGAGCCTCTCTATTGGATTTTATGTGACATGTGGCCCAAGTGTCATCTGGGCAGAAAGACCAAAGTGGGGGCAGGCGCGCACACACAGCACAGCCACAGATGCTCAGTCCAGGTACTCCCGACCATGCGTGCACAGAACTAGACACGCTAGGAGGCACATCAGGACAGAAGTGTCCCCACATCCCTCTCCCTCTGCGGGTGTGAATGTTCTCCGTTACCAGGGCTCTATATAGGGACACCCAGGGCCCAGGCAGGAGGCGTGCATAGGTGTATGCCTGCTTGTATGTGCTGTACCCCTGTGATCTCCCTCTCCTGGGGCTCAGGCAAGGCCAGCTTGCTCTCTACTTCCTGGATATTTTACTTCTCCATGATAGAGTCCTTCCAGGCTGCTGCTCTCCTCGGTTTACATTGCACCTGCCTTTCTCCCTGGCCTAGCATGCCTTAGGGGAGGTTGTTTATTTCTTCAATTAAAAGAAGAAAGGCCCTGGGAGCCTGAACACTTGAAATTATCACGTAGTAAAATGCTCTGACATTCATGAAACCATAAACCTCACGGTGGTGTCTCAGCTATCCCTGGCCCTAGGTTTCCCCCGCCCTGACCTAAGGGGTTCTCCCCTCTCCTGAGGCTGAGGAGATCTGTGGCCAGAGAGACCCTGTGTATCTCTGTTTGCATGTGGGACCCTGTGTTAAGCTTTCACTTCCCACAGGTCTTTTCTGCCTCAGTGTGGTATACAGAAAAGTCTAGAAAGTGGAAAACCCAGATTCTAGCACCTCCTCCCTGCCTGTGTGATCTTGGACAAGGCCCCTAACCTCTCTGGGCCTCGGACTCCTCCCTGGTAAAATGAAGCTGGTGTGCACTATGACCTGAAGTGCCTTCCTGCTCTGACACTGTGTGATCTGAGGCCCTTTGTTAATTAGAACCTTCTACAGTGGGTATAGAAGGGGTCGGCAGCCCAGCCGGTGTGGCTCAGTGGTTGAGCATTGACCTATGATCTAGGAGATTGCGGTTCAATTCCCGGTCAGGGCACAAGCCCGGATTTGGGGCTCGATCCTTGGTGGGGGGTGTGCAGGAGGCAGCCAATCAATGACTCTCTCATCACTGATGTTTCTATCTCTCTCTCCCTCTCCCTTCCTCTCTCTGAAATCAATAAAGACTTATTTAAAAAAAAAAAAAAAAAGAAGGGGTCAGCATTCTCCCCATTTGACAGGAGAAGGTGAAGGTTGGCAGGATTCCTCCTGGGACGCTGCTCCCTCCGCAACACCGCCCTGAAATAGACAAAGACGGAGAGAGCATCTCTGAACACGGACACGTGCTCACCACCACGTGCTGTGATCGTCTTCTAGAACACCCCAAACAGCCAGGAGGGAATTGATGAGAACTTGTCTCACAGCTCTACACAGTAATTATTGGTGTTCATAATGATGCCCCAAGGCATTACATTCCCCTGAAATGCCTTCGGAATCATCAAAGAAAGATTAAACCATGCCTTGTATAATTGCTCTTTGAAATACCTTCTATTTTATTCTCTTGCTTGGAAAATTGATAACCTATGGATTTTCAATTAACTTTAAGTTACGAAGAATATTCAGTTTACCCAAGTATCCCATCCATTTTCTGTTCCCTTTTAAGAGTTTATTATCCATCTCAGGCTGTCTCCCTGAAGATGACAGAATTTGAAGGCGTCAAAAACAGATCTGTCATTGGAGGACCAGGCCCCAGCCCTTCCTAAGACGGTTGCTCTGCAAGTCACCTAGCCTCTCTCAGCCACTATGTCCTCACCTGTGAAAAATAGAGTAATGCCAGCCTCACTCCCTCAGGGACATTGCCAGTAGCAAGTAGGTTATGGGTATGTTTGCAGATACCATGTCTGTGCAAATGAGACTTTCTTGGGAAACACTTGAAGACAACTTGGTGAGACCCCTGGCTCAGTCAGCTAAACTGCTAACTTCGTCAAGGAGCACAGGACAGGTGTCCTGGACCCATGGTTTTCCCAATAGCAACCTGTGCAGCCTTGGGCAAGTCACTAGGCCTCAGCTTTGTCATCTGTAAAGTGGGAGCATGCTGACTTGGAGGAGACCAGAGATTGCAAATTGCCAGTTTGAGAGCCAAGTTGTGCCCGTAGCCATCTTTTAATTGAGCGGCAGTGTTTTAAATTCATTACCAACTTAAAAATTGAGAGATCGCCCATAAAAATCTAGAATCATAGCTCTTTTTAGAAACTAGAAAGATGTGATAAAGCTAGGCCCAGCCTGGCTGGTGTTGCTTAGTGGTTGAGCGTTGACCCATGAACCAAGAGGTCACAAGATCAATTCCTGGTCTGGGCACATGCTGGGGTTGCGGGTTCGATCCCCAGTAGGAAGTGTGCAGGAGGCAGCCGATCAATATTTCTCTCATCAATATTTCTGTCTCTATTCCTCTCCCTTCCTCTCTCTAAAATCAATAAAAACATTTTTAAAAAGCTAAGCCCATGTTCTTGCAAGGCAAAATTGGCCAATGCCAAGTAGCTGTTGGGGCCCCTCTCTCTTTCATTGTACTCCTGTGTCACCCTCCCAGCTGGCTTTCCTAGCCTGTGTGTACTGGCCTGACCCCATGTGGGGTCGTGACCCCTAACTGAGTGATCTCTGAGGCTTCGGGCCTTGAGCCATCACAGCTGCCCCAGGGATGCTGGCCTTCACGTCCTAAAGGAGAGAGAGCCACCTAGGCCCTGCCCAGGGCCACCCTTTCCACCTGGACCCTGGCTGGGAACGGGCACATTCCTTCAGCAGTTTCCAAGCTGATGCAGAGCAAAGCACTGGGGAGGAGACCCCCCCTACCCCCCCACCCCCGACCTTGCAGCCAGAGCCAGTAACTCACAGCTGTGGTTACTCGCGCGCTGATTTCTGTTTTAAAAAATACTGCTGGATAAACAGTGAGGGAAACCCGAGCTGTTCCCACACCACATAAATCCCCAGTTTGCTGTCCTATCTGGTTAGCTGGTTTCCCCAAAATAATGGCACTGCTGCCTTGCAAGCAAGGGCTGCAAAAGCGCGCCCCGGGAAGTGGGCGGCCAGGAGTCTCCCAGGCTGGCGCCCTGCCCCGCACTGGTGGCCTCCCTCCCGCTCTCTTTCAGCACATCCTGCCCAGGGGCACTCGCCTTTGTCCTCACTTTTCCACCTGGACGCCCTTCCTACTTTCTTCCTCCTCCCTTTGGCTTTGTCTCACTCAAAGGCCTTCACAGGAGACCTTTCTGGGGGACCCTGGGTTCCTCCAGCAACCAGCCAAAGGCAAACCTGGATCACCTCACCTCCCCCTGGAATGCCTCCTTTGGAGTTTCCTTCCAGGGTCTTCGGTCAAAGTGCAAATATCCTGGCTCAGAAGTGAGACCTGAGCCTTCCTCATCTCAAAGATGACTTTTGCCTTAGATTAGGGTTCCCAGATTTAGTGTGTGTGTGGCAGGAAGGACACCCAGTTAAACTTGAATTTCAGATAAACAACAAATAACTTGTTAGTGTAAGTATGTCCCAAAGATTGCATGGAACATACCCTGGGCTCCCTGTATCCTATCTGGCTGCCTAACTTAGAGCCTTTCCTTGAGCTCAACATGCCTCTAACTCTGCCAGGCACAGAAGCCCTGGAGAGGGCACGTCTGTAGAGCACCTCCAGAGTGTCTGTACATCATCTATACAGCAAGCCTCTACTTCTCTGTTGAGGAAACAGACTTCCAAAAGCCAAGGTTCCAACGTAGGCCCCTCTGTGTACTGTGTTTTTAAGTCATCTGCCCACAATCTTGGTAGCAGACAAGTGATGGTCAGCACCAAAGTTTAAAATATATATACATGGCCTTGGCCCGTTTGGCTCAGTGGTTACAGGATCGGCCAGAGAAGGGTCTCAGGTTCGATTCCCAATCAGGGGCACATACCTGGGTTGCAGGTTCAATCCCCGGCCCTGGTCGGGGGCATTCAAGAGGGAGTCAATCAACATGTCTCTCTTGAAACGATGTTTCTCTCTCTCCTCCCTCCCTTCCACTCTCTCTAAAAATCAATGGAAAAAGTGTCCTCCAGGGAGGATTAAAAAAAATTAAAATATATATACATGAGAGAAAACATTCATCTGGGGAAGCTGTCTCTATTAACTCAGCGTTTTCTGGGACTTAGCAAAAGATTCTATCATTGGTTCCCTAGGGTGGAATGTCTGGCCCCACCTTGCAGGCCTCACAGGGGCATCTGTGACAGTAAGGACTGTATTCTGTGGTTTACTCAACTCTGTCCTGTTTATCCTATTACTTGAGTCTCACAAAGTCCTTTAGGGCAATAGTGACCCTGCTTCCTCAAAGCCTTCTGAGAAGCAAAGGACATACACGTTCCAAATAAATTCCAGGCCCAGCGGTAAATATCCCAGTCCAGTGCAATTTCCACCATATTTAAAGCTTGTCAGTGTCCTGTCCCATCCCCTAAGGTCTTGCTCAGTAATAGGTGTCTTGTCCGCCTCACATGTTCATTTGTGTGAGTGAATGCTAATGGTTTCATCTTGTCCATCTTAGGTGGAATATAAATATTTCTCAGGGCTTTCTGGAGTGAATTTTCACCCTTAAGATGAAAGTCTCAGGTATTTTCATCATCATCTAGCTAGCACCACTGAAAACTGTATACCAGCCTATGGCAAGAGCTTTCCTAAGGCTCACCTCACTCACTTCTCTCAGCCACTTAGTGGGGAAAGAAGAAAAAGCTTAACCCCATTTTATAGATGAGAAAACTGAGGCTCAAGTGATAAAATGAGTTGCTAAAAGCCATTAAGCTTATTAATGACCGAGCTGGAATTTGAACCCACGCCCTCCTGGTTCCCAAGGCCATGATCTTGACCTTCTGCTATGTTGCCATAGGAGAGGGTATTTGAGAGCTAGGATGAGCCATCTTCATCCCCATTGAGCAGCGACATGCCCTGTGGTCCAGCAGAGTAAGGAAAGATCAGGCACAATAATTCCCCACGTGCACCCTCCTTTACAGTAGCCAACTCTTCACAGACGTCATCGGTTCATTTATCCACAGAATAGCCACACGACGCTGGTGCTGTCGTCTTCATTTTGCCAGTGATAAAACTGAGGCTCAGAAAATAGGTGTGATCTGCCTGAGACCACACAGCTGATGAAAGGCAAGGCCATACCTCCAACCCAAGTCTTCTGCCTGCACGCCCCAGGTTCTGCTCAGCCTCCCTGCAATCCAGGCCAGGTGGGCGGGGTGGCCACGCATGGAAGTGGGTGTAGCGCCAGGGACCCGCCTGCCTGTCGTGCACAATGGGGGAAATTCCAGAAGTTCTTTGGGATAGTTCAGGTGTGGTCAACTCAACTGCCCACTTCAGGGCCCCTGGGGGACCCTCCTCCTAACACAGGCTTTTCCTCTTCCTCCCCCTGCCACCCCCAACAACAACCAGAAACGGGGTCCCCTCCCTTCCTGAAAACCCTGCTCCCCTTGGCCGCCTGGCCTCAGGGCTTTTTTTCTACAAACAGCCACTTCTATCCATCTCTGTCTCCCGGGGCCTGCGGGGCCTTGACAGGGAAACGCTGACTTTGAGGAGGTTAAAGGTGCTGGTGCCCGGCCTTCATCTAACAAATGGGTTGCCAAGAGGGGAGGGACTGTTGTTGTTTTTTCCTGGCCTCAGAAGGGGGGCCTGTCAGGAAGACGTAGAGGCCAGCGGGCCTCCAGCTGTGCCCCGCAGGGTGGCTGACAGACACCAGCAGCTGCTGGGTGGGGGGGCTCTGGGGTGCCAGGGCCCTGCACAGAGCACCCCTGCAGGGCCCCCTCCCCGCTGCCCCTGCTGACCTCTCCGCCCACCCCACCGTGACCCAGGGCCCACCCCTTCCAGGGGCAAAGGGCCAGGCTGCTGGGCCTCCCAGGGCCAGATGAGGAGTCCAGAGCAGGAATCCAGTTACAGCCTGCCGGCCAGGCCCCAGGAAGGTTTTCCTAGGGAAGGTAACAGGCTAGATCTTCCTCCTGGCCTCCTATGGATTCTTTCTAGAGCCCCACAGCCTGGAGCCCCTCGAGGGACCTTACAAGGCTGTTTCTGTAGAATTTCCTCAGTGCTCCCCAATCCCACAGTCTCCTCTCGGGTCATCAAGTTAAGGAAAAAGCGATGGGCTAGGAAGAGAGCCACATTTATCTATCACCTACTTCGCAATTCACACAAACGATTGATTTAAAGCATTTCAAATGTCTGTGGGGTAACCATTCTGAAGCAGCAGGGCCAGGCTGCCTGGGTTTGAATTCTGGATCCTCCACTTCCCAGCTGTGTGACGTTGTGCAGGTTACAAAGTCTCTGTGTGCTTCAGAGTCCTCTTCTGAAACACGGGGTTGTTGAGAAAAGCCTCAGAGGGCTTTTGTGGGGATCCAACGCGGGACTATGTGTGAGGTACTAAGATCAGTGGATGAATGTCAGCTGTCACCAGTGGATGAGTGGACTGTCATCCCAGATGACGCAACGGAAGCTCAGAGAGGTAAGGCAACTTGTCCCAGGGCACACAGCCAGAAAGTGGCAGATCCAGGATTTGAACTCACACCTGTTTAAACTCAAAGTCCATGCATCAAGCTGCTCCACACACCTGAGGGCAACTCCTGGCTCTGCCATTTCCTAGCTATGTGACTCTGAGCAGCCCACGTTCTCTGTCTGAGCCTTAGTTTCCTTATTTGTAAAATGTGGAACATAATTCTTACCTTCCCGTAATAGGAGAATGGTGAGGTTCAGAGGAAAAATGTGTACACAACAGCTAAGTCCTGGACAAAGCGAAGGAATGAGTCTGCTTTGTGCTATGACCCCATCTCCTCTGCTGGCCGGCAGCACCCTGGCTGCCCATTCCAGAAGACAAATGCCTCTTTCCTGCAGAGCTGTGTGTAGCCTCCAGGCTACAGAACTAAGTCCCCTCCTCCTTTGGAACCAGCCAGCAGAGACACTGCTGTTAGGTCCATACCCATTTCAGCCCGGGTCCTGCTGCCCTGGGCTGTGGAAATATTCAGTGGGAGAGGAGCTCTGGTTCCTTGGTCTTGGAATGCCATCCTCCGAGAAATTACATTAACCCTCCGCAGAGACCTGCAGGCCACGGTGATGAAGTAGACGGGTTGACGGGTTGAAATGGCAATTGGCCCTCCTGCAACTGGCACCGGCCAGGAAGACCATGTGACGGTTTGCCAAAGAGAACTCCTTTGGGAATGAGACTGCCCCCGGTTACTATTTCCATGCCCCAGAGTTCATGGAAGACTTGGCCTCTGGGGGTGGGGGGAAGCAGGTGGGTGAAGGTTAGGGGGCCAGGGAGCAGGTGCGGGGGGCCTGGATAAACTTCAAGGACCTCATCTAAGAGCCTTTTTTTCTGCCGTAGAGAAAAATGACTTCCAACCCCTCTAGAGAGGAGTGTGGCTAATTGGCATTAAGTTGGAGGCTACAGAGCGGAAGAAGAATCTGATTGTGTGTTTTTTTTAAGTTACTGAGAAAGTGAGAATGTCACTTTGGGCAGAGAGAAATAATTTTTTTTCTGGACTATATCTTTCTTTATACCACAGACCCTAGTGGGCCGCTGAGACTTGCCAAAAAAGATTCCTTTTAACCCACCCTCCTCTTTGCGAGCGGCGGTAGAAGGGCCTTTAAATCAAGTGCAATCAGCAAACTTGTCTCCTGCACTTACTCCCGGCTTCGCTCCCTGGGATTCGGCACTTGATGGATTCTGGATCTGACCTAAGGCTTTTTCCAAATCCAAGACTTGGGGAATTTTGTTAACAGTGTAATAAAATAACTTCATAGTGTTACAGGAGGCACATTAAAGAAGTTGTGTGTGTGAGCTGCTCTCTCTCCTTGAAAAAAAAAATACAGACAATGTTTCTTTAAAAGTCTCCATCTGCAAATCCCATTAGATGTGCATATAAGGTTTCTGATGATTAATAGTTGCCTGCTCCGGTTTTGGTTGGAGGGGATCGTGTGGGTGCGGGTTAACCCCTCCCTCTCCTCTCTCACATTTCACTTCAGAAATTTGTCACTCTCTCCCCACCGCAGCATTTAAAAGTTGTCTCAGCAGCCCTGGTCCAGCCCTCTGCAGGCATTTGCTGAGGGCTCCAGGGCGAGCACTCCATCAGCTGGTGCGTCTGGGCTGGGACAGTGAAAATGTTTAGTGTCATCGGCAACAAATACACGCACAGGGGACCCCAATAGGCAGGCTGGTGTGTCCGGGGGCAGGAAGCCAGGAGTGAAGTCGGATATAAGTGTGTGCGCGCACACAAGCACATGTGTGGACTTTAAAAAGAGACTTTAGTTTTGGTTTTTGTTTTGGTTCTTACGGTGAACTTTCTGTTGAACATTTTTTCCTTCTATTTAATTTTCTTCTTCTTTTTTTTTTTTTTTTTGCATTTTAAAAAATTTGAATATAAAAAGTGTAAGAATCAAACCTTTGAAAGACTGAGGCTTGCTGCGGACAGCAGATGGATCCCGTGGCCAGCAGCTGCATGAGGAGCCCCCACCCCCCGGCCCCTGTCTGGGGCTGCCTTCGAAATCCCCACTCGGAAGGCAGTGGGGCCTCAGGGCTACCCCACTACCCGCCAACCCCCTTCTCCTTCCACCAGAAACCAGACTTCCCGGCGACAGCGACAGCAGCGTACCCTGACTTCTCGGCCTCCTGCCTGGCCGCCACCCCGCACAGCCTGCCCCAGGAGGAGCGGGTCTTCACTGAGCAGCACCCCGCCTTCCCACAGCCCCCCGACTGGCACTTCCCTGTCTCGGAGGCCCGGCGCAGGCTTAACCCTGGCCCAACTGGGGGCTCCAGGGAGATGGGGGCCAGCAGCCCAGGCCTGGTGGATGCCACGGGAGGCCCAGGAGAGGACTATGAGGTCCTTGGGAGCACTACCAATGAGACGGACAAGAAGTCAACCAGGCGGAAAAAGGAGAGTTCAGGTAGGTGGCTGAACAGCAGCTGACCATTCTTTTACTGTGTGACCTTGGGAGGTTTCTTGCCTTTTCTGAGCCTAACTGCCCTGATTGTGAATTGCAAACAATACTATCTAACCTAGTCAAAGGCAGGAGTTCCCTTTGGGGTTTCTTCTGCTCAGACTTGTAGGATTCTTTGGTGATGGGAACTGTCTCTGTCCCTAGCACTCCTGGGCCCCAAGAAGGATATGCCATCAATAGAATGAAAGTGGAGCCACAAGATTTGGAGGACATTTGGGATGGAGCCTTGGTGTAGGCTGGCAAGGGCTAGAGAGGGGTTTTCCTGAACCCGGTGGCCTCTCTGGGTCATGGTTCTCCCTGCCATGCCCCTGCTGGCTCCAGATGGTCCCAGAGCCACATGGTTTGCTCACCATGGGAATCAGCTGAGATGGAAGTTGGAGGAACCAAGGCTGGAACCCTGGGTGGTCAAGCAGAGCCAGGACCCTATGTCTCCATGAGCCTGGAGGCAGAGAAGCAGGACTAGGGGCTGGGATAGGAGAGGCAAGGAATGAGGGGGAGATGGAGTGCTGAGGAGCAGACAGCCCACAGAGGATCACCCTGCCTAGCTGGGCCATGCCCTGGCCCAGGGGCAGCTCAGCATGCTAAGGTCTGGGTGACCCCCAGGGAAGGCCCTCCTGAAGGATCTCTGGCCTTGGGGAGAATCAGGGAGGCAGGCAGCCAAGGGCAAGCACTGGACCTCAGAATGCAGGTAAAGCACAGCTCTGTGCTGAAGTCCCAGAGGCCAGAGGATGGAACTGGCCCTCTTATTAAGATCCTAGCTCAGTTCCATCTCCTCCCTGGGGTAGGGACCCATTTTTTCCCCTCAGCTCCCCATGGGGCCCTCCTCGGCTTCTCTCACTTCCTATTCACCTTTTGTCTGGTTCCCTGGCCCCACCTTGCCCAGGACAAGGCAGAGCCCATGTCTCCTGCCCCCACTTCCCACTCTGTCCTTCTGACAGCCACCCTTGGGGCAATGTCTGTCTATCTGAACCTCTAGAGGACCTTCTCACGGGCTAACCAGGGACAGGTAGAAAATGAGAGTGCCAACCAACCAACGACAACATTCTGTCCTTTGCTCTACAAAGTGTTTTCAATATAGCACAGGTTTCCTGAGCATCTTCTTTCTGCCAAGCCCTGGCCAAGGCCCTGGGGATGCAGAGATGAGTGAAGTGGTCTCACCCCTCCGTCCCCCCCATACACAAAAAGCTCAAACTGAGAGGGAGGAGAGGCCTATAGATGCAGATCTGGCAGCAATGTGCTGAGATCAGGGGGGTTCAAGGTGCAGCGGATGACACACATTAGCTCTTTTGAGTCCCACCTGTTTAAGAGGTAAGTCCAACAGTCTTGTATGTGTGGAAAAGGAGAGATGTAAAGTTTAAGGGGATCACTGCTAGAATGGAGTCTAAACAGAATGATCCACTCATCTCAATTTGCCCAGGACTTTTCTGATTTTAGCATTGAAAGTCCAGTGTTCAAGAAACCCCTCAGCCCTGGGCAAACTGGGACAGGTGGTCACCCTAGAAGTAAGCTTAAACTGAATTTCAGACCCCAGATCCCACACCCTTCCGTGGGTTTCAAGCATAATCCTCATTGTGAAATCTGAGGATTTTGAAACATGCTTGAAGAAGCCCCTCAACGTGCTCACGATGGATAATGACCTTCTTGGCTGCTCAACAGAAGGGCCGTTTAAACTTCCAACCAGTTAAATCCTGAACTATTCCTAGCCCTGGTTGGAGATTTGCCGAGAACGGGGCACTTTGTGCTTCTCCTCTCCAAGGAGCTCTCAACGACTTGGCTCTGAGCCTGGTTGAAGAGCTCTCCCCTCCACGGCGCCGGCCACCATCTCTGCCCACACCTCCCTCGGCTGCATCCAGCCACTTTCCAGGGAACTGGGAGCCAAGACATTGGGGAGGCATGGGCAGAGCCATGGGCTGGGCTTAGGAAAAATCATTCCGTGTTTCAGCAGGACCCAAATGCGTGTCTTTCCTTTTGGCCAGGGGCCCATGGCACTGCATTAGGGAGTAAGCTCGAGTGCCAAGCAGCTGACCGCCCCAAGAGGACATGGACACCCTCTACTGAATTTCCTGCACTCTTCATAGGGTCAGCCCTGGGTCAGGGGAGGTTCCCATCCAGGAGGGGCCCTGGGCTCTCCCTCGAGGTCCCCTTAGGGGCAGCAGCAATGGCAGCAGTCACATGAGATCTACAGAGCACAGCAAGCTGCCTTTCATTCATTCTCTGGGGTTCCAGACCCACTCTCTCTCTATTCAGCATGGAAATCTTTATCACCCAGTTAGTTGCTTTGAGTTTTCCTTTGGAATTTAACTGGAAGGAAAGGAGGCAAGAAAGATCAGCTTTGTAAGAGCCTAAAGAAAGGGCAAAGCGGTGGGCAAGGCCCACAACCCACTCCAGGAATCTGCTCACAAGAGGCAAACCCACAAAGGACCCCCTCCACCCCACTAATCCTGAATCACTGGTTGGGTTCTTTCTTATTTAAAAGTTTGATATTTTATTCGGCATGGATTTTTTTTTTGCACTAATTTTTATTTTAAAAAACATTGCATTGAAATATTATTTCTCCTGATTTACTGAGGTTTTAGGCACCCCTTGCATTTTGCGCTCAATGTGAGTGCTTTTCACACCTCACCCTGGCCCCTGCTAAGCCATCTGTGGAAGGTTAACCACCCTTGATCATAAATGTGTTTTCAGTAGCGCTTCACAGTCCTGTCTGCAGCATCAGCACCGGAACTTTTGACTGCATGACTTAGGGGAAATTCTTAACTTCTTGGAGCCTCAGTTTCCCCAGCTGTAAAATGAAACTATAACAATAGCACCTGCCACATAGAGTGGTTGTGAAGATTAAATAAAATGATCCATTAGATTAACATTGTGCCTGGTCCATGAGTTCAATACATAGCAGCTATGAATGGTATTAGGCCCATATTTCCAGAATCAGCTTTCTGTCAAATCTCTCTATTACTCATGGGGCCAATGGAATATGAATATTTTAAATGTACTGTCTCAGAAATTCCTGAGTCTGAGGTATGAGATGTGGAAACCTCTTACAATCATTGTTGGTCCTAAGAATCCAGTTGTCATCAGTTAGGAGCTTGGAGCTCAGAGATGTGCAAGGGAGTTGAGGGACTGAACAGGGTGGGGGGTGAGTGGGCTGTGCCTGGTGAATGCATCCCGCACTTGTTGAAAAACCTCCCATAACAGAAAGTTACCGAAATTCTGTTTCAAAAGGAACGTTCTCTGCTCTCCCCCTCCTCCCTCTGCCAGCTGCAACTACTCCCACTGGAAGTGGGGCTGATTTACTCAAGTAAATGATCACAAAAGTGGGGGTCCCTGGACCCCACCCTGAGACCCTCAGTTGGTTCACAGCACAAAACTGATTTAAGAGACCAGTGTGATGTTATCTCACCCCAACTACTCCCAGCCCTGGGCCAGTGGGTGTTAAAGACCCCTGCTAGCAGGGACAGCTGTGAGGGCACTGTTGTTTGCCCCCAATCTGTCATTGCTACCGTGGTTGTCTTTAATTTATGGGGATGAGGGATTTCTCGGTGATTTCCTGACGGGGTTCAAGGGAAGGTCGCGCGTGATGGGCCTGGCTGCAGGTGAATCTGATGGGCCACCGGGGAGAGCCCTGTGCCTGGGCTCAGCTCTGCTGGCCGGGCTCTCACGTACGCACTCGGCCTCATCAGACTCGCTTTGTCCCATCCTCCCTCTGCCCCAACACGTGCGCCTCCCCGGGGCTCGACCTTCCCCATTTCTCCCCTGCAAGACCCGATGGCTGCCTGCCCCTACCCAACTGCATGAACTCTCACTTCGCCTGAGGTTTAAAGCCCTCCGCAAATTGGCCCCCTTTGCCCTTTCTCCCATCTGCTCGCCCTCCCCAGGTCACCTCCGCCTCCACTCGCCTTGCCACAAACCGCACCAGTTTGCTTGCCTTGCAAACATTCTGCTTTTTCTCCTCCCACCCAGTTTGCTGAACACCTTTCCCTTCCCCCACTCTCCTGCCCGTCACCAATTGCTGCCCTGCTTATTTTAACATCCAGCCTGAAAGCCATCCCCTTCAAGAATTCTTTCCTTTTTTAAATTGATGACCCCACTTGTGCATAGCATCATTTCAGTGAAAGCTATAGCTAAGAAGTTTCAGACTGTAGTATCCACTACAATTTTGACCACGGAGGAGCTCTCCTGAGATTATCATGAGATAACTTGTATTTGAAATCTCCTTTCCTTTTTTTTTATGGTCAAAAACACATAACACAAAACTTACCATCATAACCATTTTGAAGTGTATGCACATTTTAACTATATGCACAGTGTTGTGCAACAGATGTCTAGAACTTTTTCATCTTATAAAATTGAAACTCTATATCCATTGAATGACAACTTCCTTTTCCCTTGCCCCAGGCCTGGCAACCAGCATCCTACTTTCTAAGAGTTTGACTACTTTAGATACCTCATCTAAGTGGAATCATGCATTTGTCTTTGGTGACTGGCTTATTTTACTTAGCACACCGTCCTTGGGGTTCATTCATGTTGTAGCATTATAATAGAATATCTTTATTCTTTAAGGCTCAGTAATACTTCAGTGTATGTATGTGCCACCCTTTTTTTAACCCGTCTATTTATCTGTCGATGGGCAGACACTTGAGTCACTTCCACCTCTTGGGGATTACGAATAATTCTGAAATGAACATGGGGTACAGATATTTTTTTAAGATCCTACTTTTAGGATTTATTTTGGATATTTACCCAGAAGTGGGATTGCTGGATCATATGGTTTTATTTTTAATTTTTTGAGGAAACTCCGTACTCTTTTCCATAGCCACTGTACCATTTCCATTTATTTGTCTTCTTTAATTTCTTTCAGCAATGATTTATAGTTTTAAGTGTACACGTTTTTCGCCTGCTCAGTTAAGTATACTACTAAGTATTTTGTTGCATTTGATGCTATTGTAAATGTGAATTGTTTTCTTAATTTTCTTTTCAGATTGTTCTTTACTAGTGTATAGAAATTCAACTGATTTTTGTGTGCTGATTTGGTATCCTGCAACTTTGTTGAATTGATTTATTAGTTTTAAGATTTTTTTGTAGAATCTTTAGGGTTTTTTACATAGAAGATTGTGTCGTCTGCAAATAGGGATTATTTTACTTCTTCCTTTCCTATTTGGATGCCTTTTATTTCTTTTTCTTGTCTGATTGCTCTGGCTAGGACTTCCAATATTACGTTGAACAGACATGGTAACATTGGGCATACTTGTCTTGTTCCTGATCTTAGAGGAAAAGCTTTCAGTTTTTCACCATTGAGCATGTTAGCTATAGGGTTTTCATATAAGGCCTTTATTATGCTGAGATGATTTCCTCTATTTCTAGTTTGCTGAGTGTCCAAGAATTCTTTCTTGACCTCCCTCCCCACATATACAGAGCAAGCTTTGTTTATACCTCCATTTTAGCATCAAACCACAACTGGCCTCATCTAGAGTTATAGATGCTTTGGGCAACTTTCTCCCTAAAATTGAAGTGTCTGAGGGCCAGAATAATATCTGATTCAGCTGTGCAATCTCCCTAGAATCTATTGAAACATTTGCACACAGGAGTAGCTCATTCAACATTGGGTCAATAGTCTCTACTGCAGCCTGGCATTCATTCATTCATTTTCTCACCTCGCTGAGCTTGGTTCCACCACCTGGCCTGAGGGTTTCCACCACGTGTGATATACTTCTATAAAATGCTTCAGAAATTTTAGTTTCACTCATGAAAAAGTATGCAGAGAGCCAGATTTCAATCATAAAACTAGCCCAGGGTCAGGGCGAGTGCTGGGGTCAGAAAGATACATAAGCAGCCACATGCAGGCTGGGCTGACTCTGCAGGAATTCCCCACAGGGTACTGGGGTCAGCTCTGAAGTACCAGGGCCACCATGGGAAACAAGTGGGGCTGCGGTGGCTGAGCAATAAAGTGAACCCCCCATGGCAGAGCAGTTGGGGGGCTGCCACAGCCAGGCTGTTAGAGGGCCCAGATAGCCTAGAGGAAAGGGCACCTTTTTCTAATTTACAGAGAGGTCCCCTATGGGCTAACATCAGCCTTACCAAGCACCCCTCAAGGCTTTGCTCCCTCTCCTCAGTGGTAAGCACTGGCTATGGGGAATTAAAGGGTGTCTTAGTCTGCTCAGGCTGTCATAACAAAATACCATAGACTGGGTGGCTTAAACGACAAACATTTTCTCACAGTTCTGAAAGCTAGAAGTTAAAGATCAAGATGTCAGCAGTTTTGATTTCTCCTGAAGCTTCCAACCTTGGCTTGCAAATGGCCATCTTCTTGCCATATCCTCACATGGTCTTTCTTCTGTCCGTGGACATCCCGGGTGTCTGTCTATGTTTTCTAATCAACGATTCTTCTAAAAAGACACTGGTCAGATTGGATTAGGGCCCACCCTAATGGCCTCATTGTGACTTAATCACCTCTTTAAAGGCAGTATCTCTATATACAGTCACATTCTGAGGTACTGGGGGTTAGGACTTCAAAATATGAATTGGTTTGGCTCAGTGGTTAGAGTGTCAGCCCATGGACCGAACCCAGTTCGATTCCCAAGCAAGGGCACGTACCTGGGTTGCAGGTACCTGGGTTCCCAGCCCCAGTCTGGGAAGAAGGAAAGGAGGGGACAACAAAGAAATGGACTTCAGTGAGTGTCACCTGGGTCACTAGAGTGATGCTGAGCACGACACTGACCGCAGCGCTAACGGGGCAGATCTGGTTCAAGCCCGTGACCCACAGTGACCTGGCTGTGTGAACTCAGGCAAGTCCTGACCTTCACTGAGCCCCAGTCTCCTTCTCTGACAAATGAGTATAACGGCATCTCACAGCGTTGCTGTGGGACTAGGTGAGGTTAGAGATGTCAAGACCACAGCAGCACTTTGTAACCCCTCAACCCATTTTTCTCAAACCTACAAGTGAGCACCCTTCTCTTTTCAAAGTCATCCCTGATCCTGGCTGCATCCCAGGTTACCCATGTTCAAAATCCGGCTAGGCAGTGACCCAGGCTCAGATGGAGCCTTCGCAGCCAGCCACCAGCCGGCCTACCTGCCTCTGTGGGCTCACTGGTCCAGAGTCACTGCATGCTGGGCAGGGTGTGGTTTCAGGGGTGCACAGCGGCTACAGCCCCTCTCATCACAACGCCAACCCTAGAACCCCCAGCGAGGAAGGAGTCTTAGGCTCCAGAGTAGCCAGCTTGGAGGAGAGACAGGAACCCCACACTCCATCCTTCTGGGCGTCCCCCGACTCCTGGCTAGAGCCCTGGCTTCTCCTCTTCTGACAGGCTCAAAGCAGGACCCCAGGCCTTGGCCACTGTATGAACTCAAAGGCATCAGCACAAACCCCTGGCCTGTGCCCCACCCAGATACATTCGGGAAGCTCTGGAGAAAGTCAGTTTCCACCAAGGCAGCAGGATTCTGACCAGCTTCTAAGATGTAAGGGTCCAAAGAGCCCATGGGCCATGAGAAGGTCAGTGGAGGGGCCACCTCAGCCCTACCTACCACCCTGCCAGGCTGGGGGCGCAGGAGTCCCATCCCACTCACCTATTTCTGTGGTTTGAATAATTCAGGGCACCTGAACCCAGGGAGGTGGGGATAATCCCAGAGGCAGAACAGCCCTTTCTTTCTGGGGGCAGGACTCCTGCAGACCCCCAGAGCCAGCCCCTTTCCCCAGGCCCTGTCTACTCACTGAATCAGGCTTCCCTGGCCTCTGGCCAGCATTCCTCCCCCCGCCCCCACCTTAGCCTTTTATATTTCATGTTTTTCCCTGTTTTCCTTAAACACAGTGGTGGAAGAATAGTGTGAGCAGTGGGGCCTGGGTCCTGAAGCCCACACTTCCTTTGGTGACAGCTAAGGACGACATCTGGAACTTATAAACACCAACAAAGCCCAGGGCTGCCCATGCCTCCCCCAACCCATCTTGGAGGCTTGCTGCTGCTCCCACCTCTCATTCCCACTGCCTCCCTTCCTCCTCGCTTCTCCGCTGCCCTCTCCCCCACACCCCATCTCATCACCCCTCCCACTTCACTCTCCCTCACCACCGTCCACCCTCACCGCCCACCCCACCTGGGACTCTCAGCAAAGACTACTGTAGCTCCAGGCATTTTCATTCCAGAAGAATCTGCTTTTCTCCTAGAAAATGTACCCTGAATTCCCCAGCCCCACTGATGGGCTCCTCGAAGAGGCTGGAAGCACTACTCAGTCCCTTCAGGCACCTATGGGAGAGGGAAAGGGCCCCAACAGTAAGCTTGGGGGGGCCTAGTAGGAAAGGCAGGCCAGGCCCAGGAAGCCAGAGAGGTCCTAGAAGCCACCGCTCTCCTGGCCTTGGGGTGACTCCATCCAGGTCTTGTCTATATTGATGGGCTTTGACTCCTTCTGAAGCTGAACATTTCAGCACTAACAAGATGTCAAAGGCATGCTCTGTGAAGGAAGCCAGACACCATTTTCAGAGGGTTTGCCAAGGCCTCACCTGCTGACATCATGCCCCAAATATCCCCTCCCTGAGGAGCCCCGGGGAGACAGACCTGGACCCAAACCCAGACTCTGTCCCTGGAGTGAGTACAGCCTCCATTCTCACGTCCACCCCAGGGCAGTGTGACACAGTGGCTATAGCCCTGGACTGATCCCAGGCGACTTTTGACAAGCCATTTAGGATCTGGGTCTTAATTTCGGCATCTCTTCAGTGGATAATGTGTACCTTGCCTACCTCACAGAATAATTAAGAGGATACAACTGGAAGCAGCCTAATATGTGGAAATAGCTTCCTATCAAGAAAATCTGGGTTCTAGGTCCAATTCTGGCACTAACTTGCTGTGTGTCTTTAGGCAAACCTCTTACCTACTCTGGGCTTACCTGTAAAATGAAAAAGCAACATTAGGCCATCACTAAATCCCCTTCCAGCTCTACTATTCTATGATTCCATAGTATATATGAAAGCCCAAAAGAAGTTTATCTCTGGGGGAAAGAAATACCTTGTTGATCGCAAAGTGTTATTTGAATACATGGCACATGGTTTTCTATCTGGTCTTGGATAGAAATTTATGTAAAATGGCTGCAAGAACTGGGGAGTAGAGATACAGAACTCCAAAAAGGTATTTTCCCCGGAGTCTGTCTGAACTTCCTTGTAGCTCCGATAAAGCTGTCTGCTGTCCTTAGGAAGGTCTGCCAAAAGTGACAGCTATTTATGAAATAACTTAGTTTGGGTGGTGTTAAAGCTCATGGTGGAAACCACAGTCACACACACATCCTGTTTGTATTTCTCTGGGCACTGCCGACTGTTCCATCATGGCCCTGCTGGCTCAGAGGGCTGTGCAGGCGGTGGGGCAGCCAGCTGAGCGCAGCCTCCTCCCTCTGCATTCCTGGAAGAGGTCCTGCTGTCCCCAAGGGAGAAGCAGGGCCAAGAGGACCGATGTGTGATTCTGATCAATGCTAGTTACTGCCTGCACTCATGGCCCCCTGGAAGGCTGAGACATAGAAAAGTAGTAGGGAAGGGAAAATAGTTAAAAGGCCAGACATTGAAAGGGCATCTCTTTCACACATCTCTGGAGGTGTGGTACCTTGAGGAGCTTCATCTCTAACCTCCACCGTGAATCATCTCTCCAGCATCATCTCCAGAAGAGCCTCTGCTGATGGTTCTTTCAGAGTCTCAGCAATGTGCTAGGCACTGTGCCAGGCATTAGACATGCCTTGCCCATCTTGACCTTCTCAGCAGCCTTCTGATCACAGTGCATGTAGCTATTCTCATTTTGCAAATGAGGAAACTGAAGCTCAGAGAACTTAAGAAACTTGCCCAAGGTCAGAGAGCTTCTTCGTGGAGTCAGAGAAGGCCCGGGCTCTCCAAGGGGTCCTCAGGCACCTCTGCAAACACAACTCCCCTGCACTCAGCTTGGGGTGATGAGCTTTGCGTGTCAGAGGGAGAGAGAAGTAGCTCTGATCTTTGGGCTGAAGAATTTAGGAAGTCTCGAGTGGGGGTGGGGGTGGACCTGGGACAGAGCACACGGCAAGGACCCAGATCTGACTAAAGGGAGGTACTACGGGCCAAGAAAAGAATATTTGAAACTGGAAGGGGCCTCAGGTTCAAGGCCAGGGGTTCTCAACAGAAGAGAGAGTTAGGGAGAGGAGAAGTGGATGTCTGGGCTACATATTGGGAAAGGACACTGACACCAGCTCTCCAATTCCATACTTCTACACATGGGGAAACTGAGGCCCAGAGACGGAGGGAGGCTCCCCAACAACAGTGTACTCTTGCGATCAAGCCATCCTGAGGTTAGCGTGCACACAAACTGTGCATGTGAGCTGGCAGACCGAACACCTCCTGGCGGAAATGGCATGAAGGTGCTCATAGTTTGTCTTTGTCTTTTTTCGTACCTTGTTGAAAATGTTGGGGAACAAAAAGAAGCCTAACTTCCACCTCAGTTTTCTTAGCTAGCTACCCATACTTCTGGCCCTTCTGTCATTTCTACCAGTGATGAAAGTTCTTCCCCCTCTGGGAAGCTGATGAGGGACAAGTGTCCTCCCAGTGCCAGTATCCCACCCCCTCTAACAGAGGCTCGCTCGGTTCCCAGCTCCGGCTTCTTTTTCCTATTTTCTCTTCTTTCCTATCCTGAGGCCCCAGCACCTAAACCTCTGGACAGCAGAGACGGCAGAGGAGAGTGAACAGGGAGTGGCTTGGCTTGGTTCGAAGTGATCAGCGGCCCACGTAACCGGTCCAAGACCAACTCAAGGGACCCTCTTCCTACCTCCCCTTGTCTCTCTCAGGAGGATTGTGGATAGGACTGTGTGGGTAGGTTAGGGGCTTGTTTCCTGGGATCCCATTGGGCACCTGTGTACACATAAGCACTCCTGGGAGAAAGGGTAAGTGGGCATGGGCATCAACCCAGGATGAGACCCTGGGAGCCCTGGAGATGGGGACAAGCAGAGTTGTCACGGCACAGCTCCAGCCCAGCCAGGGAGAGGAAAGGAGAACCTGACCCCAGGATTGATGGCCTCAGCTCTAGTTGGGTGGGCCTGGGTTCAAATCTCAGTTCTGCCACCTAAAAGCTGCCCAGCACACTGGGGCAAGGTCCTGGGCCTCTCTGAGGCTGCTTCCTCCTGTGTGCTGAGAAGGATTCAGCAAATATTTAGCAAGTATCTCCTATGTGCCAGGTTCAGCAGCAAGTGAGAAACAATAGTACATCTGTGGGGAGCGAGAGAGAGCTATTAATCAAATTATCACACATCCATGTGACAGCGCTACAGGGGGTAATAACAGGACCTGCTCCTAAGGGTGACGCGTGGGTAGGATTAAAGCGGCAGCTGCATCTAGGCACAGCCAGGCCTTGGAAACGCCAGCTGTTGCTAGCCCAGCCCCTCAGATGGCATCTCGTGGAGTTGAAAAATTGGAGGAAATTTTATATTTTTCCAGTACTTTAAAGTTTTAAAAGTATTTCCCACACATTAGCTCGTCCAGTCTTCCCAATAACTCTGGCAGGCAGGTGCTTTATTTTCCCCAATTTCTTGGTGAGGTGACTGAAGCGCAGAGAGGTTAAGTGACTTCCTCAGAGGCTCCAGCGAGGAGGTCCAGGGTGTCACAGCCCCTGGGCTGTGAAAGGGGAGGGCTGGGAAGCTCTGAGCCCTGCGACAGGAGGGGCCGGGATGCGCTCCGAGGCCGTCCCGTCGCGGGTGACCGGCCTGCCGCGGCCAAGGCCCAGGCCTCCTGGGGGACCCGGCGGGGCCGGTCCTTCCCTCCAGCCGCCGCTCGCGCTTCCGGAGGGGCCTGGGCCGCCTTCCCGGCCGGAGCCAGGGGCCCCGCGCGGGCGGAGGGCGCGCCCCTGCCCGCTCCCCGCGCGCCCCGCAGGGGCCCACGCGGACCCGGCCCCCCCTCCCCGCAGCGCCTGGGCAGCGGGATATCCCGGGGCTCCCGGGGCGGCCCCTCCTCCGCCTTCCCGGGTTCCCGGGACGCCCGCAGCGCCCACTGGGCTTCCCGCCCCGGGGCGCCGGGTGAGGGGCGGCGGCGCCCTAATCGCTTTACCCGGCGCCTCCCCGCGCCCCGAGCCGCTACGCCGGCCCTTCTCCCGGGCTCCCGGCCCAGTGACGCGGGGGCGCAGGACAAGGGACCTGGAACACAAGGGACTGCATGGAGAGCAGAAGGAAGGACCTAGGGGGGAACCGGCGCGCGGGGTCGAAGGCGGGTCTGCACGCCCCCACCCCTGCCCGCAGTGTGGCTGCTTGGCCGGGAGTGGGGCGGCCCCGGTCTAACCCGCCACCGCTGGTCAGTTTAGACTCGGCCTCCAGGAACAGTCTCCCCCACGACACACACAACCAGGTGGGGATGGGGCCCTGGACGGGCAGGGGGCTGGGCGCAGCTGGGTTTCATGTCTGTAAAACCAGGACATGGAAGTGAAAGGCTTCCTAAGTTTTAGAGCCTGCGGGGAAAGTTCCTGCAGCCCGCACCAGACACGCGGCCCCGCTGCTCGTTCACTGTGCACGCGTGCGGGCCTCCCTGCGCCTCTGCACCCACCACCGCCGCTGAACATGCCGGCGGGGCCCCTCTTACCTGCCCGGAGACAACGCACAGCCCCGTGCGTTCCTAGAGCGCTGAGCAGTGCGCGAGGCAAGCTGCCCAGGTCTCATTCCTGCCCCAGCCATTCACCGGTTCATTGCGCGTTGATGAGCTTTGGACGACTGGTTTACCTTCTCTGCTTAGTTTTCTGGTCTATAAAATAGGGCTAATACTAACTCATCTAGTTGGGTTATTGTGAGGATTAAGTGACTGATGCATGTACTGTGCTTGGCCCCTGCACCCTGTTAGCTGTTAGGAGTGAGGCCCTGCTGTGGCTAACTGGCACCCTCCTTCACAGATGAACTTTCCAGACCCCTCCTGGTGTCAAAGGGGAAAAGAAGCTTAAAGCAGCACCTCTTGACTTACAGGTGCACACAACCCCCCTAGAGATCTTGATAAAATGCAGATTCCAATTCAGCAGGTGAGGGAGGCAGGGTCTGAGATCCTGCAAGTCTGACCAGCTCCCTCCTGATGGTGCCACCAGAACACTCTTTGAGCGAGGTCTTAGAGCAGTGGTTTGTAAACTTGCCCATGACTCAGAATCACCTGGAGGGCTTGTTAAAACAGATCTCTGGGCTCCACTCCCAGAGCCTCTCATTCAGTAGATCTGGGGTGAGTGAGGCCCCAGGACTTGCATTTCTAATAGTTGATGTCGCTGAGGACAGAGAACCTCTGTTTTAGAGCATCTTGCCCACTACTAATGTCAAGCTGGAGGGTGAGCGGGGTGGTAGAGATCATTAACCAGCCAAAGGCAGCTTCTTGCGCTGTGGGCATAAAATGGTGGGGGTGGGGAGGCTGGCACCTGAGGTCGGGAGCCAAAAAATGTCCCAGTTCTCAGGGGGTTAAGGCTCTAGAAGGAAAGAAAAGGGACAGTGTGGGTTCTTTCTCAGCATCCTTTAAAAAGAGAGACAGGGAAAGGCTGCCTGACTGCTGGAGGTCAAAAGAAAGGGAACAGGGGCCACTGAGGCTCATGTCTTCCTATTTGGGGCCCTCTCTCCCCAGACAACCAGGAGAACCGAGGAAAACTGGAGGGTGGCAGCAAGGCCCGAAAGGAGAGGACAGCATTCACCAAGGAGCAGCTGCGGGAGCTCGAGGCAGAGTTTGCTCACCATAACTACCTGACCCGGCTCCGGAGATACGAGATCGCTGTAAACCTGGATCTCTCCGAGAGGCAGGTAGGAGCCCCGCGGCTACTCTCCTCTTCTGGTCACCCCTCTTTCCATTCCCACCAGCCCTCCCTGAATCTTCTCCTTTTTCTTCTCCCTCTGCCCAGTCCAATGGATCTCAATGGCTGTACCTGAGAATCCCCTGGGGGGATTTTAATAACACTGATGGGACTGGGTTTATGAGACTGGGATGGAGTTCAGGCACCAGAGTTTTTTAAAGGTTCCCCAGCTGATTCTCACATGCAGCCAGCACTGGAACCTCTGATCTGGTTATCCTCAAACTTGAGTGTGATTGGAATCACCTAGGTGTTTAAAATGTAGATTTTGGAGCTCCAGAGAGCTACTTCGCAGTAATGAGTGGGGCTGGGATCTGCATTTCTAATAAGTTCTCCAGGTGATTCCGGTATGCAGCTGGTTCCTAGGCACACACTGAGAACTTCCTAGCCCTTTGTTTTGGGCTTTCCCTTAGAGCATTCCACCCACATCCATGCTCTGACGTAGAGT
This sequence comes from Miniopterus natalensis, assembly GCF_054644295.1. NCBI lineage: Eukaryota > Metazoa > Chordata > Mammalia > Chiroptera > Miniopteridae > Miniopterus > Miniopterus natalensis. Next base: position 22,382,072 of record NC_142097.1, read on the forward strand.
AAAATATAATAATACTAATAATGATAATAACAATAGTATTTGATAGCACTCTGCCAGAGTACTGGATTTAGAATCAGAAGACTTAGATTCAAATCCTGCCTCTACCACGTCCTAGCCCTGTGACCCTTGGGACATGTCTCCCACCCTTTCTGGGCCTCCATCTGTAAAACAGGTCATAACCCCACTCTTCAGATAATGCCGAAGCTCAGATGAGAAAATGTGCAGACCGGAGCTATCTAAGCTGGACAGTGCCTTATAAATGTGCCTAAAGATGAGGCTGGTAATCCTTTGTTCCCTGACCCTTGGGTAACAGAAGCTTGGGGGGGCGCATGTGAAAGGGGGTGGGGCCAGTGAAGAGTGACCTGTAGAACCTGTTCCATGTCTGGCTAGGGTGTTGTTGTTTTTTAATCTGGAGACACAAGACAGGCCTCTGGGCAGATTGGTGGGTCCTCCCTTCGGTCTGGTTCCTGGAACCTCTGGAGGGGTGAGGAGGGACAGGCAGTGTTCAGAGCCGGGGTCCCTGGAGCTTCACCCTGGCAAGCTTGAGCATTAGTTAGGGAGGTGGTTGTAGTGATCCGGCTCCTTTGCTTCCTTTGTCAGGTCAAAGTGTGGTTCCAGAACCGAAGGATGAAGTGGAAGCGCGTGAAGGGGGGTCAGCCCATCTCACCTCATGGGCAGGACCCTGAGGATGGGGACTCTGCAGCCTCTCCAAGTTCAGAGTGAGATTCTCCATGCACTGGAGAATCCGAAAGACTGATGACTGAGCCCCGACCCAGCTACCCCGCCCTAGTCCCACTTTCAGCTCTCCCACCCACCCCAGGGCAGCCTCTACACATCTGGCAGTGACTCTTGGATATGAAGCTGCCCAATGTTCCTGGGAACCTTGACGTTTTCCAGGAAGTTCCCTCCAGCATTGCTCTGTCTTAGCAGCTCCTTCCCCAGGGCCTTTGCTTCCCGCATTTCTTGTGGAATCACACAGCGGCCAGGTGGGACCCAAGTGAATCCGGGGAACAACTCCAGGGACACTGCTCCTCAGGGTCTCTTGGCTGCTGCCTACACTTTCCCCTACCACCCTCCTCCTACACAGGCCAGGCCTCCTCCAGGTCTGAACACCAGGGGGCCAGCTGGGAGAGGAGCCTTGGGAACAGCTGGTGACTCATGGAAGCTAATGCTGCACAGGAAAGGAAATGACTGAGACACCCGCCCCCCTCCCCCCAGACCACCATTCCTTTCTGGGCTCTATATCTGAGGCTTTGGGGGTTCTGAGTTGTCCCAAAACCCCAGGGAAAATCAGTATGAAGAGGGTTGAGGACAGAAACGCAGCTGCTGCAAATCAGAAACCATCCCTGTCTCCCAATTTGTTGGCTGTTAGGTGGGCAAGTGTATTAGCACTGGCTGGAAGAAGACAGTCAGAAAATCAGCCTGGCATAGGTCTCTGCGGTCCTGCACAGGCCCACTCACACTGGCTTAACTTGAGGGGGAGGGGTGGGATGAGAATGGACCCAGGACACCACTTGCTTTTTCAAAATTAATTCAGAAATACAGCTGGGACTGTTGAGCAGCGTCCAGAACAATGGAGCAGGTATTCCTTTTAAATCCACAATTTCTGGATTGAAAAACTGTCCAGATGCTCACATTAGTGAGTTGAGGGCTAGAAAGTGTCCCCTATGTTCTAGGGCTGCTGGGTGAGGGCCTAGAAATGTTGAGCCCTGGAGAGCAAGGTCCTCCAGCTGCAGTGTCCTGTGGTTTCAAAAGACTCCAACTGCAAATGGGGCCAAAAAAATAGTCCCTCTTTCTCCACAGGATGCATTTAAGCCCCTCTGATGTGTTCCATAAATGCTGTTATTACGGGAGGAGCTGCTAAGTTTATGTGTGTGGACTGCCCACGTCCTCTGGGGTGACACTCCATGACTGCTGGTCAAACAGCCTGGGGCAACAAGCCTTGGAGAGAGACCCCTGCCTGCCCCAGTGCTCCGTCTCCCATATCAGCTGCTGTCGCAGAGGGAGGTCAGCAAGAGTTTGGACCTCTTGTATGTATACTTAATCATTCACGTGTAAAAAGAACCCCACCTCCCTATCCCAAAAGGACGACTGTTGTGGAAAATGATTGCCAATGAGATGGCTGGTTAGAGCATGCGTACTTTTTTTCTAAGTCATACTTCATATATTTTCTTAAGATTACATCAAGTTAACTGTGCAAGTTCAATTCACTTTGTAAGAAAACTCTTGGAAAAATAAAATCAATAAAAAAGCAAAGCTCCCAAGCCTTTTTCCTTGCAGAGCTAAGAATCACAGCTCTGTGTGCAATCTTCCCATGCTTGGGTGATGGTGGGCCAATGTGTAGAAGCAACAGAAAGGGGAAGAAGTCATCTAGAGCAAGGTAGCCCCTTTAGGTTCTTCTGAACGTGGGGGTGCAAATGTAATTATTGCCAAAACAAAACAACAAAACAAAAATCCTTTTCTCCCATGCAACTGCATTGTCTTTATTTCCCATTGTAAAATTGTAGCTTTCGGCTTCCCTATCCTATGGCTTATCAAATAGTCAAAGTTCTGTATACAAAAGATTCACTCTTTTGTTAATAAAGGAATCTTGACCATAAACTAACCATCCTTAATTTTTAAAATCAAAATTTGGAGGTTTTGTTTTTCGGGGTAAAACAACATACATCAATAGTAATAAAAATGACACAAGAAAAAAATGTCCCCAATTCTATGTCTTTTTAATTTAAAAAGATTTGTCTCACTGAGATGTCAACAGCAGACATAGTAGGACTGGCTAGAGAGGGGAGGGAGGCAGAGACCCAGGAGAGGAGACCTGGCCAGGATTTGGCTTTGAGGCGGCCCTCTGGGCCTGGTGTGGGCAGTGACCAGAAATGACATCATCAGGGGCTGGCAGAGGAAAGCAGGCCCACCGAAATCAAGGTGCCAGAGGGAAGGTTCAGATTCAAAGCTAAGCAAAACAGATCCCTTTGGGGACTCTAACACTCCCTTTTAACTTGAATCCAGTGGCTTCAGAGGACATTGACCTCTCTTGGTTTTCCTTGTCTGTCCAGAATGTTCCTTCTCTGTCTCCCATGCAGACCCCTTTCTCAATGCTGTTGCCCCCACTGCTGGTTCCCAAGGTCTTCTCCTTCTGGCCACTGCCTTTCCCCCCTTCAAGCTCTCCCCACATGACTCCATCTAACTACATTTTTCTATTGTGGTAAAATATACATACATAAAATAACCATTGTGCCATTAAGTCCTTCCGCACTGTTGTGCAGACATTGACACTCTCCTCTCTAGAACGTTTTCATCCTCCCAAACTGAAACTCTGTACCCATTAAAAAAACAACTCCCCTTCCCTCCTCCGTTCCATCCACCTACACTTACATGGTGTTTACTCTGTGTGGATACTGTTCTAAGAGGTAATAGCAGTATTCCTGTCTTCAGATGAGATAACTAAGGCAGAGCAAAGGTGACTGAACCCCCAAGGTTTTAGAGCTGGTTAGTGGTGGTGGTAAAGCGCATGATGGGGCCCAATTATTTTCCTCCCTCTCCACTAGGGGAATGCAGCTGCCATATGCTGTACCTCCCCCCCCCAGAGGGATACTTCCCCCCCCACTGATTCCAGGCTTGTCCGTGTGACCGGCTTTGGCCAACAGAAAGTGAGCAGAAGTGCCCGGTGCTGGTCAGGGCAGAAGTTTTAGAGTCATCCCGTGTCTCTGCCATTGCTCTTTGCCCTCTGAACGTGGCTGAGACGGGTTCCACCGATAGCCTGGGTTCCAGGACCCACTACCTTCATATATGTGGGTGAAGATATAAAAGTCTGCTGTTGTAAACCACTGGGATTTGGGGGTCATTCGTCACTGCTGCACCACCTCATGAAAACTAACCGCTCCAGTGATGACACTGGGATTTGATTCCCGGCACTCTGGCATCTGGCCAGCACTTCCCTCTGCCTGATCTGGGAGCTTAAGGTTTCAGATTCTTCTGCCTGCTTCCCTTCGCTAGCTGGATGACTACAGGCACCGCAAACTTAAAATATCTGAAGGGGAAGTCTCCATTCCCCCGATGCGCCTGGCTCCTTGGCCCGCGTTCTGAATCCTGTATTGAACTCGGCAACACAACAACCTCCCCGTTCACGCGGCCTGGAAACCTGGGACGCAACCTGGATGCTCACCTCTGGTTGCAGAATCAGTCGATCACCTGGTCCTGCTCGCTTCACTTTCTGTGCAGATATTTCTCATACCCACTGCATTCTCGGTCTTTGCACCACCATAGCCTTTGTTCAGACTAACATCTTTCACTTGAATTAGAGCCTCCAGTAGCTCTTCCTCCTTCTGATCTGTGGCTGTTCAAAGTCCATCCCCTAGAGCAATCACACACACACACACACACACACACACACACACACAAATCCATGTCACCCCTGATTTAAAACCTATCAGCCCACCCGGTGTGGTTCAGTGGTTGAGCATCAGCCCATGCACCAAGAGGTTATAGGTTCAATTCCCAGTCAGGGCAAATGCCCCGGATGCAGGCTTGATCTCATTGCCGTTTCTAGTTCTTTCTCCCTCTCCCTTCCTCTCTCTCTAAACCAATTTTTTAAAAATGTTTTTAAAAAAAATTACATAAAATTAAAATCTATCAATGTCTTCCCATCACCGATGAAATAAAGTTCAAAACCCTGCACAGGCCTCTGGGGTCCCCATGCTCTGCCCACTACCTAACCTTGACCCCCCATCCCTACCACAAACTCCAGGCTCCAGCGATACCAAGCCACCTGCCTTCCCATATCCACACAGCAAGTGATTTCTCTCCTGCATTGTGCTCATTGTCTTCTGTTTGGAATGCTCTCCCAGACCAAGGACTTATGCATTTTAGGAGCACTTAAAGGGACAATTCAAAAGGAACACAGAGGAAGTTTTAATGTGTCAATAAGGCCCAACTAATTTTTAATAATAGGCCGATGCCTGACATCAGGCAGCAACATTAGCCAATTTCTAAAATCAATAGAAAAAAATCTCTCTTGATGTGAGAATTTTGATTTCCCCAGTAAACAGATTTAATAAGTCCATTGAGGGAAGTCTGATCGTGAAATTAAAGGTGCTCGCGCACATCACTCAAGTGTTTTCCGGTTTCTTTCGAACCCTCCCTGCGCTCCTCCCACTCATCCGTGTTGCCATCTGATAGACCAGCACCGGGTGAACTGGAGCAGCTGGTCCCAGCTGCTCCTCAAGTCAGTAAAAATCCTCTGCTTTTCCTGGGGTGCAAATCTGTACCAGGGAAGTAAGGCCGCCCCACTGGTGACTCCCTGACGTGAACCAGTGACTGTGATCAGAGATGGTGGAGCGGCAGGAATCCAAACAACCAAGAATTCCCAGGCAGTAATTTGTCAGTAATGGGTTTCTCCATCCTTGAGAAAACATCAGGGACGAGCAAGTGTGCAGCTGCCCTTTGGAGGGAGGTGGAAAAAAGAAAGAGACAAGCAAACAAAGAATCCATTTCTTTTTTTTTTCTTTTTTTTAAATATATCTTTATTGATTTTCAGAGAGAGAAAGTGAGAGGAAGAGACAGAGATAGAAACACCAGTGATGAGAGAGTCATTGATCGGCTGCATCCCACAACCCGGGCGTGTGCCCTGACCGGGAATTGAACCCCGATCTCCTGGATCCTAGGTCGACGCTCAACCGCTGAGCCACGCCCGGCCCGGTGAGAATCCATTTCTAAGTGAAAGGCCCTGGCAGGGGCCTGGGGCGAGCTTCAGAAATCTACCCACCTGCCTGGGTCAGGCCCTGCAATGGTAGCGTATTTTTCTACAGTTCTTGTATTCAAAGAAGAGAACCAGTGTCAGGGAGAGATCCACTCATTCCTGTCTGGACCCCCAAAGCGCCACAGTTCCAGTAACCAGGAGAGCCCATGGTGGGTGGCTTTCTTTCTTCCACTGAGTGGAAATGTTTTACATTAAGGGTTATATAATCCACCCTGGCCGGCATAGCTCAGCGGTTGAGCATCAACCTATGATCCAGGAGATTACGATTTGATTCCCAGTCAGGGCACATGACCAGGTTGCCGGCTCAATCCCCAGTAGGGGCCCTGCAGGAGGCAGCCGATCAATGATTCTCTCATCATTGATGTTTCTATCTTCTTCTCTCCTTCCCTCTCCCTTCCTCTCTCTGAAATCAATATAAGACAGTTAAAAAAAAAAAAAAAAAAGTTATATAATCTCCAGCCAGGCAGAGGGGCCTGTGCCAACTAATCCCTTACAACTACCAATGCAGCAATTGTCATTCGCCTCCTCTCTTGGCCACAGCACTGGGCACTCACCATGTCCCTTCTCTCACTGGTTACTTTCTCGGTCCCATCTGCTGCAAACCATGAATAGACACCTTCAGAAATATCTCAAATCCATGCCCTTCTCAAATGCAAGGTCATCCTTGGCCACTACTATCCTTTTATTTCTGCCTTCCCACCTTGGGCATGTTCCTTTATGGCCCTTCCCACAGTTCCCAATTCTTCTGTTTGTTGCATATTTATTCATCTGTAGTCTGCTTTGCAAGCTGGAGGGAAGAAAAGGAGATGTGTTTCTCTAACTATTTTATTCCCAGCTACTAGCATGATGCCTGGCACATACATAGTAAATGCTCAATAGGTAGTTATGGCATGGATGGATGGATGGATGGATGGATGGATGGATGGATGGATGGATGGATGGATGGATGACAGGGTGCAGGGGTGCGTGGAGGGATGGGTGGGTGGATGGGTGGATGGGTGGATGGATGGATGGATGGATGGATGGATGGATGGATGGATGGATGGATGGATAGATAGATGGATGGATGGATGAATGGATAGGGGACTTGTTAAGTTAATTCTATTGCCTGTCTTCTCAGATCACAAGTGCCCACTGCTGGCCACATGGACCACACAGGGGAAGCTCTGGCCCAGAAGCTGCTTAGATTGGCTGGCTTGAAGCAAGCTTTAGAGCCCATCAGGTCTGGCAGGCCATGCTCTTGCCCAATAGACACTTAACCCAATTCTATAACCCAAGGGAACTGTCTCTAATTCTGGCCACAGGAATAAGATTTTCTGCCATTCACTTCTCCACGCTGAGCCCTGAGCTCTATCTGAAGTCTGAATGAGCCTCTTCCCTTTGACCTACAGTTGCAAAAAAAAACAGTGTGCAGGACCTGCCTGACCTGATAAGAGGCTTGTGAACAGCTTACGCACGTCTCTAAGGGTGATGCTTAATAGCTTGAAAGTGACATCAGGGTCGGGACTAATATCCGATTGAACAGAAAGAGACATGACCTAACTCGTCTCTCACCATGGGCCTGGCTGCGAGGGCTTCTCATTCCTTATTAATTTTCTAACCGGGGCTGCTGGCTCAGGACTCCAGCCTGTCCCCAGGGCTGGGGCCCACGGCTGGGCTTCACTCCAGTGTTTTTGGGAAGGGAGCAGGCTCAGCTGGGTCTGAGAGCCCCCATGAAGGGCGGCTACCATCGAGACTGTGCTCATTCTGACCAGAGCCCATTGGTAGGCTTTCTCTACCACCCAGCTGATTCACCGTGCTTTGAGAAAATCCAGTAGGGTAAATTCAAAGCCTAAAGAATTCCTCATGGTACAGAAGGAAACTTGCTGCAGCCTTTCATCAGCCAGCAGGCTTCCCCAGTGCCTGCAAAGAATGGTTTTATTTGTGTTTTTAAAAATGATTTAAAACCAGTTTTCCAGGAAGATAAATCCTGTCTAAAGCACCCAGCACACCTGGCTAGAGAGCTCTAGGCCTGTATCTGAGCTGAACGCCTGGCTGGTGGGACCGTGCGCTCCCCAGGTTTTCTTTTAATATACTCTTCATTGCAGGAGGATAAATCCCTTATTTCTTATCACCTTCCCTCCCCCAGCTCCCAACACACACACACACACACACACACACACACTTCAGAGGCTGACAGACTGAGGTTCTAACACAGGCTCTGCCACAAACTGGCTGTGTGGCTTTTGTCAAGTCAATTAACTTCTGTGAGCCTAGTTACCTCATCCCAGTGTCCTGCAGAAGTTGTGGTGCTCGAAAACATTTGTTGAAAAATGCTTCTAAAAGTAGAGATTGTATTTTATTCATAGGCTGATGGGGGGATTAGATTTAGTCATTCATTCATTTCACAGAAATATTTCTTGAGTGCCAACTATGTGTTAAGTTCTGGGCATGATGAGTGGAGACAGAGCCAGCCTGTCCCCAGGACAATGAGGTCAGGTGTGCAGAGTGCCTAGCACAGCACCTAGCTCAGAGTGGGCCCTCAATAGAGTGAGATTCACACACACACACACACACACACACACACACACACACAAACACACCATGTTCTAGGCAGAGTTTTCTTCTCCTTCTACAGGGAAGCTGCAACTCAATGACAACAAAAGCACAGAACAAGGAGGAGGAGAAGCCTGGGTTCCAGTATCTGCTCTGTTACTCTTTTGCTGTGTGACTTTAAACAAGCCACTTACCCTCTCTGGGCCAATTTCCTGGTTTGCCAAAACAAAGCATTCTAACACCTTACTCTACCTTGAGTACAAAAGACACTATGGGATAATATTTTCAAAGCACCAAACTGCCCAGATAAAAAGCACTGCTGAGAAGTAGTAGGGGTCCTGATGAAGATCAAGGGCTTGGGGGATGCTAGATCCGGATTTTCTTCTAATGTGTAGACCCAGAGCAGAACCCCCGTCTACTCCCACACTGCGGCCACACACAACAGCCTTAAGCACAGCCCATAACAGCAATTCAGCTGTTAAAAGTATCCTCCCCCCACCCCAACACGCACACACCCTCCACGGGATCTTGACCCAGTGCCCTGGCACCTGGGGAGGAGCAGCCTCTTCTGAGGTGTCCCTGGGACATAGTCAGAAAGTGGCTGCCCAGGGCACGGCTAGACGGCATCCTCCCAGGAAGCCCTGCAGTGGTTCTCAGCCCATAGTCCTCTCTGGCGAGCCCACTCTCCCTCCATTCTCTCTTCCTCCCACACTACCCCCAGGGCCCCACTTTCCCTTCCCAGAATGTCCAACCTGTAAAAACTTAGAACAGGGAAAACCAGGCACGACTGCCTCTTCCCAGCAGCTGCCCTGAAGGCCGCCTCCAGAAGGTAAGCCCAAGGGCCGAGGCTGTGTTTCTTCTGGGAGAGGGCGGGGAGGCCCAGTCCCCTTAAAATGCCTCTGCGCCCTCAGCCACTGCCCTTTAAGTGTCTTCCTCGCCCACCTCTTCCCCAAAAGACCTGAGGAGAAGCTATTCCAGAGTTTTGGGGGGCCTGAAGGGACTGGGAGCATGAGGGTCGCTGGGGCAGCTGAGGTCTTTGACACTGGGGGACCCCTTAGCCAGGCCCAGGCTCTTTAAGCTCAAGAATTTGTGGCCCTTCTGGGGGTTGCGGTGCAGGATGCACCTTCAGCCCCCAAATCCCCTCAGAGCGTCTGGACGGATCTCCGCGGGAGCAGATGCCGGGGTGGGGAGGACACAATGCCCCTCTTTGTGGGGGGATCCGGGCCGGCAGTCAGGGGAGGAAATTAGACAGCGCTCCTGACAGCAGGCTCTGTCTGGGGTGTCTGTGAAATATGGGCCGGAGGGGCTCCTTCCCGAGACCAGTTCACGGCTGCCGACCCCCCACCCCCTCTTTGGGCAGAGAGGACACTGCCTGTTTAGAGAGAAGTGATATATGACACCCAGCTTCCTTCCTTCCTCCCCGAGGGGCTTAAGGGGGCTCTGAGGGCTTGAGGGAGCTCACGGTTGCTCCTGGGAGGTGCGGATGTACCTGCATGTTTGTACTCATATGTGCATGCATGTACATGCGTGTCCACATGTGTATGGTTGCATGAGTGTGAGCTTTGTGTGTATTCTGTGTGTGCGTGTGTGTTCCCTCCATGGCTAGAGGAGAACATTCAAAATGCTGCCTCCCAAAAACAAAACAAAATGCTCGCCCCCTCTTCTAGCGCTGGTGCCTGCCTGGGCTCAGACCAGGGTGAGGGCCCAAGGCCCCAGGGCCTAAACAAACTTATTTAGAGTTTCGATGTGAGAGGAAGGGGAGGCAGCTGACTGAGCCCCTGCCTCTGATTTCATCTTCCAAGAAGCCACCTCACATGGAGGAACTGTTTTCAAGATGAGCACAGCTCCCGCCTCACAGAGGCTCCGGGGAGGTTCCTACTCCAGCCACAGCCTCAGGGCCTCCAGTGGCCCCGGAGCCATTTGTCTTCCAGGGAGGAAATGGGAGAATGTTCCCACCCACCCACCTCCTTTGTGGCCATCTAGGCCTGCACATCTGGGCCACAGCTGGCCGCTGAGCTGCCCTGACAGGCCCGTTCTCTCTAAATGACAAGAAGACAGAGAGTTGTCAGCAAAAAGCACCCCAACTCCTCAGCCAGCTGGGGGCCATAAAAGATGAGACTTGGTTTCCCCATCTGTAAGCCGGGGCCAAGATCAAGGGCAGTCCTACCTTCTGAAAGGTCTGTTGGGAGAATTAAAGAATAATATAAAGTGTGGGAACATTCGGTGAACGCTAAAGGGCTGCCCAAAGGTTGGTGACTAGCAAACATCCAACGAATATCTGTCAGGGGTGTGTTACAGGTGACACTGGGATGGGCTCGATGACAGAGTATGAGAAAATGTATTTTGTACATCAAAGCCAGTGAAGTGTTTCGCTGTGGCTGCCTGTTGAGCTAGATGGGGATCTTATGCCCATTATGCAGATGAGGAAACCGAAGTTCTGAAAATAAAAGAAACTTGCCCAAGGTCACACATCTAACTCTGCGTTGGAAACCATGGCACCTTGCACTGTGTCATTTGGGCTGTTGTGTAAGACTTCTTATAGGGCTCTGTCTGACAAGCCAGGCTGTCAGCCAAGCTGGGCATGACCTGAGATGGGGCATGAAATCAGTGTGAAGTCACACGCAGACAGCCTTGGGCTCAAGTTAATTATTGTCACGTCCTGACCAGTTTCTGAGCCTTGACCACTTCCCTTCCTCTTCCTCTGTCTGCCAAAGGGTTAGGTCTTTGGAGCAAGAATCCATGCACTGTCTGCCCTGCCAGTCTCCCTCCCCTGTCCTCAAGGAACCTGGAGCCTCACCCAGGAAGAACCCACGTGGCCCAGTGACACAGGAAGGTGTTAGTAGATGCAGTGGAAAGAGTCTGGCCTTTAGAGTCAAACCACCCTGGTCTGAAGCTCGGCTCTACCTCTTCTTAGTGTGGGAACTTGGCCAAGCCATAGCTTCTGAGCCTCAGTTACTCATCTGCAATGGGACTCGTCCATGATTCTGAGCTGCTACAAAGATTAAATAAGCTAACATGTATGAAAGAGCCCAGCCCAAGGCTTGGGCTTAGTCAGTGCTCAGGGAGAGTGCATTGCTTTGCTCTTTCCCCAGGGAAGAAGTGGCATATGAGATACAAGACTAGTGAGTCCAGGGGAGGAGGCAGGGGAGACCTCATTGGCTCTGGAACCAAGGAGAGAGGATTGGAGCAAAGGACTGAAGCTTTGGTGAGACAAGTCTGGTCAAGATGGTGGAGAAGGCTTCTGATGCAAGGCAGTGAGTCACTGGGAGAAGCAGAGAATGCGTGTTTCCTCCCCACTGGGGGAATCCTAGGAACAAACACCACCATAGGCAGAGTTGACAGGATCTTCGAGACCGTCTCATCCTGCTCTTTGACCCATGAAGAAACTGAGGCCCAGAGAGAAGGGACTAGTTCAGGACCATACAAAACATTCATTCATGACAGACAGCTGAGTCCCTCCAGTGCTCAGTTCACTTCCCGGGAGGCCTGGGTGGGGCCAGGGAAAGACTGGAGACTGGGGAGATAACCTGCTCCCATCTGTGCGAGGTCAGGAGGAGGGCAGGAGGGAGGGCTGGACCAGAGACAGCAGCCAAATACTGGGTTCCCACCCTTCTGCCCAGGGCCTGATGTCCTCTCAACAGGTCAGATCTGCCAGCGGAAGCTGGCTGGCCCACTGTACAGGTCCCTATCTGTCTAGACTGCTGGCTGGCCCATCTCGCCAAGAAACGACTCAAGGGGGTATGGGGCAGTCAGGATGGCCTTGGAGGTCCCGACAGCTCCGGAAGTCTGCACGCAGAGTCTCTGGAAGACTGAGAGGTGTTGTCTCTGCAGAAAAGCCGTCGGACATTTCCGTGTGACGGTGACACAAACCATTCCTTCCCCCCGTAATCACCCTTGCTGCAGCCCTGGCTCAGGGCAGACAGCCTGCCGTGCATGGGCTTTATTTTCAAATCCCTCTTGCTTTTTTTATATCCCTGTGAATGCTGAACTCCCAGGCAGAGGAAAGCACTCAAATCTGTCCTTGAGTGTGCTGCTGGTGATGTGATGGCCCAGACGGGACCCTCCGAGCTCTGCGGCAGAAACAAACCCCCTGCTGATGTAATTTAAAAGAATAACCTCCCATTTTCTCATCTCCCTTTGCTGGATACACCTTATCAAATGACAAGAGAAGCCAATGTTTGGCTAAATGGTTCAGAGGTTAATACTCAACAGATGGGAGATATTTTTGCCTTTCCCCCCTCCTTCCAAGAGATCTGGTTTGCTCCTCTTGCTGGATATATGAGGGGGACCCAGGGGTATTCTTCCATCGTGCCCTTTGAGAGAGCTCATCCCCCCCCCCCAATAGCACAAGGGACCCTGGGGCACTGTATGGACTGCTCCGTCCAATGTGGTACCACTGGCCACATGAGACCACTAGTGTTTGAAATGTGACTAGTCCAATCAACATGCGCTTGTGAAATACACACCAATCCAAAGACCAAGTACAAAAAAGAATGCCTAATATTGCATCAATAATTTGTTTTATTGATTACACATTGAAATAATATTTTAGATATATTGTGTTTAATAAAATATATTATTAAAATTAATTTCACCAGTTTAGTTTTCTTTTTTTAATGTAGCTTCTGAAAAATTTAGAATTACATGTGACTGCTTTTATTGGTCAGAGATAGTATAGAACATGACTGGGGGTTATCCCCCACAAACTCCAATTCAGAGCTCTGTTTCTGAAAATAGTGTTAAATCTAATAATACGAACATTTAAATGTACAATATGATAACTATGGCTAACACTGCTGCATGGTATATTTGAAAGTGGGTGCTGGAAGAGAGCTCTGAGGATACCCTGGACCACCAGAAAGACAAACAAGTGGGTCCTAGAGCAAATTAAACCTGAAATGTGGCTGGAGGGAAAAATGATAAAACTGAAGCTGTCCTACTTCGGGCACATCAAGAGAAGGCAGGGCTCTTTGGGAAAACAACAATAATGCTGGGAAAGAGAGAAGGCATCAGGAAAAGAGGAAGACCAGATATGAGATGGACGGACTCCGTAACAGAAGCCACAAGCGTGAGTCCACAGGAGCTGAGCTGAGGAAGGGATGCTGTGGACATCACTCTTCACAGGGTCGCCCGGAATTGGAGCCAACTTAACAGCAGGTCGCTCACACACACACACACACACACACACACACACACACACACACGCACACACGAGAGTAGATCCTAAAAGTTCTCATCACAAGGAAAAACATATTTCTTTCATTCCCTTTTTGCATCTATATGAAATGATGGACATTAACTAAACTCACTGTGGAAGTCATTTCACAGTATATGGAAGTCCAGTCGCTGTGCTGTACACCTTAAACTTATACGGTGCTGAGTGAAGAGCTCTGCTCAAACCTCTTTTTGTTGTTGTTGTTGTTAATTCTCACCAGAGGATTTTTTTCCCATTGATTTTTTAGAGAAGGAAGGAGGGGGAGAGAGGGAAACATCAATTGGTTGCCTTTCACATGTACCCCAACTGGGGCCAGGGAAAGAACCCTTGACCCAGGTACGTGCCCTTGACCAGAATCGAACCTGCAACCCTTCAGTCCGCACTGAGCCACTCTGGCCAGGGCTAGAATAACCTCTTATGTGTGCTCCCACTCCCTTTCCCAGCCACTGGCAAGTTTTAAAAGCATTTGCCCAAGCTACACCCTCAAGATGTTAAAATATGGGGAGAAAATGTTTTGAGGACAAATATGTTTATAAAATGCTGCCTAGCTAATCCCTTTCCTGGATTCAATACACACTGCACATCAGCTTATTAAAGGCCCTCAGAAGTCCTATGCCACTAGCTGTTCAGAGTGTGGGAGGGAACTGGGGTTGTTTCTCCGATTTCCAACCAATCTGCTTTAGCTGAGCACTCACCCGTTTCCCCAGAGGTCCCCGAGGTCCCAAATGCCACCATTCGCAAAATTTAAGCAGTGAAAATCTGATTGGTTCTCAGCTTTCCCCTCGGCTGATGTAAGACTGAGGGGTTTTTCTGTTGTGTATTGTTTCCTCTCCTGGTCTCCTTGTCCTTGTGGGTTTATGGTGTGTGTTTTTAAATCTGTTGTTTCAGTGGGATTTTTGGGTTGGGAGGAAACAAAAGCTGGTGTGCCTGCATTCATCTGCTACCTACATATGGAAGAAGGGCTCTGTGGTGGGGTCGTGTCAGGCAGCGGGGAGGACTGGGAGACAGTAAATGAGAGACCAAGGGGTTGGGAGTAGACGGCTTGCCTGGCTTCCCTAAAGCACACGGGATGGGGGGGGGGGGCTGATTGGCCAAGGACTTTAGGCTAGAGCAGAGGAAGGCAAAGGTAAAAACATGGAAAAGCTCCCTCCCTCAAGGGCCTTAGTGTGTGAGAAATAAATGGATTATTTTTTTTTTAAGTGGTAAGTACGTGATAGAGATAAGCACAGAGGACTATAGGAGCCCCTATGAGAAGTGGTTGGTGCAGCCACAGAGGCAGAGCGAGAATGTGAGGGCTTCTGGGAGGGGCGAGAGGACAGCAGCCTGAGGGGTGGGGGTGGCTGACCCGGGCGGTGTCAGCAGGCACTGAGACTACTGAGGTCGAGAGAAGGCAAGGAGAGGACAGAGGGCCTTGAGCACCACACGGGGGCTTTGCTTTATCCTGTGGGTGATGCAAAGCCACCGAGGGACGACCTGGGAGCTCACTTGGGCAGCTGAGTGAAGGATGGGCCCAAGGCGGACGGCGCTGGAGTCTGGGAGACCACTCAAGCAGCTGTTGCAAACCCCATGACAAATGATGAGGCCTGCACTCAGGCAGCAAGGGCGTCACCGCAGATCTTTGGGGACACAGGTGAAATCAGTGGGGCGAAGAGATGAGAAGGACGGCCTCCTGGAAGTTTCCCAGGTTTCCAGCTCTTGTTGGCCGCCAGGGGAAGGGACTGGTTATCCCTACCAGCTCCCTTCCCTCCTGCCCAAAGACACCCCCAGACCATGAAAAGAGTTCTGGCTCCCCTCCTGCCCCACCTTCCAACTGTTTTCCTGGAGTCCCTGGGGGAGAGAGAAGGAGATGAAATCATGGAACAAAGGGGATTAGAGCTGAATTTCTTCCCTTTGCTACAATGGAAAACTCCAAGTTTGTTGGGAGAGGGGAGCCTTTAGGGGGGTTGGGGAGCTTGATGAGGTTATGGTTTTGAAATAGGAGCTGTCTGGAACCACCAATCTGACAGGGTTCTCATATTTCTTTCTTCTAAGTAGAAGCTCTTCTTGGTTGACCCCTTTAGAGCCTCCTCTGCTGGGGTGAGTCTGTCCTATTGTATTCTCTGCCTAAATGTGCCCCCTTCCGCTTGGCTGACCATTGGGCCTGGCACCCACAGAAAAGCAAGTCACCATCGCTTAAGAGAGGGCCTCCCCACAGCAGGACGGGGTCCAGGGAGTAGGACAAGCCAAACAAGGAGTTGGAGGGTTTGATTTCATGTCCAAGTACTACCGCTTCCCAGCTATGCTGACTCAGGCAAGCGTCTTAATCTCTCTGAGGCTCGGAGCCTTCTTTTGTAAGTGACAGTGATCAGACCCAGCTCATAGGATCACGGTGATGACTAGACAAGATCATGTCAGTGGGGAGATAAGAGGAGCTTTGGAAACCAGGTCCACTCCTAACAGTTGCAGGGCCTGTGGCAAGAATGGAGGTCCACCTGCATGTGTCTGAACACTTAAAGAGCTAAAAACCAAGTTTAACTCTTAAATGTGTTTCATCTGGGTAGGATGGATTCAGAAAAGAGACCATGCAGGTCCTGGAAGAAGACTTGGAAATTTCTGGATCCCACGTGGCATAGTTAGAAGGTAAGGCTTTGGCTCCACGTGAGCTCATCCCCACGCGTTGCTTGCCCCATGGAAAGGGATATGGTTGGAGGAAGATGAGCACTCAGTTCAGGGGCCCCTTTTGCTCTAAACTCTAAAGTGATGGTGAGTAGAGGGATTACTTTGGTTATTTCTCCCCCACACACACCTTGTCTCTCTGATTCTACTCTCTTTTCAATTTTCCTTGGGAAGAACTTAGGGCTCATTTACACACCAGCCAGTCAGAGAAGTGGGATGCCTTTGGGAACAGATGAACCAGGATGCCAGGAGCTCTTGGGAATGGCCCAAAGCCTCTTCTGGCCTCAGTGCTGCTAAGCATCTCCCTTCCCACGTCTCTGGAAGATTCAGAAGCTTGTAATTTATTGTCTGAAAACAGAGAATCCTTAGAACCTTAGACAAGAGCATGGACAAGAACCTGGGTGTGGGGGGAGAGTGCACGAAACACAATGAAAAATGGGCGAGGACATTTGGAGAGACATGGTGATGCCCACCTGGGCAGGAGATGCAGGTCCAAGGCTGGGCTCAAAGTCGTCTGTCCCACTTCCCACACCCGACGAGGTAGCACACCCCGGCCCTGGTGAGCCTGGAGTAGAGAGAAAGAGGCCGCAGAGAGCAAGGCAGAGAGGACTGGAGTCTGGACTGAGGGTCAAGAATCAGGATCCTGGGCCTGGCTGAAGGGATGGTGAGATTTAGGGGCAAAGAACATGGATTCCAAGATCCCAGACCTATGACCAGCTCTACTAATCCCAGCTACCACCTGTCTGAGCTCAGGCAAAGCCCCCTTCCTCTCTGAGCCTCAATTTACTCATCCTTAAAATGGGGATAATGATGTTTTCCTCACAGAGCGGTGGTGATGCTTTAATTAGATAAAGTTCGAGATATGCTTCGCACTGCGCCCACCATGGAGAAAATGATGAATAAATGTTAACCATGCAATTGTTACTATGATCATGGTGCCTGGAAAACGTCAGTCAAATGCTAGTTGAACTTGCATGACCTTCAGGGCATAATGTCCCATTTAAGGGTCTCCGTTTTTTCATCTGAAGAGTTTCTTTTATTCTCTAGAAACATTTCACTGTCAATGCCCAGAGTTCCCCTGACACAAATAATAGTTAACATTGCAGAGCATGCAGGGGGGGGCTGTCCTTACACTTCACACATATGACATCACGTCATCCTCCCAGGCACCTTCGAGGCGCCTTCTCTTAGTCTCCATTTGGCAGGTGAGGAGCCCTGGATATAGAAGGCGTGGGGGATTTGCCCATGTCACACAGCAAGGCCCATCCTTCAACTTCGCACCCGTTATCCCTCTGTCCAGGGGGCCTTGCCTCTCCTGGAGCCACCAGGCGGTGCGTTCTCACTGAACCCACTGGTCAGTCCACCGACTTTCCCCACACCGAACTAGTTATAAGGCCAAATTGGTCCTTTTGGCACTTGAGTCAATGATCCTGCCTCAACATGTTTAGATTTTCTGACAGTGACATGTCCCTCAGCCTCTGGGCCTGAATCAGTGGTAGGAAATACTGATTTTGAATTAAAATGAGAAAACGACCATTCCTGAGGTCACTGACATCATCTTAACCAAAGACGTTGGCCCACCTTGTCTCATGGGGTCGTTGCCATCACACAGAGAGATACGCAGGTCTGAGACTGTCACCCCATTTCATAGATGAAGGAACCTAGCTAGGGGCAGAGAGTTGCCACCAGTTGCCTGGGATTACACAGCCTGCTGGCGGTGAGGGCAGAGGCAAGATTTGAACCCAGGGTTCTTGATGCCCAGGCCATTCTGCTGGTAACATCCTCAGCGGCCCGGAGCCCCTAAGGGTGGGAATCACTGCAAAGGGTGGGAACGGCTGCAGACCATTTGGCCGGGCCTCTGCCATTTGCTCTGCCTTTTGGCAGTGGTCTGCGGGGTACATTAAGCGTTCCTTTCTGAGTTGTTTGTGGGCAGGAGAAGCCTGGAAACTGCAAGGAACGAAGGCACCTGGCTCCCCGAGGACACTTTCAGAGTCCGTCTCCTCACCTTGTTTATTTGTAAAATGGGAACACAGACACAACGGCTGTATGTTTTACATTAAACCAAATAGGAACTTGTGGCATTTCTGTCTGCACTTGAGACATGTTTATACTGCTGGGTCCATTATGAATCTGTTTAATATCCTCTGAATTCTCCGAGTCCTTCCATCTCTGCAGCCAGGAAGTGGGTAATGTGCGCACAGGGAAGAAATTTCCAGGCGTTCAGACCTTTAGGTAAATTAGGACTTTTTTTTTTAAGGGGGAAAAGCCTGTTGCAGAAAAATTAAATTCTTCCTGTTCAAAATGGTTTTTCCAATGATCATTTCCTTGTAGGAAATTGCTTAGGTCCTAGAGAGATGCCAAGGAAGCCAGAAGCTACAGGAGCCTGTGGCCCACACTGATCAAAGCAGTGTCCCTTTGCTTTGGAGAGCTGGGGATAGGGACATGGAGGTGAGTGACCCTCCAGGGCTGAGAAAGACTTCGGGGACCACAAGAAGATCAAGGTCGCCTGAGGGCTGCCTTGCCTGCTGGGAGCTCCTAGGAAGCCGGGATCAGACGAATCCTGCCGGATTGGGAGCAGGCTTCCCACAGGACTGCTGGCAGGAATAGCTCTCTGCTTGCTGGCAGAACAGAGAGGTATTATTTTAGGGAGAAAAATGAGATTCTTGTTATTGCTTATTCCTCCTGCAGAAATGTTGGTGTGTCCCAGCCAGGGCCAAGATGAGAGGCGAGTCAGTGCCAACAAAAGAGTGAGCTCATCACATGTGGGGATGCGAGGTGTTTCCAGCAAGGCTGTGTGGAAAAAAAGCTCAGGCTCGGAATCCCAAACCCCTGGTCAAAGCAAAACCCTTTGACCTTCCCATTGCCTCCCCCTTCTATCAGCTAGTCCACCCGTCATCTTCGTTCTCCATCATTCCACTCCAACGTTATCTGAGCCCACTCCCATTTGTTCTTTCTACCTTCTTGCATCTCTGACCAAATACTCCTCCTCAGCACCCTTGAGTGTCTGTGTGTGTTCTTGCTTAGAGACTTCGTGAAGGGAAGAGCCCAGGCTTTGGAGTCTGAGAGGCCTCAGTTCAAATCCCAGCCCCACCACTTACTGGCTGTGTGGTGTTGGACAAGGGCCTTCACCTCTCTGGGCTCTGCGGTCTCGTCTTTATCATATTATCTTGCTGCTAGATGAGAAAGCAGATGGGGAAATACCTAGGGCACAGTAGATGCTCATTTAGTATTTCCTTCCTCCCTTCCTTCCTGTGGAAGCAAAAGATGTTGTATAATGAAGCAGTTGTAAGTCTTTGGGATTTACAAATGTCAAATTCCACAGGACTCTGGGAAATATGGGGTCACGGGTAATTTTTTGTGCTTATCACCAGAGTCCTGGCATGGCCTAGGGTTGACACAAGCCACTCTGAACTGCACCCAGAATTAAGAAGAGGGGTTCCAAGGAACTAGAGGAAATTTCCCTGATCTTGTCCAAAAAAGAAATGGTGTGGCCAGGAGCCCAGGCCAGAGAGGGCAGGAAACAAGTTGATGCTAGTTGGACAGAAGCAGTCAGAGAGCTGGGGAGCAAGAAACTCCATAAAGTGGCCACAAAGTTGTACCAGTTGGAAATTCTGAAAGGTGAGGTGAGTAATGAGTCACCTATGGTAGGACCCAGAGCTCTAAATGGCATTTTGGCTGCCTCAGGCAAGGGCCTGGAACACACCCTCAAGCCGACTCTGATTTTCCATCTGTGAATCACGAAGAGAGTGTTATTAACAATGGGCCTCTGGAAGCTTCCTATGGAAGAGCCAGATCCCTTTGTTTCTCTGTGGCTAAAGGAGTACTTGTGCAATCAGTATGTAAGTTCTGCAACATTTATAATTTTATCACTTTCTGGAATTATCTTTTTAAATTTCTCATCCTCTAAATTTCTAGTCCCATGGGCAAAAACCCCAGTGGGCCTGCCCTGGTCATGGCTGTGGTGGGGTGAGGTATCCCTGTGATAGAAACTGAACAGGTTTATGCTTAGCTTCCTGGATTTTACTTCTCCTTTGACTTCTCTTTGTAGTTCATGAAATCTTTTTTGTTTTCTTTCTTTTTTTTAAATCCATGCTGTCTCAGTTTTGTTAAGGAAAATTAAGAAAAGAGATTTGGACCCAAACTTTGGTGAATGAGGGACAAAGGGTGGACCAGAAGTCTTTAGGGGCTGGAGTGGGGGGTGACAAAGGGACCGTAAGCAAATGACCTTGTATGGGTTAAGGTACAAGCTAAGATGCTGCAACAAACAAAAGTACAGCAGAGGAGAGAGTTTCACTTTTCTCTAATGCTATGGACAAGGGCCAGACAAGAAGCCAGGGGAAACTCCAACAGCTTGTCTGGGTACCGAGATTCCTTCCACTGTGTGCTCCTGTCATTCCTCAGGGTCTTGTCATCCAGGTGACCCCACACTCCAGCCCAAGACACGGAGGACAGAGAAGGGAGGACAGGCAGCTTCCTCATACAGTCGTCATCAGAAAGTACTGTAGCTCAGCCCTGGCAGGTTCGATTCCCCGTCAAGGCACATACCTAGGTTGCGGGTTCGATCTCCAGTTGGGGCGCGTATGGGAGGCAACTAATCGATGTTTCTCTCTCACATCAGTGCTTCTCTCTCTCTCCGTTTCTCTCTCTCTAAAACCAATAAAAAGAACATGTCCTCAAGCGAATATTAAAAAAAAAAAAAAAAAGAATCAACCAATGAATGCATAAATAAGTGGAACAACAAATTGATCTCTCTTCTTTCCCCTCTCTCTCTAAAATCAATCAATAAAAATAATTTTTAAAAGTACTGTAGCTTTTCTGCTTCACCAGTTTGGCCTCGGCTTAGGCACAGGGCCACATCCCTGTGGAAGGTGCAGGAGAGGGGGAAGCTGAGCACAGGGCTGTGCAGAATGGGACGGCCAGGTCAGCTCTCCTCTGCTCCCCTTTGCTCCCAGCCCCCACCCCCAGCCCACCTAGCCATCCAGAAACCGGAGGCCTGGTCCAGGGCGAGTGTTAGACCCCAGGACATGCTACAGAAGCAGCTGTGAATCACAGTTACTGCACTTTCATAACAACCACCAATACTTACTGAGCACTTAGTAGGTGCTCCAGCACCAGAGGAAAGGCACAGTCTCCTGGAGACGACACTCAGCAGACAAGGGGTAATAACAATAAGACCCAACCTAAAAGTACATCTGTGACTCTGGACAAATCGGGTACCCACACTGAGCCTCAATGTCCTCATCTTTCAAATAACATCCATCTCACAGGGCTTGGGGAAGATTTGACAGGAGCAGATATGTAGCAAGTCTGGTACAGTGCCTGGCACAAAGTAAGCAGCAATCAATAGGAGGCGTCCTTAGCTCACCTAACTTGCGTGAGGCAAGTGGTAAAACCAGATGGAGGGTGCAGGGTTGTAGTGGGTAGTTGAAAGAGCTCAGGCTTAAAGCCCAGCTCTGCCCCCTGCCCATTGTGTAAACCTGGGCCAAGTGCCCACCAGGAGGAGCAATGGGACAGGGACAGGGCAGATGCTGATGATTTGCATTACTGGACTTTTAGGTTTTGCTAATTAGTGTCCCTACCATACCAATGGACACCTTTTATTTTTTAATATGTTTTTATTGATTTCAGAGAGGAAGGGAGAGAGGGAGAGATAGAAACATCAATGATGAGAATCATTAATTGGCTGCCTCCTGCACGCCCCCTACTGGGGCTCAAGCCCGAAACCCGGACACATGCCCTGACTGGGAATCAAACCTCCATCTGGATCGTAGGTTGATGCTCAACCACTGAGCCACGCTGGCCGGGCGGACACCTTGCCTGTTGACTTTTTTTTCTTTTGAATTATTTCCTTTTGGACAAATTCAAAACCCTTTCTCCAACCCTTTCTGCAGTTGTCAGATTCCAAAAAATAGGTAGCTGTAAATCCCATAGCGGCTGAGGCCCAGGAGCTGCCTGCAGTGGGTGACCCACAGCTGCACATTCTAGCTGAGGCCTGTGTGCCAGAGGTGACATCATCAGGAAGGATGGGTTCTCAGCAGCAGGGACAGGAGTGGTGGGAGTAGCAGGACTTCTTGTCTCTTGGGATTGCTACCTCATCCTGAGGGGGAGGAAAATAGATACAAATGCAGAAGGCAAGCTTGCCAAGTGGTCCTTTGAGAACAGTCCAGAAAAGTTCCATGGGGGCACACA
Organism: Miniopterus natalensis; assembly: GCF_054644295.1. NCBI lineage: Eukaryota > Metazoa > Chordata > Mammalia > Chiroptera > Miniopteridae > Miniopterus > Miniopterus natalensis. Next base: position 22,404,421 of record NC_142097.1, read on the forward strand.
TATTACATCTCAGAGGAGTTAGAGGGAGCCGAGCATTAGGGTTAGGGCCTCAGCCTTGGACTCTGCTGTACGAAAAGTGCACGAATGAGTGTGGAGAAAGACTGGAGAAAGAGGCAGGCAGGGTCCAAGATGGGGCCTCTCCACTGCATGGGTTTCAGGGGACCCTGAATTCCCCAGAATTATATGCAATAGCTTGCATGTATAATCCAGAGGGAAGCCGGAGTCAGACCCTACAAGGCAGATCACACACTGTTCCAACAAGAAGTGTCCTCAGAGGTTTTCAAACCCTTTCAGCCTCAGCACCCTATGTTCAAACAAAATCTTACAGGAAAACAGACAAAAGGAGGCAAGGAAGGCGGCAGGGAGGAGGAGGGGGAGCTTTGACCTCGAAGACCCCAGAGAGGCCCTGAGGACGGTGAAGCCCTTAAGACTCCAAAGTGTACACTTTGCAAAATCCCTGATCTAGCCTAAACAACTAACTTCACAGATGGGGGAAATGAGGCCCACAAAGAAGTGAGTTGCTCAAGTCGTCCAACTAGTTGTGACATCATCAGGACTAGAATGTAAGACTCTCAGGCTCCTGTGGCCAGGTCCGTACGCTTCTCTCTGCCTGGGAAAATGTGAAAACCATACACTCTGCCCCCAAACCTCAGAGTACTCAGTCCCTTCCACAGCCCACACACAGGGGCCTGGCTCTAGTCCTGTAAAACGCCCCCCATGCTAGCCCGGTGGCTCTTCTGGCCTTTCCGGGCAGGACACTGGGGATCTCCTCTGTCCAGGAGAGTGTTGTGGAGGAGGAGCTGGAAAACACTGCCTCACTCAGCTGGCAACACGTGTCCCGGCTGCATGTCATCTATCAGGGTCCAAGGAGAAGCCAGTGTCAACCTGGGGCTCGGGGCAGAGTCCCAAGACATCTCACTTTACAAGGATGGAATTTCACAACTTGTGTATTTTAATTAAATTTTTATTTTTATGGAATTTTAGCTAAAGTCCCCCAGTCCTGCAGCTTACTCATTGTTATTAAAAACCATGACCAAATGAGAAAGAAAAAAAAAGCTGTCCAAGCGGGGAAAATGAAGCCACTTTTTAGAAACTATCTGACCGCATTGTACACGTGAAACCCACTCCCAGCCTTCAGATGCTGATTCCGCCCCCATGACTTCACAGATCAGATTTTAAGTCTGTGGCTTATTGCTTTCTGAGCCTCCTGGGGCTTATAGGATTATTCTGGATTTAATCCTTTAATAATTTTTCCTCCCTCCTGTCTGAAGCCTGGTTTTCCAGCTGAAATCAGCCTGGGCGGAACAGCTTGCTTCCAGACTTGATGGACGCCCCTCTCTAACTGCTGTCCGCTGTTATTGTAAGAAAATTAAGGCAGGGGTTCTGCAGAAAGCTGACTGCTTCTGGGACTTACAAAGAGAAAGTTTCAGGGCCCTGTTCTGAAGCTCTAATGGAGAGGGGGAGGCAGCCATGCCAGGGCCTGTGCCAGAAGCCCAGCATACAATATCCTCTTTACTCCTTACGATGGCCTTGGAAGGAGGGTTATTTTCCCCATTTTACAGAATAAGAAACTGAGACTCGAAGACAACAAATAACTTAAGTTGACCCAGGTGTTAAGAGGCAGACCAGGCTTCCAGCTCTCCCAGTAGACTCAGGAGTCCCTGCTCTCTGAGCCACACCAGCCCCTGAGCACTGTTCCCCTCCACCCCAACCTGTTATCTCTTCCAGCTGTGGCTAGTCAGGGACACCCCTGGAATGGGGGCTGGGGGAGGAAACCCCTCATTCACCCAAGCAGCCCTGGTAATTAAAGTGTGAGTGGTGCCCCAAGCCGACCCCCCTCACCAACATACACTCCAAGATGAGCGGGTGCAACCCAGCTGAAAGCACCCTGACTGAGTGCCCACTGCAAACCAAGCCAGAGAACAGAGGCAGAGGAACCAATGAGGCTTCCCACCTGGGGCAGGAACCAAGCCCATAGCAAGCCATAACAAGCCATAGCAAGCCATAACATAACATAACATAACATAACATAACATAACATAACATAACATAACATAACATAACATAACATAACATAACATAACATAACATAACATGATGTTGCTACCATATGGGAGCCCAGGGGAGCCAGTGAGACTCTGACCTACACAGAGGTGGCCACATTTGGACTTAGCCTTGAATGGATTAGTTGCATGTTGATGAGCAGAGAAGGAACAGGCAAGCGCTGAGCAGAAGCAACAGCATGAGCAAAGGTGAGGCATGACAGAGGCGGTGCGTTTAAGAAACTATAGAAAATACAGTTCCAAGCGAGGAAGGGAGGGGGCAGCTACAGAGGTGATTCAGACATAGGAGGTGTCCTCACGGTTTAGGGCAGGGGGCGAGGTCTGGCCTGACTGTGTGGCTGGAGCATAAGGTAACGGGAAAGGGGGCTGGGATTTTGACCTAGCTCAAGGGAAGGCACAGGGTCCCCAGTATCCTTTCATCATCTGACATTCACAGGTCTCAGAAGGAGAAAATCAAGCTAAAATCCCGGCTCCTCATTTCTACTCCTGGCGTCTCTGGCTGGCCGCTGAATCATGGACCTCCTGTTTCAGGCTTTCTGGGAGACCTCCAGGGAGAAGGGTTTATGCACATTCACCTTGATCGGAATGATCCCCGCACATGACCCTGAGAGCCCCAATAACCAGCCCTCCTGCCCAGCAGCCCCGCCCTATGAAGATAGCAGCCAGGCCAAGGGCAGGCTCTGTCTGCTGCTTCCTCCCCTCAGTTGAGCTCTGCAACCAGCAAGTTGGTTCTACATCCACAGTTCATTCAATCAACAAACCTCCGGTGCACCACTTCACAGTACCATGTGCTATGCACTGTGCTAAGCACTGGGATATAGAGATGAAAACTTCTACTGAGAGGGCTGGGACTGTCTGAAAGGACAAATAAACAGGTGATTGCAACCCAGCAGGGTAAGTTTTATCGATGGAGATGGTCACAAGGGGGTATAGTAGCATCAGTATCTCCGGGGACCCCTTAGAAATTCAAATTTGCAGGTCCTGCTCCAGACCCACTGATTGGGAAACTGAGGGAGGGCCTAGCAATCTGTGTTATAACAAATCTTCCAGGTAATTCTGATGCAGGCTCATGTTTGAGAATCAATGAGCTGCAGGAATAAAAAAGAGAGGGTATTACTTAACCCTGAATGGAGTGATGGAGAAGGTTTCCTGGAGGAAGAAACTCCTGCAGCGAATCTCAAGAACAAGGAGCCAGATGAAGGGGTAAAGAGTCCTCTAGGTGGATGAAGCTGTGTTTGCAAGAGCACAGGGGAGGGGGCCTCTGGGTATTTTCAAAGAACTACAGGGGTGGAGAGTTGGCAGACCAGTCAGCTAGAGAAGCTGGAAAAGAGATAGGAAAAAATAAAAGATCTCAGAATTTCTGATAGAAGGAAAGCAAGGAAGAGAGTTGAGGTGCGCGGTGGCCCCCATGCAGTAAACAACCCATCCAGAGCGGCCATGTGGGACAGATAACTCCAAGGGCTTCCAGCCCCCCTGGCCTCGGAAACCCTTTGGTTAACCAAAACGGCATGACCTCATGTGTTATGGCTGCAAAGGCACGGGGGAGGCCAAATCCGGTGTTTGTATTGAAATTAATTGGGGGCTTCGTGGATGATGAAGGCTCTGAGGAATGCACAGGCTCCCGATGCGATCCCGCGCACAATGGTGTCGCTTACGACCACCGCGGGCCCCCAGCGACTCACATCTGCACGTCCACAGCCCTTCCTGATGAAATAATAATCACAGACAGATATGAATATTTTAAATTCAAAGCAGATATCTACCAGACACTTGGGATGGGGAGGGCTCCGGTAAGCACCCCCAGAGCTATTTTTAGCCCAGGAAAGGGAGCCCCCATTTTACCAGGGCAGCCACTTGTCAATCAGGAAAATCCCAGGGCTCACCCCCAGCCCTGATTTATGGTGATTCAGAGGGGAGATGCTGCCAGGAACAGGGCTGGGGCCAGGAAAATTTCATCTGTCTGGAATCCGACAGGAAAAAAGAGGCCTGGAAATTTCAGAGGAAGCCGGGATCTGTGCCGGTTACAGCGCCTCTGTTTGTGTTCACTCAGCTGGCTCCTGTTAGCGAGTTAAGGGTCCGCTGAGGAAAAGCATCAGGCCAGGTTTTTCCATCACTGCAGAACCTTGAGCTTGATCCCCAGGCAGCGGCTGCTCTTGCGACCCCTGACCCCAAACAACAGGAGCCTTCACCAGGTTTCCCTTGGCCCCCAGTCCTGGGCTCTATCTTAAATCAACATCTTTGTCTTTTTCTTCTTTCTCTTACTTAAAAAAAAAAAAAAAAAGCAAAGTGATTCTATCTTTTTTGTTGTTTGCTTAATCAGATTTTAGCACACTCAAAAAGCAGGGTTCAATATGAACACTAATTAATTCAATTTAGTTTTAATTTCCTCCCCTGGAGTGGCCGAGCTCTCCCAAAGTGGCCTTCTCATTTGTTCTCCCTGGTGCTGGAGCGCCACGAACCCTAACTTCCAAGCCTGATGCTATGAGCTCTGCAATGAAGCCAGGGGTTAGGGCTCTGTTCAAAATCTTGCTGTGTGACAAAGTCTAAAGGGGCAAACAAGATTATGTATTTTCTATTCATGCATTTATTTTTATTCGCTCAGAGCCTATTCTGTGCCAGTCCCCATACTGGGGGTGTGGGGATGGGGCGGAGAGGGGTGGACATAAAACAGGCATGACCCTCCCTGGAGCTCACAGTTTGGTTGGGACACTGCCCTGTAAATAACTACAGTGCAGAGGAACACACAGTATAACCAAGGTTAGCAGAGGAGAGTCATGAAGCAGAGAGAAGTCCCTTGGATTGGTCCAGAAGGTAGACAAGAGGGGACAAGGCATCCAAAGACGTGTGCAAAGGGTAGAGGGAAAGGGAAAGAAAGGGTACATACACACTCATATCCCGAAGAGGCTGGTATGCCTGGAGCATAGATAGGATCCAAGGGCTGGGCTGGCTCAGGAAAAGGGTTTGTTTAGAGTGTTGGGACTCACGTCCAGAGCCCTGGAGAGTTTATTTAGGGAACACTGGGGTCAGATGTGCATTTCGTGCAGGTGACTGCGTTGGCACTGTGGAATCTGGGATGCAAAGGGGTGAGGCTGGAGGCAGGAGGACCAGTCAAAAGAGAAGACAGGGGCTGATACGGCAGGGCAGTGGGGATGGAAGGGAGGGCAGGGTTTAGAAGACATTTAGAATCCCAATTCCGTTACCCTCAGTGGTGGGTCGATGGTAGCTGTTCAACAATGAAATACCAATGGGTGAGGGGAGACTTAGCTTCTGAAAGAACCCAGATTGAGGGAACCCACAATCTCTGAAGGGAAGGAAGTGTCCAGGCCTGCAGCTACTTCATGCAGGCTGCTTGAGACTCTGCTCAGCCAGGGACCCAGCAGAAATGAGCCCCAGGGGCCAGGCACTGACCTGCAGCTTGCCCATCTCGGAAGCCAAGTTTTCCAGGACACTGGAGAAAGCCCTGAGAGGCCAGTGAGGCACTTTCCTGGGGAACAAAATTTAAGGGGAGTCCCTAAAACTCAGAAATCAAGATAGATAATATTTTTATTGTTGACAGTATTAGATGCCCCCATTTCCTCCCCTTACCCCCCTCCACCCAGAAGATAATATTTTAATGCAGTATTTTAAGTCAAAATTAATGCAAAAACTCACAATGAACAAAATACACAAATTTCAAAAGAAACAAGATTGAACCTTCATTACTCAATGCCCTGCCTCATCCACCTCACCTTAATCCCAGCCCTGGTTCCAATAAAACTTTATTTTAAAAAGCAGACAGCCAGTGCATGAGCTATAGCTTACTGATTTTTTTAACACTGTGTTAAATTTTATTTCTCTTGATTACTGAGTTTTGTTGATGCCCCATTACATTTTGGGCCTGTGGCAAGTACCTCACTCCTCTCACCCTAGACTTGGGCCTGCCCCAGAGGGCCCCTTCCTGGAATACAAGCCTCATTGAAAAGACCTCTTGCCTGCAGAGAACATGTCTGTGTGAATTTGGCTTGAGAGAGCTCTGAACCTACGTGTATTGAGGGCTCCATGTGGTCAGCAACTCCTAACCAAGGGGCCCTGCAGACCCTGGACCCTGTCGCTTGGAAAACCTGATGATGCCATGCACCTGAGAACAGTTGTGCAAGCTCTTAAACTCAGTTGCCTCATCTGCAAAATGGGAAGAAGGATATTCATGTGTTGTTTTTCATTTCAAAGACATCTCAGTCGGCCTAACCCTGAACCTTTTCTACACCTAACCCTCCAACCCTCCGAGCCCACAGCATGTGCTGGGCACTGTCTCGGGAAGATGGAGATAAATAACACGTAAGAAATGTATTCCCAGCCCCTAGTCATCACTGCAGTTTATACCCACAGATTAGAAAGAGCTAGGTCGGTCCAAACAGACCAAAATCATTCATCCATTGTTTGTTCACTCATTCATTTCTTCAATAATAGACACCCACTGGATACCTATATATGCCAGGCGCTGCCAGGCATTGGGTGAATCAGATGTGCTCCTTGGCCTCAAGACCCTTATAACCTAGCAGAGTCAGATAGACATAGAAAAGTAACTGCCATCTGGAGTGATGTGTGCTCTTTAGAGACAAATAAATATGGGAATTTAGAGAGGACAACTATTTAAGTGACGGTAGGGGAAGGTTTTGCAGAGCATGGTCTTGAATTCCTTACAAATAAAATTGTGCCATGCAGACGGACTAGAACTTTTCCGGCAAGTTCTCATCTTAGTTTGTTCAGACTGCTATAACAAAAATACCATAGGCTAGGCAGGTGGCTTATGCACAACAGAAATTTATATCTCACAGTTCTGGAGGCTGAGAAGTACAAGATCAAGGTGTCACCAGACTTGGTGTCTGGAGAGGACCCACTCCCTGGTTCATAAATGGCTATCTTTTACTATGTCCGGTTGTGGCCAAAGAGCAAGGGAGCTCTCTGGGGGCTCATTTAAAAGGACACTAATCTCATCATGAGGGCATTGCCCTCATGACCTTATCACCTCCCAAAGGCTCCACTTCTAAACACTATGAAACTGGGGACTGGGATTTCAACATGAATTTTCGGGGACACAAATATTTAGCCCATAGCAGACTTGTATGTGCCAAGGCAGAGCATGAAAGAAGAGAGTGTGATTAGAAACCAGGAGAGGCATGGATGGCTGGGCAAAGCGTGCAAGAGAGGGAGCGTCGGGAGAAGGAAGTAGTAAGATAAACTTGGCACAGGCCAAGAAAAGCCCTGTATGCTAAGATAAAAATTTAGATTTTATTTTGTTGGCAATGGGAAGCCATTGGAAGCTTTCAGGCAGAAAACGGCATTTTCAGTCTGTTTTTAGAAAGAGAATGCTGGCAGCCATGGAGAGCAGGGATTAAAGCTGGAAGTATCTGGAAACCGAAAAGTCAGTTGGGGTATTTTGCAATAATCCAAGGGAGAAATGACAAAGGCCTAAACCAAGACTGTGTGGTAGGGATGCAAAGCAAGGACTGGAGTTAAAGAGATTTCTCGTAAGAAGGTATATAAGTTGGTGGCTAGGTAGATGTACAAGGTGAGAGAGAGGGAGGAATCTAAGTTGATTTCCAGGATTCTGATTTGGGCAATTGTGCATCAGCAACAGCAAACAAAACAGGAAAGTACAGGAGCAGGGGCAAGTTGGGGAGCAGAGCATGTGCTCAGCTTTGGACTTGACTCTGAGTGAATGGGAAATGTTCAGATGAAATGACCAGATGAGATACGATGGGATCAGGGATGAGAAAAAGTTTAGGCTAGAGATATTGCTGTGTAAGCAATATGGGCTCAGAGCTGAGCCAAAGAGAGGCTTTAGAGAGAGAAGAGAGCTGAAGATGAGAGCCCGGCAGAGGAAGGGTAGAAGGGACTGAGGAAGACCAGGGGCCATGAAGAAGATCTGGGAGGAGGAAGGGCAGGAGTGACATCCAGGGGACCAGGAATAAACTAAAGGAGGAGTAAGGGTCCCACACAGCAGAGCAGTAAGGTCATTAAGAGGGAACCAAACCGTAGTCTAAAGGCAAGGTCAGTGGTGACTTCAGTAAGAGCACCTTCAAAATCAACCCAAATCTCTGTCTCCTTTAAACCCGTGGGCTACCACATCTGCTTCCACGGAATGGTGGGAAGGACGTTGAGGAGTTCATGGGAGGGGAGGAAGTGGTCAGATCCTTCAAGAAAGTCTGGGGATGGAGAGAGAAGGTGGTGTGTGTGGGACAGGTGGAGTCCGAGTCAGTGAGAAAGTGAGTAGATCTAATAGAGAGAGATTTGAGTAAGGATTTAGGATTAAGAGGAAAGGCAACAGAGAGAGAAGTGAGCCCGGCCGGGCGTGGCTCAGCGGTTGAGCATCGACCTAGGATCCAGGAGATCGAGGTTCAATTCCTGGTCAAGGCACATGCCCGGGTTGGGGGCTCGATCCCCAGTCGGGGGTATGCAGGACGCAGCTGATCAGAGATGACTCTCTCAACATTGATGTTTCTATCTCTCTCTCTCTCTCCCTCTCCCTTCCTCTCTCTGAAATCAATAAAGATATTTTTTTTAAAAAAGAGAGAGAGAGAAGTGATATCCCAACTGGGCTGCACAGGAGTCCCATGCTCAGGCCCCAACCTTAGAGGCCTTTGTTCAACTGGTTGTTTCAAATTCAATACTCATTTTCCCATGTGGTGCTTAGGTTTCCCAACCAGACCCCCAAAACTTATTTCACCCACAATCCACCAATACAAGTTATGCATGAGAAACGCATTGCTTGTCCCAGCTCAGAGCTCTACAGAATATCTCACCATCTTAAGGATGCTAGAAGGAGGCAACTGGGCTCCCGGGAGTGGATAAGATGGACCTATCTTCTGGTGTGGCTCATTTATCTGCAACGAACAGAGACTCACTTAAGTCACTGTAAGAAAAGTGGAGTTTGTGGCAAAGCTACATGTAGTCAGAATGCAAATGGAAAAACCAGAGAGAAGGTGGCAGCATTTAGCCCCTGTCTTGTGGTGGCTCTGTTTCTCTCTGGGCATCTGTTCCATTGTCTTCTCTCTCTCAGCCAGCTTCCTCCACTCTGGTTTTTAAGCTCCCTTCCAACTTTGGTTTGAATGAGGCTTTGGCTTTTTACCCCCAACCTCATGGAATCCCTAGCAGCTGTTATCCCAGCCGCTACCATATCTAGCTTCTGTTTCCCAGCTGAGCTTCAAAACAGGGATCTGATTGGCACAGATCCTGGTTCGGGCAAGGCCTTGGATCCCTAGTTAGTCTATAATTGCCTGTCTTTGGGAGCAGTTATATTGCCAGTCATTGGGAGCAGTGGTCTGGGACCTAGGGACCCAGAACAGCTCCACTATTTAAACTGGCACTTCCTACAGAGACTGGCATGAGGGATGGGCAGACAAGCACCCCAAAACCCATCTAGCACAATAAATCTGTGCTCCTCTCTAAACCTGCTGATATGGCCTGAATTGGAGGAATGACTGGCGGGTGGGGGGGGGGGGGTTTCAAACCACCATTCAAAGGTTTTTAAGGCAGCGACCACCTACTAATACCTCTGAGGTTATCACATACAGACCAGGGAGTGGATCTGCAGCAGATAATTATGAATGGGGATGGTGGCGAATGCCCGTGCTCCCTACACACCCAGAGATGAGAGGAGTTGCTCCCTTAATGCACTGGTGTCTGTGGGGTCAGGGGACCCCTGTGCCCAGTGCTCTCCTGCCTGCTGACTTGGTGCTGACCTTCTGCAGGCCTTTCCCTTCCAACAGTGAGAGGCCTTGGGAGACCTGGGGTGGAAGTCTGAGGGTGTGTCATGAACCTCTGACCGCAGGCCCACTCAGCAGGGTGTACTGTCCCCAACCGGGTGTGAAGGTCACTTAGGCTTTTCTGTCCATCCTAGCCTTCTCTTCCTCCCTCTCCTCCTACCTCCACCCAGCCCCTGACCAAAACAGACAGCATGCAGAGAGCTCTCCCCGAAGTCACTGGCTATCCTTTCAAAAATGGGAAGAACTCCAAAGCCAAATTCCAAATACCTTACCTCCCACATTCTCCCACAGCCCCACCAGCTTGTCCACCTCTTGGAGCAAAAGGAGTTAGAAACCCAAAGTGCAGAAAATGACATCAGCAGACATTGGTCAGAAACCTGCACACCAGAAGCGGAGCTGTTCGGTGGAGGGGCCAAAGAGCAGGGACCTTAACTGACCCGTGGTCCCGCCTGCATTCCAGCTTCTTTCTCCCCTGGCCCTTGGAGCCTCCAAAGCCTTAGCTGCACAGGAAGATCGTGTCTTCCTAAAGCAGGCAGAATGTTCACCTCTGCTATTAACAGAACATCCGGTAACATTTTAATTGAAAATTAACTCTAATTATTCCACCAGCTGACCAGGAATATAAGCAAAACCAAGACCAACTGTGACGCTGCAAATAGATACACACGTGGACAGATGGGGTGAGGGAGAGAGACAAAAGACTGAGGACCAATAACCAGGGAACCCAGGACAATCCTCCTACTCTCAGCTCAAATATTGTGTTTCTGCCTCTCAAGAGACCCCAGGCTACCACCTGAGACCCCCAAACACACTCACATACATCCTTTCCCACCTGCCCCTCTACTGTCCCCAGCCCTATACGGGCCCAACGATCACTGTTTCTTGTTCAGATCAGACCTGCTGTCATAAGGGTGGTGGTTGTTGTTTCAATAGAAGATTGAAGTTTATTTATCATATACACAAGTCATGTCTGACATTTGAGAAAATGCTATCTGCACAAAACACCATAGATTAAAAATACATAGTATTTGCGTTTTAATGCAATAATAGGGCCCCAGGATTCAAATAAGGAAGTCGGATTTCAGGTCTGCAGTACATAGTTCCTCGCTCCGCTACAAAGAACTACAGTGGAGGGAAACTTTGCTGGTGTACTTCTCGAGTCAAATACTCATGAATCTCGTATGCGTCTGTGGAGGAAGATACAATTTCTTCAGCATGTGCTCCAGTTTCTGAGCCTCGCACTTCAGGATCCTCACCAGTTCCCTCTTCAGAATCAAACTCCTGGGATCGGGTGACTTGGAGTTACCCAGAGGCTCTCCTCCGCCTCTCTGGCCTCCGCCACCTACTGTGCGCGCTGCTGCTCCTGCCAAACCTCGTTCTGCTTTTCCAGGCGGGCACTGTCACAGTCACATTCTTCTTGCGGTCTCCCGTTTTTCTGAAGTGCTTCACAGGGAGCCTTCCTCCGTTTTTCCGCCTCTTCTTTCCAACTGAGAGAATGGATTTTCCGTAACCATAAGATCGAATGCTTCTTGGGTAACTCCGCCAAGATCTTTATTTTCGCTGTGTGCTGGCGCGATAACTCCGGAGCTGGAAGTCTCAGATGTGAACTGGTCGTTCCAGCGTTTCCTCTTGGACAAGCCTTTAATCGACGCATTTGCTCTTCCCACAAGAGATCAGCTGCGGGAGGCTGATCGGTCGCAGAGTCCTTCTCGGGACAGGACTATTCTTCACGTGCCTTTGGGTCTCTTCTTGTTTCTGCTTCATACTGGGATTCATTGTGCGTGGGGACCCCACGGAGTCACCGGGGGACCGATTCCAACGAGAGGGAGCTAGCGGCTGCCGGGCAGCCCCCGCTTCACCTCCTGCCACCGCTCTCGCTCGCTGGAGGGGACCGCTCGGCCCCGCAGCCGCACCTGGCAAATCCCCCCCACCGGCGCCTGTCCCCACCTCCCCAGCCAGTAGATTTTAATGTTGCGAATCCAGGAGATGACCCGAGACTGTCCTTCACTCCCCACAGGTATGCAGTAGGGCGCAGAAGAGCCTGAGAAGCCACAAGAAACAAATTTGATGACATTCATTTACTGGAATATTTGGCAGGAAGAACCTTTGTTCTCACATAAAATCAACCCAGATAAATTATGAGGAAGAAAGCGACACTTGCACACACTTTAAAATAAAACACCATTCTCAAAATCATGTGGGCCGACTACGATGTGGTATCCAGGATTAGATCCTGGGACAGGAAAAGGACATTAATAGAAAAACTGGCAGCGTACAAATAGACTAGAGGTTAATTACTAGTAAGGCACAATGTTAATTTTTCCATTTTGACAAAAATATGTTGGTTATACAAGATGTTAACACGAGGGGAAAGTGGGTAAATGGTGTACAGGAACTTTTACTATCGTTGCAACTTTTCTAAAAATATAAAATTATTCCAAAATAAAATGTTTACTTTTAAAAAAAAATCATGTGGCTGCTTCTGGCTTCCTGCCCCCCACCCCCCACCCTCCCACCGCCACCACCACCAGGCAGCATGAGTTCACATTGCTCCAGCAGATTTACTTGAGTGGTGACCGCTGAGAACCGGGCAAGGATGGGCTGGGACCAGTGGCAGGATGTGTGGTCATGGGCAGGTCTGAGCCAGCTCCAACACTAGGGAATCAGTCTGCAGAACCACAGACAGACCAGAGCCCTGGAACTCCAGACCATTCCAGATCTCCAGGTCATTCGTTCATTTCATAAGTGTTTATCACAGCATGTGCCAAGCACCGAACTGGGCTGCTGTGAGAACAGGAACGAGGGGGAAGAGGGTCCCCGGTGCAAAGATGAGTAAGACCCAGAGAAACACGCAGCCTCCTCCCTTAAGGAAGCAGTGAGGGAAACAGATGTGCTCCCCACACAGTGACAATACCCGGCAGTGACTGGAGGGCAGGGATATGCGCAGAGCCTTCTGGGGTGATCAGGGAAGGCTTCACAGAGGAGGTGATATAAGCTCCAGCAACTGTAGCCTAGTTGTTCCCTGTGACCCAAAGATAACCACACCTGATCCTCTGGCTTGGGCAACTGGAAAGAGGAGCCAAGAAGTAGGGTGTTGCTCTCTGCAAATATCAAGTGCTGCAGGCATCATAAAATCATCATCATCATCACCACCACCATCAGACTCTGACGGCCCAGCGGGAGGTCCAGGCCCTGAAAAGAGCCCCGGGTGAGGAGAGCACAGGCATGGAGGAGGCCATTCCTACAGCTAGCAGGGCCACTTTGGGACAGCAGGGGCATGTTGACACAGCTGGGAAGAAAGTCTTCCTCTGCCTCATTAATCACTTCTGCACAGGAGCTCTGAGGGAGGGGCGCCCCAGGGGCACTGGGCTAGTTCTCACAGGGGCTCCTGGGGGTGGTGGGAGGGGGCCTGGCCTCAAGCCCAGAGCCAGAGGAAGGTTTGATGAGGCCAGGATGGCATGGAGAGAGGCTGCCAGGCCCCAGGGACCCCCAAGCCAGGGGATTTCCCAGCCAGGATGTTTGTCCAAAGAGCAGCAACCTTCCTGCCGGGAGGTTAAAACCACTTCCAGCCTGTGGCTGGTAACCCCCTAACAGGCAGGTCCCAGGAGAGGCATTTTTTCCCCTCTTATTTGGCCAAACCAATGTCAGCTGCTTGCCATGCAGTTCCTGACCCTTCCTAAACCCTGCCCAGGGTGTGTGTGTGTGTGTGTGTGTGTGTGTGTGTGAAAGAGACAGAGAGAGGGAGAGAGAGGAAGAGTCGAAGGCATCAAGGATCACCAGCCTTTGCTGAGAATAGAGAGAAGATCTATTTGAACCAGAGGGCTGCTCTGAACGCGACAAGGGAGAAGATGGGGAACCGGCAGAACTGTTTCTTCATCCATTGTTCATTAGTCATTCCACAAACACTTGTGGAGTACCTACTATGTGCCTGGCCCCATTTTGGGTGTCCAGGAGACAGCAAAGAGCAGAGAGATGAGGTCGTGCTTTTCTGCAGCTTATCTTCTAAAGAGAAGGGCAGAGAACAGAAAGCAGTGTGCTCACCGGAGTGGTCAGGGAGGCCAACACCCTGAGCTCAGACCCGGTGTCCAGAATGGCTCTCCCTGGGCACCCCCTTCCCCTCTCTGGGCCCTCACAGAGGCCCCTCCCCAGCCTGAGCCTGGAGGCCTGAGGCTGGAGGACATGAGACCTGAGTTATTGGGCTCCCCTTAACCTGCGCCACCTGCCCGGCAGGGGAAATCGGGAAGGCAGTTTCGGGCACCTCCCCTCCAGTTTAATCTGAAACCCTCTAGACTAGCAGGTGGCCAAGTGGGCCAGGGCCTCAGCCCTCTCTTCCCGCCACCTTGGGGAGCCAAAGCGTGTGTGCCCTCTGCCTCGGCCTCTCGCTCACTTCTTTCTCTTTCCCTCACGCAATTTTTCATTCTTTCCCCTCTTTTCTTCCCTCTCCTCTCTCCCCTCTCCCCACCCCCTGTTTTCTCTCCCCCCGCCCCCTCCCCTTCTTCCTGTCTCACATTTTCCTGCCCAGGAATCTAGACCCCAGACAGTACCTAGGAAGTCTGCGGCCTTGCCTAATAGAACCGTAATAGTCCTCGGGGAGGCGTGATAATGACATCCTCCTTAAATACAAGGACTTAATGGAGATTTCCCAAATTTGAAAACCACATTTCCACTAGCAACCTATTCAGCAAGTGACTGCTCTGGAAAGGAGCTTGTGGGAAGCTGCAGTGGGAGGGGGAGAGAGGGAGGAGAGAAAGAGTATGCAAAGAACATTCTGCTTAGGTACTTCCAGTGGCAGGACGAAGGCCCTGGTCTGAGGACACAGGTCCTAAAGGTGGGCTGTCTCAATCCTCCCCCATCCTACTGGGCCAGCCCAGAAAAGAGCAGAAGCTCAGAATCTGGACGTCCCGCCTGACCATGAGTGCGTTACTTCGCTCTCTGAGCCTCAGCTTCCTAAGCTGTGAGTTGGGTGTAACTATCCTCTCCCAGTGTCACCCAGTAAGGGCTGGGCCATTACCTAGCTCCTGACATGAAGCAGAGGCCAAAACAACGACAGGTGGAGCCTTAAACAAATACAGCGGGACCTGGTCCTCCTAAGCCAGAGTTGGGGCACCCATTCCCCCTGGATTTAAGAAAATGCCAGACTGCTGCAGGGGGAGGAGGGGAGAAATGGCTTTCTCACTGCCTCTGTCACTAGGGTACTAATTAACGCTAAGGGAGGTGCGGAATATGTAATTAAGATCTTGGAAAAATCTGGGCTCCCTAAATGTATTTCAGGTCATCATGTAAACCTTTTGGGGGGCTCCTGAAAACAACCAAAGGCTCTCAAGCCCACCTAATTTCCCCGCCCCCCACCTGAGTAGAAGAATAATGGGAAACAGCAGGATGACAGAGGTGTATTGAATGAATGAATCTGGTCAGGAGTCCTCAATGGACCATGAACCCAGCTCTGCCACTGACTTGCTGTGTGATGTTGGGGGAAGCTCTTCCCCTCTCTGGGCCTCCACTTCCCAAGGTGTAGAATCATGGCATTAGGTGATCTCTGAAAGCGTCCCCATTCTAAAAATAATTTAAATGGGAAGTCAAGTTCTTCTGACTTTGGGCCTCTCTGCTGCGCATGGGAGGTGGTGTGTTTGCCAACACTGCCACCTTGTGGCAGAAATACATACCTCCTGTCTGAGGCCTCCACTTGGCGCCCTTGTGGTCAAAGCCACCAAGGTGGGAAGGGTCCTTGCAACCCACCCA
Organism: Miniopterus natalensis; assembly: GCF_054644295.1. Lineage (NCBI taxonomy): Eukaryota > Metazoa > Chordata > Mammalia > Chiroptera > Miniopteridae > Miniopterus > Miniopterus natalensis. Next base: position 22,419,968 of record NC_142097.1, read on the forward strand.
TCCTACCCTTATCCCACAGCGGAGACCATTCTTAGCATTCTTACCAACAATGACTCTGTTTCAAAAAAGTATTTCTCCTCACTTTGTATCTATCATTGGACATGTTGCAAATATGATCCTGTTTAGGAAAAGGAAAGTAACTACAATTTCCAAGCTCCTACTATGTGCCAGTTACCATGGTAAATATGTTGCACACACATTGTCCTGTGTGATCCTGAAAACAGTGCTGTGGGGAGGATATAATTGTCCTTCATTTCACAGGAGAAGAATCTGGGGCTCAGAAAGGTGAAGTGACTTGCCCAAAGTCGCACAGCTAGAAAGAGATGACCCCAAAACTCAGAGAAAGTTCAGTGGGCTCCAAAGCTCAGGCTACCTCTTCAGGAATAAGTAGTTGATTTTTCTCAGCTATTTCAGGCCCCATTTTCACAGGCCCCTTAAGCTGAAGGAGAAGGGAACGAGGTCTGTAAGGAATAGTTCTGCCCTTCTCCTGGGGTGGGAGTGGATGAACCCTTACCCAAGGCATGGGGCTCACTAGGCAGACTTGGGGCACATCAGAAGTTTTCAGAATGTTCCCTGAAATGCCAAAGAGAAACTTCCAGATCCTAAAGAGGGCATGAACCCATAATTCAGAGAAACCAGAAACTCCACTCATGTATCTGTGCATGTTTGTCTATTTATTCTGTCACCACTAATGGAAACCCCCTACCTCCCAGAGGCCATGGCCAACCTGAGGTGGCAAATGAAGACAAAGACCCATCCGGTCCTCATATGCTCAGGAAAAGTGATTCTCTTCTTGATGCATTCCTGTGCCTTGGGAACAGGACAAGCCCAGCTCCAAAAATTATAATTTCATAGAGTTGCTGATCAGTTACCTCCTCAAACACAGTAGAACATTTTTAACAATCCCCAGCAAATGTAATCACCTCCACTCCATAATGACTGACGCCCCACAGCAATGTGTGCATCATCAGGAGAGGCTGCAAGGATGACCTTACCCCTAGTCTAAAGATATTGTCTATAATTGTCTCATCCAGTAATCTCATTTTATTTTTGTAGGCTTTTGACTCAAATAAACACCCACCCATGGACCCTGGAAATGTCCCAAATAGACCAAGACATGCCAATATCTCCTCTGATTCTGGGTGGCATGAATAATATGACTCTCTGACTCTACTCCTTCCAAAACAAGACTGCAAAACTCAAAGATTAAACAATAATAATAACATATAAGAGATGCGTATAATCACTGGACAAGGAGTTAACCAGCAAAAGGCTCTGTCTAAAGGCAAATGAGAGGAGGCAGAACACAGCCAAGGTCTTTTTTTTCCCCCTCCCACACCCTCCTCACAGCCAAGGTCTTGCTCCCTGCAATCCGCTGCCACAGGCTAGTCCATGTCTAGCTCACCCCAATTCTACATAAACATGCCCCCTTTAAACTTTAGCACTTTCACATTTCTTCATGATATTTCAGCACATCCAAATATCCTTTATCTATTGAGCATGATACGATGGTGGTGTTCCTTAACAGCAGCCCTCACTCCGTGAAACGTGCCCAGCAGCTCCATGCACACAGAGAGGATGCCAGCAGATCGGCACTGGTGGCAACATGGGTGTGGGACAAGGGCCTGGGGTGAGCTGTGCGACGTTCCGGGACCCAGCACACACCATCCTGAGAGCTTCCCTCCTGCCCATGCACTCCCGCATTTTTCTGGATTCAACACAGCTTTACCCTGAAAGCCCAGCAGCCCACCACAATGGCCCCCATCCCCCACACTGCTTGATCACAGGGAGCTGAAGAGTCCCTGGAGGCCTGTGCAGGCCAGGCCAGTTCCTTGGGGATAGCTTTTGTTTCTTTGTAAGCCCCAGAGGAGTGAAGCCCTGCTAATTGGCAAGGTGGTGTCAGCAGGCCTGGCCCAGTTTGAGGCATTGCCCTCTGGCTCCCACGCCCAGCCCAGAGCAGCTGTTGTAAATGAGGGAGCAGGGACCCCCCAGCTCCTTTCTCTATGGTCCAGGAAGGTGTCATCTCTAAGGGCAGCACCCCAGACAGAACCTCGGACCTGCTGACCATCTAACAGGGAACACACACACACACACACACACACCCCAAAGGATCAGGCTTGAACGGGCAAGCAGCACAGAGCTCAGCATAGCTCGGGCTCCTGGATACGACCGCCTGGGGAGACCTGGGCCAAGCGAAGCCACAGTAGCTGCAGCCCCTGCTGCTGTCTGAGTTGGGGCTGAGGCAACTCTGGCCTTGAGAGGGTTAAAAGCCCTCTCTCACTCCATGGCTCTGTTCCAAAGGGTCTCCGTTAACACCAGAGGTCTCCCGATATCTCACTCACTTTAATAGATTTTTCCCATTGACGTCTCAGTTTATTGACTATCATTTCCTTTTCTACAGGGGAGCTATTTTCTGGGTCACTGATCCAACCAACTTAAAAGGGGTTGCATTGATTAGGTTTTATTGGTGGTGACTTGCACAGAGATGAGCCGACTTGCTCCTACCTGCTAACAGCTCCTTTGTTCCCCCCTCCCAGCCCCCACCCATTCTGTTGACTTATGGGAGGGACAAAGTTGGAGCACTTAGGTGGTGAGCTTTATGGAGTGATGGGGAACTTCTGGCTGCACTGCCTCCAGCCTTAGGGTAAAGGCCGCTAGAACACACGCCCGCAGAGGATTCATGCCAGCAGAACTTGGGTAAAGGTGGAAACTAATCCAGAAAGTCACCCACTCATTTAGTGAGCATTTAGTGAGTACCTACTGTGGGGGACAATCAAAAATAACGTCTTAGTAACATTTACAGCTTGCAAAACTCTTTTGAATTTATTATCTCACCTGATGTTCACAACTCTGAGCCATAAACAGGATGGTTATCCTGTCCTTTACCCTGCTTCGAGGATAAAGGACTGGAGCCAACAGGACCTGCCCTAAATCATACGGTTAGCTGGTGGCAAACTCAAAATTTTAACCTTCCATTGTCTGACTCCAGAGTCTCCATCCTCTCATATGGAGAGCCCAAGGGGATTCCAAGAGGTATCAGGCAAAGTTAATATTTAATGTAAGTATATGGTTATTTATGTGTGTGCAGTGCATGTGCCACTAATAGACAAAGAGGGGAGCGGAGTAAGAGCAGAACCGGAAAGGCTTCAGGAACCATTTAATTCAATACCCTGCCCCTCAACTTACAGGTGAGAAAATGTGAGTCCCGGGGACATCAAATAGCATGCCCTATTCATGCAATAAATTCATTCATTCATTCATTCATTCATTCATTCATTCATTCATTCCTTTTTTGTGTGCCAGGTGCTTGGATGTGTTCTCACTAAAGCAGTACATCTGAGTGTGGAGGAAAGCAAGCCGGTTGCCTGTGGGAACACTCATCCACGCAGAGATAGCATCTGTCCAGGCCGCCTGTGATCCTTCTATATTCTGGTTCACTGACCTAACTCTTTTCCCCACAGGCCTTCCCACCCCAGCCCATGATCACAGGCAGAGCAGCCCATCTCCGCCAGAGCCCCAAAGCACCAAGTCCCCCGAGTTGGTCTTGGTCTCTTATCAGAATGTCCTTCCAGTTCCATCTTTCACTCTCATCTTGTGCTGTTTTAGACTCAGGTAGGCCTTGTCTGAAAGGACGGCACTGCTACCAGGTGCCCTTCTGAAAGCAAAGTGCCAATTGTGCAAAACAAGAATTGAATTTAACACAGCAGCCGAGAGTTAGGGATGTGGAGCGTGTGTTTTCATGGGCAAATATTTTCGTGGTGACTTCTGCACATGAGGGCTGGCGTGGTGAGGGGCTGTGTACATGTCTGTGTGCCTGTGACTGAGGCCTGTGGAGTTTGTCCTGTCTGTTTCCCTGCTTGTGGGCTCATCCGTTCATTCAGGAAGCTTTTATACGCCCAGCATCTCCTCTGTGGCGAGCACTGCACTGGGATCTGGTGATTCAGAGATGAACAAGGCACAGTCTCTACCCAGGAGGAACTTGTGGCCGAATGTGGGAGAAAAATCCATGTGCAAAGAATTACGGCTGCGTGTGGTGAGCATCCAGTCAAGATAGTAGCAAGGGAGAGGGGTCGGAAAAGCATCTCGTAAAACACAATGTCTGAGCGGAGTCAAGGGCAAACAAGGGTTCCCCAGGTAGGCCAAGGGTGAGGGAGGATTTGCAGGTAATAGAGAGGAACAAACTGGGGCATGGTGTGCTCTTGGAACTAGAAAAGTCAAGTTCAAGGGAGGGAGAGAGAGGTAGGCAGGGATGGATCAGGGCACTAGGGGAGCTCAGTGGGCAAGTGGGTCCAAGAGGGTGACAGTGGGTGGAAAAACAGGAATGTCCTTTCTCAGATCTGGCCAATGAGATCAGCTCTTTTTCACAGAAAGGCTGGGAAGCCAGGCCCTTACCCTTTTGGTCCAAGTGTGAAACTCCTTCCCGTGGAGAGAAGTTCCCTTCGAGCTCCAGCTGAACTTTCCCTCGTTCAGCCTTCTTCCTCGCTCCCTCTCTCTCCTTCAGGCTCCTATAATGCAAAATCTGTGTTTTGCTGCCTGTGAACGAGAAAATTAAATCATCTGATTTAAATAAATTAAATAAATTTCTTCTCTCAGGCAGGAAGCTTGGCACATTTCAGAGATTTCCTGCAAACCCTCCAGAAACAAATAGATGGCCTGAGATCCACCCAAATGAGCTACGGCTAAAAGGGTCGGTCAGTTACCAGAACCCATTTTCTCTGCATAAATCTGCAGCAATCCAGGGCCGTGCATTACGAAAACACATAACGGCCGCTTGCCGGAGGAGCAGCAGCGTGCGCCAGACACTCCACCAGAGAGATGAGTCCAGCACCTTCATGTGTGACACACACTACACGCATGTGTACACACGGGCCCCTGTTATGTCCCAAATCTCAACTCCAAAGGGAGAGAAGAGCTTCTTGGCCATGTGTAAACTGGTGCTTGCACACTCACACACACACCAACATCTCACACTGACACAACACAGTCAGACTCACTTGTTCATACACCCACGTCTCACACATCACACCTATGTCATATACACATACACACTCACAATCACACCCATGCATAGGTACATACACACCACATCTCTCTCACACACACACACTTACAAACACAATCATACCCACCCACAGGTATACACATTCACACAATCATACACACACATCTCACAACACATATACTCACACATACACTCACAAATATTCCCACTCACACATACACCAACATCTCACACACTCACTCACACCCCCCCACTCATGCACTCACAAACACAATCACAACCACTTACACACCACAAACATCTCATGCCACACAGATACACACACACTCACGAGCACAGTCACGTCCACTCACACATGTTCACATGGCCACACACGCATACACTCACACATTTCCTGTGCCCGAGAAGCAAGACTAGTGCCTCCTGTGTTGAGGGAAAGATGTATAGGGGTCAGTGAACGTCTGGGCTCGTCCGCAGGCTTTTGCAGCCTGGTTCTTCGCTGCCAGCAGAGCGACAGGGCTCGGGTGACACCAGCACTGCCCGCCTGTGCCCAAAACGAGACTCACCAAAAGTTCATTGTTTTGCTGAAGTGCCTTTGCAGCTATTTTATGTACAGTGTATTGGAGGAGAACATCTACACAGAAACGTGCCCGGATTGTAAGTGTAGATCCAATGCCTTTTCACAAAGATCATTCTCAGATCAAGAGGTAGAACATTTCCTGAACCCGGAGGCCCCCACGTGCCTCCTTCCTGGGGTAACCACTCCCCTGGCTTCTAACTGCACAGATTAGCTCTGCCTGGTTTTGAACTTTATAGAAATGCAATCAGAATTTCACTCTGACGCCCCGTAACACCCACATCAAGAACTTCATACCACTGACATTGAGACAAAAGAAGACTAGGAAACAGTGTAGAGTAGCAGGAGGGAGGGCCTTGAAGAACAAAAATGCACTCTGCAGATGCAAGGGGTTCTCTGATCCCTCAGGCGAAACTAGCCGCCCGGAGCCAAGCCAGACTTCTTGCTGCAAGATGGGAGTCCTGGAGCCCTGGAAAAGGGGACGTGAGATACAACCTGACTCTTCTCATTTGGGGCATTTTTCAAAGTGGGTTGAAATCACCACACTGAACACAGACTCAGGAGATCTGGGTTAGAGTCCCAGCTCTGCCACCTACTCCCTGGTGGCCCTGGGTAAGCCATTTTGCCTCTCTGAACCTCTGCTTTCTCACCTGTACAGTGGGGTCAGAGTGATAATATTGTTAAGCTTTCTTGAGCAGTTACTATGTGACGAGCACTGCTCCAACTCATTTAATCCTCTAGCCAGGGGTCAGCAATCTATGGCCCTCGGGCTAATCCAGCCCCTACTCCCCCAGTTTGTGTATATCCTGCAAGCTAAGAGTCATTCTCATGTTTTTAAATGGTTTTGGGAGGAAATAATATTGTGTGACATGAAAATTAGGATATTCAAATTTCAATGTTCATAAATAAAGTTTTATTGGAACACAGCCATGCACATTCATTTACATCATGACTGCTTCCAGAGTAGCTGTGACAAAGACTTTATGGGCCCACAAGCTGAAAATCTTTGTTATCTGGCTCTTTACGTTAAAAGTTTGCTGACTCCCACTCCAAACCACCCTCACCCTGGCAACTCCTTTTATCATCCCCCTGTGACAGACAAGGAAGCTGAGATCCAGAGAGGTTAAGAAAGCTGCCAGGGGGACCCTGTGGGGAGTGGGAGGTCTGGGCTAAGTGCAGGTGGCAGGTCCAGTCTACCCACCCCAGGGAGCTGCCCACAGTACAAGAGGCCCCCTAAGGAAGTGGGCATGGTGGCATTGCTTGGCAAGCGGCAGAAAAAGAGAAAGGCGAGACAGGTGCCTCCTCTGCCTCCTGGCAGGCTTCAGTGATTGAGTCTACACTCACCCCTCACATCAAAATATCCCATCACCTCACACAAAGCACATGCAGCCCAAAGACCTCCTGATTAATTAACTAGTGAATTTCTGCAAACTTCTAACTCAGAGGCAGAGGGTTCAGTTAACCAATACTCTCCGTTTATGGCCTGTTATCATAATCAGTCTTTGCAGGGCCCTGCTCTCGGTTTTCATTCGTTCATTCATTCATTCATTCATTCATTCATTCATTCATTCATTCTCTTTTATCCCCATAGCCTGTGTCCATATGACAGCGTCCTTTTGTTGGCTGAGCTCTTGCAGAATGGGTGGTGTTGTTTCATACGCATGTGGTCTTTTATTTACATAAACGGTAAATGGTGTCATATCTCCTTGTTCTCTACTCCCCCCCCCCCCCCCGCAACATTTTTCACCCTGTACTCTCCTATTGAGGCATAATACGCATAAAGTGTGGAATTGCAGTGGTCTTAAGTATAAACTCTGTGCTTTTTCTCTGTATGACACCTGTGTAATCACCACCGAGATCAAAATAGAACACATTTCCAGCACCCCAGAAAAGTCCCCTTGGGCCTCTTCCCAGTCAATAAACTATCCCTTCCCCCTTCCGCTGTCAGAGGCACTATTCCAGCTTCTGTCACCATCCATTATTAGTCCAGCTTGTTCTTGAACTTCATCTAAATGAAATCTTACAGTGGATTCTCTTTCAAGTCTTGCTTCTCTCATTCAACTTGTCTGAGAGATTCCCCCATGTGGTGTGGGCAGCAGCAGTTTGCTTTTTTTACTGCTGTGGAGCACTCAGTTTTTAAGATCTAGCCACATTACACCTGAAATAATACAAAATCATAATGAATGTAAACTGTAATTGAAAACATTTTTAACTTAAAAATAATAATAATAATATGGAAAAGCTACCTAGCCACGTGGCTCTGCGTACATTCAGTCCTCTGCTCCTCGCTGCTGCTCAGTGGCATATCCACCCCATTTTACCTTTCCACTCTCCCTGCGAGGGACACTTAAGATGCCTTGGCAATCGCCCTCATCCATGTCCCCTTACACAGTTGTGAGGACACTTCTTTGGGATGAATACCTAGGAGTGGAAATGCTGGGGCACAGGGGCTGGGCAAACTGACACTGACAATTCTACCAAAGCAGAAGGAACCTGGAGAAGAGCTGCTCTGTTGATCCTTGACTGATCCCACTCTCCCCTCCCCCCTTCCCCTCCAAGAAAACCTTTCAGCTCCTCCTCCCTGTCCTCTTCCAGGACCCAGCTAAGCACCTCATTCGCTTCCTGAGTGTCACTACCTCCGTAGCAGCCAGCTCCATCCTGCTACATTATAACAAGACTATAATCAATGAACTGCTAACTCTATTGCAATAAAGGAGCGAGCCCAACCTTATATAATTCTTTTTAATTGTTTTCTCACATTACAAGGGTTTCTTTTCTCTTTCTTTCTTTCTTTTTTTTTTTTTTTTTTTGCTAAACTTATTCCACCATAAGTTATGTCATTTAATTTCTCAAAGTGCTAATAATTTAATTGCTTCCTTCCTGCGCACAAAGTGCCTGTGCCGTCCTCCCTCCCTGGCGCAGAGATTATAAAACGGAGTTGGCAGGAATACCTAAGAGGGGAGTCTTTTGGCGGCAGGATTTGATGGGAAGCAGCTTTCTCAGAAGTCAGTGTGTGGGGCTGGGAACCTGGCTGGGGACTTCAAAGGGCCGTGGGGCCCAGCCAAGCCTGCCCACTGCAGGGGGGGGTGATAATCACAGGGGAGGGAGCAGAGAAGGGCCTGAGATTAGAGGGGCAGGATGAGGTTAGGGAGCCTCAGCGCAGAGCGGGCCCTGGCCCTGAAAGGCTGGCGGGAGCTGCGATCCCCCCGCAGCAGGAGGCGCTCAGATCAGCTCGGCCAGTGCTCTGAGCCGCTGCCTGGGCCCGGGGCGGGGCAGCGACATCTAATAACAAGAACTAGCATTTGTTGAGCCTTTACTGACAGCCTGGCACTATGCCCCCTATAGCATCTCATTTGATCTTCCCCCCCAACTCTCTGAGGTAGGTACTATTATCGCTGCTTTTTTACAGATGAGGAAACTGAGGCAAGGAGAGGTTAACTTGCTCAAGTCTCCTTGGCTTGTTGGTGGCAGGGCAAGAAGAGTCAGCCCGAGACCCCGCTCTTTATCGGCCACTCGGCAGTGCCTCTGCCGTCTGTCTGTGTTAAATGATGGCTTCATGTCTTGTATGGCAAGAGGTGGGGAAGTAAAGGCCTTGAGACACGGTCAGGGATGAGCTACTCTGGAAGATTCCAAGCCAGTGCCCTCCCTCCTTGCCTCCCTCTGCCCAAGTCTGCTTTAACACCCCCAACACCCACCCCACCCCGTGACTCCTGCTGTCTGTAGGACACAATCCAAGCTCCTAAATATGGTCTCCAAATGTCCACACTCCCCAGCCCCACCCTCAACACCCAAACTCATCACCACCCTGGGACACGTATTTCCTTTGGGGCTTCTAAGCCTTTGCAAATGCTGTTTCTTCAACCTGGAAACTTTTTTCCTCCCCCACAAATGAAATCTCACTCATCCTAACAAGGCCCCCTATCAAATGCTTCCTCCCCACTTCCCCAAGTGGAGCCCCCTCTCTCAGATCCCCCAGGACACTCAGAGTGCCCCTTTCAGAGAGAGAGATCTGCTCTGCTGAGCTGACTCATCTGCCTCCCCTCACCACTTACTAGCTCTGTGACTATGGGAAAGTTACTCAACTTCTCTGAGTCCCACATGTTTATGATATGAAAAAAGTAACACATGTAAAACACTTAGCCTGGCACATGGGGAATGCTGAAAGAAAGATTTGCTGTTATTTTTGGATGTCACTGACTATGTATTCCCATCTCCTGACACAGTGCTTAGTATATAGCTCAATAAATGAGTAAAATGGATAAAATAACTAATTAATGAATTACCTTCCACCTCCTACCCCCACCCCAGCCCCCTACAGAAATGCTGCTGTTTGTCCAAGTTTGAGACCCCAGATGGAGCACCTACTTTCTGTTTCCATTAAGCCCGGTATTTTCTCTGGAAAACAGGGCTCCAAGGGTTCCAGGTAAATTAGCCCCTTGTCCCATCTGTACTCCACCCCAGGTAGCAGGCAGCAGAGGGCATCCTGAGCCAGCAGCCCCCAGGCACGGAGCCTCGGCCAGGATGTCCTGCCTCCAGATGGGGAGAACACAGAACTTTGTCACCAGAACTTCCTTTTCACTTTCCTTGCTCTGGCTCTCATTTCCATCTCCCTCATCTGAAGCCAGGAGTCCTCAGTTGGGACTCTCTACCTCTTTGCCCTGCTCCTCGGGATGGGGGTGCCCCAGACAGACAGGCCTCATATCTCCTATTCTCAGTCCACTGACACAACGGAAAAAACACTGAACAGACAATCAGAGCAGTTCATGCTCCAACTGCCATTCCTGACTATGTGACCTTGGGCAAGTCACTTAACCTCTCTGAGCCCGCAGGCTGTAATATGATAATGTAGAGAGACGGGTAAGACTCGGCAATGTAAAGCCTCAAAGAGATTATTCTTTTTTAAAAATGTGTCTTTATTGTTGCAAGTATTACAGATGTTCCCTTTTATTCCCCACTGACCACCTCAAAGAGAACATACTGACTGGCCTGCTGCCCTGCGACAGCTGCCTGCCCTGGGACAGGGGAAAGGAAATGGGGTGAGCTCAGGGCTGAATGCCTTGCAGACCTCCAGGGTTTGAGATCCTGAGGAGACTGGGGAAGAGGGGTGGGAAACAGAGCCACCACCATTACCCTGGCCACAGAAAGGTGAATGATTTGGAGGGCATGAGCACACAACCTGCCACCAGGGAGACCCCTGGGACAAGGCACCATGATTGCGGCTCAAGGCTGCCATGTCTCCCCCTTCTAACGCAGTTGCTGGAATTGGATTTGAGCAAAAAGCACGACTCATTCCCCAGCACTGTCTGAGCAGAGAAAACAAGGTTTACTATCTCCTGGAGGGGGCCCAGGGGTGGACCCAAATTCACCAAGTCCCCCCTCCCTCCACCTGCCCTATCAGTGTGTTTCTGGAGTCTCCATCCTGAGCAGAGAACAGTAGAGACCAAATAGGGCCCCACACCCTGAACTGTGGGTATCAGGGACACACACAGAAGGACCTCCAGGAATAGCCACTGTTGAGCAGGGCAGGGAGCTCAGAGTCTCTTTAAGCTAGAACTGGGGACACCCCCTCCAAGAGTGGCTCCCCCACCCTTATGTTGACATGTACCTCGCCCAGGTTGCCTTTCGTGCCTTTAACTTGAGTTATGAAATCTGTTGTTATTAGTATACTATTACATGCCACTCCCCACCCACCTCTCTGACTAGACAGGAAGCCTCTGGCAGGCAGAGGCCTGTTTCCCACCTGCGTGGACAAACCCCTTCCCCCAGCACCCACTCAACTTCTTCCTTCATCCACAAGTATTTATTGAGCACTGATGTAGGTGCCAAGGACCTGGTTGGATGCCTGAGGCTCATTTTGGGGGGTGTCTGCTGCTAAGTCTCCCATTGGGTCCCCCAACTTTGGTCTTCCAGGTTCCCCCACTCTACCCTAGAGGGAGGCAGTGAGTCCAGAGTGATTAGAAGCCACAAGCTGCATGCTTACAAAGTTCCCTCTTTCTTCTTTCCTATGGTATGACAGCCCCATGGGAAATTCACAGGCAGGATCTGGAATCTCAGCAGGGGAGCAAGCCCCGGCTCCAGGGGGGAAATCCCAGCACTCAGACCAGGCCTGAGCCCTGGGGAATGCGTTCAAGGCTCCGGGTTTGTGCAAGCCTGGGCAAGGTCGGGGCCCACCGGAGCCTCTCTTTCTCTCACACCGGCCTGGAATTTCTCACTCAGCTTTGTGGACAGTTAGCATAGACATCAGGCCTGAGGCCACAGAGCCAAGATTCCAAAAAGAAAATTCCAAGGCAAATAGCTCAGGTTTTTTAGTCTCCCCACAACCCCCTTTCATGACACCTGGAGTCTTCCTTCACCTATCTAACCTGTGCTTCCCTGACTCCTGCCTTTGGTCCTGATATCCCCTGAGCCTAGAATACCCTCCCCACAGCCCCATACCCAAATCCCACCACCTCTGTGCCAGCTCCATTGCCGCCTCCTCTGAGAAGTCTTCTCTGATCATCCCAGGGAGGAAGATCTCTCTCCCCTCTGAACACCCAAGTTTAGGCTGTGGTTAGGAATTTTGCTTTAGATGCTCCAGTGCTTGTCCATCCAGAGAGCATCCCCTGGTCATAAACTCAGTTCCAGGGGCCACACAAAGCCTCAGCAGGCAGACTGCAAAGCCTTGACTGTTGGGGGGGAGGCTAGGCACCAATATGGGGTACAGAAAAGGAGTGAGCCACCCAGCTTGCCCCCAAGGAACTTCTAATCCAGTGAGGGGATCCAAGACAAATCTGAAGAGGATTCTAATACAAGGTCAAGGATGATCGACATCATGAGAGAGAACTTACCTTCTCCCTAGGGCAATAAATGTACCAAGGAAGATTTCAGGGCAGGAATGGTATTAGAGACAGACTTGAAGGAATAGGAACTCCAGGACTGAAGCTGCCACCCCAGCCTCTCTTCCTCCAGTGAGAGGGAGCCGCTGGCTTTTGCACAAATCATTGAGGATGTATAGGTTCTCCCCACCCCTACCCCCACAATCCCATGACCAGATGGTGGGCTCCTCCAGGCAGGGGTAAGGGCCTGACTCATTTCTGAGCCTCTGGACCCCAAGAACAAGTTTTTGCGCAAAGTATATTTTGGAAAAGGCTTGCTGAGGCTGAGTTGAAGTTGGGGTTACGGCAGAAGTTGACAAAGATTTCTGATGGAAACAATAAAATAGATTGGGTTTTCCTCTATTTTATCGGGCTCCCCAAGTCTCCGAAAGACATTTCCCACGGAATGTGCCAACTGTCTTGAGCACAACCTTAGAGTCTGTTAAAGGGGACTCCTCATTGGAAAAAATTACTGCAGCCTTCTGACTTCTTGGAAATAAGAAGTAAAGCAGTGACCATTATAACCTGTGTAGACACACACACAAGGACCCACAATCCTCCCTCCCTTGACAGACACCTCCTGCCTTTTATTTTTATTTTTTTATTTTTTTAAATATATTTTTATTGATTTCAGAGAGAGGAAAGGAGAGGAGAGAAAGACAGGCAGAAACATCAATGATGAGAGAGTCATCGGGGATCGAGCCTGCAGCCCGGGCATGTGCCCTGATTGGGAATCAAACCTCGATCTCCTGGATCCTAGGTCAATGCTCAACCTCTGAGCCACGTCTGGCCGGGCCTGCCTTTTAATTAGAGTCCCACTTCTCTGCAGAATAAGGTGGGGCCCCTTGTCACTAGAAGCTTAGACACACCACCAGCCATTGCAGACTAGGCCCTGGGGGCCTTGAAGCCACCTCCCACAGAATTCACCAACACCCAGTATTGAGAGAGGCCACTGCCTCTAAGCTGGCACACCAGAACCATGACTAAGCAGGTGCCGAGGCTTCCCCAAGGGAGCAACAGGCAGAAGAAGGGAGTGAGAAAGTCAGGGCTGAGCTCCCCCACCCACGGGGGCCCTGCTCTCTCCTCACCCTGGCAACCTTGCCTGACTGATCTCCTGAGAGGAGCTCTCAGGTTACTGGGCCTCAGCCTCTGCCCCCATGGGTGCCTTTGATCCTGTAGCTAGCCCAGCACTGCCAACAAGACCTGACACCCCATCCGAACATCAGCCCCACACTCAGAGAGCAGAGACACCTAAAGTGGAGGAGGCAGTGAAGTGAGGATGTGCGAGGGGGAGGGGATGGGCGCAGAGACCTGCACGTGTGCACACACAAGTGCACACAGAGAGATTCAGAAGAGGCTCGCTCCTGTTAACTCGGCATTGACAACACATTATCCCTAGTCCCCTCACTCCTACGAGGCGACTGAAATCGAGAACCAAGGTAGATCTTGGCCCTGGCCGGGTAGTTGGTTAGAGCTTCGACCTGATAAACCAAGGTTGCGGGTTTGATGTCCGGTCAGGGTACATACGAGAATCAACCAATTAATGCATAAATAAGTGGAACAACAGCCAATGTTTCTCTCTCTCTCTCCCTCTCTCTAAAATTAAAATTTTTTAAAAGAACCAAGGTAGATCTTATTGTCCCCATTGCACAGATGAGTAAGCTGGGGCTTAGAGTGATTAACTGACTCATCCAGATCACAGTTATTCAGAGGCACAAGCAGGATTTGGACCTGGGCCTATCTCCAAACCCATGCCAGGTAACCCCAATCAGACCAAGATTGTGCTCAGGCCTCCATGAAAGTAGAGGCACCAATTTTTTTATTAAAACTTCAGTACTGGCATCAGGATGAAAATCCTGTCTGAACTTCCTCTAATTTAGTCGATGGCTTATATTGTCTTTGTTTTTAATTGTTTGGGAGATGAGGGAGTGGGCACAACTATCCTAACAGTACATAGAACAACTTCCAGAAGTTCTAGTCCAGCTGCATACATGGCTTCTTGACCTATATGTTCTCTGGTTACACCAGGCTCCGTCAGGATGAGGTTCCTTTGGCTCTTGATACGTTCATGCCACAGTGCTCACAGTTCCACACCATTCGTGTAAACAAAGGAGAAAAAAGGACTGATGTGTGTGTGAGGTCTGTAATTGTTGTGTATGTATATATGGTCTACGTCACCAAGAATGCACAAGACTTTGCATATCTTGGCTGCCTCTAGGAAGTTCAAATAAAATTATACCGGAGATCATTATATGACATTTTATACCATGTGGCTGTCACTGCTGCTCAAGATGTTCACCTTTCTCAAATAAAGAAATTTTCACAACATTTACAGCCTTGCTTTTAACAAAAGCAGCACAAAATGTGAATTCAATAGCTCCTGTTTTCAACTGCAGACATAGCTGGGAAGAGAAAAACAAATGTCTGGTTACTACCTTGTAGTAAGGCAGAAAGAAAAGGAGAGAACCAAATACAATTTAAAATCTCACCAAATGAGAGCCACGCAGAATAAGAACCAGCCTGGGAAGCCACACAGGGTCAGAGGGAGGGAACTGGGTAGGGAATATCTGGGTACCGACTGGGGAGGTGGCGGAAGGGGCTCCAGAGACCAAGCCCCTCCCAATATGAGTTTGCACTGGGGGTTGGGGGAAGGGGGAGATATTTAAAGAGAGAGGAGAAGAGCCAAGTTATTCCTCCCTTGAGAGACAGCAGTAAGTTGAAGTGGGGAAGAACCAGTCCCTCGCACATCACTGGAACTTCCGGGGTCCCTCCCCCAATCTGAGACTCAGTTTCTTTGTCTATAAAATGAAGGGTTTGGCCCAGAAAGATCTCCAGGTGCCTCACGGCTCTAATATTCTCTGATTTGATGGCTGCAGCCTTCTGCAAACGTGCATAAAATAGATTAGTTTTAGCAGTAGTAAAAACAAAACTGAAAATCAGATTTATCATTTTAATTAAATATACTTTACATTCTCAATTTCTAGGGAGCAAAATGCTCCACTACCGCCACCCTCCCATCAGTTCTCCCTTTGTGGGAGACATTCACTTCTGATGTGCAATTTAAGAAAATGCCGAACCACCCCCTAAGAAGACACACAATTAACAAGACCCTAACAGGTATTTCTTAACAGGAAAGTGGGACTTGTAGATGGGGAAAAAAGAACATAAAAAGGGAGGGTCAGGTGGGGTGAGGTTATCAGAGGACTGGGGGTCAGGCTGGTAAGAACATGCGCTTTCATCTCTACTTGGCTCTCAGAAGTGGCTGCCCCTGGAGCTGATGAGCCCTGGAAAGGGGATCTGGAGGTAGTTTGGTCCCATCTCCTACTCCCCCACCCCTGGGTGACATCAGGCAAATTGCTCTCTGAACTTTAGAGCGCTCGCCTATAAAATGGAACTAAAAATACCTACTTGGAGGGATGCTGGGGAAATATAATAAGATAACATTATCTGCAGAGGCTTAGGGAAACAATCAAGTGTAAAGCATGCGTGCAAACACCTTATTTTGGAAACTACAATCGGGATGCAGGATGCCTGACCCTCCTCTGCTCAGGTATTGTGTCCTCTCAGCATGCATCCCCCCAAAGTCCTTCCTTTCTGCCCCGTTCTTTCCCACCTAGGTGCTTGGTCCCCACGGAGTGGAAAGAAAGCCTCGCCCTCACCCAGGAGGAGCACCATTTCCTGGGGCCAGGGCTCCATGGCCCCGGCTCGTAAATTAACACCTGTGGCTGTAAATTACCAGATAAATCTGGGCTGGGGTCGCCAGCAAGACAGGTGAGAATCAACAGGAGAAGTAAATCTACACAGCAGCTCCCCAGGGGAAGCCCTGGGGCCTCAGGAGCAGTCAGGGGCTGGATGGGGGAGGGAGCAGACGGACAAAGGAGGGAAAAGAGTCTCTGTTTGGGGGGAAACAAAATACTCAGAAATAAAACCAGGGATCCCCATCCCCCCCCCCCCCCCCCCGTCATTCTCTGATAAAAGAGTCCAGGATGAGTGAAGTTCCCAGGCTTCTGCCAGCTATGGGGTTCCCTGCAGGTGCCTCAGCGAGCTGGGGCACCCACTCTATTGCCATTATTCGTGATGACAAGAGCAAATATAGACACTCTCAGGGAACTGAGGAGGGAAGAAATGGAGTCAACGGCATTTAATCTTCGAAGGGGAAAATCGCCTTCCTTTGGCAGAGCCCCGCCCAGGGGGAGCTGTGGTCCTCATAATTCAAGTCCGCACTTAATTAGAAAGGGGAGCATCCTGGACTCTGCCCAACTGGCTCCGACTCCATTCCAGTCCTTCAGTCGGCTGACATTTGTCTGTTTGTCTCTCTTTGACAGAAAGGGGAAAACCCCAAAAAGAAAAAGAAAATCCTATATCCTGCAGCTTTCAGAGAGGGCCTGTCCTTGAGCTGGGGTGCTCCGTCTAAAAAGAGGTTTGAAAGCCAAACCAATAAGGGAAGGGACAACAGGACAAGGGAGGCTTTGCACTTGGGGGTGTCCTGAGCTGCTGCAGGCAGCAAATATGAAAAGCTGAGGTCACCGGCATCCTCAAAAAATAACAATTGCTTTCTGAGGGGCGCCCTTGATCTCTCTCTGGCCTCATAGACTCTTTTCCCAGCATCAGGCTCAACCTTTCCTCCTGGGACAATATTCAAGATGGAAGGGGGACAAATCTATCTATTCAGCCTTGTTTTAAAATATTTTATTGCTCCTCATTGGATTTCTGGCAAGTTCCCACACAGCCCTCCAAAAGGTGACTCCCCAAAGAGAAATCCTACAGCCAGCCCAGGGGTTGGCTTGGCCCCACGTTGGTGTCATTGTGTCCATCACTCTCCTCCTGGGAATATCGTAGCTGTCAATCCAGATGAGGGACCAGAAGCTCCTGCCTCAGATTCCTGACTGCCCGCTCCATCTGCAGTAGATCCCTTGGGAGTCAGGCTGGGAGATCGTCTCCTCCTGGTTCTGCCAAGGTCCTTGAGGACGTCCCACCCCTACAACACAAGGGAAAGAGAAGCCCAGTCTCCATCCACAGCCTCATCTTTTGGTCTTTTCTCCTGAGACAGGTCTCCTCCACCAGGGTGCCCTCTGGTTGAGCAGGGCCCCGGCTTCCCCTGTACCTTCCCTCTCTAGCCCGACATGCTCCTGGCCAGCTGCCTGGAGGGAGGGCCCCCTTTTCCGTGGGATCCCAAGAGAGAGCTCAGGTTAAGTAGAAGGTGGAGAGGAACAAGGAAAACCATTGTTCTACCCTCCTCACAGGCACATTCTCCAAGGGTTGCCTTGCCAACCTTTTTTTTTTTAATTAATCCTCACCTGAGGATGTTTTCCATTAATTCTACAGAGAGAAAGGGAGAGGAAGAGAGAGAAACATCGGTGTGAGAGAGAAACATCAATCGGTTGCCTCCCATACACTCCCAGACTGGGGATCAAACCGGAGACCTGGGTATGTGCCCTGACCGGGAATCAAAATGAGACCCTTCAGTGCATGAGATGTTGCTCAACCAACTGAGGCACACTGGCCAGGGCCAACCATTTCTAATAATATTGATAAGATCTATGATCTTGCAAAGCCATCTGTGATAAAAGACATAGAGCAGTGGTTCTTCACAGTCCTGCTCTGTGATGACCCATGACGGACCCTCTCCTCAGCAAATGCACACACACACACACACACACACACACACACACACACACACACTGATGCAGGCAGTTGGTTTCAGGGGGCTACACATCCATTGTCCCTGGGTCCAAAACCGTGGCACTTCTCTTTTCTTGGTGGTCCTGATTCACCTGCCCATGTGAAGACCCCCTGTTCCTCCATCCCCACCGCCTGATCCTGTCCTCTGGTTCATTCCACCTGGTGATATTTTCAGTCTGGGAGATACTAAAGGATTTATAGGACATCACTTAACCCTGTTTATCTCATCCATCTGGCCTTACCAGCTGTCCCAGGGTTGCCCTCTGAGCTCCACCCTTTAAGCCTTGCGACTCAGCTCTTCCAGACATCAAGGAAGCCAGGCCTTGGAAGACATTTCTGTCCTTCCTACACATTCAGGTTGTGCAGATCACCCAGCCCCTTGCCACTACCCTATCTGAAGGCCCCGGGGGAGAGCCTGCTACTCTAATGACTCCTGGGCCTCTGAGTCTGATCTGAGAGCCTCAAATAGCTTCCCCTTCCTTCACATCCCAGAGCTAAGCCTCAGGCTGCTTTGGCATGAACATCTGCATATCTGAAACCCACATTTACATTTTATAACTTAGACTCCTGGGAAACTGGTCAGAGTACAGCTCCAACATACTAGAGGGAAGGAAACATTTACCTATGCAACTCCCAACAAAGGTGTGATGGGAGGTGTCAGGTAGGCTGTTGTGTGTGCCCAGGAGGGTACCGTGAGCATCCTTAATCCAGGTGTGTCCTTGTTTACTCCCTGGCTCAAGCTTGTCTTCCATCTGACTTGTTGTGGGTTCCCTCAAAGTGTAGTCTTTGTGCCTGTGAACCGATTTGGGGTGTCCTCAGTCTGTTGAGTGGACCCTTGAGGTGAATGTGTGTTTTTGAGGCCTTCGTTTCCTCATTTATAAAATGGGGGTGACACCTCACAGGACTGCTGTGAAGGCTGCATAAGTTAATGCAGGGCCAGCCCTTGTAGCAGAGCATGGCAGGTAGGTGTTGGTCATTGTAATGTGACTTTCAACAGGAATCTCCAGCCTCTCTATTCCTTCTTCTCCCCAACTACCTCGAGTCCTGGAAGAAGCTCAGATGTTCTCCCTGGAGATGTCACTGTTCTGAGCCTGGGTGTTGCTGAATTGGAGGCCAGGTGACAACAGTGGCCAGCATGCTGAGCCAGAGCCAGAGGAGGAGTTCCCTGGATGGGAAGTGGGGAGGAGCAGTTACTCTCTAGGGAGCCAGGGGCCCTCTCTAAAAAGTAAGAACTCAGAACCAGCTGGGGAACCCTAAAGAGCCCCCAACTGGACAGCCTGCTCTGGGACCCACCAGAATTTTCTTCATTGTCATGGAAAAGATATCAGAGCTGCCTTCAGGAAGAATCCTGTCCTCCTCCCCCATTTCTCTTGGCCCAGAGACACAAACTAAACTAGTTCCATCCAGCCCAAAGCTGGGATTTGCTTGAACTTGTCTCTCTTCCCTTGGGCAGGGCTCCTGCTAAGTTACATTAGTTTCATCTTTCCTGTACCTATTCATCAAACAAGTATTCCATGGGACCCTCATAAACATGAAGCAGGCCGGGGGAAGAATTACAGAGACAAATGAGAACTCTTCCAGGTCCTGGAGAATTCTTCATATCTAGGGATGAGGCAGAATAAAAGACATCCACACCACAGATATAGGCAAGAATTTTGTGGGTCCTTAAGGAACTGATTCAGACTATCTGGAAGGCTTCCTGGAGGAGAGGGGCAGTAGACATGGGCCTTAAAGAACATTTCAGCAGAGAAGAGAGGGAAATTTATTTTCATTTGCCCAAGATGATCTCATGGAATGAGCCCTAAACAGGAATGGAGGTTTGGTGTTTTAGTCCCAGCTCTGACCCTGACCAGTGGAAAGAGCTCATATGTATCATTTCCTTCTCTGAACCTCCACTGCCTCATCTGTAAACTGGGGTGTTAGATCAGATGGATCTGAAAGCACCCACTGCTGACGTGGGGTTTGGCCAGTCTCTTGTGTTTATCACAAGCAGGCAGCAAGCAAAATCAGGCTATCCTCAGGGAAGGGCATAAACTTTAGACCCAGAGAATTGTCTCAGAAAAAAAGCCGGGGGAATTTCATGTCCGGTGTGTCCCCATGGCTGCCACTTAAGCAACCCAACTCCCAAGTGCTTGTCTTGGTCACAGCTGCTTGCCTGGCACCCAGCACTGTGTCTGGCACAATAAATGTTTATTGAATAAAGTGAATAAATGAGGTGACAGAGATGATGACCAGCTTTTTGGCTAGAACTGAAACAAGTCCTGCCCTCAGATCTTCAGAATTACAGAGACAAGGAGCTTTTGCTCCTTAATACCCCATATTTGCTCTCAGGATACGAGGAAAGATGGCTGAGAGGAACTGTCCTTTCAGAGGTCCAAGCTGGGGCCTCTGCAGCAGTCAATAGAAAGTGGGTCACACAGCTGCTCTGCAGAGCACAGACCCTTGAGAAAAAGCCTGGATTCTGTGCCAGCTTACATTTGTTGAGTGTCTACTGTGTATTAGTTGTTGTCACATAGCTTTAATTCATTTAATTGTGGCCTCAAAGAGCAGTGCAGGAGAACGTGGGTGATCAGGAACTGTAAACCCCAGCAGCTGACTGAGTGACTTCAACCAAGTCACCGCCCCTCTCTGAGTGTTCATTTTCAATCTCTGAGAAAATGGAGACAATAGAGCCACTTCGCCAGGTTGTGGGAATTAAATGAGCACGCGGAAGAGGAGCGCTAGTTATTATTGTTCCTCTGGGCGCACAAGTCCGCTCACCTCCCCCCAGGGCGCGCACACAGACATGTTCACACTCCCACCTACATGCAGAGGCACAAAGAAGCGTGCAGACGCCGGCCGGAGGAGCTCGTCGAGCCTCAGACCCGGGGCCACGGCCGAGCCCACAGAGAAGCCATCGAGTCCTCGGCGTCCCTCCTTTTCTCTCAGCGCTTTCTGAATGAACTCCGGCCGCGAGTTTATTTTTTTATGAATGAGAGCCCAAGCAGTGAATGAAGCCAGGAAGCAGACCCTGCGTTCTGATTGGCCCCCGCCGCTGGGAAACTCCGCCCCCCGGCTTGGCCAAGCGAGTCTCCGGATTGGCGGGCGTGCCCGGCCCTGGGGTTTCATTCACAAAAGTCAATGAAACAAAGGGAATGGGGTTGGGGGGGTGGGGGGGTAAGAGAGCCTGGGCTGAGGCAAGGGAAATGCACCAATCAGCGGCTCCCCCGGGCTCACAACTGTCCACGGCGCCCGGAAAACTAGCTCGTGCGCTGGGGACCCGAGGCCACGGCCGCCCGGCTCCGGCCTAGCCCCGCGGCCCTCGCTGCGGCCCCAGGGCATGCTCAGGACCCCCTGCGTCTCCAGCCCAGAAGCCCCGGCCTCAGGTGAGGCTGCGGGAGGAAGAGGGAGGGAGAGTGCCCGCGATTCCCCGCCTCGCCTTCAGCACGCCCCACACTCTCACTGCCACCTCCGCAGATTCCAGGGCGGGGGTGGGAGGCGCTGAAATTCAGGGTTGGAGGGGGCGCGGGAGTTGTGGGCGTGCGAATGGTGCGCGCCTCTCCCGCTCCTCCGCGCGCGAGCGCACACACACACACACACACACACACACACACACACACGTACGTCTTATGTAACCGAGCCTGGGTAGAGCAGGGCTGCAGAAAGCAGCCGAAACGGCGAGCCCGGCTCCCAGGAGCAGGTGGGACCTCCTTTGGCGGGAGGGGAGTGGTGACGGCGCTCAGCTCAGAAAGCGAAACCCCACCATCGCCTGAGTGAGTCGGAGAAGTTTTGCCGTCGGACCCAAAGCCTGGGGACCGTCCCCTCCCCGTCGCCCTTACCCATCCCCACCCCGCCGCTTTCCCTGGACGGTGTGCGAACGCAGCCCCACCCCCCACCCCCCAGGTCTCTGCCCCCGCGCGGGGCCCGGGCCTTGCGGCCGGAGGGAGCGGCCGGATGGAGCGCAGGATGAAAGGCGGATACTTGGACCAGCAAGTGCCCTACACCTTCTGCAGCGTGAGCGCCGCGCTTGCCTCCACGCCCGCCCCCGCCCTGCACCCCGCCCCACAGCCCCTTCCCCGCGGCCCCCGTGGAGTCCAGGGTTGCCCGGCCCCTAAGTCACCCCGAGAACCCAGTCCCACCCCCTAGACCAGCTGGCCTCAGGGTGACTTCGGGCATTCTTCTCCTTCCCGGTAGAAATCGCCCGGAAATGGGAGCTTGCGCGAAGCGCTGATGGTCCCGCAGGGGAAGCTCATGGACCCGGGCTCCCTGCCGCCCCCCGACTCCGAAGGTAAAGAGCCGCAGAGAGAAACCGTGATCCTCCCCACCACACTCACCCGAAGGACGGATACTAGAGCCCCCACCCTTTTGCCAAAAAGACTCGCCCTCCAAGGGACTCTGATCATTCTCGGCCCCTGTCACCCCAAGGGGGGTCACCGGGCTCGCTGGGGCTCCCTCTCTCTCCACCATCACTTCCACCTCACCTTCTGCAATTCCATTATTTACCCCTCAGATCTCTTCCAGGATCTAAGTCACTTCCAGGAGACGTGGCTCGCTGAAGGTGAGTAGTTTTGTGACCTTTCCTATTACTGGAGTGGGGGGTGCTCTCTACCTCTGCCTTCCAGCCTAGCCCACTTCCTCTCTCCCTGGCCTCAAGAAGCTCTCCAAGGCCCCCTCCCCAAGTCCCCTGCCTCACTGCTCTCCCCAGCGCCTGGTATGGACACTTATATTGATATTTATTTTCTCTACCCTGAGCCGGGCTTGTGTAACTAGCCCTGGGGATGAATCAGACCATTGTGTGCGGTATTTGCTTATTTGAATGGAACTTGGCCCCAGGCCCGTTTTCCTGGTTGAAATTTTCATTTGCAAAGTTTGTTTGGCAGCAGCCACCAGGCTGAGGTGTGTGTTGGGGTGTTTGGGGGGAGGGGTGTGAGGAACAGGAAGATGAGTTGAAAGAGCAATTACTTTGTTACCTATCTTCAGGAGCTGCCAAAACATTGATTTTTACCTAAACCTTTGGTTTCTCTACTTCCCAACTCCCAGTGCCAAACAATTTTCTGTCTGTGCCAAAAGAACAACAAAAGTTTAAATAATTCTTTTTTGCAGCACTTTGTCAAAGAGAGCTTAGAGCTTCCCCCTCCCCCGAATAGCCTTGATTGTAATTCTGATGGCAACTGACCCTCCTCCTTTCCTCCTGAATTCCTCCACCCCAGGCAAATTCCCCCACTTGTTTGCCAGGCAGTTAGCTGTTAGCTGCAAGCTGACTGAGGTGGGGTCAGTCGCTGGGCCTTGGCTCACTGGGGAAGCGTGTTCTGGGAGGTCTCTTGGTTGGATTCATCGGTGGGGCCTGAGGGTGTCGCTGGTGGGGCTGCAGGTAGGAGGCGAATGGTGTTTAGATAGTCTATGAGAGGGAAGGGTTAACACCCCCATCTTAGGGTCCCTTTATTTTAACACTCTGAAAGCCAAGAAACCACAAGAAATACCTTTTCGAAGGCATTTCTGTACCTTAGAATCTCCCCAACCCTCCACCTGGGTATCCTTGGTGATTTTTAAATTTTAAGCTCAAACCCAGCTCCTCTGGAACCCTCTATAACAGCATGGGGTAGAAGGGGAAGACCCCTGATTAGATCCTTGGAGTGAGACTAGATCTGTCTTGACCACTGTGGTATCCCCCCAAATATATATGTTAACAGAATGACTATTTAGCATAGAGCAAGTGCTCGAAACATTTTGTGGAATTCATGGCTCACCGGCTTCTTGGGTGCTGGAGGGATCTGGGGGTTCTGGGGGTATTGTGCACATCTTCCCGACTCTGTAAGCCCTGGGTGCCCAGCTCCGAGTCACAGGCAGAACTGTGCCCAGTCTGCCCATCCTCCCGAGGTTCCGGAGCTGGGCTGGAGCTGAGGAACGCAGAGGTGTCAGTTTCCACATCTCTCAAAGACTTCCTTTCCCAAGGCCTGATTTCTGTCTGGCTCGCCAGGCTCCTTGTCTGTCAGCTGAGGGTCCCTGCACTCCCCACAGTGGGCAGCTCCCAGGGCTGAGATCTAGGAGTAGGCACAGAGGTTGGCATTTTGGCAGCAGCTAGTCCATTTGTGCCTGGGTTTGGAATGGGAAGGAGAGGAAAATGTTCTCATCTCCTCTCAACCTTGGAAGCCCCACCCCTTGGCGGTGGGGGTCTAGAGACTGTACGTGTGTCTATCTGCATGTGTCAGTGTGACAGTGAGTGTGTGTGTTTCATGCTGCTGCTAAGTCTCTGTAGATTTAAATCCAGTGGGTGGGGAGGTGGGGGTGGGGATCGCAAGACGGAGGGGGGGCAGCTAGGATCTTCTTGGTTCCCTCTCCTTCCTTCTGAGGGAGCAGCTCAGGTTCCCAGCTGGCGATGGATGGCCAGGCCTGAGGGGGGGATGCTGAGGCCGCTCGCTCCTTCTCACTCTCTCTGCGGAGACAGATGCAGCTGCCGGGGCCCTGTCCCCCTGCACCATCCCAGCACCACCCCATCCTCCTCTCCTGCCTCTTCCCACCAGGTCAGTGACCCCTGCAGCCCAGGGGGAGCTTTGGGGTGGCAGGGAGGGGCTGGCTCCTTTGGAAATTTGCCAGTAATGGGACACGCCAGTAGGAATGGGGGCTGGAGTCCAACTGCCCTTCTTCAGCTTGATTTTTTCCTAAAGCCCCAATTTGGAAAGAAGCAGCAGGTCCTTGTAGTGTGAGTATGTGGAGGTGGGGTGGGAGATTGTGAAAAATGCAATGGATGCCCAGGTTGGATCCAGACTGTTGTGATTGTGGGTTCAAGTCCGATGTCTGAGCGTCATTGCGGGTGTGAGCGGAGCTCTGTAAGGGCAGGTAGTTCAGATATCCTTGGGGTTGGGGCTTTTCTAGACAGTGGAAGGGGACAAGGTGAGTCTAAGAGGACATGTCTGGTTTTGGGGTGCCTGGGATCTGTTGAGTTGCCGGAGAAAGGATATGAGTGCTGTAGAGAAAAGCAGGCTCAGGAAGGCTGAACCCAAGCTGTGCCTAGCTACGGTAAAAGGTGTGCTGCTTCTGGTCCAGGGTTCCTTTCCTGGCTTGTGGGGAACCCTCAGGGACAATGACTTTGGTCTATTTGGTAGTAAGGAACATTGACTCTGGGCCATGTTTGTCCTTTATCTGAGGCTGGGGTCTGTGGACACCCAGAAGCTCTGCCGATAGGTTGCAGGGGTCCTTGAGCCCTCTAACATTGCAAAATGTTGGGGTGCACTACACACAAAGGAATGTGGATTTTCTAGAAAGAGAATGATCCATACCTTTTATGAGATTCTCAAAGAGACAGGACTCTGCTCCCCTTTTCATAAGAATCGCTGCTTCCCAGTCCTCCTCCCAGGTCTCCAGTCCCCTTGCCCTTTGGTTTTCCCCGTTGTCTTTGTAAATCCAAAGGAGACCCTTTGTGTGAAGGGTGTGCATGGGGGCTGTGTTTCACTCGTGTGCTGCTGTGAGGTAAACGGAATTAGGGGGGTGTGAATCCGTGTGTATGCCCGCCAGTGCCTCGGCATGTCTGCGGGGAGAGATGAGATTAATTCCGTCCCCCAGTCTTTTAGCTACAATACCTCCCCATATTTTTGTTTCCTCCCCTTCTAGAAAGCTCTTGGGGACACTGTCTCCTCCATAGATAGAGAACTGGTTCCTTCCAGTGCAGAGGCTGCCAGGGTGGGGGTGGGGTAAGGGTAAGAGCTGAGGCCATTGGTGACACAATGGAGCAGAGGCTCTGGAGAATGGGTCCCTGCCTCACCACTAGGACTCCTTAAGAGACCCATCACCCTTTGGTTGGACCCTAGGAAGGGGAGACGGAGATGGTGTCGGTGGGTGGCTGATCTGGGGTGGGCTTAGCTACTTGGCTGGCTTAACCTCCCAATCCTGTAGCCCTGCTTGGAAGTCCCCAAGCCCCTCCTCTTCTATTAACCCCCACTCTCCTCTCCTTAGAGGAACATTCCCTAAAATTCTCTCTCTTTGGGCATTTTGCTGGCTTGCCACTTTTCCCATCCTTCATCACCTGCCATGTCCTCAGGCAGGGAAGCTCCACCTTAGTGCCAGGATGGAGTTGGGGGAAGACTGGCACCCTGGCTCGGCAGCCAAAACTCAGCCAAGTTAACAAATAAAGAGAGTGGCGTACACTCAAGACCAAACATGGTCATTAGAAATTCTGCTCTCCAGGAACATGAGGCACAATGTTACTGTTCCTATTTCTATCTTTGTTAACAGTTTCTGAGCGACTAAGGCCCTGTTCTGCCCTTTTGGGAGAAGCCAGTGTTCTGGGGAAGGGTTAATCAGGGACTGGGTTTCACAACACAGCCCATTTTTGCCTCCACTGATTTCCCCTGGCCCTGGGAGGATGGCACCACCTTTTCTGGGGCTTGGTCTGTGTGCTGGGGGTGGCCTCCACTGGGACTGCGGTGGAGAGGAGGTCCTGGTCAAACCTTCAGACCTGAGGTAGAAAGGAAGGCAAGGTGACCCCTAGAGTTCTCTAGTGTCACTTGAACTGGCCTGTGACGCCAGCAGGAGATGCCCCCAGCCCATTACCTCA
This sequence comes from Miniopterus natalensis, assembly GCF_054644295.1. Classification (NCBI taxonomy): domain Eukaryota; kingdom Metazoa; phylum Chordata; class Mammalia; order Chiroptera; family Miniopteridae; genus Miniopterus; species Miniopterus natalensis. The sequence goes on from NC_142097.1 coordinate 22,446,613, forward strand.
GTGGAAAGCAGCAGTTAATGAAGCCCCAGAAGGGGCTCAAGTGCGTCAGCCTCCCCACGGTCCACACCCCCAGCCCTCGGGACCTTCCTTGCCTAAGTAGCAGGGAGGGAAATGTTGCGCACCCTGCTCCCATCACCCCCTTCCAGCCACAGCCAGAGGACACAGCACGGATGAACGCAGGCCTTGCACCCCTGGGAGTGTTTTTCCCAAACCTGCCTATTCTTAAGGGCACTTGCTAAAAATAAAGACTCCTGCACCCCACCCCGGGCCTATGGAATGAGACTTGGGGGTGGCTGGGAATCCATGTTTTAACAGTGTCCACAGATTCTTGATCTGAGCCAGTTTGGGAATGGTTGTCTTTGTGCCTTAGAGGCGCTTCTGAGGAGATGAGTGCTGCCTGTGTGTTTTTGTTTGTTTTTGCAAAGGGATTTCATGCCCACTGCTTTATTTGATCACTTTGTTTTATGCTGATGTTTCATAAGTTCTTTAGCTGCTGGTGACTCCTGATTCTTAAACCCCCTCAGCCCAATCCCTCTGTCAAGAAGTCAGCTATCTATAAATGTATATTTTGAAACACTTGGTACCTCTGATATTTAAAGCAAGTTGGTGAAGAATTTTCCTACCACAGCCTAAAAAGTATCTCATGTAAGATGGGCTTTCCCCAGAAGATCTGCCTCTTTTGTTATCTGGTGGTGGAGACGGGAGCCCTCAATGGGCAGGAACGGCTGGTTGGTTGGGATCTCTTCAGTTCTGGCTCCCAGGCCCACCAGGCTGGCTCCTACCAGCCTGAGGACAGAGGCCATTGTATGTTATTCAGAGTCAGCAAATAATGCACTGAGTGTCTCTTCTGAGCCAGACCCTGTTCCTGAGGTGCTGGGGAATCAGATGAACAAGACAGATAAGCCCCTCCCTTAGCAAGCTTAACTTTCTGGTAGAGGAGATGGACAATAAACATGTAAACACAGTAAATTCAGGTAGCCGATCCATACATGCTGGGGAAGAAATAAAACAGATGTGAGAAAGGGCTGGGAGGGACCACTTTGGTCTGGGTGGTCAGAGAAGGCCTCTGAGGTGACAAAGTGAGTTAAGACTTCGATGACCTGAAAAAACAGGCAGGCAGAGAGCTGGGGAAGGGAGATCAAGCTGATCAGCTTTGAGGACCTGAAAGGAGAGCAGAGCTCCAGAGAGTGAAGGGCCAGGAGAGGCAGGTCAAAGAGGTAAGCAGCATGAGCCTTGGAGGATCTCGGAGGATCACGCGGGATCTTGGAGGCCTAGGGGAAGAGTTTGGGATTCATGCTTTAAACAAGGGAGAGAAGTGATGTGACATGTTGCTCTGACAGCCATGTGGAGAAAAACTGACTATAGGAGGTGAGAGTGAAAGTAGGGAGTTCTGATCAGAAGCTGTGGCTGAAATCCAAGGAAGAAACTCTGGAGCCTTTGCCCAGGAGCAAAGCAGTAAAGCTCGGGGTGTGTATTTGTACAGGCTAGGATGAGTGGGGATGTTCTCCAGCCGTCTCCTGGAACCCTCACCGGTACCAGCCATTCCTAGTTCTGGTCATCTTATCCATCACCTTCCCCATTGTCTAATCTGAGAGTAGTCTCTTTGGGTTTTATCACCTCACCTTTGAGCCACTCTCTTTCTGAACTATCGGGAAGTTCTTCTTGGTGTCTACCCTTCCCCTTCCTGCTGCAATCTATTCTTGAGAGAGGGGCAAAAGTGGGCAAAGACTCTGGGATCGGGGGAGGTACTCAGCTGTAGACCCTGAAGGAGTTGGCGAGGCCAAGATAAGAACTCGAAATGAACGCAGATGTCCAGGTGGAGGCCATGGGTGAGCTACTGTTCTATTTCAGTTTTGCTACCTAATCCCTAAACCCAGCTCCACCCACACTGGCACCCTGGAAATGCTGCTCAGACTTCCAAGCTTGGGGAGTCCTCCTCTCTTCTAACTGCACATCAAAGAGATGAGGCACCTGACCCCCTAGTGTCCCCAGCCTCTTCCTGTCCCATTGCCATCCGTTTTTTTGTTTGTTTGTTTGTTTTTTACTTCTCTAGAACCACCCTCTTTTCTCCATTCTGTCTTCTTCCCCAGGATGTAAATCTCTAGATTTCACCTTGGAGGTTGTATGAAGTGCAGATTCCTGGGTCCAGCCCAGATTCAGAATCTCCCACGTGATTCAAAGTCCCCAGGATCTCACTCCTTGTAATGCTTGCCCATCCCAGATGTGACTGCTGTCGGCTTTGAGAGAGCTTTGTAAACTCTGAGGGGCAGGGCTGTCTTCACTTCAGAAAAATGGAGGGAATAAAAGACTAGAATCTGCTCAGACAGGTTCTGGGAATTTGCAGCCTCTCCTCTCCAGGGTCTTAATGGAGCCCGGAGATGGAGGGCACTAGGACCTGGTATGGAGTTGTCTTTATTCCTAGGAAGGCTGTTTTATTTTGGGGGCAGGTGCTAATCTGCTGGGCTGCCTTAATGGTATCTCCCTGCAACTGCCATCCAGGGCCCCACCCCCACCCCAGACTCACCTTTGACCTCTCTCCGCAGCTCAGGTACCAGATAGTGATGAACAGTTTGTTCCTGATTTCCATTCAGAAAACTGTGAGTAGAGGGCCCTGGGTAGAGGGAATGGGGACTGAGGGAGGGCAGGAAATGAGTCATAGGGACAGAGAATCACAAAACATCAACTTGTTCTCTCCTAAAGAACGGGGTGAAGGGCAGGGCTCCCCATTCTTGGGTTTGGACTCAAAGACCAAGGCGGTAACTGGGAGATGAAGGCCTTGGTTCAAATCCGGGTTTTCTCCATCCTAGCTGTGTGACCTTGGAGCAGACACTTCAGCTCTCTCTGACCCTCCCATTTCCTTGTTTCTGAAATGGGGAGCTTGGACCAGTTAAGCAGGATCCAGTTGTACCATTCTAAGTTATTTTCATGCATCTTGGGGGCTATTCCCCCCACATGTGGCAGTGTTTGTAGACATTTTTGGTTGCCACACAAGGTGATGCTACTGGCATCTAGTGGGTAGAGGCCAGGGATGCTACCTAACGCCCTACAATACTCAGGATAGCCACCCCCCCCCAACATAAAATTATCTGGCCCAAATGTCACTATGCTGCTGTTGAGAAACCTTGCTTTAATGTCAGATACTTTTCTCTCAACTGTCTTCCCCAATGAAATGAAACAGGGCACCCAAAATCGAAAACAGCAGATAACAGAATAGTTGATCACAGGCATTTGACCCAACTGCAGTAAGACAGAACCTCATTCTCTGCTGACTTGGACCCAACTCCTTGCTGCTCTGCCTGGTGGCTGGAGTTTGTGGACCCACTAGGGGCCACAGGAAAGGCCAGTGTTCTTCATAATTAGGAGCATGTGTATAATGTTCGTCAGCTGACATGCAAGTGGCTAATATCCAACCTTAACCAGAGAAAGAAAGATTCTTTATACCCCCAAATAAGAAAATATTTCTCTCCCTCGGAATTTTCCAGGGCACTCAGGAAAACCACAGGCCCTAGGTTGAAGGTGCTCACCCCCACAAAGGCGTTTTGCGGGGGGGGGGGGGGGGGGGGGTAACGTTAAACGTTGAACTTTAGACAGTTTCTTTGGTTAATATTAGACATTCGCCTGATGTATAAAACTAGACATAATGTAAACAGTCAAACTTCTTAAAATTGTCTGACTATGAATCTCTGAAAACTGTCACCCAGAGAGGGGATGAGTCTGTACCAGTCACCCAGCTGGTCCTCAGAGGAGAGCAGAAGGTGTTGGAAGCTTTTACTGCCTCTTCTGTGACACTCTCTGGTCCTGCTCTGCCTCCCCCAACCCCCGCAGTAGCTTTCCACAGCCCCACCACCAGGATCAAGAAGGAGCCCCAGAGTCCCCGCACAGACCCGGCCCTGTCCTGCAGCAGGAAGCCGCCACTCCCCTACCACCATGGCGAGCAGTGCCTTTATTCCAGGTAGGATGGAGGAGGGAGGGAGGCAGGCACTCACGAGCAGAGGCCGCAGTTGGGATGCAAGTGAAACAACAGAAAGGATTTCCGAGCTCCTGTAAGGGAGCAGTACAGCTCAGGATTTCCTGAGTAGTCAAGATGAAAAATGCAGCAGGGGATTCAAGGGATGTGTGTTAAGGCCCGGGATGGGTAGCAGCGAGTTTGTTCCTACTGAAGAAGCCACTGTCCCACCCTACCCAGTGGCTCTGGGCTGGGGAGAGGCGTTCGCAAGACTACACCCAGTTCCAGCATTTATGAAAGAAAAAGAGTTTATCTGGGGCCGAGTCTGGCTTCGGCCATTCCTTTCCCAGCATCCTCTCCTCTTCCTTGTCATAATCCCTGTGCTCTCGCTTCTCTGGGGATGGATAAAGGGTTCAAAGATGTTCGCCCGGCTTCTTTGCCCCCCTCACCCCTGTCTCCCCCTCAACTCCAGTGCCTATGACCCCCCTAGACAAATCGCCATCAAGTCCCCAGCCCCTGGTGCCCCTGGACAGTCGCCCCTGCAGCCCTTTCCCCGGGCAGAACAACGGAGTTTCGTGAGATCCTCTGGCATCTCCCAGCCCCACCCTGGCCATGGGTACCTCGGCGAGCAGAGGTAAGGAGATCCCCAGAAGTGGTCCCAGATCTCAGCACCTTTTCCTCAATCCCTGAGTTTCCTCCACCTGCCCTTAGGAGACCTGGTGTAGGGGGAGGCAGGGAGGAAGGGATATTGACACCCACACCCACACTGGAGCCCACTCTGCAGCTCTGGGACGGGCAGGCAGGAGAACTTAATCTAATACTCTCTTCTTTCCCCACCCACCCTTACGCAGCTCCGTCTTCCAGCAGCCCTTGGATATTTGCCACTCCTTCACATCCTCTCAGGGAGGGGGCCGGGAACCCCTCCCAGCCCCCTACCAACACCAGCTGTCGGAGCCCTGCCCACCCTACCCCCAGCAGAGCTTCAAGCAGGAATACCTTGACCCCCTGTACGAACAGCTGGCCATGGGCCAGGGTGGGGTCAATGGGCACAGGTACCCAGGGGCGGGGGTGGTGATCAAACAAGAGCAGACGGACTTCGCCTATGACTCGGGTAAGAGACTTTTCAGGTGGGAGGGGTTGGGGTGAGATTGCTGGGTGGGGTGGCATGTGATAACCCCCAGAATGTCTTTCCACAAGTTTTCTACCTTTCTATCCTTTTACTAGTTCATAAATCCAACCCATTCATTTTTTTAATAGATTCAAAAGAACTGTCATTTTTTCCATCAGCAAACTTACATTCAGATCAAAGATAAATGGGATGTAGGTCCTTGCGCTCAGGCAGCATGCGACAAAATAGGGAAGTTAAGGCATTTCTTTCTACGTCTATTTAGCAGGTGTTTGGGGTTTTAATTACCTGTGGAGACCAAAGTACTGTTCAAGGAGCATGAGCGTGTGGGGTTGGAGGATACAAAGATGAATCGGTTGCTCTCTGTCCCCACAGACACTTAAAAGTACGAAGGGATTTGAATGGAGAGAAACATGAATTTGAAACTAGCCAAGCTCACAGTTCCCAGTTGGGACTCAGGGTTAATGTGTGGTTTCCACAACCTGTTCAAGCCTAAAAGGTTGATGGATGACCTATCATCCTGGCCAGAGCTGGGCACCGGAAGTAGGGATTGCTGTGAATTCTAGTTCCACCGGTGTCCCACCTGAGTGAGTTGTGCTCAGCCGTATTGGTAAATAGCTGTAGTTCAAAGCCCCAAGTCAGAGGGAGGGCCCTTCTCAGTTAGGAAGGGCCCAGAAAACCTTGGCTTGTTACATTGTTACCATCCCCACATTTGAGTTTCTATGCAACCTTGCATGAGAAAAGTAAAATTCAGCAATTAGAGTAGGCTCAGAGCTGGCCAGAGCTTTGGAATTTCCCTTTTTCTGATGCCCAGTCTTTCAGGGGCAGGGGAATGAACCACAAACCCCCAGGCTGCCCGAGTGAGAACCAGAAGGGTGCACCTCTCCTCAACCCCAGGGCATAAGCCTGAGCCTTGCCTGGCCGTGAGATGCAGGAAAGAGGAGGGAGCCGCTCTTGCCGCTGACCTTCAAAGGATGTAGACCGGAGGAGATCGTGTTACATGCCCTTGAACTCCTGCCCCTCCCCCCTTCAGCTTCCTCTGAATGGAGTCAGGAATTCCATTCACAAAATGGATGCATGAATGAGCCCACTCTCCCGCCTCCTCCTCCTCCCGGAGGTGTCAGGTTTCACCATCTCATTCTTAGGTGGGAGGGGAAGGGGGTAGGGCAGAAGGGGCTGGAACTTGAACGGGTGACTTAACACAACCAACTGCCTCCAGGTGGAGTGGGGAGGTTTCAATCCTATGGAATGAAATGAAACGGAGTGGAATGTGCTCTGCTGGCAGACCTGAGAAAAAACGGCCCAGTGCTCACTGCCTCTTCCACAGATACAGATACATGCGGTCTCTTCCCCCCACCCTCCTTTTCCTCCATTCATTCCTCCCTCCCTCATATAACACACTAGGCAGGGAATCTGACCTGCTGACCGGAGGTTAGCCCATTCCAAGGGAGTCTTAGACATGGACACTGTACACTTTCCCCGGAGGTTCATCTCTATCCCTCCCTCCTCCCCCTAAACTCAGGAAACAGCTGCTCCCTGGAATCCTGGGCCTTGTGGAACAGCTTTACCCAGCCCCAGCTGCTACCATCCCTGCCCTCTGGCTCAGCCCTCAAGCTGAGGGGTTCCAGCCTCACATCCCCTCTGGGTGAACTTCCCCTGGGACTGGTGGTAGGCAGGCAGCTGGGAACAGAGCCGGAAAGCAGGCTGGCAGGAAGTTCTTAAATGTGTGTAGGCCTGCTGCCCCCAGCCACCTATAACATCATCCTTCTTTCTCTACCCCCAGATGTCCCTGGGTGTGCGTCAATGTACCTTCACACAGAGGGTTTCCCTGGACCCTCTCCAGGTGACGGGACTATGGGTAAGGCAGCCCCCTCCTCCCTGCCAAGTCCTCCAAGTTGGAAGAGGGTCCTGCCATGGGGGAGGGTCTCCTGGCCAGGAGTCCCTCTGGACACCCTGGGGTCTCATCAGTGAACCCCCAGATCTGAGTGACCCCCAACTTCCTCCTCAAGGCTATGGCTATGAGAAACCTGTGCGACCATTCCCAGATGATGTCTGTGTCGTCCCTGAGAAATTTGAAGGTCAGAGACGTGACTGTCCATGAGAGGGTCAGGGTTTTGTCCATGCCCTCTGACTGTGTCACCCGGGAATCACATGACATTTCATGAGGAAGGGCCTGGAAAGACCCCTGGGAGAGAAGGTTACCTGGGGGACCAGAAGGCACAAACTCTCCACTCCTGTTTCCTGTGTTCCCCAGGAGACATCAAGCAGGAAGGGGTTGGAGCATTCCGAGAGGGACCGCCCTACCAGCGCCGGGGTGCCTTGCAGCTGTGGCAGTTTCTGGTGGCCCTGCTAGATGACCCAACGAATGCTCACTTCATTGCCTGGACGGGCCGAGGGATGGAGTTCAAACTAATTGAGCCTGAGGAGGTGGGCCTCTCAGATGTCCCCACTTCTCCTTCCAAAATCTTTGGGGCCTGGAGATGAGAGAACCTGGGAACGGGTGGCGTGTGCCTTCACCAACATCATTGCTTTACCTAACCTGAATTCTTACCAAACCTGGGTCTGTGAGCTGGTGCTTATTTGCCTGACCAGCTTAGCATTTTGCATGAAGAATCTCAAGTGCTATTTCTGACCTGTGCCCCATTTTTCCTCTGCTGAGTTAGCATCACTGTCCCAAAACTCTCCTGTTCCCCCAGGTCGCCAGGCTCTGGGGCATCCAGAAGAACCGGCCGGCCATGAATTATGACAAGCTGAGCCGCTCACTCCGATACTATTATGAGAAAGGCATCATGCAGAAGGTCAAGGGCTAAGGGTCCAGGGACAAGAGGGTGGGGGCAGGGGACAGAAGAGCATTCTCAGGAGTTTGTAGGAGCAGAAAATGAACCAATCAGAAGGGACAAGAAATTGTGGACAATCCCAAGATTACATTCTCCCAAAAAAGTGCTAAATAGTAACTGAGAAGCCCAAAGCATGGTGAGATTGAGATCAGAGGTGAACCCCAGAATAGAGTTGCTGCTTAGAGGGACAAGGATGGGAGAGAAACATACCCCACACATCTGCCTGGACCCATTCCCCACCCCTACACTGACCTGGAGAGAGAGACTCACCCAGCCCCTCTCTTCCCACAGGTGGCTGGCGAGCGTTATGTGTACAAGTTTGTGTGTGAGCCTGAGGCCCTCTTCTCTCTGGCCTTCCCGGACAATCAGCGTCCAGCTCTCAAGGCCGAGTTTGACAGGCCGGTCAGTGAGGAAGACACAGTCCCTTTGTCCCACTTGGATGAGAGCCCTGCCTACCTCCCAGAGCTGGCTGGCCCTGCCCAGCCCTTTGGCCCCAAGGGTGGCTACTCCTACTAGCCCCTAGCAGCTGCTCCCTTGCCACCCAGGTACTGCCCTGTGTACATATAGATGAATCTGGTGTTGGGGAAACCCTCATTCTGAGACCCACAGATGTCTTTGGAGCAGATTTCCACTGGCCTGTCAGTCGCCCTGGCCCAGACTCTGAGCTGCTCACCAGAGTCCATGGGAAGGAAAAGTGGAGACACTGCAAGTGCAAAGGTGGAGTCTTAGAAAATCTTGGGGGTCTTCCTCTGGCCTCTTCCTAGGTCTACCTTAGAGGCCCAAGCCCTTCTCCCTCTCCCCCATCACAGAGAACAAGAGTTTGTTCTGTTCTGGGGGACAAAGAAGGAGCATCCCCACTTTATCCTGGTGGGAGGATGCATTGAGCTCCCCATATCTCCCACTGTGGGGAGGCAGAAGCCTAGATCTTGCACTCCACTCCAAGCTGTGGCCCTGGAGGGTCCTGCTTGTCAGTTCTTGGTGCTCTGTGTTCCCAGAGGCAGGGGGAGGCTGGAGGAAGGAACCTGGGATGGGGGTGGGGTTGCTGGAGGAGACAGGGAGGGCTGGCTTCCTGCTCTGGGGGCCCTTTGCCCATTCCTAGGCCCAGGCCTGGGATCTCATCTCCACCTCCACCACATCTGCCAGACCCTAATAAAGGCCCCTGCTTCTCCTGTTCTGTGTCCTCTTTGCTGCCATGAGAGAAGGACCTGGGGTTGGAAAGAGCTCCACCTTGAAGCAGATGACCAGTTTGGGGCCTGACCCTGACACTTAAGTTACCAAATGGGTTCTTGGGAAAAGAGGTCACCTCTTTTACCTCTGAAAAATGGGCTCATGGGCTCAATGATGCCTGTTCTTCTCCCCTCCCAGGATTATTGTGTGAGGGTCCCGAAATAATGTACATGGGGTACTTCATAATCTAGACCACTGCTTCTTGGGCACCTGCAGCATGGTTCCTACAGCCATCTCCCTGTGGGGGTGAGGGGCGGGGGTAGGGCAGGTAGAGCTATGGAGCCTTGAGGCCTCCTGGGGCTTGCTCAGGCAGGGTTTGGCCTGTGGTTTCTGCAATTACTGTTGCTCCCATGAGCTGCTACTCACATGTACCCTAACAGTGTGTCCCATCCACCCCCTCCTGCCGTGGCTCCAGGTTGCTGTTTCTACTGAAGTTGGAGACGAATTTGGAGAGGATTTGGAGAATGGGAAAAGGTACCCAGACAAGAAGGTGAAGGGAGAGGCTGGAACAAGCCCTGAGTTGTGGCCAGTTTAGGAAAAGGACACTAGATCTTTGGGGGAAGGGGAGTGGGGAATGGCTCAGATTCTCCTTGCCCAAACCTGGGGAAGACCAGAACCCTGGGGCCAAGTTTTCTGGGGGGGTGGGAAAGGCAAGGCTGGAAAAGTGGTGACACCTAGGGAGTGTGACAGTATGACAGGGATAGCTGTGGAGGTAAGAGGGCCATTGTAGACCAAGCCCCTTTGCAAACAGCTTCCCAGGAGCCAGGCACTCTCCAGTTAAATCAGAACCACAGCCATGCTGAGACTGGACTGCCCTACCCTCATAAATGCCTGCCCTACTTCCACAGATAGTCCCTGCCCAGTACTAATGCTAAGACCCAACAGCACAGGAAGGGATGCCTCTCAACCACTACCCACAAATAAAAAGCAACATTTTTTTCCCCTAGAAACAACATCGATATAGTGCTGTTTTTACAATTTAGAGCAAGGAAAAAATTTTTAAATACAACTTTTTAAAAATATATATGATTTAATTTCCATATTAAAGCCAGGTTATTAGGGTGAGAAGGTGTAAATTTTGAGCAGAAACAGATCCTGAGTACCACATATAAGAGACAGGGATTTAGGAGAAGCAGCATCACGGAAACGAAACCGGAAACCATCTCATAGGCTGACATGTGACCTCTGCCCTCTAAAATGTTCATTAACAAGCCACTCATCACGACTCTGTTCAAAGCCTTAAACTTGGAAGAGCACTGGTCAGAGGAAACAGCTACAACAGCCTCGGGAGGGAATTCTTTGGGCTGACAGAGAGGCAGCCAAAACCAAACCATGCTCCAGATTGGATGAAGGTGAACCCGGGCCGAGAAGCCTGACCCAGCAGTAGAGCTTACACATGCCCCATGGGGACGGTCCCCTCACATACACAAACAACTACAGACTCAGCACATGTGCAGGGGCAGGAAACTCCTGAGCTAGGCTCCCGCAGGAGTGCAGTGAACAGAAGACTTTAATGGCCAAGAAGATTCCAGCTCCCTGCATGAGACCCACATCCTTTCCTGGGCTGTCACTCAACCTCGGGTAATATTGGTTCAAGGAAGAGAAACAAGGGCCCCATTGTGTGGGAGCAGCAGGGGAGAGTGCTTCCGAATCTGGCAGGAAGCCCCCTTCTGAGCAGGCTGGGCAATGCGGCCTGTATGCTGGTTCCCAATGGACAGTCAGGTCAGACCCCACCATGTGACAGAAGTAACCCCAGCTCCCAGGGGAGATGTTCAAGAACACCCACAGAGCTAGGATCCTTTTATTTGCATACCAAACCCAGAAAGACGGCCAGTCCTGTCTCTCACCTTGGCCTGTTAAACATCCCCTTAACCTGAGCTTAAATCCCAAAACTCCATCTTCAGGGACTATGATCTCAGAGGTGCCAACACATCAGAGCTTGTCACTCAGCTGGGACAGGTGGGCTGCAAAGCCCACATTTTGCTCCTGAACTGGGGAGACCTGGGCTGGAATTAAAATTGGGGAGTTGGGCCCTGGCCAGTGTTGCTAAGTGGTTAGAGCGTCAACCTTAGCACTGAAGGGTCACGGGTTCGATTCCCAGTCAAGGGCACGTACCTAGGTTGTGGGTTCGCTCCCCGTGCGGGAGGCAACTAGTGGATATGTCTCCCTCACAGTGATGTATCTCTCTCCCCTCATCTCCTACTCTCTGAAGAGCAATGAAAGAAATATCCTCGGGTGAGAACTAACAAGAAAAAGAGATTGGCGAGCTGGGCACCCAGCCCCTGCTGCCCTTTTTGTTTCCTCTGCCGGCCCCTACACTCTTCTACCCATAGGCTTTAACTGTCAGCACACAAACACCTCCCTGCCCTTAATTACAGGCCCTGGCTTCCTGAGGAGCACACTCAAACAGAATCAGAGGCACACGCTCAGCTAGGAAAAAGGGGCAGGGACCTCAGTCAGCTGACTCCCAGGCCTGTATTCCTCTCCTCTGGATTCTCTGAATTGTCTTTAGGGTGATTTGTCTGCTGCCCAATGACAGCCTACATTCCTTCATTTCCTAGAATGCCGTATAGTCTCTTCTGGTGTCTGGTGTACAATTCTATGGTAGTTCTAGTACTTACATCACTTCAGAACTTACCAGATGGGGTTGGGGAGACAGTGCAGGCAACATACAACGTGCCCAATTGCTCAGGAGCTTCTAAACAAACTCCATGTCCTGAGGAGCTTTCTAGGCATCCCACAACCTGGCCTGGCAGCATCTGTCTGATGGTCTTCCTAGTTAAGAGCCTCCTCAAAAACCGTGAGAGGCCCTGGCCAGGTAGCTCAGTTGGTTAGAGCACTGTCTTGATACACCAAGGTTTCAGGTTCAAGCTCCAGTGAGGGCATATATAAGAAGCAACCAATGAATGCATAAATAAGTGGAACAAAAATCTCTGTTTCTCTCTAAAAGATCAATAAGTAAAATTTTTTAAAAATAAAAAACTTTGGGCACTAGGAGGTGGTTATGGCTAGGAGAAAACCACCTAGTGTGAGACCCAGAGCACAGATGCTGGGCAGCACAAACCGGCTCTAAGGGGTATTATGCTGGTTTTCTGTTTGGGGCAGGGGAGGGGAGGCTTTGACCATAAAAAACCTTTGTTAAAGTTCATCGAGGACCTCAGGGGAAACAAAATAAAAGCTTTGTCGAATGTTTCAAAAGGAAATAGGACACGCTGCACATGGTGAGTGTGGTGGGAGGGAGGGAGCCAGGGACAGCCTCTGTATTCAATATGTGGCATCTGTAACCACTCAGGCACCCAGAACTGAGAGCCTGTGCAGTGGATGTGGTTAATCATGGGGCGATTCGCAGCAGGGCTGGCCTAGCGTGGGTGCTAAGACTGGAGGTCTGCACTGTGCATCACCTTTCAGCCTAAAGAGGCCCTAGGCTCTGGTTTCAGGGGACTCTCTATCACATGCACCAAAGACACAGATAATAAATCTCCCCACTGGTCCAGAGCAATATCCTAACCTTTCAGCTAAAAGAAACCTTCACAGAAAACCATTTTTGTTTCCTTAAGAAAAATAAATATTTTCAGGTCAAGGGAAAGTACAGGGAATGGACAGGAACAGGAAGTGGGGCCAACACTTTCAGTGAGTATCATGGCTTCCTCCTCCACAGAGTACCAGCCCAGGCATCAGGGTCCTCACCACGTCCATCTGTCTGCATGTCCAGGTGTAAGATACTTGTGGCCCATTTCCCATCCCAGTGCTGCATGAGTTGCCCCATTCTTGGAGACGATACAGTGGACCCCCGTGCTGGCTGTGAGCCCCAGGTGACTCCAGTGACTTGGGATACTGGGGACTGTAGGCTCTGGTCAAACCAGGCATAAAAATCCCTGTTTCTATTTTACCACGAGAGAAGAAATGCAAATCAAGTTCGGAAAATGTCCAGTTAAGATACTCAGTCACTGGACAGCTGTATCCTCAGGGTCAGCTTTTCACCAATAAAAGTGAGTCCAAGCCCTGGGCCAATGCTGCAAGAGAGGCAAACAAGTCTTGCCTTTCAGCGCCTCCGGAAAGCCCGGGATATTCTCCAGGCATTGGGCTCCTCATAGCGGTTGTACAAGGGCTCAAGACGCTGCTGCTTCTTCTGCTTGCTTAACTTAGTTGGGTCGGAGACCTTGAAGAAGGCAGGGGCAAACTCCACAAGCCACCGGGGGTCGATGGTGGTGACCTCACGCATGTACTCCTTCGTGGTCAGCACCAGCTCATGGTACACCACCCTGAGAGGGGACAGAGACAGGATCAAGCCTCTGATACAGGCTCCACTCCAGTCACCCTGCTCCCTGGTGGCCCACAGCTGAGTTTGCATTTTACCCTCTTACCTCTCCTGCTTGAGCCCTCAGAAGACTACAGTCTCTCTTTACAACAACCACACTCCAATACTGAGGAGGCTGCACACTTCTAACCATAAGAAAACTGTCAGAATAATGTGTTCTAGACTTGGCTCTGGCTCCAACTAGTTAATTAACACAGAGTCAATCATACTACTTCTCTGGACCTCAGTTTCCTGCTCTGTGAAATGGGATGGTGGTTTTTCAGGCTGCTTCCACAGAACTCTAGGGCCCTGAAGAGGAGCCTCAGGGGCTGCCACAAGGAGATGGGGGAAAGCCAAGCAGGCAAGGCTCTACATCTCCAACTTTTCTACCATGGTGGCACAGCAGTTTTAAATCAGTATATTAGGGTAGGTAAGATTAAATTTTTAAATGCCACTTAAAAAAAAATTTTTTTTTTAAACCACCTCACTAAATGATCTCTAAGAACCTTCCTAGCTCTTACTCCCATGATTTTTTTTCTCTCAAAAGGGTCTGACTAGCCTAATTCAGGCTCCTGCTGCTCTAGAAATATAAGCAATGTTAGAATAAGAAGTGCTGGGGGTGGGTGAAGACACAAACACAAAGTACCAATAGATTTACAGGTTCCCTCTGCCCAGAACAGCTCCCAGACCTGAGGCCTGCCCACCTACCATTCCGGCTGTCTGTTGAAGAGAGCACTGGAAGGATGGATGTAGACCACTTGCTGGTCGATCAGTGTCCGGTAACCCTCCTGAGGGTCTTTCTTGGCAGCATTTCGGAAGAATCCACTGCAGATGGCCTTCTGTACTCGGACTGTGGACTTACCGCAGGAAACCACATCCAGCTTGTGTCTATCAGGAAAATAAATCAGGAGAGAAGAAAAATGTGAGACAACTCTGCTTTCAGAGGTTCTATCTTCCAGAATGATGGCACCTAACACCCCTATCTTGGGTCCCCAGGGCCCTTCTTCCAGCCCTAAGTGTATTACGGGGGTAGCTCTGCCCAGTGGGCAAGATGGGCACAATTAGAGCCAAAGACTTAATTTAATTTGACTAATAATGTTCCAGATACTTGTAAACAAAGAGTTTTTTAAAACAATTAATAAATCATCTTCGTCTCAGGAACTTTCTTTTCTTTTTAATTGATTCAAGAGAGAGAGTCACTGATGTGAGAGAGAAACACTGACTGGCTACCTCCTATATGCGTCCTAACTGATGATCGAACCTGCAACCTGGGTATGTGCCGATTGAGAATCGAACCCATGACCCTAGGGTGCACGGATGACACTCCAACCGAGCGACACCTGCCAGGGCTCTCAGGAACTCTCTGAAGTGATTCTCAGCTGTGTGGGGAGGAGTATAACAAAGGTGGAAAAGCTGGAGGAAAGGGTTATGCGAGGGGTCGAGAGCTCCACAAGTATATACAGAGATGAACACACATGACATTCAAGGAAGTTCAACTCAAACATGGGGAAAAGACCCCAGATGTTACCTGTCCATTATGCCCAACATCTGCTTGCGAATGTCCTGGGCCCGGCGCAGAGAACGAGCCTGGATAAAGTTCTCATAGCACCATGGGTTGGAGAACTTGTTGTTCTTCCAAGAATTGTACACGGCCAGCAGCGTAAGGTGGTCTCCTTCAGTCTGGTGGAATTTGGCCTTCTTCTGATCAGCGAGGGCTTGTTTATCCTGCCAAACAGTGTGAAAGAAGATCATCTTCCTTTTAGCAGCTACTAATTGAACACCGAGCAGTTCCAAGGAGCCCTACATGGTTCTGTCAAGCATCCACATTAAACACTGGAATGGCAATGGCTGATTTCATGCAGCTTCACCACATCCTCATATGAACGTGGGTCTGAATTCCCTACCTTGGGCCTGTAAAAGACGTTCTGCACAGACAGCATGGATACGATGGTCAGCATTTCCTCACTGCAGCCCAGATGCACAGACATGATCAGCATTTTGCACAGCATTGGTTCCAGAGGGAATTCTGCCATCTAGAGGGAAAAGAAGAAATTACACTTGCTTCCCCATGGAAGACCCATCTGGACTTGCCAACATGAGACTCTGGTCAGAGTGGTCAACAGACCATAGGAGGTTTACCAAAGCATGATGATGTGGGATGCTTGTCTCTACCAGAAGATGTTGGTTTTTTATTTCCAAAGAAACTCCAACGAAATATATGTGACCAAGAACATAACGACTGTTGAGGTAGGTAGAAATTTGCAGACATCTTATCAAATTAAGGCTACACTCAATAATATATCCCAAGGTAAAATTGACTGTGGATAAAATTTATTTTTCTGTAAAGAAACAGTTTTAAGCCCTGGCCAGTGTGGCTCATTGGTTGGAGCATCGTCCCGTGCACCAAAGGGTGATGGGTTCAATTCCCAGTCAGGGCACATAACCAGGTTGCAAGTTTGATCCCAGTTAGTGAGGCAGCCAATCAATGTTTCTCCCTCTTCCTCATTCTCCCTTCCTCTCTCTAAAGTCAATAAAAATAAGTAGTTTTAAGTGATAGTAAAAAATCCAGGTTAAAAAATGGGCATCTAGAATTGTACTCAAAACTTATCCAGGGTGTCGGAGCTTGATTTTGCACAAAGAGTATAGAAGATTGGCCGGAAATCTTCCCAAAAGCAATGGAAGTTAAGTGTGTCCCCTACCCTGCGGCCCAGGCGAGTAAGCAGGCCCTCATCATCCAGGGCCCCCAGCGTGTACAGCTGCTCCATGGCTGTGATCAAGGTTTCCATTGGTGGGGCATCCATGAAGTCAAAGGACAGCAGGTCATTAATGCCCATGGCCTAAAAGAGAAGGGAAGAAAGTGTGTGATGGGAGGGCCAATCTTGCCAGTGTTAACATGGAGAGAGACTACTTATTGCTTTCTTTCCTATTTCTTCAACTGCAATTAGGAAGCCATCAGCAAGATTAGCAGCAACCTCCAGGGCTGAGCCACACATAACTCAGACTAGCAGAAAGTATATAGTTTCTCAGAAAACTTTAAGAACACTCACTCAAAATGACAGTACATACAACTCAACAAAAAGACAATTAAAAAATGGGCAAAGGACTTGAATAGACATTTCTCCAAAGAAGACATAAAAATGGCCAAGAAGCACATGAAAAGATACTCAACACTAGTAATTAGGGAAATGCAAATGAAAACCACAATGAGATACTACTTCATACCACTAGTATGTCTATTTAAAAAATAATAGCAGCCCGGCTGGTGTGGCTCAGTGGCTGAGCATCGACCTATGATCCAGGAGATTGTGGTTAGATTCCTGGTCAGGGCACATGCCTGGGTTGCAGGCTCGATCCCTGGCAGGGGGATACAGGAGGCAGCCGATCAATGACTCCCTCTCATCACTGATGTTTCTATCTCTCTTTCCTTCTCCCTTCCTCTCTCTCTGAAATCAATAAAAATACTTTAAAATAATAATAAGCTCTATCCAGTTTGGCTCAGTGGTTAGAGTGTTGGCCTGCGAACTGAAGTGTCCCAGGTTCAATTCTGGCCAAGGCACGTACCTAGGCTGTAGGCCTGATTCCTGGCCCTGGTGGCTGGGGCGTGTGCAGGAGGCAACCAATAGATGTGTCTCTCTCACATTGATGTTTCTCTCTCTTCCTCCCTCTCCCTTCCACTCTCTCTGAAAAGCAATGGAAAAAATATCCTCGGGTGAGGATAAAAAAAAAGAAAAGAATAAGTGTTGGCAAGGATATGGAGAAATCGGAACCCTCATACATTACTCGTGGGAATGGAAAACAATTTGGTGATTCTTCCATAGTTAACCACAGAATCACCATATTATCTAGCACTTCCACTTCCAGATATATACGCAAATGAATTGCAAGCAGGGTCTCAAACAGATACTTGTACACTAATGTTCACAGGGGCATTATTCACAATAGCCAAAATGTAAAAACCACCCAGATATCCATTAATGGATGAATGGATAAACAAAACATGGTTTATACATACAATGGAATATTATTTGCCCTTAAAAAGGAATGAAATTCTAACACAAGCTACAACGTGATGAACCCTGAAAACCTTATGCCAAGTAAAATAAGCCAGATACAAAAGGACAAATATTGTTTGATTTCACTTACATGAGGTAAATTCATAGAGACAGAAAGTAGAATAATGATTACTAGAGGCTGCAGGGAGGGGAAAAGGGATAGTTTAGTTGAACGGTACAGAGTTTCTGTTTGGGATGATGAAAAAGTTTTGGAAATGGATAGTGGTGATGGCTGTACAACACTGTGAATGTAAATTTTACATTTTAAAAAGGTAACAATGGTAATGTGTTTTGTATTTCACCATAATTAAAAAAAATAAGACAATACACCAGCTTGTCCTGTCTCTTGCATACATTATTTCTACCGTGTATCTAGGAAGTGCCATCCATGTACCATATTCGGTGGCAGGGATATGAAGATGACTAGGAGGCTGCCCTGCTCTCAAAGAGTTCATAATGGTGAGACGCATGGACACAGAACCTCAACAACGCAACAGAATCTCAGTGCCTGGCACAGAGCAGCAATCAATACATTTGTTAGCTAATTTTATGAATAAAAGAAACAAATGAATGATGCATTAACCAAGTGTGTACACAGGGTGATGTGGTAGAACCTAAGCTTTCTGTGTCTTTCCCATAAACTGATTGTGACCATAAACACAGCAGGTGTTCAATAAATGTTTATTGTATGAATAATAACTATAAGAAATTATGTTAGCAATCAGTAAGCTAAGTGTGCCAAGTACCTTTACCTGCATTATCTCTCTTATCTTCACAACAAATACTATTAACAGGACCCCCTTTTGAGAGAATACAGAACAGAGGGCTGAGCAGGTAAATTTGTCAAGAACACACAGCCTAGAGCAGAAGTTTGAGCCACAGATGCCTCTCTGTTCTCACTCTACAGACTGGAGCAAGTTATTTTCTGAAGCTCTGCTTTAGCCTCTCTTACAGGGAATGAATAATAAATTACAACAGAGCAGTCTGCACCAGTAAAGTGCCAGGGCTCCAGGGTAGCATCAGTGTCGGGGGAGGAGGGGTGCCATCATCTGGAAAATTACTCTTGCGGCTCCCCCTGCCAAAGGAGAATGAAGGTCCTCACTGGGGACTGAGAGAGGAAGAGCAATGATTCAGAATGAAAACCAAGCCCCCAGAGGGCCAGTCTGAAACCTCTACTGATAGCTCCCTCTGCAAAGTTTTTGGACTGGGAGTTTTGCTTCTGTTTTAAAAGAACAGAATTGGATCTGAAAGCTAAAGGGATGAATGAAGTGTGTTTGTTCACAGTTTGGCAATGATGAGATTTTTTCTAATGTCTTTTTAAAAAATGCTCTTAACTAAAATATTTTATAACCAAACATTGTGCTGGTAATTATGGTAAGAAAAAAATGTGTGTTCACAGCAGACATGCCAGCTTAGCCCCAGACCCACAGTGGAAAGGCTGTTATCACAGCCATCTGCATTTCACTGAAACGGACTGGTTCTATGAGGTTACTAAAGTATTTAACAAGGTTCATAAAACTGAGATTCATTTACTAAGGCCATAGGATTGGGCTGTTCCACCAACCCATTCTAGTAAGACAGTGATTTCTACCTTGAGCGAGAGCACTGTGCTTGCTAAGTTGGTTCTCTGGATTTCTGGCACATTGGTGGTCAGCATTTCATCTCGGTAGGCACGTTCTGTGTACAGCCTGTAGCACTTCCCTGGGCCTGTTCTCCCAGCTCTGCCAGCTCGCTGCTTTGCCTGAGCCTAGAGGGGTGAGCACATAAAAGTAACATATCTGTTAAACATCGTCTAACAGCCTTACCCAGGAAATCTGTTAAAAGAGGGGCACTTAACTACTGGCAAAATCCAAAGTGGGGTTTATTTCACTTCCCTTAGGACCATTTCCAAGACTACCAATGTTATTATCATCCCCTCTCCAACACTCAACATTTCGGGAAAGTCTGTTCAAGTGAGGCAAATATAGAAAAAGGAGAATGTAAAAAATATTGTAAAGATCACAGAAATACACCTTCAAAATAGTATGACACAACATAAAAGACAAAGCATAAAACACGATGATAAAATGCTATCCCACAGTTACAGCCAAAAATGTAAGTGAACTATAAAACTGTTACTATACCAACAATGACTGTAGCCATTTTAAAAATCAGGTTTGAACTATGGAAAACAGTATAGAGGTTCCTCAAAAAATTAAAAATGGAGCTGCCTTTTGACCCAGTGATCCCACTTCTAGGAGTATATCCTAAGAATCCTGAAACACTAATCAGAAAGAATATATGTACCCCTATGTTCATAGCAGCACAATTTACAATAGCTAAGATCTGGAAACAGCCCAAGTGCCCATCGGTAGATGAGTGGATAAAAAAGTTGTGGGACATTTACACCATGGAATACTATGCAGCTGTAGAGAAGGATCTTGTACCCTTTGGGAAAGTATGGATGGACCTGGATAAAATTATGCTAAGTGAAATAAGCCAGGCAGAGAAAGACAAACATCACATGATCTCACTTATATGTGGAATCTAAAGAACTTAATAAACTGATGAACAAAATAGATTCAATGACATAGAAGCATGGATCAGACTGACGAATGTCAGAGGGATGGAGGAGGGCAGATGGGTGGAGGGGGAGAGAGTAACCAAAGAATTTATATGCACATGTGCACAACCCAAGGACATGGACAATGGTGGGGAGAGGGACTGGGAGGGGGATGGGACAGGGTGGAATGGGGCGTTGGGGAGAAAAAGGGACATCTGTAATATTTTAAACAAAAATTTTTTAAAAAATTTCAGGTTTGAGATGCTCAATGCCAGAAGGAAATGTTCATTCACATAGGTGAAAAAGCAAGCTACAAAACAATATAATGCTGATTTTGTAAAAAAATCTTTATGATATAGTATAAACTACCAGAAGGAAAAAGCTGGGGAAAATACCCTAAAATGTTAACTGTGGCTAACTCTGACAATTGGCTTGCAGATGGGTTCTATTTTCAATGTCCAATATTGAACACGTATTACCTTAATAATCAGGAAAATTAAATACTTAAACAAAAAGATATACAAAACATACTTACTAGGCTACTAGAATTACAATCATGAAAGAAACAAACATGAAAAAAAAGGGCAAGAAAAACATTAAAATAATGACTGGTGGTGGTAGGATTATGGGTAATTTAAATTTTTTCTATTTCTCAGAAATAATGTAATATTACTTCTGTTCTTAGGGGAGAGTGGTGCTAATTTTTGAAATTAAAAAAATTTATATGTAGTTTAGCCATAGGTTGCCAGGAAACATTGAATAGCAATCTGAAGAGGGCCATTTTTTGACAAAATCATCTGTCTTACAGATAGTATCAGGATTTACAAATTCCTATGCCAGCTCCAAACAAAGCATGTAGTATGAAAGGTCACTAACCATACAAAGGCAGGCAGCAATCACACAAGGTGGCAGACTCCACAGCATTCTAAGATCTCTCCAGCCCTGGCCAGTGCTGTTCAGTGGTCAGAGCGTTGGCCCGTGCACTAGTGTCTTGGGTTGGATTCCCAGCCAAGGGCAGATACCTGGGTTTCAGGTCGATTCCCAGCCCTGGTCGGGGGGTGGAGGAGGCAACCAATCGATGTGTCTCTCTCGAATAGACACTTTCTCACTTTCTCAAAATCAATGGAAAAATATCCTCCGGTAAGGATAAACAAACAAACAAAAAAAGGTACCTCTCTAAATCAGAGAAGGCAAGTGTAACTAATTCCTCGATCACTGTGAGTTGCCTGCACCACCCCAAGAAGTGGTACACACTCTGGGGCCAGACTGCCCAGGTTCAAATCCTGGCTCCACCAGCTGTGTGGCCTTAACCCCTCTGTGCCGCAGTCTCATCTGTGAAATGAGGGTAATCATGGTATCTACCACAAAGTATCAACACAAGAATGTAAAGAGTTCCTGTAAGTGAAAGTGCCCTACAAGTGTTAGCTACTATTACTTAAGTTTCCAAATGAAAATAGCCTCATGGCTTTTATAGATTATGAAAGTAATCCATGCCTTTTATAATACTAAAACAATATAAAAGCATAAAGAAAAAAAACATACTTCACTGCATCAGCCCAGTAACCAGCAGCACCAGCAACTAATAACCTCAACTAACATTTCGACTACATGCTTTTAGGTCTCAGGCGGGTTCACACACACGGTGCACAAGTGCACCCCATCTATTTTTAAACAAAAATTGGATTATACTACTCCTGCTATTTTGTAGCTCACTATTTTCAAATAATATATCACAGTTATACGTTTAAGTCATTAAATATAGATACACACCACCACGTTAATGCCACATAACAGTCTATGGCATGGATACATCATATTTTATTAAACTACTTCCCTTTTGAGGGAATTTTTCCAGGTTTCTTCTAATATAAACGGTCCTTCAGTGAACATCCTTTTGCATCAACTTTAGATATGTATTCAACCATTTCTACCTTTCAGATATATTAGAACTGTTAGGTTAAAGAGATGATCTTTTAAATTTTGGATACGTTGTGGCCAAACTGCCCTCAAAAACGATAATCAGGTTATTCATTTTAAAATATAATTTAGGCAGGAAATTACTCCATAGTTACCAAAAAAACCCCACACATTATCATCTCAAGAACTGTTACTATGTCAGATATCTCTGGCTAAGTATAATACTCATAAAATATGTTCTTACTACCTACATTAGATAATCTGTGGTGGATTCACACATTTAGGATTCAAACTTTTTTTTAAGTTTAAATTTTATGGTGCTTTTTAATGTTGAAACACTAAAGATTAAAAACAAACAACACAAAATCTTCCTTATCTCACGAAAGCACCCAGTATCTTAAAAGTTCATCTTTGAAACCAATAAAGTTCAAAATATAAAACCATACAAAATTTCTGAAAGGCCCTCAGCAGGATTTTCAAGAAAGCTGTTGGTAGAAGCTGCCATACCTGAGAAATAGGAGTCACCACAAGCTGGTCAATCCCTGTCTTGGAATTGTAAACTTTCTGCTTCACAAATCCAGGGTCCACCACATAGTAGATGCCGTCGATAGTCAGCGAAGTCTCTGCAATGTTGGTAGCAATCACAACCTGCAGATGAGAGGGACACAGCTGGATTGAGCTAACTAGATTCACCATGAGGTATGAAATAGGACCTCTGAACTCAAACATCTTCCCAAAGGAGTGTGCGGTAATCTTCCTCTCTAGAGGATTAGAGAGCACTTAATCTCAGTTTGGCTTCAAATGAGAGGAAGGGGAGGTGCCTTCCTCTTAAGGGTTAGCTTGGGATGGAGGGTAGGGTCCTACCTGAGAGGAAAAGTGGAACAGGAAAAAGCAAAGGCCACTCAAAGCCAATTTCATTTGGTGAAAATGGCTACATATCTCATTTTCTAGATCCAATGTTCATTACTACAATTTTAATTTTCTAGTACCCTGGGAAAGCAGACACTTCCTGGCATCACATGTGCCAGTGCAAAATGAGATTTTTCTTCCCCCACGGGGACATCTGGACTACAAAATGGGCTGTTTGTGTATGTGGAACAAGAGGGAGTTATTTTTTTTTCTAATCATAAAATGAACCACAAGGCAGCAGAGGAGTTTCACGGTTTGTGTGCATGCAGCAGTATCTGTGATCTAGAAGATTATTAGTCTCAGCTTGGCACTGCCACTGCTCTTCCACCCAGAGGTTCAGCTAATAAAACACAATTGCTTGGAAAAATCATTGCTAGGAGACACCAGAACATCTCACATCATGCCAGCACCTTACCGGCCCTGGGAGGCTTCTACCTGCCACAAGCTGCAGAAGCCTTCTCAAAAAGAAGTTTAATCATCAGGAACAGAACAGAGAGGGAATCACCATCTTTCCCCCCAAACCTGCTCCTCCTCCATGTTTCCCTCCTCAGCACCATCATCCATCTAACCCAGCTGCCCAAGCCAGAAACCTGGGAGTCATTCCTTACTTCTCCCCTGCCCTTCTCCCCTACACTTCCAGGCACCCACTACGTCTTATCTAGTCTAACTCTTTAATGTTATTCATACCCATCTGCCTTCCATTCTGAAAGAAATGAAAACATATGTCTATACAAAAACTTGTAAACAAATGTTCATAGCAGCATTATTCATAATAGTTAAAATGTGGAAATAACCCAAATGTCCATCAACTGATGAATGGATAAACAAAATGTGGTACATCTATATTTTAGATATAGAATAATATTCTACAATAGGATATTATTTGGCAATAAAAAGAAATGAAGTACTTATACATATTAGAACATGGACGAACCTCGAAAACATGCTACATCAAAGAAGCTAGTTACCAAATACCACATATTATATGATCCCATTTACATGAAATGTTCAGAATAAGCAAATCCATAGACAGAAAGTTGATTAGTGGTTTCCAGAGGCTGAGCAGAGGGGTGAATGGAGGGTGACTGCTAAAGGATATAAGGGTTTTTTTGGCGGGTGAGTTGATGAAATTCTTCTAAAATTATAGTGATTAACAGTTAACAATTACCATTAATAATGGTAACTAATGATTGCACAATTCTGTGAATACACTAAAAACCACTGAATTGCATACTTTAATGGGATAAACTGTATGGTACGTAAATTGTATCTCAAGAAAGCTGTTATTTTTTAAAAATCCACCTGTTTCCTTTCCTACAGCCATACAAACACTCACATAATCAGTTCCAGCTACTGGAACTATACAACTCCCTGAAATGGCCACTCTCTCTCACCGCTGGGCTATCACAGGCTATTCTGTCTACTTAGAACACGTGCCCCCCTCCCCTCCTTGCTTAGATGAACACCCACGTGTTCTTCAAGACTAGCTTAGATCCTTACTTCCTGTAAGAATACTGGGTTGGGTGCTCTCTCTTTGGGTATCTAGAGGACCAGTAGCACTCTCACACTATACATTAAAGGCCTGTCCACTGGTGGATGCCTCACAGTAGAGAGAGGCCTGCCCTCAGACTGCCACCCTGGTTCTACCCCGAAGCCTGGGAGGTGCTCAAAAATATCTGTCCAATGATTAAGGAAAGAAGAGGAAGACAAGCA
Organism: Miniopterus natalensis; assembly: GCF_054644295.1. NCBI lineage: Eukaryota > Metazoa > Chordata > Mammalia > Chiroptera > Miniopteridae > Miniopterus > Miniopterus natalensis. The sequence goes on from NC_142097.1 coordinate 22,471,179, forward strand.
GGAGTCACATACAAAACTCACATTCCTTAACAAACTGGCTGGACCAGTCTCTAAAACATAACAAACAAGACTTACATACATCTAAGCAATCCCCATTAGGGCCAGCTGAATGCACCACACGGCTCCAGAGCACAAGGGAGCATCCTTTCTGCCCAGGGTTACCTTCCTGCTGCCGGGTGGAGCAGGGTCGAAGATTCGGGTCTGCATCTCACTGGGAAGAGCAGAGTACACAGGGAGGATAATCAACTCCGGGACGTCAGGCCCCAGGGATTTCATTCTTTCATACAGGATCTCACAGGCAGTGTCGATCTCTTCCTGACCAGTCAGGAAGACTAGGATGTCACCTAAGAAGCCAACAGGAGCATTAATTTACGTTCTGTGTGTGTTCTATCCAAAGACCATAGTGACATTAACAGAACTCCACTGACAGAAAACACACTCAAATTCTGGCCTCTAATAACTCAAGAGGCTTTCGCCTGTCTGTGTTTATTCTGTTTATTCATTTATAATTTGCGTCTGTGTTTACATAGGTGCATCAAACCCTGCACACCATTATTTACATTTTCAACACCATTTCAAACATGCAAGCCTGAAACACTATTTAAAAGGCATTTTTAGAAAGCTGACTGAAAAGATACCCTCATTAGGACTTTTGGACTAAGGAAAACATACTCTTTCCCCCTACCTGGTGGTTCTGTTAAATGGATCTGCATGACAGTGATCAAGCTGGCATCCAGATAATCTGTCTCAGGTTCCTTTGTGTACAGTATTTCCACTGGATATGTTCGACCGGGGATGGTGAAGATGGGAGCTTCATAGAAGTACTGAGAAAACTTCACTGCATCCAAGGTAGCAGAGGTGACAATCAGCTTCATGTCCTGCCGTTTCTGAACTGTCTAAAGGGAAGTGAGATGTGGCTTACTAAAAAGGACTACCCAAAAAAGGACTACTTACAAAAAAGGACTACTCAAATCCAATTCCCAGAATTCGGTTCCCAACAGCCAAAAGAGTCACCAAAGAGCACCCAGTTACCTTCTTCAACAATCCAAAGAGCACATCAGTGTGAATTGTTCTCTCGTGTGCCTCATCCAACATGATGATCGCGTACTGAGTGAGGTCGGGGTCAATCAGGCACTCTCGGAGCAACATCCCATCTGTCATGTATTTGATGACTGTTTCGGGGCTGGTACAATCCTCAAATCGAATGGTATAGCCCACCTAAAGCAGAACAGAAGTCAAAACCTTAAAAACAAACCTCTCCTTTGTGCAATCACCAGGCAAGATTTCAGCCCAGTCAGACTGTTACCCATAATCTTAATAGACAAGAATTTAGTCAATATGTACAATGTTTTCCTCATAGTAAAATCAACCTTGGACTTGATCCTGAACAGATCAGTAATGACAATGAGAACCCTCTCTCCCTCAGGAGAAACTTGAAAAAAGGTTGCATTTTCCCATTTTATAGACAGAGATCTGGGCCTTTACCCATTCTTCAGGCATTTACAGAACAGCTTCACTACCCACTTACCTCTTGGCCTAAGCAACAGCCAAATTCCTCTGACACTCTTTTGGCCACCGACATGGCTGCCACTCTTCTGGGCTGGGTACATCCAATCTTGCCCCTGGAAGTGTAGCCTGCCTCTGCCAGGTACTGGGTGATCTGCGTTGTCTTCCCAGATCCTGTCTCTCCAATAACAATCAGGATCTGGTTGTCATGGACAGCCTGAAAGCAACAGAATACGAACACGGTTATTAAAATTTGCCACGCATTACTCTGGAGTAAAATCATTAATGCTTACATTCTAACACAAAAAAAGATACACAATAGCTAGTATACATATAGTAAGATTACAACCAAGGTTTAAATTGTTTTTAAATATGCACAGAAAAAATTACTAATGATTTGCCTACGAGCAATGCTCTTCCTTATTTTAATTGCATGTATAATCTAAATTAAAAATGTTAAACTTTATGGGTATTCTTTTTTTAACTGACTCAAATTTATTTTTTTAATTTACTGGTTTTCTCAAATTCATAAAAACATAAAGAAGATGCTAAAAGCATAAACTATCACCCAGATCTCCCTTATACATACAATTTGTGTAAGTATTACATGCACATGGTTAAAGAGTTCAACACTAAATAAAAAGGTATATACAATATGCCTTTCTAATGTCACTCCCAAATCTCCAGTGCCCTACCCCCAATAGTCATCTTATTTCTACACTGTTTGTAACAGCAAAAGATTGCCATCAACCTATACATCTAGTAATACAGGACTAGTTAAATAAGCCGAGTACATCCACATAACAAAGCACTAAAAAAAAAAAATAAGGAACAACTTCTGAGCTATAACATTAAAAGAAAAGCAAGATGCGGAACAGTGTATATAACACAGTAACACATAAAACATATGTCTGTATGTGTGTACACATACTTTTTTTTTTGTACTTGCACATATACATATAAGATATTGTTGAAAGGATTCACTGGAAACTAGTAAACTCAGTTGCCTCTGGAAATTTGGTGGTCTGAAAATCAGATCTCCAGAAAATGGAAATAAGTACCTGAAGCAAAGTGTTGCCTCTATGGTCTATGCAACACAATACTCTATCCACTTGGAACTGCTCTAGGATCCCCCAGTTGAAACAGATTTATTTCCAAGTAAGAAAAAAAAAAAAAGTATAGACTAATATATATGTATTTTAAAGTACTTGGAAATGTTCTGGATTTCTTCCTATCCCCTTTGGAAAAGCGACTTTGAATGTATACATACCTGTCCAGCTAATTTCAATTAAAACATGTCACCCTTCTCTTAGAAAACACCCCTATTCCCCAACCAATAAATACATCATAAAGAGGCTTCTCACCTGGACCAGCTGCTCCTTCAGTTTGTAAATGGGCAGGCTCTCTCTCTGCTCAAGGATTGACATCTGGGTCTTTTTTCCATAAGAAGCTTTGTTGCCCCCAAAGGCATGTTTCTTCCACTCGGGAATGTCATTGGGCATCATCCCAATACCCCTCATGTTGGCAGCAATCTGCCTGCCTTCCGCTGCAAAGGAAACAAGTAACTTAGCATTGTCCTCAAGCTAGCCCGTTGCCCCCTCCTCCACATTCAACAAATCAGATTTCTCTAGTACATCCCTCCTCTCTGTTAGCTCTGTGTTCAAGCCGCCATCCTCTCCCCTTTGAACTATTATTATAAAAGCCTCCCAATTCATCTCATGTATCTACTCCTGCCACTCCAATCCGTGCTGCAGGGTACCCTCAAAACCCTTTGGAAATGCAACTCTGACCATGCCACACCCCTGCTTAGAACTTTACAACATTTCCCAGTGACCTTCAAAATTGAGCCCTAATTCCCAATACCATCTACAGAGTCCTGGCCTCCCACCCTTCATCCCCCACCACTCATCCATACTCTCTGTATTCCAGCCACACAAGTCTTCTTTCCCACCTCACAGCCCCAGTAGAGGCTATTCCTCAGCCTAGAACACACTCCCTAACCCCCGCCCCATCCCCCTTAACAGACTTAATCCTATTTAACCTTCATTTCTCAACTTTCCCAGGGAAGTGACCCACCGCAGCCAACTATACTATCTGTACTTCTTCATATAGTACCGGTCATGATTTAGTTATTTGGTAATTATTTGACAAATATAATCTTCCCCACTACATTGTAAGCCTCATCAAAGCAGCGATGCCGTCTAATTCACAGCTGTATCCCCAGCTGCCTAACATAAATTAACAAAATACTTGTTATGACTATATCCAACAGTAGTTAATATTTACTGTACAAAGAATTATACGAAAAGAGAAGTTTCAAAGCTGTATTATTTTTTAGTTATTCAGAAAAAAAACCCAGCCAGTCTAATAATTTGACCAGGGTTACTAAAACATTTTTGATTTTAAATGTTTGTTTAAAAAACAAAACAGAAAACATGCTTTAACTGAAGGGAAAAAGCAAATCACCAAAGCCAAGGCTAAATCTTTGGTATGTGCTGGCAGTGCCCCCTCCCTGTGTACCTGAAGGGTCAGATTTTTTTTTAAAGTCCACACCTCCCTCATAGGGTCCTACCATCAGGCAGAGGATCAACCCAATGTTTGTTGAGTCCCATGGGAATAGAATCCATCTCAGCTTCCCGCTGGGCCTGCTTGAGTTCCCGTCTTTCTTTGGCCAAGGCACTCTGCATCATAGCTGCTTGGGAGAGGGAGCCATCTGGGTTCTAACGCAACAGAGGACAAAGCAACATTGAATGGGATCTCAGCATGCCTTAAATGTCCAGGAAATAAAATGCAGATTTGTTAAACCACTTGAATCTAAAGAATGAGACCCACAAGAAGGAAGTTCATACCAACATACCAGGCTACATGAAAGAAAGAAAGAAACTAGCAAATTCAGAGAAAATGAACAAGGACAGTGACAAATCACTGAAGGAATTAGGGATGTTGGCTTAAAGATGAGAACCTCAAGAGAGCTAGGACATATAAAAAAGGGATAAAAATTCTTCTGGATGGACCCAAAAACTAAAATGAAGACCAATGTGGGCACTCAGTGAGAGAGATTTCAGTTCCACCTAAAGAACTAATGATCAGATCCACCTGAAGACAGAATCAGTCTCCTTAAGGACTGGTGAATTTCCTATCACCAACAATATCAAGCAGATGAGAGATGACCACATGGAGGAACACTGTAGAAGGATACATGGGTGGATTACAAACACTGAATGGGTGGCTGAGCTGAGAGACCTTTAAGATAACCCTTTTCCAAACCTAAAATTTTACCTTAACTGTTCCATGAATTCCTCTCACAGCTCGGCCCTCCACAACACCCTGTGCTATCGCTGTCTGTTAGGGGCCAGCAGCAATTGGTCAAGTGAACCCTCCCAAATTGCCTTAGAATATGCAAGGTAATGAGTCAAGCCCTAAGGCCTGGGCAAAAGCATTGATGGTAGATCAAGCACATATCTTTATCTCTGCTTCCTCCCAAAAAACACTAAAATGAGCCAAAAGAATTAAAAAGGCAAAAGCAACAAAACAGGGTCAATACCCCTTTAAAAGAAAAATATTCTAGACCCTAATCAACAGCCAATATTACCTCCTGTGGCCTGAGCTCTGCTTACACAGATCTAATAACCTGCTCTGAAAAACTGAATTGGTACATTAAGAAAAGAAGTTCATTTGACAAGTCCGGATTAGAGTCCCAGCATTTCTCACCTTAACGATTTTAATAGGGCTCATGTCCATGCTTTGCTTGGTGTGCCCTCTCAGGAATGGAGGCTCTTCCTCAACCAGTTCGATCTCAAGGTCCTCATCTGAAAGTCCCCCCAAAAAGAATTATTAGTCAAAAACAAGAGAAGTGACCAATCATTTTCATCAAAATAATTAATTTCCATAGACACCAGCAATCTTTATCACAGCTGGTTCCCAAGGTCAAAAGGACAGCAATGCAAGTAAAACCATAACCCAGGTGTCTGTTCCCTCAGCTTTCCGGGCATTTCTAGGGCATTTGTGCTCCAACCCAATAATTAATCAGAGCTACTTTCAAAAGAAGTTAAGCTGTGGAAAAATGCTGCTCTGATATTCTTCTAGATGGTACTAAGGCATGTGCCATCAAACTTCATTATAGAATTTACTCAACCCACAACAGAGTTGCAAAAAAAAAGAAGAAAAGAAAAAAATAAGTTGGACAGTGGAACAATACCAAATGTTGGCAAGAATGTGGAGCAACAGGAACTCACTCACACTTATGGTAGAAATGTAAATTGGTATAAAAACTTTATAAAACAATTTGGACTGCCTGGTAAAGTTGAACACGCATATTTCCAACCACCCAGTAATTCTTCTCCTACGTATTTAGGAAAAAGGAGAAGTTCTTGTATATGTGCAGTAAGAGACAAATATAGGAATTTTATAATAGTATTATTCATAAAGGTAAATAAAAAACCCAAAATAGCCCACATGCCCATCAAAAGTAAAATAGGTAAATTATGGTAAATTTATATAGAGCAACACTCTATAGCAATGAAAATGAATGAAATACAATTATAAAAATCAACATAAATAGCAAAAGAATGATAATGAATCAAAAAAATTAAGTTCGAAAACAGACTAGCCAGGCCAGTGTGGCTCAGTGGTTGAGCATCGACCTGGGATCCAGGAGATGGCGGTTCAATTCCCAGGCAGAGCACATGCCCGGGTTGTGGGCCCAATCCCCAATCGGGGAGTGCAGGAGGCAGCCGATCAATGACTCTCTCATCATTGATGTTTCTTTCTCTCCCTCTCCCTTCTTCTCTCTGAATCAATAAAGATATATTTAAAAAACAAAAAACAGACTAATGTTTAGGGACAGATATATAAATGGTAAAACGCTGAAGAAAACTGAGGAAATGATTAACACAAAATTTAGGATGGTGGTTACATGGAGGAGGAAGGAAAAAGATCTAATCAGAGAGGGCATGTAGGGGCTTCAAAGGTGCTGCTAAAGCTCTACTTAAGTAAAGCCCTACTTTACTGGTCGGTGTGCAAATGTTCATTTAGTAGGTACTGACTTATTATTGCAATATAAATTACATATGTTCCACTATAGGATTTATCTCACAACTTTTAAAATTGTAAATGGACTGAGTTGAAATTTGTTCCCAGGGCAACTCAGAGTTAACCTAAGCGGACCCAGGGTTTTCAGAATAATTACTAAGAATATGTGAAATCAAATTTAATCCCCAAAGTACAATTATAACATTTTATATACTGAAAACTTATTATAAGCAACAAGCATAACAATATACAAATATGTGCCAGAAACATGAATTTTTTTGCTTCCATCATGGAGGGACCCTTGTTCCTTGAAATGAGTGGTGAGACCCAAGGAATAAATGATTCAGAACCACTGGATCAAACTACAAATAAACCACCTTGTCCAATGGCTCAACTTGCCAACTATCCTCCCGATTCATTATTCTGCTCAATACCAGTGGCTAGTTACCTTCTTCATCATCCACTTTAGGGAGAATGCCAGTCTCTTCATCAAAATCTGGAAACTCTTCTTTGGAAAGAACATTGGCAGCAATCATCTAGCCAAAGGACAAAAGGCAGCATTTGTAAGTTGCTAGGATCAAAACTCTTCTATGTAGAAGAATCAATACAGAGGTTTCATGTAGAAAACAAGGTGTTTTTCTCCTCTGACCCAGGACTGCAGAGCCTCAAACATCATAAATCCCATGCCTGGGGAGCAAGAAATATGGTGCCCAAAAGCCTGGCTCAAGTGTCTCTTCCCCAGGAAGAGTTATCTGCTAACTCTGCTTCTTCCCTTGGTTCCGTAAGCATTCTGCACATTCTTTATTACGTAATATGTAAACCTTCACATTTTTTTGTTTCAATTTGTCTCCTCCACTGGACTTGGAGTTCCTCAAAGGCAGGAACCATGTCTTTGTAGCCCTGCATCTACACAGTACTTGGGACACCATGGTTCTGAGGTTTACTAACAAATGATAAAAAGGAACAAAAACTCACATAGCATTACCATAGGCAGGCACTAACCTAAGAGCTTTGCTTCTATTAACTCATTTAATCCCCATGAGGCCACCACCAGCTATTTTTAAGAAAAGCACACTTTGGCACAAAGGAGGAGAGTAACTTGGCTCAGAATCACACAGCTAGTAAGTGGCCAGAAGTCACCCAGGCCATCACGCTCCAGGGCCCACACTCTTAACCACTATGCTGAATGGCTATCCGGCCATAAAAGCAAACAGCCCCAACCTGTTTGATCTCCCATTTCTCTGGGTCTGAGATGCGGGTAAGGCGTTTGCGCTCCAGCGAGTCATCCTCTACTTCAGGGGCACTGACAAGGGAGAGGTGAGTGGGTCTGTCTGGATTCCTCATAGAGGTCTCCTCATTGGTCTCCCCGACAAGATTTCGCCGTCTATTTGGGTTTAGATCTTCGCCAGTCTCTTGATCCACATCCTAAGGCACAAAAACAATGAAGCTAGCTCACTTGCTGTCCTCTTATGTGTCTTGGGCCACCGGATGTGGTAACAGGCTGGATATCTCACCTACCTTCATGCTCAAACTGGTCTTGGTCCCAGTGAAGGACAACACTTTGACCTTGACTCTCTGGCCTTTGCTCACCACATCAGCCACATTAGCCACACGCCCTTCCCGCCGGAGCTCAGAGATGTGCACCAGGCCTTCCCACCGCTTCCTGAGGGAGAGTCAGACACATTTGGAGCATGTCTAAAATACCTTTTCCCAAAAGATTTCCACCCTTGTTGGAACTGAACAAAAGGAAACGGTCTTAATCTCAAGAGGAAAGCACCAAGAAGATGGTCAAACAATAGAATAGCATTATAGTATTACCACCCTCCCTCCCAAAGACATGGGGTGAGGGGAGGTATCACAACAAATTCTCATCTGTCTCAACCAGCAAAAGGGCAGATCTCCTGAAGGTAGAGGAAAGAATGGCCCTATGACACTTCGAATATAAAGTCAATTTCTAATAACCTGATATGGCTAACTTGATGTGTAAGTGTCATTAATCATAACTTTTTAGAATGTGAAAACCCCCAGTGATAAAAGAAATTTTGCCCATTACTGGTGTGAAAGAAGAACACCAGCCATTACCTTAGTCCCTCCAGCTGCACAAAGCATCCAAACTGCATGATGCTCGTAACTTTGCCATTGTAAATGTCCCCAATGGCAGGCTCTTCCGGGGGAGGGCGGTCCACATGCTTATCCCGCCATCTGTCCAGATTCCTCTCCCCATACTTGTCTCGGTCCTTCCGGTCTTTGGGGGGACTCTGACTTCTGCTCCTGGACCGATATCTAGACTTCCCTTTATTCTTCTCCCGGGTCCTGGAACGTGATCGAGAGCGGGACCGGTGTCTCCGCTTGTGGTCTCTATCACGGTCTCGTTCTCTATCACGATCACGGTCACGCTCTCGTTCTCGTTCTCGGTCCCGGCTCCGGCTCCGCTTCTTCTTCTTTGTCTTGTCCCTAACAAATCAACAAACACCTGTTTAGAAAACAAACCAGCCTAATTTCACCTTTGCATCCCCAAGCACTCAGCACAGTGCTACGTGCATGGTTGAGCGCCTTCTGAAAGTGAAACTAACTTAAGAGTTTCACTAACTATGACATCCCTGCAGGTCAGTAAAGAATGAAGCCATAAACATATTCAGCCTCTAAGCCCAGGCTTCTATCTTCTGAATATCTGAGCATTTGCTGCATAAATATTCTTGACAGGGAGCAATAAATACAGATCCAACAATACAGTAACGGACAGTCTAGATTCTGTAAACTAGCCCCAAATTTTGCTTGGCTGGTCCGCAAAATTCAACCATCACAGTATGCTAAACCTCCAAAGGATAGGACAGCAAGGACAAACCGGTGCTCAGCATTTCTCTGTTTCTCCTGGCCTGCTGCGCTGGGCATTAAAGCCTCGAGTTCTTTCAGGACATCCACGGCAACCTTCACATCGTCCTCATCCAGCATGGTCTGCGGAGGCGGAGCCAGCAGTCAGGGGAAGGGGGAAAGAAAAGCACTCAAGAGTCTGTACTCCAGGAGCATTTCAGATCTTGCTTCCCAACACTGTCCTCAGTTTGGCTCAAATAAACACTTGTAAAAGTAAAATAAAAAAACAATCTGTACTTCAGGTACTACAAATCTGACGGCCCCTACATGGCTGACCACTTATGTGATGGAAGTGGAAAGGGGACGGAGATTTCCAGCACAATGGGAGACGGAGGCAGAGGCATGAGCAAAGGCTCTTAGAAGTCATTTCTACACTTGGCAAATCCCTTTGTCCTTAGTGCAAGGCTATGGAAGGAAATAAGATATCACTCCTTCTGTGAAAGCATGCGAGTGATGATTATAAATAGGAAATAGGTGCTAAAATTTTTAAAATACAACTCTCCCTCTGCACTTGCTTGATTTTCTCCAGAGTTCTTATCCCTATCAGCCATATACACTTACTTATCTATTCCTTGTCTCCTCTCTGCTAGAGGAGTTTACATGTTTATTTCCTGCCCCAATATTAGGATGTAATCATCTCCAAGAGGGCAGGAACTCTAATCTGTTTTGTTCACTGCTGTATCCCTGGTGCTTAGAACAGTGCTTGGCATATAGTAAATACTCAATAAATACTTGCTAAAATAAAAGTTAAAAACCAAAACATTTCAAAAATTAGACATTCTAACAAGTAATGGAGCAAAAAACCTAATTTCACACATCAGGCATCTGTTCCAGAACCTTAAGTTATTTCATACCCATTTCACATCCCTAATCACTGCTTTCCACAATTCCTAATCTCATTTCCCTCAAATATCATTCTCTGAACCCTTTAACACTATTCTATACATAGTATGTGCTCAAGGAGTGATCAAACAATCTCACTTTGAAAAATACGTCACAATAAAGGTAAACTTAAAATTAATAAGTGATAAAAAAAGAAAGAAAAAATTTAATAACTAATGAGACAAAGAAAAGGGACAGGGTGGGGGGAACATGCAGTTATAGTAGACACTGTCAAAACGGTATAAGTCAGTACCCGAACAGAAGGGTTGTCTGGTTGGCAAAGGACTGGGAAGAGTTCCTTCAGTTTTTCTTTTTCAGTTTTGGGTTTAACAACTGGATCTTGTTTCATTAAAGAACATGAAAGAATTTTAAAACACAAAAGAGATATATTTAATATTCTTAATGGTTAACAAAAGAACTTCAACATTAGATATGCATCAAGCTAAAAACAGAACATGGAACTTTTCTACATATTACTCATATAAATTACTATAAACATAACTTAATTTTCTGAAAAAACAATGATTACAAAACCCTCAAACTATCTGTGCACAGGGAGGTGCATCAGTATTCATTTAGTTGGCTGTCTTATAATTCTCACAATTTTAATCTTGTCTTAAGTCATTTGAAAAATTTTACTAAAACATTTACTTGTTTAGCAGCTGCTACAAGAGAAACACACACAACATTTTAAATGGTTAGTTAAAGAACTTCAATACTAGATTTGAATCAAACTAAAAACAGAATGCTTACAATCTAAACCATTCTAGAGGCTAAGCTCAGCTAGAAGCTCTGCTCACCTTTGCTAGTAGAAGGCTTTGCTGGAGGCCGCATGGTTTGTATGAGACGCAGCAAGTTACTAATAAGAGAATCCTTTGAAAAGAAACAGAACAAAAATTGTCAGCTCCTGGATCAGAGCTTAAAGACACTAAGAAAAGGGATGTCCTTTAGAGAAGGGTGGTTATTCCTGCCTGTCCCATTTTCCTAGAAAGGTGTCACAGGAAATCCAGTTACATCACCACTACTTAGTGGCACGAAAACTTTAAAACATTACACTTTGGTTGTCTAACCACTACGGCTGTATATCTGAAACTGACAAAGAATAATATTGAATATAAACTGTAATTGAAAAATAAAAAAACATTACACACTTAACGTTGTATTTGATTGGTACGTACAAATCATCTCCTTTCTCTATCAAAACCCTCATAAAATCCCACCTCATAAAACTAAAATCAATAGTAACAATAAAATAAAACAGGGGTCTCCAGACACACATACCGTGAATTCTGCACCATTTTTTACCAGAGAAGTCTTAAAAGTATCAAAGGTGGTATTTTTCTCAGCAAGACTGATCACAAATTCAGCTGCAAATGAGAAAAGGAGTTAAAACAAGAAGAATGGAGGCTTGAGCAAAAAAATCAGTTTCAAAAATGTTATAAACAAAACTAATTAGGCTATCCAAACTCATAAAAACCAAAGACCACCACTTAATAAGGGTAAAGAAAGAGAATTTAGACTACTGAGATTATACATGTTTCAGTTACTTTTTTTAAAGATCTAATTGGCTTTACTGAATGATTCATAAATCAGGCAGCATCCATCCCCTCTAGTAAACAGAAAGGTATTCTTGTTCTAGTTAAAAACTTTTTAAAATCCTCACCTGAGAATATGTTTATTAATTTTAGACAGAGAGGAAGGGGGGAGAGAGAGACAGAGAGAGAGACAGAGAGAAACATCGATTGTTTGCCTCTGGTACCAGGGATCAAACCTGCAACCTTTCTGGTGTACAGACAACCGCTCCAACCAACTGAGCCACCTGGCCGGGGCTCTAGTTAATTTTTATAAATGAAAATATATAACTATAAAATGGCTCACCAGGCCTTTGAGTGAATTTAAGGAAGAACTCATTGTCCTCTGTTATCATAATCTCATGAAACTACTATCAAGAGGTGACAATGTCTGAAAGCATGAGCCCGTGTGTGTGCATGCGCACACACACACACACACACACACAGACTCACAAAGGACGCATGCATAGGATGCTTTCTACAGTTTCTGGAAAGGCAGACTCTACATATGAAGGCGAGGCAGTTGCCGGATGGTACAATCTCCAACTTGATGACTCACTAGCCCCCCAGATTTTTCTCTGCAACTCAGCCTAGTCCTTGAAATTTCTAATAATAAAGCTACTTACTAATTAAGGGACTTTCAGGAGAGAAGTGCATTTTACGACAGGCTGAGATAATATGCCTCAAACTGTGAGTCTTACAAGAAAATCTGAATGATTTCATTTGGATTTTAATTCTAACAAATAATAACAACATGGAAGATCTGAATAAGGAACATAAACTAGTCCTACCATACCATTTCCATGCTGGAATTTGCCTTTACCTTTCTGATGACAGTAAGTGAAAGCCAAATGCCATCAGACTACAATGGATATAAGTTAATAACAGTGCCAATGGTTAAGACTTTTTGACCATCTACTACACGCCAGGCACTATGCCAAGTGCTTCACATGGATTATCCCATGAGCCGCACAACAACCCTCACAGGTAGGCACTGTCGGGGCGAGGACAGGTCGCCCCAAGACATTCCACAATGGCATACTGATTACTTTGCATTAAAGCTACTCAACAAACAGCCAGAGCGAGAAGACTAGTGTCTACCATTATTATCATCATCATCAACATCATCATCATGCGGCTGCTGTTGTTGTTAACGCTGTTTAATTATCTGGGGCTGGAAAAACAAAAAAGAAAACAAGCAGCAATGGCTGCTCTGGGTTTCACTAACAGCCCTGGAAAATGGTTTCTAACAACTCCGCCGAGAGGGTTCTCATGCGGAGGCCACGGCCGCAGGTTCCCTGTGCCCAAGTCTCTGTGACAGAGAGAGAGAGATTCAAACGAACACACACACTCAGCCTCAACCCCATTTCTCCTCCCGCTTCCCTCAACCCCAAACGCAGAGGCCGCAGGAACTTCTCCGAGCTCACCTAGATCCTTGTCGTTGATCCCCAGGTGATTATCCAGCTCGGTGCAAACCTTGGACACTAAAGACAGATACTCGAGCTTGGCGAGTTCTTCCGCGGGGCCTAGCTCTGTCCCATTGACTGCTCCCCCCAGGGCCACAGCCACCGCCATGGCCGCGGCTTCGGAGCTACGCCGGGCCCGCTCCAACCTTCACTTCCGGGTCGGCGCACTGCCCTTTGTTTACAGTAAATTGAAAGCTCCAGGAACTTCTCGTGACGTAACCGGGTGGATCATAGAGATCAGACAGGAAGTGTTTAAGGAAAAGACAGCCGATTGGTTACTCTGCACGCCTGCCGGCGCCCTCTACAGGCCAGTGAGCTTCTTGGCGGGTTCTCGGGCCTGGAAACATTCACTCTCAGCACGCTCCCTCCTTTCGTCGGCAGAGGGCGACCGTGGCCTGCGCAAGGGGCGCCGGAGGAGATCGCGACCCACCCGCGCCTGCGCGTTAGAAGCCTTGACAAAGGAACCCAAATTCAAGGGGCAAAGGCGCAACTTGCTTTACAACAGATCCCTGTATTCCCAAGGCTTTGCCTCTTCGTGGCCGATGACTATCTCAAGCGACTCCGGAACAAACCAGCAGGCAGTGGAGTCTAGTTCTGTTATTAACTCATTTTACAGGTGAGGAAACTGCCACTGCTGCTCTGTAGCTGAGTGACCTTGGGCAAATTAATCTCGGGGGCCTCAGTTTTCTCTTCTGTAAACTGGGATAATGTTGCTCTGAGTTTAGGTGATGACTAAGTGAGATAGTTATGCAAGGAGCCTGACACGTAGTAAACACACTACAAGCGGTGGTTGCTACCATCCCAAGGCCGAGACAGTGGTCACTGTAAAGTTTGTCAACCACAGTCCCCTGTGTGAGTCCCCAGAATGCCACCTGGCTCCTCTCTTGTGAAAACCACTCCTCAACCCCTGATTTTCCTCATGCTAATGATGCTAATGCCTTCAGTCCTCTCAGAACTTGTCCCCCAAAATATCTGCTATGCTGGGAACCCAATGTCATAAGCTCAGGTTTCCCAACGTCTACTTTGGGTCCCCTTTTCCTTAGGTAACTACGGTGAGGCTGCATTACACTGCTGCACTTTTGGACTCTGGTCATCCAACATCTCACCATGCACTAAAGAATGGCAGAGGGAGAAAACCCTGGACCAGAAGTTCTCACTGCCTCCAAGAGCTCCCCGTTCCCAGGTTCCTAAGGAGTCAGTACTGTACCCTCTGAGCTCTTCCAGCTCCTCACCTTTCTCTTCCTCCTTTCCCCCATGAATACAAATGGAAAGTCCTGCTCTCAATTCCACGCGCTCACCTTGCCAGATTGGAATTAGGATAGCAAGGGCTTATTCCATTTTGCTTCCTTTCTTTGTGCTTCTTTGCCTTTAAAAAAATTATATTTCTATTCTGCTTTCCTCCACTATTTAACTGGAAGGGGGGGAAAAAACCTGGAGTTTGTTTTGCTTTAAAAGCTCTAGAAAAAAAGGCTACAGAACCATAACATGTAGCAGGAGTAACAGTATAAGACTATAAAATTATTCTAATTGTTTGAAAATTTTTCAGCATTTCTCTCAACAGTAAATATTAACAGCAAAACTTATTAAATTTTAATTACATATTCCACTAACTGCACATTTTCCAAAATGAAAGGTTTTTGTGCAACGTGGTTCCTGTAACACCACAGAATTTTTTTGAAGCTAAAGGAAAGCAAGTAAATACATAGGTACTGGTGACTTGACAGCCCAAACACAGATGCACACAGATTCCTACTGTGGATGGAAAAGGGGTGCTGTAATAAATTATAAATTCCTGACTGGACAGGTCATGGGGTAGTCATGACCCAGGCCTATAATTTCTCTAAGGAAAGGTTTTTAAGCCAGCCCTCTCCATTGTTCTTGTGCATCTAGGTTAATACACCTTTGAAATGCCAGGATTAAAACCCCTCGAATGTGTAAACCCCCTCAAGAGAGCACATAATCTTTTAATTCAATCCCTGCCTTGATTTCTCCCACCTTCATGTAATCTTCCTTACATGTTCCCTCCTTAATTTCAAATGTATCAAAGAAACTGTGAAACTGTCATTCTCCAGAGCATTTCAGATCTTGCTTCCTGGCAACTGTCAGTTTTGGCTCAAATAAACTCATAAAAATTCTCTACAGGTTTGGACATTTTTTATATCAATACTACTCTCTCTTCCCATAAAAGATGCTGAACCAAATGCAGGTCAAATGTATTCTAATTGTCCTTTGGATATTATATTTATAAAAATTATACCAGATATAATTAATTGCCCATTACTATATTGCCTTCCTTGGCCACCTCCATGTGGCCCTTTTAACACAGCCATTGATAGTTCCCAGTAAATAATTTACCTTCACACAAAAAAAACCACATTGAAACAAATAGTCTATGCTTAGTCACTACCCACAGCACTACCCGTGGTGGATAAGAAATTATTTCCCACCACCCTCCTCAGAGTAACAAGGGCTTTGTTTTTCTGCTTATTCCCAGACTGATCTATGTGTTCAACCCTAACCACAATTCTTACATTACTTCTGCTCTGTCCCAGAGAATGCTTCCAGCTGTGGGCAATTGGGTAAGAACTTGGGAGGCAGGAAGCAGAGAAGAAAGTACTAACCTCTTAGCAACCCTAGATTGGATGGGGGAGGGCAGAAGTAACCTAAGTGTGTGTAGCTGAAAGGTGGCATCCTCAGGGAGGTTGGTGAGAAAAATCACAGGACTTCCTGTCACCATTCAAAATGGTGTTGCTGCAAACAAAACAGCCCTGGCTTCTTCTGCGAGGATAAAACTGAGACCTGAGGGGAAACACCTCTGCTCTGGAAGGCAAAATCAGAAATGGTTTGCTTCTAAGTATGTAACTGCTGCTCAACTGTGCTTGTTATTAATGAAGAGAGACTTCAGGGGGGAAATGGCCCCCTTTTCACTGCTCCACTGGAGCCCTGACCCAACTGAAGAGTCTGGGAACCAATCTAAAGACATTGATGAGAGGCCTGAGCCCTTTCATCTGAGGCCCTCACTGATAGGGACAGGACTCCAGAGAAAATAGAGTAGTGAAACACCCCTCACTTTTCACTCTTTGACTTTCCCCCTAAATTCTTCTCCAAATTAAATTAATCAAACACATATTGAACATCTACTTTGTGCCCAGGCACTGTGGTCGGTTTTGGAAAGGATCATTAGGGGTCTGATAGGTGATGGAAAACCATCAAGGAAGAACTAGAATATTCTGAATGCCAAATTCCTGGCAGGTGGCAGAGCTGTGTTTATAACTCTAGCCACTCTTGCTGCCTTAACAGGAGGGCAGGTGATTGGAAGACAAAAAACAAATTAGGTGTGCTCCCTGAGGGCAGCTGGGAGGAGGGGAGGGGTCAGGGTCATCTCACAGGGCAGTTCCTCCTGTTGCAATCCATTGTTTGTCTGCCTTATCTTCTAATGCCCAAGCACAGCCTCAAATTTGTGCAAAATGCCCCAGACCTGAAATTCTCTTTCTTAAGCCATCAACCTGCCATCAGTAATGGATGCTTTGGGTTCTAAATTCTCTAAAGCTTTTCAGTATTAGGCAAAATATGTTCTGCCTCAACTAGCTTTTTGGTGTGTTTTTTTGCGAGGGTTCACAGTCAAGTTCTTCCTTTCTCTCTCATTTTAAGAGCTGTCTTTAAAATGCCAGGAAAAAACAAAAAAATCAGACACCCTATGATGTAAGAAAATTTATTCTCCCATCGCACCGCCTCACCTTCCCTGGGAATTTTCACATATTTATTTATGAGTTAATCATGCTTTAGCATCTAGTTGGTATTTCTTAGACTTACCTTAGGTTGGTTTTCCTTTAAAAAAAATTTTTTTAATCAATATTACAAGTATAGGTGACAAATAACAAGTTACATTGGGCTCCAGTTTCCTGCAGTGATTCTTAGCCCCCGCCCCTGGGGGGAGGGTATTTTTGTAGCCTCTGCTTTCTGTTTAAGGTCATTCTTTAGGAATTTTTTAAAACGAGTTTATAGTGAAAGAGAGTTTATAGTGAAGCAGTGAGACAGAGAGTGGCTACTCCACAGACAGTGCAGCTCTTTAGGAACTTTTAAGGCTTTCCTCAGGAAAGATGCAAAAAACAAGCCAAACCAAGAAGTGTGTCGATGGGAAGACACCACAGAAAAGAGGGACTGGCGTTCTGTTTGCAAGCCAAACATGTAAACAGCTGTCCAGTTAGCGAGGGCCAAAGGTCTGTGTTAATCTGCATGCTCTTGCCACTAACGCAAAAGAAACTGTTCCTCCATGCCCTGGCTGGTGTGGCTTAGTTGGTTAGGCGTCGTCCCGTGCACGCAAAGGTTGCTGGTTCCTTTCCCCATCAGGCCACATGTCTGGTTATAGGCTCGATCCCCAGTAGGGGGTGTATAGATGTTTCTCTCCCTCTCCCTTCCTCTCTCTCTAAAAATCAATAAAAATATTTTTAAAGAAACTGCCCCTCCAGTAACTCCATTTCTTCCCCCAACTGAAGAAAGGCTGGTTCCCAGGATGCCCTCCATCCCAGCCTGAGGGTGCGGGGCAGAGCAGCCCCGTGGGAGTCCTCCTGGCTCTGCAGGCCTGGGCCTCAGGCGGAAGAGCGCGGTGGAGGCCGGAGCTGCTGCCCCGGTGCCGGGATAGCTGCCTCTCCATCTTGGGATTGCAGCAATTATGGCGATTTATGCTTCCAGAGTGAAAATTAGCAATCTGGTGAGGTAACTAAAAATGAATGCATCTGGTCCGAGAGTTCACTCTACCCAGCTGAGCCACTAAATAAAACCAGCATATGGGACTATTAGAGAGCTGAGCTCCTGCTTTCAGAGCCCAGCGGAAAGAGACAGGGTTCAGGAGCCCCAGTTCCCCTGCCTCATTCAGTAATGATCAAAGGCATCCCGTAAATCTCCTTTGATTCTCAATAGTGCCCCAGTCTGCACCCTCCCATAAACACCAGACAGTGGGTTTGCCTTTCAAACAAGGTCATTTGTTCCACGACATCACCATCTTACCCTCTTTTATTGCAAACTGGCTGAGGGAAGAGAAAGGGGGAAGTGAGAATAAACCTGTGTCACATGGGTATGTGTGAGACAAAGATATTTTTTCTTCTTAGTCATATATTTGCTTTTACATGACCCAGAAGGACTCTGACCTTCCCTGACTCCCATGCGCGCTCTCAAATATTAGAGTGGATAGAATTTGTACCGAAAAATTTTTTTGTGTTAATCCTCACCAGATTTTTTTTTCATTGACTTTTAGAGAGAGTAGGAAGGGGGGGGAGAAAGAGAGAAACATCGATGTGAGAGAGACACATTGATTGGTTGCCTCCTGAAAGCACCCCGACCCTGGCAGGGGATGGAACCCCCCAACCCAGGTAGTGGCCACGGGCTGACACTCTAACCACCAAGCAACACAGGCCAGGGCTGTACACAAAATTTTGAAAGACTTAGAGATCCAAAATTGATCAATCACCCTCACCACTAACCACAGGCAGAAATCCCCATTTTGTATTATCCCCGTGGACTTGGACCTAATGGGACTTCACATGTAACAGGTTGATGGATAATGTAAACGAACTCGCTCTGATAGATCCTGCGTTAGTTGATCTGAGTCTGACCTGGGCATCAGGATTTTTTAAAGCTCCCCAGGTGATTCTAATGTGTAGCAAAGTTTGGTACTAATCTCCTAATGCTGCAATTTTCAACCTTTTTCATCTCAAGGCACACATAAACTCATTACTAAAATTCTATGCACACAGAAAATA
The DNA here is from genome assembly GCF_054644295.1 of Miniopterus natalensis. Classification (NCBI taxonomy): domain Eukaryota; kingdom Metazoa; phylum Chordata; class Mammalia; order Chiroptera; family Miniopteridae; genus Miniopterus; species Miniopterus natalensis. The sequence goes on from NC_142097.1 coordinate 22,490,265, forward strand.
TATTTTTTGTTGATCTGACAAAAAAATAGGTATAATTTTTATTGATTTACAAAAAAATAATAATAGTAATTACCTACCCTTTTTGCTCCAAAGTGACTTTTTTCAATTTTAGATAATGAATATAATTTTTAAGATCTATTTTTTTAAACTTTATTGTTGAAAGCATTACAAATGTCCCCTTCCCATCCCCCATTGGTCCAGGTGCCTATACTTTATATAAGAATTTCTGGTACCAAGAATTAACCAATCAGACGTAATCTTATTATGTGGCACCATGACCAATAAAATGCAACTCTATTACATGACCTATATATTATGACTCAAGACAAGGCATTCACACAGAATCGCGATTGTGTTGGCTATTGTCTTTTTTTTTTTTTTGGTCATTTTTTTATTTGACAATCTATGGGAAAAGAGGTCAGTGCCCCTGTCTAAATAGTCACGTATTGCATGTTTTTAAAATTCTTGTGGCACAATGGTTGAAAATCGCTGACCTAATGCAAGGTTGCTCAACTTCAGCAAATTGACATTTGGGGGAGATCATTCTTTGTTCTTGGAAGGTTTTTTCTAATGCAGTGTAGGTTGTTTACCAGCATCCCTGGCCTCTACCTGCTAGATGCCAATAGCATCCATTCCCCCCAGTTGTCACAAGTGTCAAAAATGTCTCCAGAAATTGCCAAATATCCCCTGGGAAACAAAATTCTAGCTGAGTGCCACTGTTTTAAGGTCTTTAGCTCTCACCGTCCTTGACCAGTCAGTAGCACTGTGAAACCCCTCCTTCAGAAGACCCTGCCCCCTTATTTGGCTTTCACAGTACTGCACTCTGACTCTGCATGCAAGGACATATTGATATTCAGAACATGTTTATAAAGTGGACCTGGAAGCTGCTCACATGTCTTTTGCTCACTTCCCATTGACCACTTATCTGCAAGGGAGACATGAAATGTAACCTTTATTTTGGGCAGCCATGTGTCTAGTTAAAGACTAGGGTTCTGGTCCTATAATACTTTCAGGTCATATCTTTTTCCCATTTTCCCCACTTCCCACCAGCTGGAAGTACACATGTGGTAATGTTGAGTCACCCTGGACCATATAAACAAGGTCATGGCCCTGGGGTTGGTAGAGCAAAAAGAAAGAAGGAGCCTAAGTCTCTGATCTTTCAGAGCCACCATACCAGCCCTAGACTGCTTACTCCTAAATTATTATGTGTGAGAGAAAGAAATACACTTCTGTCTCATTTAAGCTACCATTATTTGGGCACCAGTATGCTATCAGCAGAATCTACACCTAATCAATACAGAGCCAATCAAGTTCAACTATCACTTCCAGCAACTCTCATATCTATAGCTCCAGCCCCTGAAACCTTTCCAAGTTCTAATCCCACATTTCAGTTACCTATTAGAAGCTCCAGCTGGATATCCAACTAGGATATTAAACTTAGTATATTTAAAACCAAAATCATCATTCTTTTCCCCACACTAACTCTTCCTGCTATGTTCCCTAATGCTGTTTAAAAGACATCTCCAAGTCACCCAGGTTCCAAATCTGTGACACCTGCCTCCCTTATGACCACTGTATCCAATTAATAGCTCCCCAAAAACCTTAGCTCCCCCCGCTCCCCTACATGTCCCATACACTTAAACCAAACCACTTGCTAGTCCACCCTCCTAAATATGCCCTAAGCTTCCAGAACTATTGCAGATTCTGTACTTAACTTTTACTGAAAGTCCCTACCCAGCATGCCCTTTTCCCTAAAGGCCTATCTGACTCATCCCACAGAAGTCCATCCCAAAGCCTTGCATGTGGTAGGTACGAAAATATTTTTCAAGTTGAAGAAATCAAGCAGCTTGCCCAAAGCCACATGGGCAGTTAGAAATGATGAAGACAGCACAAACAGATGATAAACTATATATGTCCTGATTTTTTTATTGAGCCAACAATGCCATGAGGACATGGACTTCTTAGGAAAAGGTAGTGATTTGAGAAATTCTAAACTACAATTTAAATCAGTGTTCTGCTATTTGGAGCCTTTGGCATACCCTACACTATAATTACATCTGTGCAACTGTGTAATGCAAGATAAAATATAAACATTTTATATATTTTCATGGTCTAGATATGACTCTTCACCCAAACATGCTCTAGCCTGCCTGATTGCTCATGGGCCAGGAAGCATTTAGAATACTGAGATATTTTTTAAATTGAGAATCACTGTGGGACCCTTAGGGCTAATTTTAAACAAATCGGTGGGTACCATGGTCAATATCTGAGCCACATAGCCTACTCTTACAACTAAATGTCTATAGCTAACTTTGTTTATGTGCCCATGATTTTTTTTAATGTTATAACCGTATGTAATAAAACAGTAAATGGATTTTCATGACATAAAAGGAAACTAAAAACAATAAAATATAACATACTTGTCTTTTTGACAAGGCACAAGGAAAAGGGCTTCCTTAGATATTGGGGTTCCCCAGCATTGTGCCCATGATTTTTTTAAAAATAGTTTTAAGCCATAGAAAAAAGAAAGAGAATCAGTGTTTTTTGAGTACCTGCTTAGGCATATGGCCAGATACTTTAGTCATTAGCATTGCAACACTAGGAGGTAGGTAGGAACCACTACAAGGTACAGGGAAGTGGGGAGGCATGCAGCAGGGCCATCTGGCCAGGCCTCCTCATTTGAGGCCTCTGATTTCTGGTGCTTTTCAGAAGCAGATTTGAGCAGGGTTGGTTTACACCTTGAACTGAATTTTTCAACTCTTTCTAAGAGCCATATTGCCCCCAATTGCCTTGGCTTGAACTAGTCATTCACAGCTACCTGTAAATTCCAACTGGGTTTGTGATCAAGAAACTGTCCCCTTGGCCACCGAGAGACAGTGCTCAGGTTATTATCACTCCTCAAAAAGAGGCCTTTCTTCCTCCAGAGCACAGGAAACATGCTCTTTGGATGTTACCCAGCTATTTCTGTAAATATAAAAGAAAAATGGATTAATTGCACATAGTCTTATATGTTAAAATTGCGTGTATAGTATGTCTTATTAATGCATTTATTTATTATAGTTGTAAACTTCTGATTGATTGATTGATTGATTGATTGATTTTTAAAATATGTCTTTATTGGTTTCAGAGAGAGGAAGGGAGAGGGAGAGAGAGACAAAAACATCAATGAGAGTCATTGATCCGCTGCCTCCTGCACACCCCCTACTGGGGATCAAGGCCGCAACCAGGGCATGTGCCCTGACCGGCAATCAAACCTCCATCTCCTGGATCCTAGGTCAATGCTCAAATGCTGAGCTATAATTGCATGTATAATATATCTTATTAAGGTATTTATTTATTATAGTTGTAAACTTCTGATTTATTAAAAAAACTATTTCTTATCATTTTCTACATTTTACCTTTCCCTTTATTAGTTTCTTTTTTAAGTGTAGGGGAGAGCATGAACGCAGTCCCCACTGCTACACGTTATGCAGGGTTGCCCACACTTGGGGAAATTGCAGGAGTCAGACACCCGGAGTGCAATGGGTGAGCCTCGCCCTGGGAAAACCGCCTTCGTGATGGTGCTATCTCCCCTGCCACGGAAGTATCCTTTGTTAGTTTTAAATCTGGTTTGTATAAAACAGAAAGATTTCACATTCAATTATTTTCTTTTATGCCTACACTAGTGTTTTATGTCTTTTTGTCAGTTCTATAATAATACTCTTCACATTAGCCTATATTTTTAAATAGTCACAGTGTCATTTACCTTTTTTAAGAAAATGTTTTTATTGATTTTTTAGAGAGGGAAGAAGGGAGAGGGAGAAAGAGAAACAGCGATGTGAGAGCACATTGATCAGCTGCCTCCTGCTTGCCCCCTACCTGGGATCGAGCCCACGACCCGGGCATGTGCCCTGACCGGAATCGAACCAGCAACATTTCAGTGTACAGGACGACACCCAGCCAACTGAGCCACACTAGCCAGGGTCATTTACCATTTTTAAAGGTATTATTTAATTAGACACTGAATTTCAGAATTTAGGTCTTTCCTAGGAAATAATTTAGGTTTAAAAGTAACTGCTTTACACACTTTTGGTGTGTGAAATAGATATGGTGTGCCACAGAACTTCTTTGTATTAATAAATTAAAAGTTTTTCTGGTTTGTCTCATTATTTCTCAGCCCCTAGAACTAGCTAAATCTAAGATTAAAATGTCAAAATATGAGAGCTGTATACCTTATTGTGGTATTGGACCATATTATTAGTCCCATTTTGCATACGAGAAAACTGAGGCTCAGAAAGGTGAACTAAGTGGGTTAGCTTCCAGACTCGCAGTGAATTCCCCAATCTCTAGGAATGCTTTTGTCTCTGTGATGTGACCCTCCCCCCCCCCAACCCCTTGCCACAGTTGTTTGGTCCAGGACCGGACATCTGACCCAAACCAAGACAATCAGACTTCTTCTCCAAGGATTTTTGAAATTGGAATTGAAGGGAGTGACCAGGACTTCTCTAATGGTAAAGTTATGATCCATGAGACACAAGAGCTGCCAGAAGCTATGATCCCCTCTGGGAAGAAAGCTGAACTAGTGAATGAACAAAGCCAACACATGAGTGGGGGCAATGGGGGGAACAGATTGGAGAGAGTGTTGGGGGGGCGTTTAAGTCCCTGAGTTCAGTTATCCCTGATTCTAGATGCCCTAGGATCCTTCCATTAGATTCCCCTTTTTGCCTAAGCTGGCTGGAGGATCTTTATACAAAGAGCAAAGAGGTCTGGATTGGAGGGTCTAACTCCCAAGCCCCTTTCTTTTTGCTGTGGGGACCAAGTGCGTCTGATTGCTCAGGTCTTGTCTCTGACAATGTGGGAATGAACAGCACGAAGGTACCGAGCCCTGCCCTTCAACTTCACATGATTCACACACATATTCAGCCTCAATCTAATCATGGCATGTGGGAAACTGGTGTTCCCACTGATGTTGTACATTTAGAAATGACACGTGCACCTAAGGGCATGGGTTTGGAAGGAAATGCTACACTCCCAGCTATGTGTCTACACTGGATTTGGGTGACATGGTGAATAATCAGCTCCATGAAGCCACACCCAGGCAAACTCATACAGATTTGGAAGGATAGGAAAGGAAAAAAGAGGAAGTAGAAGATCTGAATTAAAGCCAAAGGTAACAGGCCTCCACATGGTCATATTATTTGCAGCTTCCAAAGTACTTTCCCACACAGTACCTTGTTTTGAATCCCATGGAATCCCTGGAGGGATAGAGAACAGGTACAGTATTACCTACATTTTACAGATAAGAAAACTGTAAAGGCACCTACCACAGTGCCAGGAGCATAGCAGGTGCTCAATAAACCCATTCATTCATTCATTCCATGTGCTACCAGTGCTCAGTGACCATTTGATGAATGAGCATTCGTGGCTCAGGGGCATTAAGTGACTCACCCAATGTGACACAGCTAATAAGGGGCAGAGGAGGCGCTTAAACTTGAGTTGTCTTGCCCTGCACTTCACTTTACAAGCTGCATCTGAAACTGAGCGATTCCAACCCCTCCATGAATTCATGCATTGTACGTCCAGCGGCCTTAATTCCCCCCTGCAAGAGAGAGGCACTTCCAATACCTCCCAGTCCTGTAGAAAGTTCCTCAAATAAATGCTTGTTTGTTGTCCCTAGAAACAATTTAGATGTTCTAGCATTGAAATGTCTTGCTACTCAAGCAAGCTGTTTCAGAAATCTATGGCTTGAGCACAAAAACGCTCAAGAAAAACAGGGTGATTACCTTAGGAACTAGTGAATGATTTATGGCGAAGACACAGAGCTCCAATCTCTTTTTTGCTGCTCTCAATGACATGAAGCTAATTCAAGGAGACAGGAGGACATTGTCTGTCCTGTGGTGGTAAAAACCCTGCTCTTCTGTTAGTAGGCCATGCCATCAGTAAAACACACACACATACACACAAAAACGACTTCTCCCACTGAGCCCATGAAGATGATTGAGGTCTGATGCTTTATGCCCTTGTCATCAGAAGAATATCAGTTCAGAAATCACATGCAGAAAATAGATCAAAATTTAAATAGGGGCAGAGGCATAGCTGTCACTTGGGGACTCTCCCCGGGCTGAAGTTGCAGAAGCTCTTCCTGCAGTCACTGACCCCCCCCCCCCCCCCCCAGCACCTGGCAGACACTCTGTTCCCTGGGCGGACAGAACCGGCAGGGCTCCAGTCTCTTCCCCAAATCTGTCCTGGACAATCAGATTCCTGGCTAGATTCCCACCAGGCCCAACCCTGGAGCGATGAACCGGATAATCCCCAGGGTGAGATGCTTTACCTCTTAGGGCTAACTCTCAGGTTCAGCCAGTATCAACATGAGCCGGCCCTGGGCTCTGGGGAAATGAGAACTCAGATTTACCCCAGGCCTCGGGGTGGCCCTGGGCATTTGGATATTCAAGACAGCAATCCAGTGAGCAGTGAGCAACTGAGGGTTCAGGGCCAAATGCTGGGGGTTGGGGGGACTTAAGCTGTGGCATTCAGCCCTGGAAGTATGCCCTGAGGGTGTTTATAATCCACGGGAGAGTTAAATTACATTATGGTTATATCTGTACACTTAAAAATGGTCAAGAAGGTAAATTTTATGTATTTTACCACAATTTTTTTATTTTTTATTTATTTATTTTAAATATATCTTTACTGATTTCAGAGAGAGGAAAGGAGAGGGAGAGAGAGAGATAGAAACATCAATGATGAGAGAGTCATTGATCAAGCCTGCAACCCGGGCATGTGCCCTGACCGGGAATCGAACCCTGATCGCCTGGATCCTAGGTCAATGCTTAACCGCTGAGCCATGCCTGGCCGGGCACCACAATTTTTTTAAATGCATGAAGCTAGCTACCCTTCCATTCAACTGCGTTTACTAAATCACACTTTACAAATCCATGAAATCAGAGTGTTGTGTGTTTTTTTTAAACAAATGGTAAGAAAATAAAACAAAAGCCTACCCCCTTTTTATTATTGATTTTAGAGAAAGGAAGAGAGGGAGAGAGGGAAATATCGATTTGTTGTTCCACTTATTTATGCATCATTAGTTGATTCCTGCATGTGCCCTGACTAGGAATCGAACCCACAACCTTGGCATATCAGGACAACACTCTAACCCCGCCAAGGCCCTATCCCCCCCCCCTTTTTTAATGCATTCTGACACCAGAATCAAGGACAGCCACTGGGATTTTGACAGAGTAGGCCCACTCTCTCCGCAGAACAAAATAAAATTTTCTTCCTATATTACCCAGCTCTAAAGAGATTTTTTCTTCTTATTACATAGTACTATTTATATTTTTATTTTCTAAATTTTATTTAATATATCTTTATTGATTTCAGAGAGAAGAAGGAAGGGGGAGAGAGAGAGATAGAAACATCCATGATGAGAGTCATTGATCAGCTGCCTCTTGCATTCCCCCTGCTGGGGATCGAGCTGGCAACCCGGGCATGTGCCCTGACCAGGAATTGAACCCCAATCCCCCGGATCCTGGGCCGATGCTCAACCTCTGAGCCACGCCCGGCCAGGCCATAGTACTATTTTAAAAGGAAATATTTCTGTAGGAAGGGAGGACCCATTTGTAAAGGACCAGGACAAATAAAAATTAACTGTGAGCCCTTGAGCGTGACAGAAATATGACGCACCAAGGGGAATAAAATGGAACAGCGGCCCTTCCAGAAGGGCCTGAGCGCAGACGTCCTAACAGCTTCTCCTGCAGCATCCTACATCTGAGGGTAATTGTTTCCATGTTATCTCATCAGTCACTAATTAACATCCAATTGTCTGGCCAAGTCACAGAGCAGATGCCTGACTCTTGCCAACTCAGAAAAAACAGGGACATGCGGCACGTCCTGCATGTTAAAGGAGTTTACTGATTGCAGGAAAGCAATCTTTTTGGTGAGAGAAAGGGACAAGGGACTGGCACTCCGGCCCTTATCCTGATTTCCAGTTTGAATCTGAGTGGACTACAGGTCTGGAAAAATGATTCTGTCCTCAGAAATTCTGGAAAAGTTATAAGGAGGAAACATTTTTGAAAAAAATGTTGAGCCAAGAACAGGCAGAGGCCGCATTCCCTTTCCCACCCAGAGGCCAGCTGCTTCCTTTGCTATAAGGGTTCTCCTCACTTAACTTCCTTGAGCCTCAATTTTGTCATCTGTAAAGTGGGAGAATAGTGCCTACCTCACATGATTGTGGTTAGGATTAAATGAGTTAACACGGGAAAAGTAATTAGCACAGAACCTGGCCATGGCTCTTGACCAGTGCTAGAGGTAACACCGCTGTCACCCATCATCACCTTCACTATTGCAGGTATTTCCAATTGTGTCCTCGCCTCAGTCACAGCCAGCTCTTTGCCAACCCCATTCTCTCTCAGTCGATACTTCTTGTTGACTTGGAAATATTTTCCTTGGCTCCTGTTTTGGTCCTCTCCAGAGATCTTTCTCCATATTTACCCCGTTAACTTTAACAGCAAGAGCCTTACAAGGTCATTTTCACAATCCCTCTGTTGTTAGGGATCAGTGAACTGGATGCCACACAGGCTAGAAGCCGACTTTGAAAGCTGTATTTGAGAGGCAAAAGTAAGGTGACCAAGCATCCCAGGTTGCCTGGGGCTGAGGGAGTTCCTAGGATGTGGGACTTTTGGTGCCAAATCAGGAAAGTCTTGGGCAAACCTAGACAAGTTGGTCACCTGGACAGAAGAGCATAAAGTAGGCTCTGGGGTCTGGATTCAAATTCTGATCCTGCTACTTTCTAGCTGTGTAACCTTGGACAAGTCACTTAAACTCTCTGAGCCTCAGTTTTCTCATCTGTAGAATGGAGATAATTAAAGTACCTACATAGGGTTGTTGTGAAAATAAATGAGTTGATTAATGTAAACAGCTCGGGATAGTGCCTGGCGTATCGCCTGTGCATGATATATATCACCTATTACTGATTCTAAGTTGTATAACATCAAAGCATAATCCAAATGTACAATAAAATCTCTATTAACCAGACACAATCCAACCTGGATCTTCAACTGAATTTTGTTTGTTTCAATACTTCCCTTTTAACTGGAAGTACAAAAGCAGAACAAGCCAACATTTTGTTCCTCCCATATGTAAAGTCCAGGCTTAATCTTCTGTGCAGTGTTGGCTTTAGCTCAAATCACCTACACACTTTTGCCGTACGAGTCTATCATCACTGGCCGGGAGCCATCGTGGCTAATTTGATCATAGCCATTCCCGAGCAAGCCCTTGCTCCTGAGTCAAGAACAGCCAATCACCCTTACTATACTGTACTATTCTAGCATCGTGGACCAGGACAATGTAGCCCTCCTTTAACCAGAAAACACCATTCTTCAGAACCTCTTCTACTCACCAACACTGTAGTTTATCAAGGAATTCCTGTACTAGAAGAGCCAGGCCTCGTGAGGCATTTCCATCACAGAGGTAAGACAGTTCTTATGGGTTGAACTGTGTTCCTCCAAAAGATCCTGCAGTTAGGGCCCTGCAAGGACTCTGCACCCAATTGCAACGTGTGAGCATTTTCCCCCACACGACTGGATACATCTGTCTGTCTCCTGTTCATTCATTGAACAAATGCTTATTGAGCATCTTTATTTTATGTGGGTTTTTTTGCTGTTTCTTTCTCTTATTTATTTATTTTCTTTTTAAAAAAAATTTTTTTTGTATATTTGTGTCTTTATATTGAGCATCTTTAAATGTAAGGCACTCTTGCAGGCACTGATGGTAGACATTGGAAAACAAGACAGAAATGTCCCTGCCCTCATGGAGGTTCTAATCTAGGCAACACACAAGCAGGTAAGCAAACAGGGTGATGTTTGATAGCAATAAGGCCTGTGGGAGTATAAAGCAGGGTGATTATTTCATTTGATGGTTATTCAAACAAGATGTACGAGCATGTGCGATGGGCCAGGCACTGTGCTAGGTGCTGGAGATATGTCCATGAGCAAAACCTGACGCAGACCCCCGCCCACTGAACCTAAGAACCAGTCGTCAGGGGGAGCCCCTTTGAGGCCCAGGCTTTTGAGCTGCAGGGGAAGTCTCTCTCCAAGAACCTGGCGGAGAACAGCAGAAGCAAAGGCCCTGAGTCAGGAAGGGGCTTCCAGGAGCAGAAAGGAGGCCAGCGGAGCTGAAGCCACGCAGTGGGGAACTGACACTTTCTGTAAAATCCACAAGCTCCCAAACTTCCAAACTGTAGTTGGGCAGGGGCGTCCTGGGACACTGGGCACGGGAATGGAGAAAGATGATGGGAAGATTTTCACTTTCTTCTTCCACTCGCCCACTTTTCCTGTGCCTGGAACAGAGCCTTGAAAGGGTTCAGCTAACCTAATCCAGCACGCCAAGGAAAGTGAGAGTTTAGATGCGGAAAAACTAGTGCGACACCACCCACCAAGCAAGGAGCCAGCCATCCTTCAAACGCTGGAGGCCTCCTCTGCCAGATGCATCACCTCTCTCGCTGGAGGGAGCTGAGACACCCAGGCAACCTGCTCTAATTGTTATGTTAGATTGTCCAGCAGCCAGGTTCCGCCACCTCTCACTTCTTTGCCTCGTTTCTCCCCCCCTCCCCACTTTTCTGCTTTGTTAGAGCTCAGAAATGATTTCTGCCCCCAGGTGCAGAACCACTGAGATAAGCTGTGCTTTGATCTGATTTGATTGCTTCTGTTTGTTTTCTCCAAGTAGAGAATTCCCTCGCCCCCAAGCAACCTAGACAACCCCACTTTCATTCTTGTGTATTTCCCACCGCTGGGTGTGAGGCTGTCAGGTCCAACAACTGGCAAAAAAGGCATCTCTACAAGGACAGCCTCTCTGCGAAGGTGGAACAGGATGCTGTTTGGGGTAATTTGCACTGGAAGTAGATGGTGGAAGTTATTCTTGATTTGCAGCTCACTGGGATTTCACACATGATAAAACTCACGGGTCCTCCCTCCCTCCCTCCCTCCCTCCCTCTCTCTCTCACACACACACACACACACACACACACACACACACACACACACACACACACACAGAGTGATTTGCCACCATCTTTCCTCTCACTTCAGAGGAAAGGGAAGAGTTCATAGCCACAAGCCCAGAGCTGGCAGGCAGGTACAGGATGGGTCAGGACCTTCACCTCAGTCATCAGACACTCCTGATGGGGTAAGAATGAGCCACCCTCCCTCGCCCCAGGCCTCAGCACTTCCTCCGCTCTCCAGCGGCTTCTGGGAAGGCTCTCCTACCAGGGAGTGCTGAGAAACTGGCTTCATGTCTTAAATTGCAAGAGCTCTCACTCACCGGGATCGAGAGGTGCCAAGGTGAGAACTTGGAAGAAGCCCAGTTTTAAATTAGGCTGGACAGCTGTCTCTGGAAATGGCAGGTTTCTAGAGGCCAGTGGAGTCAATATTGTCCATTCTGATGAACAGCCATGAGAGGGTGTTGTACACAGAGAAAAAGAGAAGCCAGGGGAGCAGAAACCCCAGTTCCTAGTCCTGGGAAGAGATGTGGGGTCAGCAAAGGATGGCTCAGAGAAGCTTCACCCATCCCTGGACTCAGCCAGGCCTGCCCCCTGGCTCTGATGAGGACTTTTGATCGGTATTGACCGCCTCCCAGTCTTTCGTAAAGGGCAAGCTCCCACTGCCACCTTCCATGCATTGCCCTTTAAGATAAAAATTTTGAAGCCACACAGGTAATAATAATAATAATAACTCAAAAATCACTCAAGACCCTCTGCCAGCCATACTCTCAACCTCAAAATATTTTATATTTGTAGAACACTTCACAGTTTCCACAGACTTTCCCCCATAAATTATTGTTTTGAGTTTCATCACAAACCCTTGAGGTAACAGGTAGGGGTTATTGGGCCCCCCCTTTTTAATATGTTTCTATTGATTTTGAGAGAGAGAGGAAGGGAGAGGGATAGATAGAAACATAGATCCGCTGCTTCCTGCACGCCCCCTGCACCTGGGCATGTGCCCTGATTGGGAATCAAACCAGTGACCTCTGGTTCATGGGTGGACACTCGCCCACTGAGCACACTGGCTGAGCTATTAGCTTCTTTTTCCTGCAGAGGAAATTAATGCTCAGAGAGGTTAAGTAACTTGTCCAAGGTCAGCCAGCTAATCCAGGAAGTGCTGAAATAAGCACACAGCTCCATGCAACCACCAGATCATAATGGTTGGCAAACAGGCCTCGCATGTGCTTAGGTTGGCCAGGGGAGACGTGGAACAGGCTTTCCCACCGGGGGTGGCAGAACGTGCTCTCAGTGACAGCCTCGTTACAGTGATTAAATCGTGCTGTGTCAGTGACAGATTGAAAGATTGGGAGGCAGGTGGACTATGAACCCAAGAGCACCTCTGGGACAGCCCAACCAATGTAAGTCATCCATCACCAGGAGCTGGCAGGACCCGATGGGCTCCTCCAGCACCACTGGGGACAAGACAGTGGGGATGCCCTGCTGAGCCAGATGTTAGCTACAGCCATTTGCATCTAAAGTTCCTCATCTCTTGGCATGAATTGATGGGGGAGGCATAAAGGGGAGGGATAATGGGGTTGGCACTTTTGATTCCTTTTTGACCCCAATTTAGAGCAGCCTCAAGGGAAAAGTTCCCCAAAGGTTAACTGACTTAAGATGATGAACAGGAAATAATTAGACAACTCAGCCAAGAAGCATCAGAGGCCTGTGGAGGACGACCTGGCAGAATCTATCAAACTTTAAACGAATGAATGTATCCTACAAATATATGCTTTCATGGGCCACAGAAAGCATTCACAAAGACATTCATTGTAGCATTTGCCCACATACAGGCACACCTCTGAGGTAGCTTAGGTTTGGTTCTAGACCATCGCAATAAAGGAAGTCACACAAATTTTTTGGTTTCCCAGTGCATATAAAATTTATGTTTATACTGCACTGTAGTCTATTAAGCGTGCAATATAGCATTATGCCAAAAATGCTATACATACCTTAATTTAAAAGTATTGCTAAAAAATGTGAACCATCATCTGAGCCTTCAGTGAGTCCTAATCTTTTTGCTGGTGAAGGGTCTTACCTTCAATTTGTAAAATATGTAATATCTGTGAATTATGATAAAGGGAGAGAATAAGAGGAGGTATGCCTGTATTGAACAAATATCAATTAAGCACTGAAGGTAGGGCAGGAAATATGCCCAAGCAGCTGCCCTCATGAGTTTTCATTCTAGAGAGGAAACATTTATTCATTCATTCAGTAAATCTTTACTGAGCACCTACTATGTGCCAGACACTCTTCTAGGACAGGGTTGCCCAATAAAATACAGGTGTCCTACTACATTTAAACTTCAGATAAACACAATATTTTTTTAGTACAACTATGTCCCAAAGGTCCTGCCCTCTTGGGACATAAGTATAAAGCATACTTATATTTAAAAAGTATTCCTTGTTTACCTGAAATTCAAGCTTAACTGGGAAACCTGAATTTTAATTCGATAACTCTTGACAACCCAATTCTAAGAACATTGTTTGTAGGAGCAAAAGTTCAGAAACAACCTGAGTGTCCATTAATAGGGGACTTATTAAGTAAATTATAATAAATCCGAACAATGGGAAATTGTTGCCAAAATAATAAGGTAGATCTATATGATGATTTGGAATGTTCCAAGATGCACAGTTAGCCAAAAAAAAAAAAGAAAGTTCAAAACACTGTAAAAGTTATCCCACCATCTGGTAAAGAAAAAAAAATATGGAGATAAGTACATATATTTTCATCAAAGCACAGACTCTCCGGAGGGTACCCAGAGATGGGTGACAGTGCTTGCTCCTGCAGGAGGGGAACAAGGAAACTAGGGAATAGCAAGGGTGCCACACCGTACATTTTTAAATTTTAAAATATATCCACACATAACCTATTTTTAAGCAAATTCTTTATCGTTTAAGATATCTTGGCTGGTAGGGCTATGATTCTTGGACAGAGTCGCCATAGCCTCCCTGGGGGTGAGGGTCTTCAATAGTTCAGATTTCAGGATGGTCCTGGAGGCAGGAGAAAGGACAGAATGACCTTGGAGGGTCACTTGAATTCAACATCAAGAACCATGGCATACCCACAGGATCAGATACATAATTTTCAGGGCCCAGTACAAGATGTTGACCCCTTGTTCATTAATTAAGAATTTTGAAACGGTAACAGCAGAGCATTAAATCAAGAGTGGAAGTCCTTCTAAATATGTGGCCCTGCTTGACTGCACAAGCCCCACACCCATGGAGGCAGCCCCGCACACGCGCGCACACACACACACACGCGCGCGCGCACTCACGCACGCACATGGTGGCCAGTGGGGAGAAAGGGGCAATTTTGCTGCAAGGCCTCCCAGCCCTGCAAAGTAGAGAAAACCCACGGCAGCTGGTAGCTTTCCTTGCATAAGGACACACAGAACATAATTCCTCACGGAGCCATTTCCCCCACACACCACTGCTCTGTCGTGAGCTCAAAAGAGAAACCAAAGCAGTAAAATAAACATAAATCAAAGGCAACCGTGTTAATAAAGTGGGTCCAAAGGGTCAGTGTGGTGTGGCAGGTGGGACATTAGAATTCAGACAGCTTTAGGATCTTCCTGGACAGATTACACAAATTGCTGTCAGAGGTATCCCAAAGTTCTCACAAAATATGCCTCCTGACTCATTTACCTCCCATTTCCCCAGCAGTGAATTATTAACTGAACAAGCTCGAGCTGGTACAGCTGTTGTTCCAACATAGGCCTTATGTCTGCACAGAAACCTTGCTCAATAACCTGTACTGGAAGCCAGGACCCATCTCTCCCTGAGCAGCAGCGCCCAGCTGCAGGGCAAGAGTCCTCCTTACGCGTCCTACTTCCTTTTGGAGGGGGGTGCAGGGTCCCCACTGAGGCACCAAAGGCGGCCCTGCAGCCTCCTTAACGCAGCAGTTCATAGCCCAGCCCTCAGTGACCTCATAAGGCCAAGGACACCAGAGGGGCCCACGGAGGCCTCCGCTGGGTGAATAGCAAAAGGGGAGAGGACGGGAGAGGAAAGGAAGAGACCGTGAAATGAGAGCACAAGCTGAAGAGGGGAGGGGACAGACCGAGGAAGAGAGAAGAAATGCAAGCTTTGGGACAAAGTGTATCGTTCCAAAGAGCAGCTTCCACCTCGTCACTGCCCCCATGTCAACTTCTAGAAGTCCTTCCAGTCCCTGAGGCTCGGCTCAAAGGACACTTCCTCCAGGGAGCTCTCACTGATTGCCACAGAACAGTGTTGCTATAAAAAGAAATAATAATAGCTAACGGTGGTGGAGAGTGATGGAGCAACCCCAGATCCTGATTATGGTGGTGGTTATATAAATCTATATATGTGTCAAAATTTATAGAACTACCCACGGGGATGGCTATAATCAAAAGACATAATAACAAGTGTTGGCAAGGATGTGAAGAAAGCAGAGCCCTCATACATTGCTGGTAGGAATGTAAAATTCTGCAGCCACTTTGAAAAACAGTCCAGCAGTCCCTCAAAATGTTAAACATAGAGTTCCCATATGGTGTCGTAATTTCAGTCTTAGATATATGCTAAGAGAATAAAACGTTGATCCACGCACACACATAAAAAACTTGTACACAAATGTTCATAGCAGCATTATTCACAAAACTAAAAAGTGGAAACCCAAGTGTCCATCAACTGATGAACTGGTAAGCAAAATGTGGTATGTCCATACAATGAAATATTACTTGGCAATAAAAAGGAATAAAGTGCTGTCCTGGCAGGAATAGCTCAGTTGGTTGGATGTCTTCCCGTGCCCGGATTCGATTCCCTATCTGAGCACATGCTGGAGTTGCTGACTTGATCCCCAGCAGGGGGCATGCAGGAGGCAGCTGATCCATGTTCTGCTCTCACATTGACCTTTCTCTCTCTCTCCCTCTCCCTTTCTTTCTCTAAAAAAAATTTTTTTAAAAATTGCCCTAGCTGGTTTGGCTCAGTGGTTAGAGCATTGGCCCTCGGACTGAAGGGTCCCAAGTTCAATTCCGGCCAAGGGCACGTACCTCGGTTGCAGGCTGGGTCCCTGGCACTGGTGAGAGGCGACCAATTAATGTGTCTCTCTCACATCGATGTTTCTCTCTCTCTCTCTTCCACTCTCTCTGAAAAGCAATGGAAAAAATATCCTCAGGTAAGGGTAAAAAAATAAATAAAATAAAATAAATCAATTTTTAAAAAATTTTAATTGAGCATTGTGTCTGGAGGGCAGGAACCAGGTTCTCACCTGTTTTGTCACCTAAGGCGCCTCACACACTAAATGCTTAGGACAGCGACTCATTAGAACCACCCGGGGTTGGGGGTCTTAAACATCTTCTGATGCCTGACAACCACCCCCAGATGTTATGACTTAATTGATCTGGGTGCAAACTGAGTACCTAGAGTTTTTAAAGCTTCCAAGATGATTCTAATTGCAGCCAAATTTGAGAGCCACTGGCTTAGTAAATGGGTGATGACCATTCTGAAGCCAAAACCCAGCCCTGCTCCCCCTTCAGATCAGATTGGTCCTTGGCAAAGAGAACGCTGTAGTCATTCCCACCGCGGGCTATGCTGGACAGAAGCAAATCAGAACATTCTTTCCAGTTCCTTGCGGCTCACTGCTCTCTCTGTAAGAGACCATCAACAATTGCTGGAAGGTTCCTTCTGCCACACTGGGCCTCCCCCGCCCTCCTCAGGCTCTGCCGCTGCCCCATTGGTAACGGGAAGGAAAGTGGAGGAGGCAGGAGGAAGCCACTTAATAAACACATTCACAGGAGGGTGCTGCAGGCTTTCTGGGTGACCCTTTCCAGGGTCATTCACATATTCAGAGAAGACCCCCTGCTAAACAAAGGCGTGAATGGCTAAGGACAGACCCTCAGGTGTAGTAGGGGTGCTTTGGAGAGAGAGGGTCGCTTTCCGTTGACTGCTCAGTCCCTGTCTGGACGGGTCCTGATTGTCTGGCCTGCCTGTTTTCTTAGAACACAGAATGAGAGCCGAGCATTCCATCTGCTTAATGGCTTGTGTTTTGAATCAAACTTTCATTCAATTATGATTAGGTATTGTCTGTGGCATTTATGGGCTTTCTAGGCCAAGCAATCTCACCCTTAATGGAAAGCTCTTTTGTATTAGCCATTGTTGTTCCATGCAGCTGTGTCTTTTCCCCCTGTCTTAGTTATCAAGACTTGGTTACAGATTACAAAAACCGACGCAAGCAAGCTTAAGCAAGGGAGTTTATAAGGTACGGGTAGGACCAGGAAAAGTTAAGCCTCAGGGAGAGCAGGGATCCAAGCATATATGGTCAAGGCCGGGCCCCACCTTAGCGGATGGGGACATTAGATCGCAAAGAAGAATAATCGCCTAACATGAACTGAACATTGACCAGGGGCCAGGCGCTGGTCTAAATTCTACATATGTTACCTTATTTAATCCTAAGAATAACCCTATGAGGTTGTTCTTACCTTACTGTTATTATGAAGGGCATTACCATTACTATTCCCATTTTATAAATGGGGAAACTAAGGTACACTGAAGATAAGCAGTGTGTCCAAGGCCTTCCAACTGGCATTTGAACTCAGGCTGTTTAGTTTCAGAAACATTTAACCACCGTGTGAGAGATGCCTCAAGAGTTGTGCAGCGGGCAACCTGTGCCCCGCACACAGCGGCCCTGACTATGGGATGTGGGCTAGATCAGTGTTTCTCAACGAGCACTGTGAGCATTTGGGTCAGATCATTTGTCGATAGGACTATGTATGTCAACCACATTTAGTAAATACCAGTAGCAGTACACCCTCCAATCATTGTGACTGTCAGAATGTCCCCTGGGGGAGAATACCAGCCTCAGCTGAGAACCACAGGGATAGACACCCCAAAAGGTTTCTACCTCTCTATGCTGTGAGCCCCTTGAAACCTAATAGCCATGGGTCTTCTTTTCCCCCTCCCCCAGCAATGGCCCAGGGAACGTGCACACATTCTCTCTGCAAGTGCAGGACAAGCGCTGTCCCTAGGGCCTGAAGGTGCCCAGCAGGCTCGCTTCATGTGCCCTCGCCAGGATTTGGGTGGGCACTGAAT
Organism: Miniopterus natalensis; assembly: GCF_054644295.1. Taxonomy (NCBI): domain Eukaryota; kingdom Metazoa; phylum Chordata; class Mammalia; order Chiroptera; family Miniopteridae; genus Miniopterus; species Miniopterus natalensis. The sequence goes on from NC_142097.1 coordinate 22,508,319, forward strand.
GAAGAGGGTGTCCACTCTTACTTACCACCCTGGGGTGATGGGGATGAAATTATGAGCCACACTTGGTAGATTCACCTCCAACAAGCTTTCACGAACATACGACAGTTTTCACAGTTTAGAAATTAGTAATCTCTATCATGAAAAAGATGAAAGAGTAAAATTCTTTTTCATTCTGCAAAAGAGAAAAATACATATAATCCTTCCCTCTGCATAACTACTATTTTGCCTGTTACCTCCACTCCCTGTCTACACTCCCTCTCACAGTGCACAGGGTTATAGTCAAAAAGCACACCACCTGGGGTTCTGCTATTTTCACTTAATGTTTATAAATGTTTCCCATGTTGCTACAGAGACTTCATAATAAATGATCTTTTGAATGTCTGCACAGTGTTCTATTGCATAAATCTACTTTAATTCCCAAGTGTTAAATGTTCAGCTAATTTAGGTTCTGGCCGGGTAGTTCAGTTGGGTAGAGTATCGTCCTGATACGCCAAGGTTGTGGGTTCAATCTCCAGTCAGGGCACATACAAGAAGCAACCAATGATGCATAAATAAGTGGGACAACAAATCAGTGTTTCTCTTCCTCTCTCTCCCTTCCTCTCTCTCTCTAAAATCAATAAAACAATTTTTTGAAATGTTTAGTTAATTTCCAGGTTTATTGTTTTGGAGTTTTTTTGGGGGGTTTTTTGCTTTATCAGTAATGCTACAACACATACAGGGTGGGGCGAAAGTGAGTTTACAGTTGTGAGTATGTGAAACAGAGTTTATTCTTGCATTATTACTTATTAATTATTGAATTATTTTCCATATGAACAATTGTAAACCTACTTTTGCCCCACCCTGCATTTTTATGCACATAACTCTGCTTCTGTTTTGTGTGTATGTGTGTTTTTCCACTCACTGATTCCAGAGAGAGAGGAAGGGGGAGCGAGAGATAGAGAGAGAAACATCCATCTGCCGTTAGACCCATCCATTCACTCGCTGGCTGCTTCTGCTTGTGCCCCGACCCAGATGGAACCACAACCCTGGCATGTTGGAAGGACGCTCCAACCGAGCCACCTGGCCAGGGCTGCTTCTGTTTTAATTATTCAGAAAATTTCCAGAAATGTGATTACTGAGTCAAAGGGTGTGGTTATCCTTATGGGCTTTGGCAAGAAGTTCCATATCACTTTCTAAGAGGTATGTACCAATTTTCAATGTTTCCCGACAGTCCATGAGTGCATCAACTTAACTGCAACTCCCCAGCATTAAAGACTCTCTTTCACTTATGTGAAATGGCGGTATTTGGATTAAATTTGCATTTCTGTGATTTTGTACATTTTCCTGGTGCTGTTTATTATTTGTAGTCCTCCTTACATTAATAAATGGTACATTAAAAAGAATGAAATAAAATAAAATAATTAAAACAAAAAAATTAATTGTAGATAATGTCTAGAGTGGTAATTATTATCTTCATCTTGCACATCAAAACCCTGCCCAGAGAGGTTAGGAAAAGTTGCCCAAGTTCACAGAGTTGATCAAACTTAGAAGGAAATTTTTGACTTGCTTAGTGTAACCCAGTGCTCTTCCCACCCCACCTCAGCCTCCCCTGGTCAGGCAGGCTCAGCGCAGAAATCAGCTTGCAGGATGCCATTTCCACCAAGGAGCCCGTGAGGGGCTGATTCAAAGGGCCTCTGAGCTCTGTAGTTAATACCCATCTGGCTCCAAGTCATGGCCCCAGGTCCCAGCCCTCAGCCTCCTTCCCTGCCTCTTCTGTTCTGAGGCCTGTAGAATGAATAGGGGGGTTCCCAGTGTTTCACATCTGATCAATTCCTGAGGGTAGTGATTCCCAGACCTGGCTGCTTCCCAAAATCCCTTGAAAGAACCCTTCCCACTTCCCACTTCCCACTCAAGGATTCCTGACCTAAGGAATCAGAATATCCAGGGACTGGGGCCTGCAAATGTACAGTTTTTAACCTAGAACCCACCACCTCAGGGTTCATAAGTTCACCCAGGGGTGCTTGTTCAAGATTCCAGCCTACCTTGGGTCTGGTGTCAGGGCCATGGAATTTGCATTCCAACCAGCACGATGCCCACAGAACACACTAAGGGGACCTTTGGGGACTGGGAAAGGATCTCTGCAGCTACCGCTTTTCCAATTTAATCAAAAGTAGAGGAGCCTCAATTGAAAATGGCTCTTCCTTCTTCCCAAAGGAACCAACTACACTTCCTGTAACTCCAGTTTTCTCAGTCTAGCTCCCAAACATTAACGTAAAAAATTGGAGCGTGAAGGAAAAGGGGAGCGGCTCTTCTGCCCGGGAGAACACGCTCCCTCCCAAGCAGAAGGGGGCTGCTGGGCAGCATGGCAGGTGGTGTTTATCTGCAATCATGGGCTATTCGCCGAATTCCCAAACCGCCTCTTACATGCAAATTGCTCATCAGCATCTTCACTTAGCCATTCATCATGAGAAACGATGGCAACGACTTAAATTGCCTTTTACCCTCTCTTGCACAAAGCAAACTCCTAAAGAGCCAGCAGAGCCTGGAAGCCACACCAAGGCCCCACTTCCTGTGTGACTGGACAGGACATCGCCCTGGGGGTGGACCACCAGTCCCGGGGCTTAAAACCAGGGTTTGTTTACACAGGCAAAATCACAAAGATGTTTTTACATAAGTTCCAGGAGATTTCTCCTTTTATTGGAAGTGGGGGAAAAGCATATCTAGTTTTAGAATTATAGCCATCTTCCTATCTTACTCTCCACTGCATACTTCTCTGTGAGCAGGAATCTGGAGTGGCAGCCCAGAGCAAGACATTTGTTTAACTGTCCTTATTGCAGACTCATAGTATGTCAAAAGCCCACAGCCTTGGAGACAAAGGACTAGTAAAACCAGTGTCTCTAGGTCATGACCTGCAAACGAAAACGATTAAATGAAGACACCATGGGGTTACAATCACAATAAAAAAAAAGTTATATATATATATACATATATATACATATAATTTTTTTTTAAACCTAGCAAACTGCCCTGGTCAGCACGGCCAAGAGATTAGAGCATCAGCCTGCGCACCAGAGGATCATGGGTTCGATTCTGGTCAAGGGCACATAACGCGTTTGCAGGCTTGATCCCTGGCCCCCTGTCCGGGCTCGTGTGGAAGGCAACCAATGGATGTGTCTCTCTCACACTGATGTCTCTCTTTCTCTTCCTTCCACTCTCTCTGAAAAGGAATGGAAAAAAATATCCTCAAGTGAGGATTTTTTTAAAAATTTTTAAACCTATCAAATTGAGCCTGGCCAGGCGTGACTCAGCGGTTGAGCATCGACCTAGGATCCAGGCGATCAGGGTTCGATTCCCAATCAGGGCACATGCCCGGGTTGCGGGCTCAATCAATGACTCTCTCATCATTGATATTTCTATCTCTCTCTCCCTCTCCTTTCCTCTCTCTGAAATCAATAAAGATATATAGTAAAAAAAAAAAACAACAAAAAACCTATCAAATTGACAAACAGTGTTGCCGGTATTGGCAAGAATTCAAGAAAGATGGCAACTGCGCAGTTTGTCACAAGCCCTAAAAATTAAGGAAATCCCATGCCCCATGCCCCAGCGTTCACACTTCTAGGAATTTATCCCAAATTTATCCTAAGGGGGAGAAAAAAAGGTACACAGATATTACTTGCAGTACTATGTGTAATGTTTTTAAGCAGAAATGACTTAATAATGTTCAAGGGAAGAAAACAACAACAAAAAAGGCATACAATGGGAACCTAGTAAGCTCTTCAAAAACAATGTTATACACAATGGAGTACTATGCAGCTATAAAAAAGAAGGATCTTTTACCCTTTGAGACAGCATAGAGGGACCTAGAGAGTATTATGCTAAGTGAAATAAGCCAGTCAGAGAAAGACAAGTATCACATGACCTCACTTATATGTGGAATCTAATGAACAAAATAAACTGATGAACAAAAAAGATCCAGAGAAATTGAAGCATGCAACAGACTGACGTATTTCAGAGAGAAAGGGGCAGGGGAGAGGGAAAGGAAGAGATTAACCAATGAATTTATATGGATATATGCATAGCCCATGGACAGACAGTAAGTAGTTCAGGGAAGGCCTGAAGAGGGGGAGGGAGTGGGGTGAAGGTGGTCAATGGAGGGGGAGGGAGAGATCTTTAATTCTTTCAACAATAAAGATAAATTTTTAAAAATAACAATAATGCTATAGAACAGGAGTTGGCAAACCACACCCAATGGCCAAATGTGTTACCAGACAGGGGACCTGTCCCCTGAGTGGGTCTGTCTAGGGCCAGCAGACAGCGTGTGAGTTCTTATCTTGGGGCAGGGAAGATTTCACAGGATTCCAGTTGGTATTGAGAGTGAAAGGTTAAGGTCGGTGGTGTGCAGGCAGGCTAAATAGCCATGTTAGATGGCTGATAAAGAAAAATTGAATTTACTTAAGGAAAGAGGGGTAGGGGATGGGGACATCCAAAGGGAAGAGCACTGAGTCAAAGGGTATTGTGTCCATGATGGCACCAAAAGTAAACTTGGGACAGTGAAACAAGGAAGATCATAGAAGTAATAGGAGCGCCTATGCCGGGCTGCTCTGGCTCCCTGAGGAGTCAGAGAGAGAGAAGGGGCCTTGGAGACAGGTTCAGGGGTAAGCTCAGGACAAGCTGCCGCTGCCCATTGTTCCCCTGGTTGCATGTTTTGTGGGGCCCCCTCAGAGGGAAGAAGGGGGATGGAGATGGCACTGGCCTGCTCCCCAAGTCCTTTGTCCTGAGCATATTCTCTCTTTCTTGCAGGTGGAAATCTTAGGGGAGGTCCCAGGGGAATGTCTCAATAGAATATTCCAATAGAATATTCGTCAGCTTTCCAGGTGTGCTTTTTCAGGGCTGTGGCCTCCACTGATTGGCCAGTGCCAGGGGGGTTGTTAGTCTTTGCCGCTGGGCCTGCAGTTGAACTACAGCTGAGGTCTAGATGTTATCTCCAGGGAGGTGACCTTCTGTATTTGGCTGTAAATTTCTCGGCCAGTTTGTTAGCTGTCTCATTTCCCCATCCTACTTGCTAAGGAATTTCCTAGCTTCTCACTATCCTGCCTCAAATGGACCTGTCTCCTGCTTTGTAAACAAAGTTTTATTTGAACATAGCCACGCTCATTTGTTTGTGTTGTCTGTGACTGTTCTCGTGCTACATTACTAGAGTTAAGTAGTTCCAACAGACCTTATGACCTGCAAAGCCTAAAATATTTACTGTCTTTGTTTGTTTGTTTGTTTGTTTGTTTGTTTATGAGAGAAAACATTGATTGGCTGCCTCCTTCACGCTCCTCACGGGGGATGGAGCCTGAAACCCCGGCTTTTGTCCTGACCAGGAATCGAACCAATGACCTCCTGGTTCATGGGTTGACGCTCAACCACTAAGCCACACCAGTTAGGTGGAAGTGGTTTGTGTGTGTGTGTGTGTTTTAACAAATTGATCAATAAGAAGTAGTATTTCCAGTATGGTTTTAAGTCACATTTAACTTGAGTGCAGTTGACCATCTTTTTAACTTTTTTTTTTAATCCTCACTCTAGGATATTTTTTCCATTGATTTTCTTAGACAGAGTGGAGGGGAGAGAGAGAGAGAGAGAGAAACATCGATGTGAGAGAGACACATCGATTGGTCACCTCCCGCACACTCCCCAACTGGGGCCAGAGATGGAACCTGCAACTGAGTTAAAGTGTCCTTGGCCAGAATCGAACCCGGCACCCTTCAGTCCACGGGCCAACACTTTAACCACCAAGCCAAACCAGCTAGGATGGAAGTGGGGTTTTTTATGGGTTTTGGCTCTGAACTAAAAAGACAAGCCTTAGTAACTTAGGTATTCAAGGCCCTAACCCATTCTCCAAACCGAACTGGGTCGCCACAGTCTAGGACATTGGTAAGCCCTATGTCAAGACTGTAACCTGAGTACTGTGCAGCATCATAGTATTATAAAGGGCTCCCTTTCATGTACACATTCAACAAACTAGCACCAAACAGAGCCAGCCCCACCTCAAAAACTGCAAAGATAAACTTGAACTTTAAAATAGTAATAATGAGCTCAAGAATAAAACTTTTATGCTTGTCCAGCACATTACAGTTGTTAAATCTCTTTTACACATATGTCATTCTATTTCTCCTTAATCAGCCAATGTATTTTTAAAAATTAGACATTATTAAGTACTTGCTGCGTACATGGCCCCATGGGAAATCTAAAAAATATAAGCATAAATGATTAGAGTGTCATCCCAATACACCAAGATTTAGGTTTTGATCCCTTGTCAGGGCACCTACAAGAATCAACCAATTAATGCATAAATAAGTGGGACAACAAATCAATGGTCCTCTCTCTTTCTCTCTCTAAAATCAATAAATAAAAATTTTTAAAAAATTTGTATATATATGTGTAGCACAGTGATCCACAATCAAGTTGAACATTAGAATCACCTGGGAAGCTTTAAAAAATATTCAGATGTCAGAACCTCCAGGGGTGCAGCCAGGGAATCTGGTTTTTAAAGCTCCCCCAGCCAGCTCTCATATACACAAGGCGATGCCCAAATGATTCCAATAGGTGGTTCTGGAACTTGGCTGCACATTAGAATCACCTGGAGAGTCTAAAGTCCCAGTGCCCGGTCTGGCACCCAGATTAAATCAGAATGTCTGTGGGTAGACCCAGGCGTTGGTATTTTCTAAAGCTTCCCGGGTGATCCCAGCATGCAGCCAAGCTTGAGAACCACTGAATTGAAGGAATGCAGAGGTGATAAGAGGGTAGGCTAGGATAGCCAAGGAATGTTTCTGCAGGTGGTGGGATATGAGCCATGGCTCCAAGAATGAGCAGGAAAGAAGAAAGGAATTTGAGGGTGGAGAACAGCATAAGCACATTTGGTTTAGGCAAAAGATTCATAATGTAATGAGAAAATAAGACTGGGAGCATAGGGTGGGGCCAGATCCTGAGGGGCCAGAATGCCACGTAAGGGAGTTAACTCATTTGTAAGAAACGGTCATAGGTCCTGAGAAGCTCTTGGGGAAGATAAATCTGGGAGTAGATAGCAAGTACATAGAGAAAGGCTGGAGCCAGAGGCACCAGATAAGAGATTTTAAAGAGTTTCTAAAGTGATAATACCTAGTAAAGGAGAGGATACATAGATGAGCATTCTCACATACTGCTGGTGGATGTGTAACTTGGTGCAGCCTTTCTGAAAGTCAGGGCAGCCCCAGCCCTTTGGGTGCCTTTGTGAGAATGGAAACAAGACTCCCTTACCTCCAAATAGACACAACCCCATGCCACAAACAGATTTGATTTTCAGCCCCATCTTGTCCCCCTTGACACTGGTCCCATGTATAAAAAACAACCCTCACAATTGTCTGCAGCAGCCCTTCTAGAGAGCAAGTTCACAAGGTTGTAGGACTGCACATAGTCCGTCTCAGCTGCAGAGCATTTAGGGCTTCTTCCTGCGGAGGTTCACTCACCATAGAGCCACGGGTATCTTGGAAGTGAGTGCCTAAGAAAGCAGCGAAGGCTCTGCAAGAACTTGGACAAAGAGAGCACATCCGTGGCAAGCATCATTGATACAGTAGATACTTCCCTCTTCTGCCCATATTCGGAACCCTGCTTTTGTGCCACAGCAATGTGCCCAGCACCAAGGATGACTTGGGATTGGTCTAAGTTTTTTCTGGTGGTAATTGCTGTTCCCTTTGCTAGAGATTGGCCCAAGGGAGCTTTAACAGCTCTAGCTACCAATGAGATTTGCGTCTCCCAAAAGAGAAGTATGTGATGTGTGAAGCCCTTTTGCTGGGACCAAGAACCACCTCTCCCCACCCTCCCTCATTCTTGTTTCCTGTCTGGAAGGCTGTTGTGTGAGGATGTGGTGTTAGAATGCTGGAGCTGTGGCAGCTACCTTGCAACCATGAAGAATCTCAGAGATTCTCAGAGATCCTGAGCCAAGAGAATCCCAGAGATTCTGATCAGTGCCTTGACCTTGCTGAGCTGCTTAACTAATCCTGGAAGCACCTTCAGACTTCATGTTTTGTGAGACAGTTAAATGCCTTTACATTTTAAGTTACTATTCTTTAGGTTTTTGTATTACTTGCAGATGAACACATCTGACATTTGTAAATTAATCTGTTCAACAAGAACCTAATGAGCTCCTACTTGATACTAGGGATTCAGGGGTGGGTGTTTCCAACCCTCTGGGAGTTTAAATTCTAGAGGAGAAGACAAACAGTTAAAACAAATAACTGAGGTCTGAATAAAGTACTGCAGGATGACAGGAGGCAAATTTACTTGGTCTGAGAATAAGAGGATATATAGACAGGGTTTTGTTCTAGACATTAGGTTTGAGGGATATCCAGGTGAAGATGTCTGTGATGCTGCAAGCAAGAGGTCTGAATTAAACATATCAACTTGGGTGGCATCAGCAGAGAGCTCGTAGTTGAAATCATGAGAGATGTTAGTATCTCCCAGTATATCTGGGATGCTTTCAGCAGCTTAAAAATCAGCAGGACCAGGCCAGGACCGATACATCAACTACATCAGGCTTAACTACATCAAAGTTCCAGGGCAGCATCGCTGGTACTGAGCCTGTTGGTCTCCCCAGGCTCACAAGATGGATGCTGCAGCTTCAGATACTATACCCTCACATCTGGTTTAAAGGCAAGAAGGGCTGCTTCTCCTCACACATTTGTTCCCTGAAATCCCTCCCCTCAAACTCCTACTCACGCCCCACTGGCCAGAACAATGTCACCTGCCTACCCTTAAACAAATCACAGGCAAAAAATAAATTATTTACTGTGATTTCTTGGACCAATTATGATTCATCCCTTGGAGGGTCACCTTCCCTGAACAAGGGAAAAAGAGAGAATGATTATTGAGTGGGTGACCAACAGTATCTGCCACTCTCTGAGGGAGCCAAGAGAATAGACGAAGGCCTGAGACGGAGAACTGGGAACTTGTCAACATTTTCAGCTTGGGAAGGGGGTGAGGGGCGTGGGGATGGAGAAAAAGAAGTCAGGAAAGCAGGAGGAGAGAGTTCCAGAAGACAAGAAAAGAGAGTTTCCAGAAGGAAGAAGTGACCAACAGCTTCAAACATTATAGGGAGGTCAAATAGATGAAGACAAGTCTGGAGGTCATCAATCTCGGTGAGTAGGAGGTCACTCTTGACCTTGGTAACAGTGTTGCCAAGAACATAAAAACATGTCGAAAGGAGTGAGTGGGAGGTGAAGAGATGAAGTGTGCAGGAAAAAAGGGGAAACAAAAGATGCAGCAGAGGGAGAAGACTTGGAAGGAAAGCTGTACTGAGCACAGAGTCAGCCAGGCCCCTAAGCAACAGCCGGGCCTGACTGGAGCTAAGCGGGAACACTGACCAGCTTCCTCTCCTGCACATTCATCAGGGGCCTTCCTGCCAACTTGAGAGAGCGATGGGACAGGAGCGCCCTCCCACCCGGGCTCCATGATTAATTCCAGTCTCTCGGGGCTTGGCATAAAAGAGGCACTAATCATGCTTTCTCACCATCTGGGCAATTACCATCTCCCATCAGCTGGTACAAAATGAAGTTTGTGACACTGAGTGGCAACCCTGCCTCCATCACATCTGGGCCTTAATCTCTTGAGTTAACCAAATCAAGGGAAATTTGGAGATGTATTGTGATTCAAGTGATAGAATAAATAACCCGTTGGCCAGGCTGCACTCCAAGTCTCCCCAATGAATGCTTAATTGGGGAAGGGTAAAATGGCATGGCTGGCTCTACAGACGTCGTACAGGGAGGCACAGGGGCCCGGGCAGCAAGGTTTCAGCAGCACTGTGACCAGCCTGGGTTCCTCCTGTGGGGTCTTCCTAGAGCTTCCACTCTGGACCCATGAGCTAGAGAAAGGGGATATCTCAGGTTGAGCTGAGGGAATCCACACTGGGCAGACAGCCCCCCCCCCATAAGCTGGAAAAGAGCAATATGAGGATTATGTGATCATAAAGTCCCCGTGTGTCCTTATAATCCGGCAGCAACCACACAGTATGGGAACCCTCCGGGACTCTCTCTGTCCCACAGACTGTTTGCTAGGCAAGGACCCTATTTGCTTTGTTCACACCAGTGAACTCTGTGCCCTTGCCCAGGTCAGGGGCTGGCATGGAGCAGTACTCAAGGGTGTGGGCCACATGAACAAACAATCAAATGGATGAAAGACTGAGAGGGTGCAGAGAGTATGTTCTGACCACAAAACACTCCTCAAAAGGCATTTCTTCAGGAACCACCATGTGTCCACAGGAAGACACTATGTCCCTGGGATTGTGCCTTCTAATAGGAAGGTAACTGGCTGGGCCCCTCTCCTGGTCCCTTTTAGATTACAAAGCATTTTCACATCTGATATCTCATGCAGTATGCACAAATATTGTTTGCAAACCTCTCTCTGTTGGGCACTCTCCCAAATACTCCAGACACGCAGCAAACAAAACAAAGATGGCTTCTTTGTACAGTTTACAGCCTAATTTGGGAAGACGAACAGTAAGGAGTAAGCTATTAATCCTTACAAAAACTATACAGAGCACGTGCTATTATTATTCCTATTTTTTAAATGAGGAAACTGAGACAGAGAGAAGTTAAGCGGTTTGCTCAGTCCCACAGCAGGTAAGCAATAGGCATGGATTCAAATAGAAGCTATTTAGCTCCAGAGGCCACGCACTCCATTTCAATGCTATTCTGCCTCCCAGTAATGGCTTCACAGGTTCCTGTGAGGCTCAAATGAGAGAAAAAGCACTTTATAAACTGTAAAGGACCTTACACGCGTTGGAGCTGATGATGTGGCTGACCAGGATCTGCTGAGAATGACTATGGTGGAAAAGTCACCTCTAGTCTCCCACTCACCCCTACGCCAGGGCCCCTTCAGCTCTGGGGTTCTCCAGGATGCTTCTGAGTATTGGGGGGTCTGGGGGAAGCACAAAATAATAAATTCAGCTCCCTTCCTGGTGGCTCAGATGCCATGTCCAGCAGAGACACAGCCTAGAACACTAACTTTCTCTCCAGCCATGTTTTTATTTTGGGTCTCTGTCTTGGAGGAACAGAAGTCCTGTGGCAGGGTGACTAAGGCTGGTGAGTCATGCACCCCCGGCCTCCTCCATGTACCAGCGTCCACCAACCGAGGAAGACAGGAGAGGGAAGAGAGCATGTCCCTTCCCTGCGTGGGTGCTGGGGAAGCTGGGACTTCCCTTCAGACAGAGCAGACGGTTGCTGCGTGATGAAGGCGCTACAGTAACTCACACACACGTATACACCCACGTGCACGAAGCAGGCTCCCGCCTCGAAGAGGGGTTTGTCAGGCCTTAGAAAAGGGCACTAGAGAGTCACTGGCTGGCTGAATGAGTGCTTCGGTGGAAGGACAAATAACAGATCACATTTGCAAAGTACTGTACAGTTTACAAAGCATTGTCAAGTATATTAGTTTATGTAATCCTCTGGAAAAAAACGAGAAGGTGGGTGTCACCAGCATCTCAATTATATAAATGAGAAAACTGAAGATCAGAGAAATGATGTCAATTTTTCAAGGTCTCACATCTGATCCAGAAGCATTTATTGTATGAATGAATGAATGAATAAATGAATGGAGTTGGTGAGCCAGGATCTATAACCATGTGGTCTTCTCCAAATTCAGTACTCTTTCTTTTCTTTTTTCTTTTTAAATTTTTATTTATTGATTTTAGAGAGAGAGAGAGGAAAAAAGAGAGAAACGTTGATTTGCTGTCCTACTTATTTATGCTTTCATTGGGTGCTTCTTGTATGTGCCCTGGCCAGAGATCGAACCTGCAACCTTGGTGTATGGGGACGATGCTCTAACCAGCTGAGCTGCCAGCCAGGGCAGTACTCTCTCTACCATATATGCTGCTACTCTCCTCATAGAGTTAAAGAGCCCTGGCTGGGGGGCTCAGTTGGTTGGAACATCCTCCCATACACCAAACGTTACAGGTTCTATTCCTAGTCAGGGCACATACTCAGGTTGCAGGTTCAGTCCCTACTTGGGGTGCATTACGAGGCAACCGATCGATGTTTTTCTCTCACATCAGTGTTTCTCTTTCCCTTCTTCTCTCTCTAAAATCGATTTTTAAAAAAGAGTTAAAGAGGTTAGAGTATCGTCCTGATACGCCAAGGTTTTGGGTTCAATCCCCGGTCAGGGTACAAAGTGGAACAACAAATCGATGTCTCTCTCTCTCTCTCTCTCTCTCTCTCTCTCTCTCTCTCTCTCTCTCCCTTTCTCTATCTCTAAGATCAATTAATAAGTAAAAATTTTAAAACATAAGTAAAAAAAGAAAGAGTTAAAGGGAGTCTCCTCTGAGGAACTGAAGTTGGAGGTAGTTGTGAGACCAAGACTATGCCAAAATCTATCCTAGAGGGCCAGTGTCACCTTCTCAGATGATGCCTTGCCAGGGACAGAGTGACATGCTCTCCAAGCCCCCGGAGCCCTTGCTCTCACGGCCATCCCAGACCACACCGGGTTGCTTCGTTGTAACTTATCTACTTAAACGTCTCATCCCCTCTTAGACGGAGAGCTCCAAGAGCACTAGGCCTTTTTCATCTGGCATCGCCCATGAATGAATGAATGAATCAATCGATCGATCAATCAATCAATGAAGTATGTGACAGATTCTCTCCAAAACAAATCAAACAAACAAACAAACATAACAATAGTAGCCTGATCCCCAAGGTTCTGCCCAGTGGTTTGGTAGCAAGGGACTATACAAGGCCAATTCTGAAAACCCATAATCTCTCTTTCTCTCCCCATCCCACATCTCTATCTCTCTCCCCCTCCCTTAGAAAACCCATCAATAGTTAAGAGTGAAATATCAACAGTGCAATCTCAGCTCCCAGAGAGCAAAGGGGGACAAGTGTACCCCAGCTGCTTCACCCCAGGCAGCTGCAAAGAGCTAAATTTTCTTTCTCCCTCAAAAGGGCCTATACAGCGATGCTTTCATCCACGTCCTGGCTCCCCGCACCCCCCTTTTCTGCCTCCCTACAGACGGCTTGATGCTCCCACCCTCCCACCTAGCCCTCTGCTATCAGAGCTCTGAACACCCAAAAAGGAAAAACTATTCGTGCTGAGAGGAGACAGAGCCAGGGAGGAAGGGAAGGGCTGTTCGCTGCCAGCTGACGTTCTGCAGACGGAGCTGCCTCTATCTGTGCCAAGGGCGCGGCTGCCAGCAAAATCTGAGAGCTGCAGAGGAGGGGGAGAGAGGAAAATGTACTGGTTTCCACAGCACAGCCTGAGCACTATCTTAAATTGAACTGAATTGGCCTCCTCAAGACAGAGAATAAGATCAAAGGCCCATAGATGATAGAGAACTACAGGAGGTCATACATTTATTCGACAAACACTTACTGGGCACACTACCCGCCAAGCAACACACTCAGCACTCAGCACAAGGAAAGCAGGCGTGAAAGACAGGATATCTGTCCTGAGAAATCTCACATTGGAGTGGGAGAAACAGGCAAGTAAACAAGCACCTGTACTGCAATGTGATCAGAGGTGAGGAAGAGACGAGCACTGGAAACAATACGAGGTCAGAAGGGGGTGCACATCACCCAGATTCAGAAGGGAAGGTGTAGGCAGAAAGTCCGCCTGGAGGAGGTGACACCCAAAACGCTGAGTTGTGAAGAACAAGGAGGAATTGCATGGATGAAAAGGGGAGGAGAGACATTCCGAGGCAGCAGGAGTGGCCTGTGCAAAGGCACGGGGCTGACAGAGAGCAGGGCCAGTAGGGGCCAGAATTCAGTGCAGCTGAGTGAGGGGTGAAGCAGAGGGGCAATTAGACTATGAAAGTCTTTGTAGCAGATGATAAGGAATTTGAATGTTATTTTAAGGACATTTGAGCTTTCATCAAAGGCTTTAAGAGGAGGAAGAGGTAACAGATTTGCATTTTGGAAAAATGAGTCTGGCAACTACCTGAGGAACAGATTCCCAGGATGCAAGATGGGTACACAAAGTAGGAGGCCACTGAGGAAGGCAACCCAGGGACAAACGGGGAGGGCCTGAACTTAAGGTGGTTGCCATGGGGAGGAAAAGGAGGGCACATGATCTGTGTGGTATTTAGGGAGTACGATCACTGGATATGGAGATGTGACCAGCATGGGGGGGGGGGGGAAGAGCATGATGCCCAGGCTTTGACTTGGGTGTTGAGTGGGTCAGATAAAGGTACCATGAATAGAGATGAGGAATCTGGGTGGTGGAGAAAGTTTGACAGGAAACAAATGAGTTCAATGTGCGGTCTGCAGACATCCAGGGGGAGGTATTCAGCAGTGGGGTAGAGGTAAGGTGTGGGACTCAACAAGAGGTCTGGGCTTGGGAGTCAGCATAGCTGCTGTGGCTAAAGCCATGGGTGTGGATGAGATCACCCAAGAAGAACATGCAAATCAGAGAGGTGTAGACTCTGTCTTCTCGCCCCCAGGCACGAAGGGTTGAGACACTGTAAGTGAAAGTGCTTGTTGGGACACGTGGGTCAGAATGGACTCTCAATAAATTGTAGTTGAGTAAATAGTAAGTCAAGAAAGAATCACTAGTCACTTAGGATAATGTTTTACTTTCCCACATGATCGACGCCATATCCCCCTTTCTTTCAAAACTTTCTATCCTATTGTCTCTTGATCCTGATCATTGGAATCCTATCAGGATTCCAGCCTTCCCAGTCCCGGAGTCCTGATCGCCTTGCTGACTACGTTCACCAACTGCTCACCCTCTCTTTGCCTCCTACACTCTCCCTTGTCTGATATTTTTAAACTGTTTTATTTTCAGGCAGTTTTCGTCACTGCCATCAGCTGCCTATTTGAGGTATTTTCATCAAATATTGTATCTGTGTAACTGCATACAGGAAAGCAATGCCACAAATAATCCAAAAATGCTCAATTCAAATGACTTCTAATTGGACTGGGAAGCTGCTTTGGTCCTTGCCTCTAAATATAGGTGTGTTAGATATTCCAAAAATCAAGTTCAAGCAAAATGGCCATATTAGGGAGAACTGATAGAGGAACTTGCCTACAAAGTGCCCAGTTGTTCCACCCAAAGGCCTTCAACATGGCACTCAGCCTTCTATCTATCTATCTTTCTATCCACACATTCATTCCATCTATCTGTCTTTCAGTCCATCCATCCATCCATCCTCCAACTTCATCCATCTGTCCATCCATTCACCATCTATCTAAAAATATCTTTTTAATTTCTGTTCTATGCCAGACACTGCACTGGGTGCTGAGGAATAGGAAAGTAAATTAGACATCGAACTAAGAACCTTCCAGTCCAAATTGGAAGAAGTCAAGATAAAAATGATTCTACCTTATAAACGCTCTAAGAGAAGAATTTGGAGAGAGGGCATAACTTTTTCTAGAGGAATAAGGGGAGGTTCATAAGAAAGGTCCTTGAAGCAGGAGAGAGATTTGGAAGTAGACAGGGATACAGGTCAGAGAGATACAGTTTACCTCCAGTGTATAGGCTACTCCTGGGCATGGGGACTCTATCTATGGGACTCTGGACCTCAGTATCTTCATCAGTAGATCAAAGAGGTTGTATCAGTGGTTTTCTACGTTCCATTGGATGTAGGGCAACAACTCAGCTGTCCTGGTTTGCCCAGTTTTCGTAATTTCTTGAGATTCAGGAGTTGCAGTGCTGAAATAACACAAACTAGAAGGAGTTGATCACCCTAACTGAACCTTACAGATATCATAGGGACACCACGGAGGCAGGAGGTAGTGGGGGGACAGTCCAGGAGCCTCAAAGCCCCTACTTTCATTTTAACTGAATCAGTCGTGACTTGTTTTACACATTTAACTTCTATGTCGATGCTCAACCAGTGAGCCACGCTGGCTGGGCTCCATTGCTTTTTTTAATATGTATTTTTTAATTGCTTTTAGAGAAAGAGGGAGGGAGAGGGAGAGAGAGAGAAACATTGATCAGCTGCCTCCTGCACGCATCCTAACCAGGGATCCAGCCCCGCAACCTGGGCGTGTGCCCTGACCAACTGAGCCACACCAGCCATTGCTTTTTTATAAAGAGTTTGAAAACCATTGGACTAAGTGATTTGTAGTGTCCCTACAGTCTTTTGAAATTAAAATTAGTGTATATCTATGAAAAGCAGATTTTTTTCTCTCTCTTTTCCATTATTCTGCCTCGTATTTTTTCCTTTGATGAGATAAAGAGGAGACTATAAGTTATAAATAAGTAGTTGGGCTCAAAAGCCTTCCTTCCTATAGGACTTCTAGAAGTTCTAAAATAATTAAGAAAGCCATGGCTGGTGTTGCTCAATGGTTAGAGTATCAGCCCACACACAAAAGGGTCTCCGGTTTGATTCCTGGTCAAGGGCACGTACCTGGGTTGCAGGTTCAATCCCCAGCCCATTTGAGGCGTGTGCGGGAGGCAACCAGTCGATCTGTCTCGCTCAGATCGATGTTTCTCTGTCTCTTTCCTCCTGCCTCCCTCCCTTCCACTCTCTCTAAAAATCAATGGGAAAAATACCCTCAGGTGAGGATTAAAAAAAAATTAATAAATGAAAAAATACTAAATTAAATTAAACGTGGTTGAGTTTTAAAATCTATAGCATCCCAGACCAGTCCGCAGGAAGGCATCCTTCATTTTATACCTTTCTCCCTCCCCACTCCAGTGCCACTTGTTCTGAAATTATATCTCTGGGGATAAGTTCAGGGGAAGGATGGACAATTAATTAGTCTAAAAAACTCCCTCGTTTGGGGTGGGGCAGATAGCCAAGAGGGGACGGAGAGAGGCAGTTGGAAACAACAGCTCAGCTCCCCCTCCCATTTTAGATCCTCTGGCAGCTCTAATTGAGGCCTGTCACAGGGAGAGAAGCCAGCTGCAAATTGCATTCATCAACGAATTACTGCAATTACAGCCCCAGCCCCAGCCTAATGGGGGTGACACGTCCAGTCAGGCAATCTCTTCCTCTGATTCAGAGGTGCCAAGTGCTTTGGGCCTCCAGGGTCACTTTCCCTGGTCCAGACCCCAAACTTTACCCTGGCCCCACACCCTGCCTTCAGCCAATACACCAGGGAGGATGCGTGCTTCTCAACCTTCTCCAGGGTGCTTCTCAACCATCACTCAAGTTCACCCAGCAATCTAGACCCAGTTCCTGCCACTGTTCCCTAAGATGTGTTTCCCCCAGATTTGGTCCTTGAGAGAATTGATTTTCTGACAGTTCAAGGGCCTGTTAAGAATGTTTTCCTTTCCCTGGCCTGGCAGCTCATTTGATTGGAGCGTCTTCCCGTATACCAAAAGGTGGCGGGTTCAATTCCCATATTCCTGGTCAGGACACATACCTAGGTTGAGGTCTGATCCCTGGTCAGGAGCATACTGGAAGCAACAATCTGTTTCTGTTTCACATCAGTGTTTCTCTCTCTCTCTTCCTCTCTAAAAATCAATTTAAAAAAAAAAGAATGCTTTCCTCATTGGCAGTGAGCCAGCTCAACTCCTCCTGCCCACCCTGACCACATGGGGCCACCAGGCCAAGGTGAGGGTGAGGTTCAGATGAAACCTGTGGAGGTGTAGTGGAAGTGTCACCTCCCAGAAGGAAAGGTATGTAGCCACCCACACCTGTCCACAGTTGCTACCTCACTCCCCTCCCTGGAGCCACCAGCAGCCTTGGTTTCAATAATTTGAGGGTGTGTGTGTGTGGTGTGGTGTGATATACCATGAGAACTCCACACATGAAAGACAGGGAGATGTGGAGGGCATGACACCGGGCCCTCGGTGTGATTTAGGGTGTGAAAGAGCAGCCAAGTGCAATTGGAGAACGCTCTTTTTCTCTCTCTCTTGTTTTTTGCTTCAGAATTCTGGCACCTCTACCAACAGAGCTATGCCAGAGAAAAGGAAGGTTAGATGCAGTTCATCCATCCCCCAGCCTTTGGGTGGAAACAGTCATCTCTTCCTCTCCCCCAGTCCGTGTTTGAATTTGGGAGGGGGCAGGGAAAGGAGGCATCTTTTCTATGCTGACGTTTTTAAGGAAACCAGCCCAGATCCCACCCTTCCCTTCCAGGGAATGTATCCTGTGATGCTTAAGTCATGCCTTGAGAGTGAATTTCTCCTAAACTGTCCTTTCTCCGGCAGAGGAGGTGGGGATGGATACATCCAGTAAAGGGAGAGCACAAGAGAAGGGGTTTGAGTCGAATGTCCCCTGGGACACCAAAACTTTCTGCCTGGGGGAGCAGTGGGGCTCAACTGCCCCATTGCAAGGGAAGAGGTCAACTGGGGTGACTCAGTAGCCCCAGCTTCCTGGAGGCTCTGGAAGAAACTCAGCACTTCATCCTGAATTTCAGATAAACCTGCAGAAAAGAGAGGGATAGATCAAATGCAGGAACCAAGGACAAAGACACGGGTGGCAGGAGAAACAAGGCGAGACAAGGCCAGATAAGGGCTGAGGCTGAGGCCAAAAGTGAGAGTAGCGAGAGGGCCGGGTTGCCAAAGGCAGCAGTCAGGGCTCTGGCTTGCCCAGGTCAGCTGGCTCTTGTCTTCTAGGGCTGCACCCTGAGAGGATGCCCTCCATGCCCCACCCAGGTCCCCTAGACTAGCCGTGAGTGTATTTCCAAGGGCTCTTGGCTGCCCCTTCTCTGGAGATTTGAATAAGCAGCAGCCAATTAGCTGGCTGCTGAGGATATAAAAGACCAGCTTCCCCCTCTCCGGAGGGATCCTTTCTGGGTTCCCTTCTCTATCCAGAGCTGCCCCACAGGATCACACCAAAATTAGACTCTAGCTGTGAAAGCTCACCCTTGTTCCTCCCCTGGCCCATCCTGCTCCCCTTCTCGGAGATTTTGCCCTCAATAAATCATGTGCCCCTGAATCCCTGGCTCAGGAAACCAGATCTAGGCCTTTGTGTACAGATTGCACCTGAACTCCAGTGCCTAGGACAGTGTGTCAGTGCACAGTAATGCTAAATATTATATTATATGTGGTTGATTGGAAAAAAATGAGAGACCGATTGAATTAATGCACTGAATGGGAGATAAGTAGGTGGAAGATTTTATTGCAGGAACTCCAACCCCCCTCAGTTAACCTGATTTCCAGTGGTTCATCCCAGTACTTCCTGTCTGCATATAGGCCACCTAGTTAAGTAGGTGCAAACTCACGAGCAGATAATCCAGTTTGTGGATTATCCAGACCCTCTGCTGGCCTCCTTCCGCTCAGTATTACCTGCCTGAGCCCTCTCTCTGTTCCAGCACCTTTCAGTGGGGTGCAGGGTGGCTTGGGCAGAGGAACGCAGCAGGGCAGGGCAGATGGTGAAATCTCAGTCTATTGACACTATTGCTACAATCGCAGCAGTGTCGGGAAAGATCAGAAACTATTGGGTAATATCACATTAGGAATTTTCTGTGGATTCAGGTATCTGGGCTGATCATCAAATAGACAGTTAAATTGCTGTTTATAAAATGAAAACACCCTGAATGAAGCTAGGAAAATAGTCTGCTATTGGACCATTGAGAATCATAGTTTGATAAGATCTTTTTAGACAATTCAAGATATGCAAAGTCTTCAGCTATTCAGAAAACTTTAGGAAGGAGAGTACGAAGATCTGTCAGGTTTTTCAGTCCTTCCAGTCACCTACCCTCCTTCCAGGCTGCTGCAGTTTGATCTGTTTCTCTTCTGATTTCAGAAGAAAAGAAGAATGGTGGACCTCCCGTTCTTTTAGCCATAATGCTCCTTCCTCCAGATATCTGGGACTGCATTGTCAATAGAAATAGGATGCGAACCACATATGTCATTTCAGAATTTCTGGTAGCCACATTTTTAAGTATTTTCACTTAACTCAATATATTAAACTTTTTTCATTTCAACACTTGAAAAAAGTATAAATGAGATGTTTTACTTTTTTTTTTTTTTGTACTAAGTCTTCAAACTCTGTTGTGTATTTTACAGTGTGTCTCAGTTCAGTTCAGCCACATGTTCCCTGCTCAGTCACCACATGTGGCTGATGGCTGCCATACAGGGCCGAACAGGTCTAAATCTTGGGAGTCCCTTTCCAATACCTGACCCACACTGGGCTCCTCTGGGGTGGGAGGCAGAGAATGGGAATCTAGATGCAGCTTGACTATCCTGGGGTAACCTTGGGAGGAGCTGGGGGAGGGTAGTGGTAAATAGAATCTAGGGAGCGTCCCAGGTCAGGTAATTAATTACTAAGGAGGGAGGAATGAAACTGTGTCTATTAAACCTTAGACTAAGGTCTTTCCTCCTGAGTAGCAGGTAAGGGGAATAAAGTACTCCTAAATTCACGGTCCTTGAGTCCCTTGTTAATCAGAATACTTAATTAGCATTCTAAATCTGCTTCTTTTCCTCACCTCCTCCAGGAAGCCTTCCCAGATAAACTCTCCAACCTTACTTGATAGCTTCTTTCCCTAGTGCTGTCAACATTTATAGACTAAAACCACTTCTTTATTGAAATGACACCCCAACCCTTCAACTCTTGAGCGGACATCCCACATTCCACAGATATGAGTTGAGCAGTGGCAAACAAAATGGATGAGGGCTGATCTCCTAAAAAGCATAGCCTAGAGATGAAAGCAGACAGTAAACAAACTTAAAAACAAAACAAACCAGATAATTTCAGAGAATGATAAGATGAAGGGAGAAAGATCATTAAGGAGTTCCCCACGCTCACCTGGTGCTGAGAATCATAGAAAGTGAAACAGAAAAAGGAAAGAAGAGGGGAAAACAAAGAAACAACAAAAACAGAATAAACAAATAAATAAATAAAAGTGAAGCAGAAGAGACCGGATACTGTTTACTCAACCCCCTCACTTTACAGAAGGGTAAACTGAGGCCAGGAGACTAGGAATGGCTTTGTGGCTGACTTTCTGAGGTGCTGCCTGGTCAGGCTGGTGGCTCTTCTGCTCCTCCCCCATCAGACTGGAAGAGATCCAGAGAGTGAGTAGGCAGTTCTGCCCGCCCTCTCCCTAAGGACAGGAGTCAGCATCTGGAGTGATAATCTTGTAAAAGCAAATACAATCAAAAGCACAAAACCTCACTTTCAACAATCTTTAAAACCCAGCTCTCATTCCTACCCTCCCCCACCAATCTCTTCACCAAATCTACTGGGAGGGGTGGGAGGTGCGAAAGAGAGAAACCCTCCTGCCTCCCCACCTCCCACCACCCCATCTGAAGGGGCTTAGACCCCAGATTAGGCCAGGAGCTTGAATGAACTAATCAGAGGTGGAGCCACAAACACCCCGAGTGGCTAAGATATCTGACACTTCAGGCTTCTGCTTTCTGTTCCAGAAGTCCGTGAGCTATAGCAGTTGGTGGGGGTCCCCACTAGAGGAGTCAGGGACCTCCCTGGGGGAGGTCCAGAGCTGCCTACCTCCCCCCTTCAGGTTCCAGGTCTGTTCCCCATGTTCCCTTCACAGCATGCACTCCTGTCTCAGCCCAGCTCCCTCCCTGAGCCAAGTCCTGGGGATCTATTTTAGGAGTTGTTTCGCCCACTCTGCCTGCCGTCTGTGAGAAGTGGTGCTGAGGGAGTCCTCGTCACCTGCCCGCCTCCGCCATCAGCCGGGCAAGCCCCATGGGGCTCAATCCCCAAGCCCAGTAAATCAGCCCAGGCTCGCTCCCCATGCCTGCAAGACTTCTGCCAAGCTGCTGCTGGTTTTATTTCTTACCTCCACAAAAGCAAGAGTGCTACAGTGTCTACCCCACATAACACTAACACGCCCCTCAGTTCCAAGAGGCCTTAAAATCTGGGGATGCAGAGGGTTAAACTTCTCCCCACACCCAAATCCCCTCTACACACACACTTTGCACCATCTATGAAAACTTGAAATTATATATATATATACACACACACCCTTCGACAACCATTACACTTCCAGGAATTTCTCTTAAAGGGTATCTTCCCCCAAGTGTACAAAGAAATATGTGCAAGGAAGTTCATTACTGTGGACACTGTGGACTTAATTAATAAACGATGATGCACTCACACAATGGAATCTCATGTAGTCATCAAAAAGAACGAGGAAAATCCATTTGCCCTGACATTTAATAATGCCCAAGATATAAATGAGAAAAGCAGGCCCTGCTCTCGGGAGCACACCCGCCTTCCCGCCCCTCCCCTTCCCCCAGGCTCATTACCTTCGCCTTTCTCTCTCCTAAGCTCCGAGGGCCCTTCTCCTGCCTCTGTAACTTGTTTCCTGAGCCCATTTCTTCTCCAGCTCACTTCTTCTACCTCTGTGACTTTCTAAATAAACTCTCTCTTATAGTTTGAAGGGGAAAAAAAAAAAGCCCTGGCCAGATAGCTTGGTTGGTTGGCGCACCGTGCTTTATACCAGAAGGGTTGCGGGTTCCATTCCAGTCAGGGCACATACCCAGCTTGCAGGCTCGACCCCAGTCGGGGCACATACGTTTGGGAGGCAATGTTTCTCTCACACCGATGTTTCTCTCTCTCTCTTCTCTCTCTCTCTACCTTCCTTCCTCTCTCTAAAATCAATAATAGATAAATAAACAAATATGTCCTGGAGTGAGAATTAAAGGAAATTTTTTAAGAAGAGAAATGCAAAACTGTATGACAATATGTCTTATATAATCCCATGTGTGTTATGTATCATAACTTTTATGTATATGCAAAGAAAAAATATCTGGAAAGTGATATATAAAAACCTGTTCAAATGTGTAGCTAGCTCTGAAGTTTACATTCTGGGGTTCTCCATTTTCAAAGTTTCTAAACTGCTTCCACAACAAAGATCAATTATTTTTGTAAGCAAGTGGGGGAGGCAGAGAAAAGTAAAAAAAAAAAATTGAAAAAGGAAGGAAGGAAAACACCCTCCTCTGGCTATATCACACACCCACCCACAGACTCCCCAGCCGTGGTCCAGCGGACGGCCTTGGAAATGGTGTGTGGTCACAGACTGCTCACCCCTGACCCCCGTGCTGGTGCTGGCCGGGCCCCCCCACTGCCTGCGCTCAGCCGCCCCCCCACTGGCCTCCCTCCAAAGCCGCCTGTGCTGGAGAACAGGCTGTCCTGTGCGTCCTCGCTGCCTCAGTGGAGTTCAGTGCTTCCCAGGCCCCAGTGCAGGCGCCCATCTCAAGGAATGACACATGGTCAGTGTGAAAGAAGGGTGGGGACTTCTGGACAGATTTGAAGCCAGGGCTGTAATGGGCTTCAGAGATAAAACTCCCACTCCTCAGGAAGGGGAGTGGGGGAGCGGAAAGCTGGCCCTTAGTCTAATTAAGGCGAGGAGGGAGGAAGGGAAGGGGAGGTCAGAGCTCTGAGATGCCGCTTGGCTTCTGTTGTCTGCGCCAGGAGTACAAAAGCCAGCCTGGGAGGGAGGATCTGGATATACCACTAAGGAGTTGTGTGTCCTTGGGCAAGTCACTGCCCCCTCTGGGCCTTAAGGACTTCTTTCCTTCCTCTGATTTTTCTCTTCCTTAAGCAAGTGCAGCATAGGACTAGAGAGGGCATGGGAAGGGGACCACTGTTTTCTTGGCCCTCATGAGGAGGGGCTTGGGGAAGGGCAGGGCCCCCAAAGAAAGTGCCTTCCATCTGGATTTTACAGTCCAACTTGTGTGAGGAGGGGGGGCAGGTCAGAAGGGGGCCCCAACTCTGGGCCCACTGGTTTCCTTCAGCTTCACCTCACAGGCAGCCGACCCCTGCCCGTCACTCCTGGCCACCAGAGATCCTCTCCCTCAGCATCTCAGGGTCTCAAAGGAAGTCTATTTAATAAAAAAGCTGGAACAAGGGACCTACAACCCATCCCCAATCCTGATCCCACTCCCACTCCAAAACGTTGGCCTAAAAGCTCAACATGCAGAATGCCTAGGCAGGATGGACCACGGCAAGATTATTCCAAAGCTCCCCACCTACACCCAGCCAGAATGTAGCTTTCTAATTAGAATTCCTCAGTGCTCCCCTCTCCCCACAACCCCTTCAAAGTAGCTGGCTTCTCATTCTCACTTGCACCCCCCACCCCTACATGCAGTCCTCCACCACCACCACCCCAAGCTGGTCAGGCCAGAGAGGGAAGAGCTGGGACATTCACTGGTCTTCTGTGGACCATGGCCCCCAGGTCTGGAGCCTGCCCTGGGGCAGAAGACGGTCCTAACCAGATAGGGAGGGAGGCAGAGCCAGAACCAAAAGCCGGCACATTGGAGGCCTCTGTGCCCACATCCTTCTCCCAAACCCAGAGACCTCAGTCCTCCAGGTGACCAGAAATGGAGAAAACATTTGCCTTGGAGATTTCAAGGCAAAAGAGCAGAATTTGGGTGGAGTGGAGAAGAAAGATCTGCCAGCAGAACAGATCTTCTAGCCAGGTTCTCTCCAGCCTATTCCTGGACTGCAGAAGAGGACTCTGTTGTGAGGACTGGGAGCCATGAGTCACAGCATGTGTAGAGGGTAGCCAGGCAGCACAAGTCCCCAGCAGAACCAGCCCAGCAGCTCTGTCAAGCAGGCCCCAGCGCTGATGCACGCTGGCCACCCTTCCGGATCAATGCACACTCACCCCTGTCCTGCCAGCAACGGGGGTGGGGGCTGGGGGGTAGCAAATCTAAACGGGCCCAGACTCAGCAGCAAAACTTGGCTCCTGCCAGCCCAGCTAGGAAGAAGCAATGCCTTAGGAAGGCTCCCCCCCACCCCCCCAATAGTGTTGCCAGCACCTTCTCTCCCTTCCCAGGTCCTTTTATCTGGCAAGGAAGATCCCATGTTTGCACAAAGGCTGGGAGTGTGACTGGAGGGCTGGAGGCTGGAAAGAATTGTTCTGGGTGTTTACTCACTACTCTCACCTATTAGGAGGCTCTGTTCTGTTATCTCAGACACAGCCGGCGCTGATGCTGGTGAGGAGGGGGCAAGGGCACTCAGGCGCTCTCAGTGTTAGCATTTTAGTCTTACTGTCACTGCTAACGTTAGTGGCCCTCCCCTTCCTCTCCCGGAGGGTTGGGGGTGGATGTCCGGCAGTCCTCACTCCCACCAGGCACTAACAGCTGCTACTACTGCCCCTCTCCTGGGAATAGCTATCATCCCCAGAGCCAGGAGACTAATGGCTTAGTCACAGAGCCAGGCTGGCTCGATCTAGCCCAGGCTTCCCCAGCACCAGCCACTGCCATTGCTGCCAGTAAGCACAGTCAGCAGGCTGAGCACCCTGAGGTGGCTTTAGGCCAGAAAGGAATTACTTTCTGTTCTCACAGGATCCCCCCAAGGGGAAACAAACAAACAAAAAAACAGACCAACCATAGGACAGAACGGCTCTTTGAGGACTTACCTATATAGACCTAAGGCTGTGTCCCCAAGGGCAAAAACCTGGGAACAGCTCAGACCACCAAATCTTGAAGTTGAATCTTCAAGACCAGATGGTATCAGGGACAAGTAAGAGCCACAGGATAAGGGGAGAGGAGGAAAGTAAGAGAAAGGAGAAACACTCACCCACTCCACCCCACCCCCAGCAAAAAAAAAACAAAAAACCCCTGCAGAGATTAGGCAATAGCTTGGGGGAGCAGTTCAACTCTAATTTTTAGAAGAGCGCTTGCTTGGCAAATTCAACTTCAAGATAAGGTGCTCTCACCACCCACCCCTAAACCCCACCCCTACCCATATAGAAATGTTGCACTGTCCCTAGGGCTAGGTAAGGAGAAAAGAAAATGCCAGACCAAGGTCAGATATAGTGTCATCAATCTTTAATAACTTACAGATAAATGCTAAAAAATAGTTAATACAGAGGACACACATAGCTTATAAAATGGCAGTGGATCTACAAATGTTGGGAGAGATTCTTGGCACTTTCACACAGACACAAAAATAAAGACTATTATGACTGACATCCCTAGAAAAGCAGTCTGGGGGATTGCGGGGGGGGGGGGGGGGGGAGGGCAGAGACAGTTCTCCATACCAAATGCATTCTCCAAGCAACTTTCCTTTGTCCCAAAATACATCTAATTGAAAAGCCAAAGAAAAACAAGAAACAAGGTCGAGGTAGATTTGCAGTTTATATTGAAGGCTCCTCAGTTCTGTAGCCCCCACATCTCCAGAGGTGAGGATGAGGGAGAGATGTGAGTAGACAGCCCATCTCACATCCCCCTCCCCAATGCCACACCAAAGCAGGACACCCAGTGCGCTCCTCAGTCCTTCATTTAGGTGGGCAAGTCCTGCACCCTGGGGCCAAGTGAGGGGCCACAGGCTCGGCCTGGCTGTCCAAGTATACAGACCCCTACTAGTGAGGAGGGGGTGGCCTGGAGTCATCGTCGCTTCTTGCTTCCCCGGGCAGCTTTCTTCCTCTTGAGGATCATCTCATACAGGCGCTCAAGGCCTGGCTGCAGACCCGCCCCGTCCACGGCGCTGCAGCCCTGCACGTGGGTGAGAGTTGCAGCGGCCAGCTCTCGCACTGCCAGCCTCTTCTCCACCTCACCAGCGCTCAGGGCCCCAGGCTGGTCCTGCTTGTTGGCCAGCACCAACACGGGCACACCCTGGTTGTCTGAGGCCCGGCTGATTCGGTGCAGCTCCACCTTAGCCTCCTCCAGCCGCTCAGCCTCGGCAGCATCCACCACAAACACCAGCCCGTCTGTCCGGCGGGTGTAGGAGCGCCACAGGGGTCGCAACTTCTCCTGCCCACCGACATCCCACACTTGGAAAGTGGTGCCACGAGACCCACCCAGGGGCACCCGGATCTTCTCCGTGTTGAAGCCTTTGGTGGGGACGCTCTGGACAAACTCCTTGAACTTGAGTCGGTAAAGGAGAGAGGTCTTTCCAGCTGAGTCCAGCCCTATGACCACGACATGCAGGGCCTGGAAATGGGGCAAGAAGGGGGTGCTGGGCGCCATCTCTGTCAAGTGGTTCCCCATGGTGAGCTCCAGCTAAGGTGCTGGTCTTGGGGCTCACAGTAGAGGCAGGAAGGTGGCCTTGAAATTGCAGGCTCTGAGCACCACAGCTGGGTTATCTGAACAAGGAAAGGTCATGAGAGAAAACCGGACAAGAGGTTTAACAAACGTGAAATGTGCAACTTCTTGATCCTTTCCTAAACCAGCCTCCTTGTCACCCTCTTCCCTTTACTTTTAAAGAAGCTGCAGGTGTAATAAAGGCGTTCCCCTCTCCCTGGAGCCCTCACAAGGGGGATGAGATCTAGAGAAACCCCGAGGTCCCGGGACGCCTGGGGGGGGGGGCTGGATCCAGCGCCTCTTCTTCCGATTGTGATGCAGTAACGGACGCCGAGACCCCTATTCCCCAGGCGATAATCCTCCCGGGAAGGGGCAGGTCGAACAGCGCCCCCAAATTAAGAGTTAGGGTGCGGGCGCTGAGACGCGAGACTGAGGCCCGCTCGCACCCTCCCCGTCCCCAGGCGGCTGACACGCCCTCCTTACGCCGCGACCCCGTCCTTACACCGAGACCCCTTCCCCGCCGCCTCGCGACGCTCCCCAGCCAGCCTTCCTCTGATCGCCGACTCCCGCTCCCCAGGCCCCGCAGCGGGGCGGCCGCGGCCGGGCCCGCACAGCGCCTTTACCTCTCCCGGCCACGCTCCGGGCCGGCACCCGACGCCGCGCCACCTCCGCGCCTGCCTCCCGCGAGCGGCCGCTGCGCTGCGGCGCCGGGACTCGCCTTAAAACCCGCGGGTGACGTCACGACGCGCGTGCCAATCAGCAGCCTCGCGGCGGCGGAGCGGGGGCGTGGAAAAAGCGCCCCGCAGCCCGGACCGCGGAGCGGTCTGCGTCTGTTCCATCCGTGACCGTTTTAATTGATTTTTTTCTACCATATTCTAATATTTGGTATTAAACTCGGGAGTGAGCAGGGTAGATGGTGTGAGGGGCAGCGCTGAACTCGTGTGAAAAGTAAAGAACTTAATAATATTCCGCTGCACCCCCTCCCCCAGAGTTTTCCACCCACGTATAAAATCCCACCACCAGCCTCTTTTCCAGGGCTGCTGACCAGTCTTCCTCCTCTATCTTTCCTAATGCAATATTCGAACTGTGTCACCTGGAACCCCATAAAACAGTCTAAATCCATCACCCTTACTGATTCTCGCAATAGTCCTAGAGGTAGAAACTGGTGCTGCTGCTGCATTTTGCAGGTGAAGCTCAAAAGGGTTCAATGACTGGTCCAAGGTCACACACAGCTAGTAAGAGGCTGAGCAAGAACCTGTCTGAATCCATTGTCTGGGCTCCTGACCCCTGAACTATCCATCTTCTCTCATCAAGGAGGCTGTAGGGTCAAACATCCCCAGCAAACAAAACCTGGGGCCAGCCACAGACCCCTCAAGGGCCTCCCTTGTTCAAATAGATAAAGACAGGATTCTTTTTCACAGGGTGGACATTTGTTGACCTCATTCACACTGTGTGCTCTGCATGAGCCAGAGAGACCATGGGAATATAGAGGATGTTCAGGCCACAGGGTCTGGCCTCAGTGGGCTTACACTACTGAGAGAGACAAGACTGACCACTGACAGACAGGTGGGGACGAAAGGGGGTTCTACCAAAAGTAACCTCACAGGGTGATCTGACCATAAAGTCCAGTTCCTAACTGGGCAGGTCATGGTGAGCAGTCACACCCCAGGTATATAACTTTTTAGTAAAATGTTTGTCTTTCCCTTAAGCAAGCCTTGTCCAATGTTTGTGCATCTAGATTAATACACCTTTGACAAAAGCTTAACTACCCTCAGGAAAGCACAGAATCTTGTTAGCTATCCTGTAACCCAGCTATTTTAAACTTTCTTCATCTCATGGCACACATAAATTAATTACTAAAATTCTGCAGCACATCAAAAAATATATTTTTTGTCATTCTAAAAAAAAAAAAAGGTGCCTGGCCAGGCGTGGCTCAGCGGTTGAGCATCAGCTTAGGATCCAGGAGATCGTGCTTTGATTCCCAGTCAGGGCACATGCTTGGGTTGTGGGCTTGATCCCCAGTTGGGAGTGTGCAGGAGACAGCCAATCAATGATGGCTCTTTCATCATTGATGTTTCTCTCTCTCTCTCTCTCTCTCCTCCTTCCTATCTCTGAAATCAATAAAGATATATTTTTTTAAAAAATTCTTGTGGCACACCAGAGTGCCTGCCGCAGCACACTGGTTGAAAATCGCTGCTATAATCCAATCCCCATCTTGCTTTCTCCTGCCCTCATGTACTCTTTCTTACTTTCCTGCTTAATTTTATTTATTTACAGTGGTACCTCGGTTTTCAAACGTCTCCCTTGACAAACATTTCACGCTATAAACCCAGAAGGAAATGCTTTGGTTTTCAAACACCCCTGGAAAGTGGATCATGCCACACGGCTTCTGCTGAGGACAAGATCCTGAGGCCTGGCTGTCGGCTGTGGATCCCTCGGTTTTCGAACATTTCCTAACTTGAATGGTCTTCCGGAATGGATCACATTCGAAAACCGAGGCACCACTGTATTTACTTACTTACTTATTTATTGTAGTTGTTAATTCTCACCAAGGATATTTTTTCCATTGAATTTTTTTTAGAGAGAGTGGAAGGGAGGGGAAGAGAGAAACATCAAAGGCAGGATGGAACCTGCAACCCAGGTACGTGCCCTTGATGAGGAGTCAAACCCGAGGCCCTTCAGTTCGCTTGCGACTCTAACCACGAAGCAACACCAGCCAACGTTTCCCTGCTTAATTTTATTCTATTTTTTTAAATATGTT
Organism: Miniopterus natalensis; assembly: GCF_054644295.1. Taxonomy (NCBI): domain Eukaryota; kingdom Metazoa; phylum Chordata; class Mammalia; order Chiroptera; family Miniopteridae; genus Miniopterus; species Miniopterus natalensis. Next base: position 22,537,888 of record NC_142097.1, read on the forward strand.
TTTATTGATTTCAGAGAGAGGAAGGGAGAGGGAGAGAGAGTTAGAAACATCAATGATGAGAGAGAATCATCGATGGGCTGCCTCCTGCATGCCCCCCACTGGGGATCAAGCCTGAAACCCAGGCATGTGCCCTGACCAGGAATCGAACCATGGCCTCCTGGTTCATGGGTCAATGCTCCACCACTGAGCACACCAGCCGGGCCCTGCTTAATTTTAAATGCATAAAAGAAACTTCGAAATTGTCATTCTCTGGAGCATTTGAGATCTTGCTTCCCAGCAATTATCATCAGTTTTGGCTTACAAACTTTTTTAAAAAACATTTCTACTGATTTTTAAAAAATATTTTCTATTGATTTTTAAAAAGAGAGAAAGGGAGAGGGAGAGAGAGAAAAAACAACAGCATTGACGCTCCTTCACACCCCCCACCAGGAACTGAGCTGGAAACCAGGCATGTGCTCTGACCGGGAATGGAACTGGCAGCCATTTGGTGCACGGGACGACACCCAACCGAGTCACACTGGCCAGGACTCAAATAAACTCATAAAAATTCTCTACAGGTTTGAATGTTTCATCAATCACAGGGAACACAGTGACAGTACAGGACAGTGTATGTATTGGGCTTTTGTAAACCGTGACTAGTAGAACTTCAGAGAAGGGAGGCAGAGTGTCAAATGAAAGCTTCTGGAAAGGTTTCTAGGAGTTCATTAGCCCTGTGTAGGATTATTAAGAGGGGCTCAGAACTGGGCTGCACCTCCCCAGCCATTGCAGGCTGATACAATCTGGGCATCCCTAAAGAGGGCGTGTCACAAAGGGGCAGTGTGACCAAAAGGATCACAGCAAAAGGAGGACCGTGATGACAAGGAGGAGAGGAGCAAAAGAGAATAAAATTTTAAATCTACTATCTCCATTTTTACAAGGTGGCTGGGTTCTTGCGTTTATTATGTGCTTCAACATCAATCTTTTCAAGGCTATATCTGAGGGGGATTGGAAAAAGGGGAGGGTCAGTTTTTGTCAGACAGGAAGGCCTAGCCCTTCCTGCCACTAGCTCCCCATCTGTTTAGTACCAGCCTGCCCTGACACCTCCTTCTACCCCTCCCTGCCACAAAGTCAGCCACTTGGTTACCTCCAAGATGCTGGAAGCTCCTTGAATCCCTGATGAGATTAAGACCTTAGGAAATGAGTTTTTTACACCCCCATTTTGGAGGGTGGCAGATGGTTGCAGGAGCAAAGGAACAGAGGTGGAGCTGAGCACAGTGAGTTAGAAGAGGGGGAGACAGAGCAAGCCAAGAGATAGGTGACTGCTACCCCAGTGAATGCCCACTGCGTGCCAGGCTCTGGTCTAGGAGCTTGGAATACTTTTCCTTTTTTAATACACAACCCAAGAAGTATGGTTATTCTAAAAAGAAGAAATCAGTGCTGGCCAGTGTTGTTCGGTGGTTAGAGCATCTGTCTAAGCAGGTTCGATTCCTGGTCAAGGGCATGACGTATACTTGGGTCATCACAGGTTCTACCCCAGACCCCAGTCAGGGTGAGTGCAGGAAGCAACCAATTGATGTGACACATGAATGTTTCTCTCTCTCTCTCTTCCTCCCCCTCCCACTCTCTCTAAAAATCAATGGAAAAAAATATCCTCCAGTGAGGAGCAACAAAAAATAAAATAAATAAATAAAATAAAAGGAAGAAACCAAAGCACAGAAAGGTTAGGTAATTTACCCAAGGTTATCCAGCAAGAAATTGTCCAAGCGTGGCTTTGAACAAATGTTTCAGTGGCTATGAAACCAAAAAACACACAGAAACAGAGAACTGAAAACATACAGATTGTCTTGTGTTTCTTCAACAATCTTTGAAACTTCTTTAACATTTCTCCTATATCTCCTGGGCCTCACACCCAAGAAGAAAATTGTCACTTGATTATCTGATAAAGGATGTGAAACTGGCAATCCCACCCCACCCTTCACCTTTCGTGTTTGCCACAGAAGGTGTTGATGAACAAATAGGAAGGAGAAGGTGGGGCAAGGGAGGGATGAAGGAAGGGACCCAGCTTGTCGGGGCAGCACCAGGTTGTGGGTCTACCCCGATCATGTCTCCTTTAGATGGGAACTCCAGTCCGCACCCCTAGCTCTGGCCTCAGGAAACCTCCTCCATTAATGATCATTTGCTTTCCTGGCCTTCTTACCTCTACAGCCATTTCTCTCCACAAGATCACAGCCCAGGACCTAGTGTTCTGGGGGATTCACTGCAGAAAACATTCAATTTTTTTTTTTTTTGCCTGAGTCAGGGGCTGCTCTGTGGGAAACATTCAAACATTTGTACATTGAACATTCATATTTGGAGTGTCTGCTGCATGCAAGGCTCCACTCTAGGTTCTGAGCATGCAGCCCCGAGTGAGATGGACAAGGATCTGTGCCCGCGGAGTGTGTATTACGGTGGGGAATAGGAGAGACAGGCAGTGGATAAAGAAGCTAATTTCACATAGTGATACATGCAGTCAAGGAAAATTAAGCAAACACGTGCTGGAGAGTGATGGGGGAAGGAAACTACTTTAGATTGAGGGGGTACTGAGGAAGCCCTCTCCAATTGGTAGCATTAGAACCAAGGTTTAAGTGATGAGTCAAGTGAGCATTCTAGACAGGACAGGCTAGCTGGGACCTTCTGCTTCCCCCTAGTGGCTCCCCCACCTGGATCAGATTCCAGCTGCTGTGTCACTGCTTTTCCTCAGAGCTGTCTCCCCCCCAAGACTAAGCCCTGAGCCCAAGAGCTGGGTTTTTTCATCTAGAGCTCTGTAGTACCTAGCACCGTGCCTGGCACACTAGGCAGTCAGGAAATCTTGCAGGAATTCATGTATGCATGAGGGAATGATTAAATGTACTAGGGGGTTCCCCGAGTATGGGAACCAAACATCCACCCCTAGCCTGGGACTTTCTTCGTCTGGGGTCCTTGAGCCCTTGGGGATCCTGTTGATACTGAGTTGAGCATTCTTGACAAGGTCTGAGTAGCACTGAACTCACAGGCTTTTACTGGGGAGGAAGGGCTTCTTGGAGGAGAAAAACAGGCTAGGAGGAGGGATGACACCGGAGCGGCCAGCCTCAAAGCCTGGCAGGCTGAAACCCTGGGCTGAGAGTCATCATGAGTTCTGTCCCTCACTAGTAGAGTGGCTTGGAAAAGCCACTTTCCCCCTGGGAGCCTCAGTTTCCTCAGCATGTGATGAGGGGCTTCATGATTCCAGGTGCCTTCCCCATGACAGTCCATGCTCTAGAGTAGGGGAGGGAAGTGAGTGGATGGAGCCCCCCTGAGAAGTGGCTAAGGACATCCTTTAATATTTTTTATTTATTTATTTTTGAGAGAAACGTCAATGCAAGAAAGAAACCAATCAAACCTGGGCATGTGCCCTGACCAGGAATTGAACTGGTGACCTTTCGGCGCACGGGACGACGCTGAACCAGCTGAGCCACACCGGCCAGGGCACTGAGGACATCATTTTCTCTGAAACATAGTATCCTAAACAAGTACTTGTCTGAGTGCACAAATGAAAGGAGGAGACAGTGGGGTAGGGTAGTGGATTCCAAGGAGCAGCTGTTAGCCTGGGAATCACAAAGACCCATTTTTCAAATCCCAGCTTTGTTTCCTCAATAATAAAATGGGGAAAATCATAACATACCTCTGGAATGAGAGTGTGTGTGTGTGCGTGTGTGTGCCTGCGCACGGGCAGGGGAGGAGGTGGGCGGGGAATGTGGAAGGGCCCCATGGGTACCCTTCTCCCCTACCAACGGCCCTTTCAAAGGCAGTCCTTCCAAAACCAAGTCCCAGTGCCCAGCCAAGGGCTGGAAAGCAGCAGATGCTGCCCCCTGCTGGATATGCTTGCCACTGCTTGATTCCTGAAGCAAAGTGGAGGAGTAGGTTAAGTTGTACAGGTTCCTTTGCCTCTTCTGGAGTCCTTTCAGACAGGACCTTTCGTACAGTTTAGGGTTGGAAATGGCAATTCCACCCTCTTCAAGTTTTTTGTGGACGTGAGATCATATTTGAATGAACATTATTTGAGCATAAAATCTAATTTCAATTATATTTCTCATACTTTTTTAAAAACTTATCTTTATTGTTCAAAGTATTACATGCTCCCTTTTCCCCCTTGATCCCCTCCACCCCACCTGAGCCCCCATCTCCTACTTTTACTGAGAGCCTAAAAATAGGGGCAGGGGAGGCTGAGGCAGGAGGAGGCTGCAGGGAAGGAAGGTTATGAAGAACTCAGTTGCTTCCATGTTGCAGTGTTTGTGGGGAAAGATCCAGGTGGGGAACGGTGTCCAGTATCCATTTGCATAGGAGCCTGGTGCTCAGGGTTGGCCCTGGCTGGAGAAGGGGACTTGGGTGATCAGCAAGGAACCGCAACAAGGAGTCCCAAAAGGATGGTAACACCTGGGGAGCAATGACGGGGAAGAAGGGACAACCAAATTAGAGAGAAGCAGAGGCATGAGGTAGGGGGAGAGCCATGACCACACTCTGAACGGAACATGATGACTGGCCAGTTATGGAAGCTGATGGGTTCCTTGGAGCATTCACAACAGGAGCTAATCCCCAGTGACCTTAACAGTCTGATTTAGTCTTTATTATTTGAGATTTCTCTACCAACTCACCAACGTTGTCTTGCATGCATTGAGAGAGAGAGTGTGTAGCTTCAAATAGTGGTTCCCAAATTTGTGAGTACATCAGAATCATCTGGAGGGCTTGATAAAACACAGATTGCTGGGCCCCATTTCCAGAATACCTGTCAACCAATCAGTCACAGGTGGAGAATGTGCATTTCTAACAAGTTCTCAGGTGATACTGATGCTGCTGGCCCCGAGACCACATTATGAGGACTACTGGCTGGGAAGAGGAGTTCCAGCCGTGACTTTGACATTTTCCAGTGAGCACTTGCGCAAATTACTTATCTTTCCCAGCCTCAATATCTTCATCTGTAAAGTCAGATGATCATACTTATCTCACAGGGTTATTATGAGAATAAAATAAGTGAAGTATTCAGCAAAGGGCTTGCCATATACAAGTCCTCTACACCTGGTAGCTATTATGATGATAGTAAATTAGTGTATTTCAACCAAAACAAAAAACACTGGCTGAGGAAGCCAGTTGTGGAATATCTTCATCAGACAACATACAAAATGACTAGTACAGGTTGACCATCCACTGCCATTTCTTTTCCAATGTATGTGACTCAAAGCATTGCTGCTCAATCTTTAATGTGCTCATGAACCCCCTGTGGACCTTATAAAACGCAGATTCTAATTTAGTGGGTGTTATGGACTGAATGGGTCCCACCAAAGTTCTGCAGCCAGCCCAGCTGAGAGGACAAGAATGAGTGAGGGGGGAGATGGGAAATATTATATCTGTGTAGTTATTACTTAATTTCATATGTCAGCTGAAGATGGATTCGAGGCACCATTAGGTCTCCCATCTTCTCAGTTGGCGCCTTCTGGCTCAATTAACCTTTCCTTTCTCCCAACTCCGACGTTTTGAGTTTTGGCCTTTGGAAGTGTTAAGACTCTGGCTGGGGTGAGCGGGCCGAGGGGGTCTGGCTCACTCACCAAAGTCACGAGAAGCCGGTGCACAAATCAGAACGTTCAATCACGACTTTAGAGCAGGAGCTGCTCCTTTGCAACCACGGAGCCCGCATGTCTGCAACCGAAGGAAGGCACCTCCTCCCTCCAAGGATCAAAATACCTGAGAAACTGAATCAGCGAGCACGACAAGATGGCCCGATAAACGTGGCAGTGAGCAGAAAGGGAACCAACGAAACGCCGAGAAACGCAGAGGGTCGTCATCATTACCACCAGCCGGGAGGTGTGCTACTCGCTTTCCACACGCACAAATCGCATTACTTAATACTTATTTATTCATTAACCCAACAACACCCCCCCGAAAATAGTAAGCGTCTAGTAATATGCCAGGCCCTGATCTGAGCCCTGGAGGTATAAACGTGGACAAGAGAGAAAAAGGTCCCTGCTCCGGAGCTTACCGGCTATTAGGCTAAAAGGCAGCAGACAAGTAAGAGTACGCGATATTGGGTGCCACGGAGTACAATGTGCCAGGCAGCGGAGAACAGGGGCCCTGGGTGGCTGAGGGAAGGCTGAGCACAGGGCTGCACGCCAGCCGCTAAGGTTCCCGTTTTCCGGATCGAGACGAAGAGGCTAAGCTGCGGAGAGAGAAGTGACCTGCCTGAGCTCTTTTCCCTCGCGCTTGGTTCCTGCAGGCACAGGGTATGCCGGCCGTGTCTCGTTATTCCTAATAATGACGTCTATTAATTTCTCAAGTCATTCTCTCCGATTTACAGATGACCTGTCGCAGGCAGAGGGTGAAGCGAGGAGGCCGAGTCCAGTACCGGGCCACGGGGTTCCTGAGGTTCACGGGGGTCAGGGCCCAGGTCTTCCAAGTCTGCGCTCCTAGCGGCCGCCCAGACGGCGGCTTGGTTCCCGTCTCCGCAGGCACAGGGCTTGTGCGGCAGGCTCAGCAACACTTGTTCCTCCTAGTGAGCCGGACACACAAACAAGAACATTTTCTTTCTTTTGGTGCCTTTTTCTAGGCCCCGCGCTCTCGGCTTCATGGGCGGATTTGGCCTCTTCCCCTAACCATGTGTGTGGTTTGGGGCAAGTTGCTTGACCTCTCGGTCTCAGCTACCCCACCTGTTAGGTCACCTTTGCAAGTGTGACGCGAGGCAAGCACTTAGCACAAAGCCTGGCCCGACCGATAATTCTTTCCTATTTGCAACGCAATGCAATGCAACACGGGCTCATCCGTTTCAGTGCCACAGCCCACACTGAAACTTCCCCGGAACCTGGTCGGCACACTAGGATGCACACTGTAGACGACTAAACCAAGGTGGCCTCATGAGCTCCGTGTAGGCTCCCTCAATCCCCCAAGGTGGGCATTAAGGATCCCGCTTCTCCTATGGGGACACTAAGGCTGGGGAGGCGAAGGAGTTTGCTCAAGCCCCCCGCCGACAGGGTGGAGCGGGCTCCTGAGGCCCAGGGAGGGAGTCGGCCCTGGCGGGGCCGGACCTCCGCTACCAGCTTTTTTCTCTGCAGCCCCCGCCAGGCGACCCCGGACGGGCGCTTCCCGGCCGAGTCCTGGGCCTGGACCGAGCGAGTCCCGGGGCACCCCCTGTGTCTTCACAGCGACGACCCGAGGGCTTCCTTGGGAACTAGGACCCCCCTGTTCCAACTCCGGTCTACCGACCGCTCGGCTGGGAGGCGCCCAGATTCCCTCGGTTCCGTCATTTCGCGAGAACCGGCAGGCACGAGGAGCTCGTCCGCAGCCCAGTTTCCGCTCATGCGCGCAGAGGTCGTTCCAAGGGGGGGGGGGGGTAACGGACCCGCGCTGGTAGGCCTGCCCGCGTGGGAAAGGCGGGGCATGCAAATTAGGGTCGGCCCGTTAGCCACCGTGCCAAGCGGATATAAAAATTCACTGAAAAACGTAGGGAATTGAAAAGAAATCCTCACGGGGTCTAATGTATTCTACACATGTGTCAAGATGCTGTGGCGATGAGGCTTCGCTTGATGGTGCCACTGCTCACCGTGACTTAAATATGGGTGGAAGGAGCAGGGTACCGGGTAGGCGCGAGCAGCGGGTATCGCTTCTCGGCCTTTTGGCTAAGATCAAGTGTAGTATCTGTTCTTATCAGTTTAATATCTGATACGTCCTCTATCCGAGGACATTATATTAAATGTATTTTTGGAGCAGGGAGATGGAATAGGAGCTTGCTCCGTCCACTCCGCGCATCGACCCGGTATTGCAGTACCTCCGGGAACGGTGCACCCCCCCGGGGGAAATAACTGTGGTTTGAAACGGAAGATAATCGTAGTTACTTCGGCTGTGTCTCTCACGGTCTACTTTGGGACCGAACCACCACTACACCCCTGCTAGTAGGTTGTGATGGTAAACGGCCTTCCTTAACTTTTACGCCCGAATGTTCCCGAAGAGCGGCTTTTCGTAACGTATCTCCAAGGACTACTTTCACGTTACAAGCCTAACTTGCTCTTCGCTTAGTTTTCTTTGCCTTGCCCTCGGCTGCCTGAAACTGGACTGGACGCCCCTCGTCCTCTGCTGGGGACTAGAGACGGCCGGGCACCCTTCCTGCCGCCACGCCGCGTCCAACCCGGGGCGCCTGACAACCAGGAGATGGGGGAACCAAAGCGGTGAGCAGAAGACCGTTTCATACACACAGGCCTGAACAGAGAGCATGGGACGGGAAGGCCTGAAAGGTCATGTCAGGTGCAGGCTACGTGATGATTATGGGCGTCCCTAAATGACTTGGCAGCTGGCAGAAAAATGAAGCCAGGTAAAGTGGGATGGGAAGCAGCAGTGCCCAGGATGGGAGGGGGAGTGCCTTCCCGACACTATAAAACGGGTGTTCTCTCTCTTTTACAGGTGAGGTGGAAGTGCCTTTCCATAGAGGGCGCTTGTAAAGAGATGCCTGCATATGCTTGGCGCTTCCACGAGGAAATGTAGCTTCCCGAGGACGCTAATTAGAGAGGTGTTACCATTATCCCCATTCTACAGTTTAAAAAGCCCGAGGCCCCGCGCGGTGAACAAACTGCCTAAATCCGGACTTTGCTTCACATTAGCTGTGTGACCTTAGGCAAATTGCTTAGCTTCTGTGAGCTTCGGTCTGTAACAGTGCTGTCCACTAGAAATGTGAGTCGCATATGTAATTCGTGATTTTCTAGTAGCCACATTAAAATATAAGATAAAGATAAATCGGTGAAATTAAGCCATTTTATTTAACTCGTATCTAAAATATTGCTTAAATATGTAATCAATATAAAATTTGAGATATTTTACATATCTTTTACCAAGTCTTCAAAATCCCACGTGTACTTTACACTTACGGCACATCTCGACACGGACTAATCACATTTCCAGTGCTCGGTGGCCCCATGTGGCTGTCGGCCGCGACAGCGCAGGCCAATAGAATGGGGATGGTGGTAACAAGGTGGGCATGAGGCACTTGCCTTGACGGGGGGGTGGAGGTGGGGGGGTGGGATTTAAAAAAAGGGAACACCAAAAAACCCTGGTCATCAAGATAAATATAGTATCATCAAGGTAAGGTGAATTGTATTAAAATAGTACTTATCTTGATTACGGAAGGATTTTTTGTGTGGACACTCCACTAAAGCCGCGGGCCCCCTCCCCGCCCCCCCCCCCCCCCCGGCCCCTCAAGGCGAGTGCTTCACTGGCCTCACCCTAGTCCTGGCCCTACAATAATGATTGATACTGATGATGATGATGATGATGATGATGATGGTGGTGGTGATTAGAAGAAGGAGACCACGACGATGACTCCCTCTTAGGGGTGTAGAGTGAATTAAATAAGGTAATACAGGTACAACGCTCGGCCCAGGGGGGCTGGCACTGGGAAGGGCTCAGACAACAGCTGCGATCAGGCCGCTCAGGGTGAAATGACCGATTGGGTTTCAGTCTCAAATCCGTGATACCTTCTAGCTTTTCTGAGGTCCAACGAAAGAACTAGAAACTCCCCAACTACACAGAAGTTCTGTTAGAGAGGAGGATGGGAAAGGTAAATGCTGACTGGGCAGCCGGCCGTCTCTGCCACAGAGGGAAAACTGGAGGAACTGGGTGGGGCGGGGGCTGAGGGGTCCGGCGGTCCGGGGGTCCGGGGCGGGCACTTACTTAACGTATTGACTGGCCTTGATGCCCAGAGCATCCCCGGCAGTCACCTCTCTCCTCCCTGGTGTCCTGCCACTCCTGGCCAGATCCCCCACCTTCCTCCCTGGTTGGGGCCAGTAGCCTCCTAATTGCTGCTGCTCTTTATCAGTCTGATCCGGGCACAGGTTAGTCACTGAAACGTTTACTGAGCACCTACTGTATGCCGGGCACTGGGCTAGCGCTGGGATCCAGAGATAAGCACTGATGAGGTCACCGCCCTCAATGATCTTCGATTTCAGTGGGGGAGGTAAAGGATTGCCCCAAAGGGTGGTGAGTGGTGTACCTGAAGTGAATTGCGGGGCGGGATGAAATACATAGGTGAGGAAGCGGGGAAGGGCAACGACGTCGCCGGCGGAGGGAGCTTGATGTGCGGGGCCCGGGATTTGCTTCATTCACAGAAGCACCGCGAGACGCGGGCGCTGGAGCTGGAGACGACCCCTCCAGCTGCCCTGCCCTGCCCTGCCCTGCCCTGCCCTGCCCTGCCCTGCCCTGCCCTGCCCTGCCCTGGGCTTCCCGTCCGGCACGCGCCTCCCCCCGTCCCACTGTCTGCCCCCAGCCTTCCGGGAAAGCCCCCCTCCAGACCTTGCGCTCCCGCGACTCAGGACGAGCCCCTCACGCGACGGGACAGGTTCGGAGCTCGTCTTTCCGCGGGGCGGACGACCGAGTTGCACACAACACAGACAGTCCGGGCGTTTCTAGCGACTGGTCTTTCTTCAGGAAGACGCTCTGCCAGCAGCCCCTTTCTACAGGCCTCTCTTGCCGCCCAGCCCTGACCCCCGCAGGTCCCGTCCTTTCTCTCCGGTTGTACGAACGAGGAGCTGGACCGCCCGGCCGCGGTTCAGAGGCTGCGCGAGGGAAGAGGCAGCCCGCCGGAGCCACGCCTCCCGGGCGCGGAAGGGCGGGCATACAAATTAGAAATGGCGTTTCCCCCGCGAAGGATGGTGCAACGAGAGACGTACAATTTCTCTTTTAAAATATAGAGAGTTTTAAAAATCGGCACGAGAGCCTTATCATCTGGTGGCTGGTACGGTTCTGCCAAGGAAGCAAAGGGAGCGAGACCTCGACTGCCGAAGACCTCGCTCACCATGAGTGTAATGTGGGTGGCAGGGGGAGGGCGGCGGCGAGGGGGCGGGCCGGCGGCATCGCTTCTCGGCCTTTTGGCTAAGATCAAGTGTAGTATCTGTTCTTATCAGTTTAATATCTGATACGTCCTCTATCCGAGGACAATATATTAAATGGATTTTTGGAGCTGGGAGATGGAATAGGAGCTTGCTCCGTCCACTCCGCGCATCGACCCGGTATTGCAGTACCTCCGGGAACGGTGCACCCCCTCGGGGGCCTACAACTGCTGGTTTGCAAGAGTAGAATTGCCTGGTCGTGGTGCTTTTTCGTGTCTCACGTGCAGAGTGGCCTCGTTCTCTCCGGCGTGGAAACTGGTGATCCTACGCGGGTGTCAAGGGGGGCGCGTGGGCAGGCCCCAGTGCCCAGCTTTGCGACCGAAAGGTGTTCCACTCCGGTTAACGCAGCCCGGGCGATCCCCTTCCCAGAACGCATGGCGCCCGGGACCAAGGCGGCCGGCCCAAACAACGCGGACTCGGACGCGAGCAGAGACGTCCTGATCCAGGAGGCGCGGGGCTAGGGATGCGGGTGGCTGACGGAGCCGTGGTCATCGCGACCGGTGGGGCGCTGGCTGAGCGGGTAGGAGGCACGGTCTCCTTCACTGAACGGTTGTTGAGCGTGTGCAGTACGAGCGGGACGGTGAGGGGACCGGAGCAGTGAGCAAAACCAAGTTCTTGCTTTCAGGGCCTCCAACCGTGAGAGCTGCCACCGCGTCAGCTCTTCCTTCGCAGTCAAGTCCCGGGCGGCCGCCCCTCCTCTACCATCTGGGCGCTGCCGGACCCCGCACGCCGCAACGTGGGGCCCCCCAGCCGGGTTTGGGACCAGCGCGCGCGGAGGCGGCGGGGAGCCTGGAGTCGGCGCGAGAGGCCGCGGCTCCTGGGGTGGGGGTGGGGACAAAAGGCGGGGCATGCAGATCAGAAATGGCTGTTCTGCGCGGGAACAACCAGGGGTACAGGATTTCTGGGTTAAAATGTAGAGCACAAAAATCTGCCCGAGAGTCTGTTGATACCCACGCTACTGTGGGCGACGCAAAGAAATCAGATACGGAGTGAGGGTTAGGGTTCTCGCCGTGCCTTGAATGTGCGTGACACCAGGAGGGGGACGGCGAGGGGGGGAGGGCACCGGCATCGCTTCTCGGCCTTTTGGCTAAGATCAAGTGTAGTATCTGTTCTTATCAGTTTAATATCTGGTACGTCCTCTATCCGAGGATAACATATTAAACGGATTTTTGGAGCTGGGAGATGGAATAGGAGCTTGCTCCGTCCACTCCGCGCATCGACCCGGTATTGCAGTGTCTCCGGGAACGGTGCACCCCGTCGGGGGTAACCGGTCGCTGTTCAATGTCAGCTGCTACGCGGGAAGTTGCTCCTCTCTTTCTCCTCTGAACCGGCCAGGCGGGGCTTTACCTGGCTGGGTGGCTGGGTGGCTGGGTGGCTGGCTGGGTGGGTGGGTGGGTGGGTGGGCGGGCGGGTTTCTCTGGGCCAGAAAACACATGTTCGCCTTCCGGGAAAGGGTCTTTGGCTCTGGGGGCCTGTGCGCTTAGGCCTCACAGCTACTACTGGGGGGGTGGGACAAACACACACGGGCGCTCGTCAGTTTTATGGGGGTGACAACAGTTACTATGTACACATAGGTTTCAGGTGTGACTTTCTATGTTACAAGAGCTACGTATTGCTCTGTGCTCCCACCAGCCCATACACGGGCGTCCTGAAAAGGGGCAGTTAGTTCATCACACGCAGCTGCAGCTCAGTTTGGACCTTATTTCATAGGGAAAGCAGGCAAATGAACTGATCAGACCCGTGTGTCAGGAAAAAAGTTGTTCTAAAAGCATACAAATATGGGGCTCTTGGCCTTCCAGTTTACAAAACAAGTAGTATGAAGTCAAAAGTAAAACGGTACAAAAAAAAACCAAGCAAGGAATACCAAAAAGGAAGAAAGGACACTGAAAGTTGTGCAGTCTTTAAAAACGGAGTAATTAGCCCGGCCGGGCGTGGCTCAGCGGTTGAGCATCGACCTAGGATCCAAGTGATCAGGTTCGATTCTCGGTCAGGGCACATGCCCTGGTTGCGGGCTCGGTCCCCAGTCGGGGGCGTGCAGGAGGCCGCCGAGCAATGACTCTCTCTTATCATTGATGTTTCTCTCTCTCTCCCTTCCTCTCTCTGAAATCAATAAAGATATATATTTTAAAATCTCCTATGTGCATCTACAATTAGATTAATACTGTATATATAATTTTGTATAGTATTTTATCATTGAACTTTATACCATGTGTTTTTCATAGATACTATGGCTCCTCTGGTTCCATCACTAGTGGCTTTTTTATTTTCTAATTGTATTCTTCAAATACAACTATTCCTAAAGATTTTCCTTATTTTGTAGATCCCTAGATACTTTCACCTGTGGTAAGATAATCTCCTCTGATTCTACCTTTGTTATCTATGTGAGAAACTCCCCTCCATACTGTTTCCAAAAATTCTAGTCCAAGCATTGCCAGCTGTCTTCTCAGCCTTTCTAACTAGGTGTTTTATCTGAATCGTAAAGTCATCATCATATCCAAGCTCTAAGAAATTCTTTTCTCTCCAAAGAGCTCTTCCTCATGCCTCCCCTATTTATTTATTTATTTTAAAATATGTCATTGATTTCAGAGAGAGGACGGGAGAGACAGAAACATCAATGATGAGAGTCATTGATCGGCTGCCTCCTGCAGCCTCCTGGGGATCCAGCACCCAACCGGGGCATGTGCCCTGACCCAGAATTGAACCATGATCTCCTGGACCATAGGTCGATGCTCAACCGCTGAGCCACATCGGGGGGATGCCTCCTCAATTTCTATTGTAGAAACTGCCATTCTTTGAGTCAGGAGTTGGAAATCTCCACTTCATCTTTGACTCCCTCAGAGTGTCTCCTAGCGCCCAGAGAGACCAGGCTCTGTTGATTCTTCCTCTATGCTATTTCATGTATTTATTTTCTACTGTGACACTGTCACAGTCCTGGCTCAGGAATTCATCTCTTGCCTGAAGTACTGGTGTTGGCTCTCTCCCCAATCATACTGTTGGGGAACGGAGACGTTCACTTTACAGAAAGACCAAGGGGCACTCGGAGGCTGAGGGCTCAGGAGGTTTACTTTACGTGGGCGGGCCCAGAGGAGTCCAACTCCAAAGTCTGAGCCCCTTCTGCAGGGGAGTTTAGTTTATAGTTTATAAAGGTTCAGAGTTTAAAATAGAACAAAGAGGCTTTCTAAACTCAGTCATAACAGGCTAGTCTTATCTCTACTCGGATACTCTCAGCTGAACATGCCTGAGCACACAGGATGGGGGTTGGTGCAGAGGGAGCAACAGGAGGCAAAAGGGATTCATAGCTTAAATCACCTTGAAACCAGCGGAAAGAGAACAGGAGGAAGGAGGGGGAAGGAAGAATGCAGTATTTTTTCCCCTTTTTTTTTCTCCTCTTAAGAATGCAGTCTTAACTCATTCCACTCTTTGAACAGAGAAGCCAGCAGCCAGGTGCTTCTCATAAACAAAGCAAAAGGTTTTAATTTTATTCCGTATCAATACATGCTAGACATTATTTACATATTACCCATCTTGAATCACATCTCTATTGACACCATCCTGAAATATCTCTATGTTTTTATTGATTTGAGAGAGGAAGGGAGGAAACATTGATCAGCTGCCTCCCATACGTATCCCAAAAGGGGACCAAACCGGAAATCTGGGCATGCGCCCTGACCAGGATTCCCGTGACCTTTTGGTGCACCGGACTATGCTCAACCAACTGAACCACACCGGCCAGGGCTGAAATGCCTCTATCAAATGAAGCTCAGACTACCTGGAACATGGGATTTCCTTGTCGTCTCTTCTGAGCCTTCAAGTCCATGCATCTTCATACCCGTTGCTCCTGTGGGTTCTTACACCTTAAAGTACTCTATATACTTGAAACCTCTTTATAATTAAAGGTCCAGTTCCAGAGTGACAATCTCAGGGAATATTTTTCCTAATTCCCCTCAGTGATGTAAGATTTCTCTAGTTTCTGAATACTCACTGCATTTTGTATTATTTTTACCTTTTTTGTAACTTGTTTTAATTACTCCGTTTTATTTTATTTTATTATTATTTTAAAAATATATCTTTATTGATTTCAGAGAGAGGAAGGGAGAGAGAGAGAAACATCAATGATAAGAGAGAGTCATTGCTCGGCGGCCTCCTGCACGCCCCCGACTGGGGACCGAGCCCGCAACCAGGGCATGTGCCCTGACCGAGAATCGAACCTGATCACTTGGATCCTAGGTCGATGCTCAACCGCTGAGCCACGCCCGGCCGGGCTAATTACTCCGTTTTTAAAGACTGCACAACTTTCAGTGTCCTTTCTTCCTTTTTGGTATTCCTTGCTTGGTTTTTTTTTGTACCGTTTTACTTTTGACTTCATACTACTTGTTTTGTAAACTGGAAGGCCAAGAGCCCCATATTTGTATGCTTTTAGAACAACTTTTTTCCTGACACACGGGTCTGATCAGTTCATTTGCCTGCTTTCCCTATGAAATAAGGTCCAAACTGAGCTGCAGCTGCGTGTGATGAACTAACTGCCCCTTTTCAGGACGCCCGTGTATGGGCTGGTGGGAGCACAGAGCAATACGTAGCTCTTGTAACATAGAAAGTCACACCTGAAACCTATGTGTACATAGTAACTGTTGTCACCCCCATAAAACTGACGAGCGCCCGTGTGTGTTTGTCCCACCCCCCCAGTAGTAGCTGTGAGGCCTAAGCGCACAGGCCCCCAGAGCCAAAGACCCTTTCCCGGAAGGCGAACATGTGTTTTCTGGCCCAGAGAAACCCGCCCGCCCACCCACCCACCCACCCACCCAGCCAGCCACCCAGCCACCCAGCCACCCAGCCACCCAGCCAGGTAAAGCCCCGCCTGGCCGGTTCAGAGGAGAAAGAGAGGAGCAACTTCCCGCGTAGCAGCTGACATTGAACAGCGACCGGTTACCCCCGACGGGGTGCACCGTTCCCGGAGACACTGCAATACCGGGTCGATGCGCGGAGTGGACGGAGCAAGCTCCTATTCCATCTCCCAGCTCCAAAAATCCGTTTAATATGTTGTCCTCGGATAGAGGACGTACCAGATATTAAACTGATAAGAACAGATACTACACTTGATCTTAGCCAAAAGGCCGAGAAGCGATGCCGGTGCCCTCCCCCCCTCGCCGTCCCCCTCCTGGTGTCACGCACATTCAAGGCACGGCGAGAACCCTAACCCTCACTCCGTATCTGATTTCTTTGCGTCGCCCACAGTAGCGTGGGTATCAACAGACTCTCGGGCAGATTTTTGTGCTCTACATTTTAACCCAGAAATCCTGTACCCCTGGTTGTTCCCGCGCAGAACAGCCATTTCTGATCTGCATGCCCCGCCTTTTGTCCCCACCCCCACCCCAGGAGCCGCGGCCTCTCGCGCCGACTCCAGGCTCCCCGCCGCCTCCGCGCGCGCTGGTCCCAAACCCGGCTGGGGGGGCCCCACGTTGCGGCGTGCGGGGTCCGGCAGCGCCCAGATGGTAGAGGAGGGGCGGCCGCCCGGGACTTGACTGCGAAGGAAGAGCTGACGCGGTGGCAGCTCTCACGGTTGGAGGCCCTGAAAGCAAGAACTTGGTTTTGCTCACTGCTCCGGTCCCCTCACCGTCCCGCTCGTACTGCACACGCTCAACAACCGTTCAGTGAAGGAGACCGTGCCTCCTACCCGCTCAGCCAGCGCCCCACCGGTCGCGATGACCACGGCTCCGTCAGCCACCCGCATCCCTAGCCCCGCGCCTCCTGGATCAGGACGTCTCTGCTCGCGTCCGAGTCCGCGTTGTTTGGGCCGGCCGCCTTGGTCCCGGGCGCCATGCGTTCTGGGAAGGGGATCGCCCGGGCTGCGTTAACCGGAGTGGAACACCTTTCGGTCGCAAAGCTGGGCACTGGGGCCTGCCCACGCGCCCCCCTTGACACCCGCGTAGGATCACCAGTTTCCACGCCGGAGAGAACGAGGCCACTCTGCACGTGAGACACGAAAAAGCACCACGACCAGGCAATTCTACTCTTGCAAACCAGCAGTTGTAGGCCCCCGAGGGGGTGCACCGTTCCCGGAGGTACTGCAATACCGGGTCGATGCGCGGAGTGGACGGAGCAAGCTCCTATTCCATCTCCCAGCTCCAAAAATCCATTTAATATATTGTCCTCGGATAGAGGACGTATCAGATATTAAACTGATAAGAACAGATACTACACTTGATCTTAGCCAAAAGGCCGAGAAGCGATGCCGCCGGCCCGCCCCCTCGCCGCCGCCCTCCCCCTGCCACCCACATTACACTCATGGTGAGCGAGGTCTTCGGCAGTCGAGGTCTCGCTCCCTTTGCTTCCTTGGCAGAACCGTACCAGCCACCAGATGATAAGGCTCTCGTGCCGATTTTTAAAACTCTCTATATTTTAAAAGAGAAATTGTACGTCTCTCGTTGCACCATCCTTCGCGGGGGAAACGCCATTTCTAATTTGTATGCCCGCCCTTCCGCGCCCGGGAGGCGTGGCTCCGGCGGGCTGCCTCTTCCCTCGCGCAGCCTCTGAACCGCGGCCGGGCGGTCCAGCTCCTCGTTCGTACAACCGGAGAGAAAGGACGGGACCTGCGGGGGTCAGGGCTGGGCGGCAAGAGAGGCCTGTAGAAAGGGGCTGCTGGCAGAGCGTCTTCCTGAAGAAAGACCAGTCGCTAGAAACGCCCGGACTGTCTGTGTTGTGTGCAACTCGGTCGTCCGCCCCGCGGAAAGACGAGCTCCGAACCTGTCCCGTCGCGTGAGGGGCTCGTCCTGAGTCGCGGGAGCGCAAGGTCTGGAGGGGGGCTTTCCCGGAAGGCTGGGGGCAGACAGTGGGACGGGGGGAGGCGCGTGCCGGACGGGAAGCCCAGGGCAGGGCAGGGCAGGGCAGGGCAGGGCAGGGCAGGGCAGGGCAGGGCAGCTGGAGGGGTCGTCTCCAGCTCCAGCGCCCGCGTCTCGCGGTGCTTCTGTGAATGAAGCAAATCCCGGGCCCCGCACATCAAGCTCCCTCCGCCGGCGACGTCGTTGCCCTTCCCCGCTTCCTCACCTATGTATTTCATCCCGCCCCGCAATTCACTTCAGGTACACCACTCACCACCCTTTGGGGCAATCCTTTACCTCCCCCACTGAAATCGAAGATCATTGAGGGCGGTGACCTCATCAGTGCTTATCTCTGGATCCCAGCGCTAGCCCAGTGCCCGGCATACAGTAGGTGCTCAGTAAACGTTTCAGTGACTAACCTGTGCCCGGATCAGACTGATAAAGAGCAGCAGCAATTAGGAGGCTACTGGCCCCAACCAGGGAGGAAGGTGGGGGATCTGGCCAGGAGTGGCAGGACACCAGGGAGGAGAGAGGTGACTGCCGGGGATGCTCTGGGCATCAAGGCCAGTCAATACGTTAAGTAAGTGCCCGCCCCGGACCCCCGGACCGCCGGACCCCTCAGCCCCCGCCCCACCCAGTTCCTCCAGTTTTCCCTCTGTGGCAGAGACGGCCGGCTGCCCAGTCAGCATTTACCTTTCCCATCCTCCTCTCTAACAGAACTTCTGTGTAGTTGGGGAGTTTCTAGTTCTTTCGTTGGACCTCAGAAAAGCTAGAAGGTATCACGGATTTGAGACTGAAACCCAATCGGTCATTTCACCCTGAGCGGCCTGATCGCAGCTGTTGTCTGAGCCCTTCCCAGTGCCAGCCCCCCTGGGCCGAGCGTTGTACCTGTATTACCTTATTTAATTCACTCTACACCCCTAAGAGGGAGTCATCGTCGTGGTCTCCTTCTTCTAATCACCACCACCATCATCATCATCATCATCATCATCATCAGTATCAATCATTATTGTAGGGCCAGGACTAGGGTGAGGCCAGTGAAGCACTCGCCTTGAGGGGCGGGGGGGGGGGGGGGGGCGGGGAGGGGGCCCGCGGCTTTAGTGGAGTGTCCACACAAAAAATCCTTCCGTAATCAAGATAAGTACTATTTTAATACAATTCACCTTACCTTGATGATACTATATTTATCTTGATGACCAGGGTTTTTTGGTGTTCCCTTTTTTTAAATCCCACCCCCCCACCTCCACCCCCCCGTCAAGGCAAGTGCCTCATGCCCACCTTGTTACCACCATCCCCATTCTATTGGCCTGCGCTGTCGCGGCCGACAGCCACATGGGGCCACCGAGCACTGGAAATGTGATTAGTCCGTGTCGAGATGTGCCGTAAGTGTAAAGTACACGTGGGATTTTGAAGACTTGGTAAAAGATATGTAAAATATCTCAAATTTTATATTGATTACATATTTAAGCAATATTTTAGATACGAGTTAAATAAAATGGCTTAATTTCACCGATTTATCTTTATCTTATATTTTAATGTGGCTACTAGAAAATCACGAATTACATATGCGACTCACATTTCTAGTGGACAGCACTGTTACAGACCGAAGCTCACAGAAGCTAAGCAATTTGCCTAAGGTCACACAGCTAATGTGAAGCAAAGTCCGGATTTAGGCAGTTTGTTCACCGCGCGGGGCCTCGGGCTTTTTAAACTGTAGAATGGGGATAATGGTAACACCTCTCTAATTAGCGTCCTCGGGAAGCTACATTTCCTCGTGGAAGCGCCAAGCATATGCAGGCATCTCTTTACAAGCGCCCTCTATGGAAAGGCACTTCCACCTCACCTGTAAAAGAGAGAGAACACCCGTTTTATAGTGTCGGGAAGGCACTCCCCCTCCCATCCTGGGCACTGCTGCTTCCCATCCCACTTTACCTGGCTTCATTTTTCTGCCAGCTGCCAAGTCATTTAGGGACGCCCATAATCATCACGTAGCCTGCACCTGACATGACCTTTCAGGCCTTCCCGTCCCATGCTCTCTGTTCAGGCCTGTGTGTATGAAACGGTCTTCTGCTCACCGCTTTGGTTCCCCCATCTCCTGGTTGTCAGGCGCCCCGGGTTGGACGCGGCGTGGCGGCAGGAAGGGTGCCCGGCCGTCTCTAGTCCCCAGCAGAGGACGAGGGGCGTCCAGTCCAGTTTCAGGCAGCCGAGGGCAAGGCAAAGAAAACTAAGCGAAGAGCAAGTTAGGCTTGTAACGTGAAAGTAGTCCTTGGAGATACGTTACGAAAAGCCGCTCTTCGGGAACATTCGGGCGTAAAAGTTAAGGAAGGCCGTTTACCATCACAACCTACTAGCAGGGGTGTAGTGGTGGTTCGGTCCCAAAGTAGACCGTGAGAGACACAGCCGAAGTAACTACGATTATCTTCCGTTTCAAACCACAGTTATTTCCCCCGGGGGGGTGCACCGTTCCCGGAGGTACTGCAATACCGGGTCGATGCGCGGAGTGGACGGAGCAAGCTCCTATTCCATCTCCCTGCTCCAAAAATACATTTAATATAATGTCCTCGGATAGAGGACGTATCAGATATTAAACTGATAAGAACAGATACTACACTTGATCTTAGCCAAAAGGCCGAGAAGCGATACCCGCTGCTCGCGCCTACCCGGTACCCTGCTCCTTCCACCCATATTTAAGTCACGGTGAGCAGTGGCACCATCAAGCGAAGCCTCATCGCCACAGCATCTTGACACATGTGTAGAATACATTAGACCCCGTGAGGATTTCTTTTCAATTCCCTACGTTTTTCAGTGAATTTTTATATCCGCTTGGCACGGTGGCTAACGGGCCGACCCTAATTTGCATGCCCCGCCTTTCCCACGCGGGCAGGCCTACCAGCGCGGGTCCGTTACCCCCCCCCCCCCCTTGGAACGACCTCTGCGCGCATGAGCGGAAACTGGGCTGCGGACGAGCTCCTCGTGCCTGCCGGTTCTCGCGAAATGACGGAACCGAGGGAATCTGGGCGCCTCCCAGCCGAGCGGTCGGTAGACCGGAGTTGGAACAGGGGGGTCCTAGTTCCCAAGGAAGCCCTCGGGTCGTCGCTGTGAAGACACAGGGGGTGCCCCGGGACTCGCTCGGTCCAGGCCCAGGACTCGGCCGGGAAGCGCCCGTCCGGGGTCGCCTGGCGGGGGCTGCAGAGAAAAAAGCTGGTAGCGGAGGTCCGGCCCCGCCAGGGCCGACTCCCTCCCTGGGCCTCAGGAGCCCGCTCCACCCTGTCGGCGGGGGGCTTGAGCAAACTCCTTCGCCTCCCCAGCCTTAGTGTCCCCATAGGAGAAGCGGGATCCTTAATGCCCACCTTGGGGGATTGAGGGAGCCTACACGGAGCTCATGAGGCCACCTTGGTTTAGTCGTCTACAGTGTGCATCCTAGTGTGCCGACCAGGTTCCGGGGAAGTTTCAGTGTGGGCTGTGGCACTGAAACGGATGAGCCCGTGTTGCATTGCATTGCGTTGCAAATAGGAAAGAATTATCGGTCGGGCCAGGCTTTGTGCTAAGTGCTTGCCTCGCGTCACACTTGCAAAGGTGACCTAACAGGTGGGGTAGCTGAGACCGAGAGGTCAAGCAACTTGCCCCAAACCACACACATGGTTAGGGGAAGAGGCCAAATCCGCCCATGAAGCCGAGAGCGCGGGGCCTAGAAAAAGGCACCAAAAGAAAGAAAATGTTCTTGTTTGTGTGTCCGGCTCACTAGGAGGAACAAGTGTTGCTGAGCCTGCCGCACAAGCCCTGTGCCTGCGGAGACGGGAACCAAGCCGCCGTCTGGGCGGCCGCTAGGAGCGCAGACTTGGAAGACCTGGGCCCTGACCCCCGTGAACCTCAGGAACCCCGTGGCCCGGTACTGGACTCGGCCTCCTCGCTTCACCCTCTGCCTGCGACAGGTCATCTGTAAATCGGAGAGAATGACTTGAGAAATTAATAGACGTCATTATTAGGAATAACGAGACACGGCCGGCATACCCTGTGCCTGCAGGAACCAAGCGCGAGGGAAAAGAGCTCAGGCAGGTCACTTCTCTCTCCGCAGCTTAGCCTCTTCGTCTCGATCCGGAAAACGGGAACCTTAGCGGCTGGCGTGCAGCCCTGTGCTCAGCCTTCCCTCAGCCACCCAGGGCCCCTGTTCTCCGCTGCCTGGCACATTGTACTCCGTGGCACCCAATATCGCGTACTCTTACTTGTCTGCTGCCTTTTAGCCTAATAGCCGGTAAGCTCCGGAGCAGGGACCTTTTTCTCTCTTGTCCACGTTTATACCTCCAGGGCTCAGATCAGGGCCTGGCATATTACTAGACGCTTACTATTTTCGGGGGGGTGTTGTTGGGTTAATGAATAAATAAGTATTAAGTAATGCGATTTGTGCGTGTGGAAAGCGAGTAGCACACCTCCCGGCTGGTGGTAATGATGACGACCCTCTGCGTTTCTCGGCGTTTCGTTGGTTCCCTTTCTGCTCACTGCCACGTTTATCGGGCCATCTTGTCGTGCTCGCTGATTCAGTTTCTCAGGTATTTTGATCCTTGGAGGGAGGAGGTGCCTTCCTTCGGTTGCAGACATGCGGGCTCCGTGGTTGCAAAGGAGCAGCTCCTGCTCTAAAGTCGTGATTGAACGTTCTGATTTGTGCACCGGCTTCTCGTGACTTTGGTGAGTGAGCCAGACCCCCTCGGCCCGCTCACCCCAGCCAGAGTCTTAACACTTCCAAAGGCCAAAACTCAAAACGTCAGAGTTGGGAGAAAGGAAAGGTTAATTGAGCCAGAAGGCGCCAACTGAGAAGATGGGAGACCTAATGGTGCCTCGAATCCATCTTCAGCTGACATATGAAATTAAGTAATAACTACACAGATATAATATTTCCCATCCCTTCCTCCCTTCCCCCACTCACTCATTCAGTCCATAACACCCACTGAATTAGAACGTGCATTTTATAAGTCATGATTGAACGTTCCGATTCTCGCACCAGCTCCTTGTGACTTTGGTGAATGTGAGTCAGGCCCCTTTAGCCAGCTCACATCAACGGGCACAGACCAAAGTGCTTGCAAACATTAGGGCAACACCAGAGCCTGGCTGCCTGGTGAGCTCCTGTCCAGGCGTCCTATGGTCTCACTATGGACCCGGTTACCGTCAATGCCAGGGAGTTGGGAATGATCAACCAAGGGCTGTGACTTGAGCACAACTAGCCTTCTCAGCCAGTGTCTGTTGCCCAGTCTCACCCAGCCATCGTGCTGTCAAACTTGATGGTATCCCATGGTATCTCTTAGTGTGAGCAAGCTTGTGCATCTTCTCACAGGCTGAAGATCCACTACTCTTTTCTTGCTGTGAATTGCGTGTTCCTGTCTTTTGCCCGATGTCCTTTGAATCGTGGATCATTTTGCATTCTATCTCTGTCCCACTTTGTGTGTCCTGGTATATGAGTTCAGGGATAGAGCTTTTTTTCTGGATGGCTGCCCAGTTGTCCCAGCATCATATATAGAATAGCCCATCAGTTTCAGATGCCACCTCTATCATGTAAAAATTCTATATTTAAATATGTATATGTATATTTAGACCTATTTCTGGGCTTTTTTTATATATATATAAAAATCTGATAGCCTGCCTTTTATCTTTTTTTATATCTTTATTGATTTCAGAACGATGAAGGGGGAGGGAGAGAGAGAGATAGAAACATCAATGATGAGAGTCATTGATCAGCTGCCTCCTGCACGTCCCCAACTGAGGATTGAGCCCACAACCCAGCCATGTGCCCTGACCCAGAATCGAACCACGATCTCCTGGATCCTAGGTTGATGTTCAACCACTGAGCCACGCCCGGCTGGGCAGCCTGGCTTTTAAAAAATTTTTTGATTCAACCTGTTCTTCACATATACACTGTGCCCACCACTGTGTGGGTCCTGGGATCACACAGCTGAACATGACCTTGTCCCTGTGGTCAGCAAGGGACATCTGCCATGCTTCTCCATTCCTCTTCCGACTGCCACTCAACCACACCCACTACGCACAACGCTGCTGGGGAAGCCTGTGCACAACCAGAGACTGCCTGCCTGCCCTGGCCAAGGCTGCCAACTCCAGGCGCTCCTAAGTGTTCCATTCTTGGGCATCAGAGGGCCGCTGGGTGCTTTGCCAGCAGGGGAGGGCAGCCTCTTCAAGTCTAGGCCCACTCTGTTTCCCTCACCCTGCAGCAGTCCTGCCTTCTCAGTTTTCACCCTGTCCTCTTGGACAGCTCCATCAGGTTCTTTTCATCACATCTATTTTCACAACTAATTGAAGAGACCTTGTTGGAGAGAGATACCATTTTGTTTTCTAGAAATTCTCTCCCTTCTCTCTGACCCTTTCCTCCTCAGTTGTTCTCTCTCTCACCCTCTCCTTTTCCCTGGTTACAAAACAAAAGCATTCACTTCAAAAGTCTACACTTCTATGGCCAGCAACAGAATTAGGTCAGTCTGTGTGACTGCAGTAGGGAGGAGACTTTTTTCTAGCAACAGCCAGCAAAGTTAGGGTTACATGTGCCCTGTTTTTAAAAGGATTCAAGGTGGGACATTCTGCCACAGCCCAGCTGCTTAAAGTGTGGTATTGACAAGCAGCACTGGCATCACCTAGGAGCATTTTACAAACACAGAACCATGGGTCTCAGACCTACTGATCCAGAATCTGATTTTTAACAAAACTCCCCTAGAGTGTACATGCATATTAAAGTTTGAGAAGTGTTCTGCTACAGGACTTGATGACGGAAGGAGTGAGCCTGAGGGAGAAGCAGCAAATATATTTTTCAGGATCTCAACTCCCACTACCAATAGATGAAACCCAATTTCTCACCACTCTTTTCTCACCCCTACCTCCTAAATCCCTGCAGAGTCTGCAAAGCAGTTTCTAGAATCTTCTGGTGGTGAGAGACAGAGAAAAGGAAGGCTCCTATAACACATGAGCTAAACATCCTCCAGTGAGGATCGAGAAAGGGGAGAGCACAATCTTGGCATGTTCACAAAACCCCTCCTCTGGCATGAGGACCGGCTCAGAGGGCTGGGAACATTTCCCTAAATTCAGCGCAGCCCACCTCCCCCACCCTGCGCTTCCCCACTGGGCCCTGGGCCCTGGTCCCTCTAGGGTAGGAGGAGAATTAGAGGGAAAGGGAGAGGCAGAGACGGAAAGGAGCCCACTTCCTCTGCATATTTAATGACAGGGAAGCTGAGTGCCACTCTCTTCCTCTTACTACCGTTTTTCCACCTAAACGTTTTTAGAATTAGTTTATATGGCGATAAATGTCGAGTGAGAAGCCTCAATATCATCTGCATCTGGAAATCCTTGTCATCTACTGTCACAGATGACACCCCGGGGTGCTAGGAGGAGGGGAAGGAACACGCAAAGGAGGAAAGAGACCCAGCAAGGCCCGGGAGCTGCCAGCAGGCCACAGCCTGGTGTCTACCGTGGGGCCTTCTAACAACCTGCACAGGAAAGGCTCAAACACAGAGTGACCCACCTAAATTCCCACAGCTAGGAGGTGACACGACTAGGATTGAACCTGAATCTGAGTCTTTGACGTCAAAGCCCAAGCTGACCCACTACGCCGGGTGCCTGAATTGACAGGCTCTCTGGGCACCTCTTCTCTGGTTCAGTGGCTGCTCCCTGCACCCTCCCTCCACCACCACAGTGAGGCTGGGGCTGGGTGTGAAGTCCCTTTTTTTAAACCTATACCCTTACCCTGCCCTCAGCCCTGAAGTTAGACTCAGGCTCTGCTGCTTCCAGAAAGATTTATGTCTATAGGTAAAGGCATGTACGGGCAGGAGGTAGGTCAATAGTCTACCCAGACCCTGTCCCCAGAAGCTTCCTGGGCAGTAGGAAATGATCCCCTCCCCTGGCCACTCCACCTACTGGGGACACAAGTCAGGTAGGATGATAAATAATACCAACCTGTAGCTCAACTCTGTACTTCCTCTTGGACATTTCTCATCCGTTAATCCGTTTGTTACCAAGAAGGTAACAAGTAATATCCTTCTGGTTCTGCAGGCAAGGAAACAAGCCCAGAGAGGGTAGGGAGGGTCTGCAGGCTGAGGGGAAGAGCTAGACTCCAGGCTGGTGCCCTGCATTACACATCCCATGACTAGGGCACTTTCCAGTCAGCCACCTTTCACTTCATGGGGCTCAGGTCCATGAGAGTCACCTGGATTTTGTATTTTCTTTCCTCCTGACTCAGCACAGGGGAAGAGAAGGAAGACTGAGGGAAAGATAACTCCAGAAACACTTGGGGGAAGGCGGGCAGCAGAGGGCCAGATGAAGATGCTGGAATCTTAGCAAGGCTGGGAGAAAGAAACCAGAGAGAAAAGCCAGCTGACTTCAGGATTGTCCCAGGGACCGCTGGAGACTCACAGCTAATGGAGGAAGGTGTCTTCTACCTGGTCAGGGCCCTGGAAAGACAGGTACATTACAGATGTTCCCGAGGAGGCTTGGGAAAAACACCTCCCTCCTCCCCAAGGCAGGGGGTCCTGCCCAATTGTCCTGGTAATGGCCACATTGTGAGGTGGTTCTGGTGACAGGCAGTGGGGTTGGGGTGAGAGAGGCAACAGAGGTGGTGGGGGCAGTGGCAACACCTTGGGCTCTGCCTGCCCCATCCCCTGCCTGGGGCCTCCTGGCGCCCCTACCATCATGGGCAGTGCTTACCACTGGGAGGCCCGCCGTCTGCAGATGGCTTTGGACCGGAGGAAGTGGCTGATGACCCAGCAAGAACAGCAACAGCAAGAGAAGGTGCATGAGAGGGGTCAGTTCATCAGGGGCCTTCCAGGGTTAGGACAGCGATAGGGAGGGGAAACAGACCCTCGGGAGCTGTCTATTGTCCTGTGAACGTTGTTTAGCTGAGGATAGGAAGAAAGCAAGGTCCTTTGGTGTTCTCTTGGGGGTGTGTGTGTGTGTGTGTGTGTGTGTGTGTGTGTGTGTGTGTATTGGAGGACTGAGGGAGCTCAAGCCTGGGAGGTTTTGTTTTGTTTTGTAAATATCTTTATTGATTTCAGAGAGAGGAAGGGGGAGGGAGAGAGATATAGAAATATCAATGATGAGAGAGTCATTGATCGGCTGCCTCCTGCACGCCCCCGACTAGGGATCGAGCCCACAACCTGGGCATGTGCCCTGACCGGGAATCGAACCGCGATCTCCTGGATCCTAGGGCGATGCTCAACTGCTGAGCCACGCCTGGCCAGGCAGCCTGGGAGGGTTTTTTTGCTGCTTTTTAAAAAATATATCTTTATTGATTTCAGAGAGAGGAAAGGAGAGGGAGAGAGATAAAAACATCAATGATGAGAGAGTCATTGATGGAGCCCGCAACCCGGGCATGTGCCCTGACCAGGTACGGAACCCCGATCTCCTGGATCCTAGGTCGATGTTCAACCGCTGAGCCACGCCTAGCCAGGCGGCCTGGGAGGTTTTAAAGCTGTGTTGCCCAATAAGGTGGCCACCAACCTGTGTGCTATCGAGCCCTTGAGATGTGGCCAATGAGACTGAGAAACTGAATTTAAAATGTTATACATGCTTAATTCATTTAAATATAAAATTTAAAACAAATACTCAGTTTACATATTAGAAAACTTTATGTTTGGAATAACTTAGATATGTGAACCTACTTTTTCAACTGGAAATTTGATGAAATCTAAATCGAAATTCTTTTGGCTGAAATGTCATGTCCCAAATAAGATGTGCTATTAAGTGTAAAATGCATGCTAGGTTTTGAAGACTTAATACAAAAACAGAAAATGTAAATCATGTAATATTTTCATATTGATTACCAGTTTGATGGATTGGGTTAAATAAAGTATATTATTAAAATTAGCTTAATGTGTTTCTTTTTACTCTTTATGTGGCTAGTAGAAAATTTAAAATTCCACGGGCACGTTAGGTTTCTATGGGACAGCGGTGTTTCAAAGTGTCTGCATGAAATTATTCTCTCTCCTCCTGTACTGCAAACTGTTCTTCAATGCACAGCTCCCAAGCTAGGAGGTAGATGCTCAGAGACCCATTATCCTGCGGAGGGGCTGTGCCAGGGGGTACTGTCACCAGAGAAGCAGCTTTTGGGTGCTGTGGTAGGTGAAGGGACTTAGCCTCAGCCTCCCACTCCAGGGAACAGAGATCCTCGGGGTACCTCTCCCTCTGGATTTGCTTGTCTTGTCCCCCGTGGTGTCTGGCAGATGGGTGACTGGGTGGGAGGAAGGAGGCTGTCACTTGCTGGGGGCTTCTTGCCAGGGACTGGAGAAACTCCAAGAGAAGAAATACCAATCTGAGAAAAAAGCCCAGCCACCTCCGGAGTCACAGCAGCAGCCAAGGCCATCAGCAGCAGCGCAATCGCAGTCACCATCTGCACCACAGCCATCCCAGGCGCAGGCACCGCCTCAGCCAAGGCAACAGAATGCCCAAGACCCTCTTACTCACTACACCTCCAAGCATGATCTCCAGGATCCCCAAAAGCCTGGTCCCCAGCTTGGCTCAGGAGGGACCCCTCAAACTAGAGGGCAACCCAACTACTTTAAGGACAAATTCCAAGGAGGGCAGAAAATGCCTCAAGACCCTGGTAAGTGGGAAGCCTCCCCCCCCCGCCCTATGGTCCAGACTCCACATCTGTTACCCCACTCTCTGTGACTCTCCCCTGCACCCTGGGCTTTTTTGGGGGGCCACTCCTTCTGAGTGTTTTGTGCCAACCTAGCGTGCAAAGAAGGCTTCCAACTTCTGCAGAGGGTGGCTGAGAAGTTGTTAGACCTTCCTCCAGGGGAGGCTGACGGGGGTGAGGGTGGTCAGAGGGTAGAATATGAGTTGTAGGCTTAGCAACAGATATACAGAGCCCTGTGAGGCCTGGAAGAGGGAGTCCCAGTTTCTAGTTGAGAACTTTTAGGGTGAGCTCAGTCTGTGCCCTGCCCCAGGTAGGGTCCACCACCTGTCCCCAGTTACATAATAAAGAGTCCAGCTCTGCCATGTTCTAGTCTTGGAAATTGCCAGATGAGTAACACATGCTTTGTTTCATCATCAGGTGTCAGGAAATCAGACCAACCCGGGTACCCACGATTCACGGTGAGAGTGTGAAAGGCAGGCAGACTGGCTGCGTGTCTGAGTGTGCTAGTGGAGGAGTGGGTGTAGAGTCCAGAGAGCTTCCCTGGCAGGAGCGGGGAAGGGCTGCAGTTACCTCAGTCACTTCTGGATGGATCGTTACCCTGCTGCTTACCCCCTAAAAATGTCTAAATAGGGGCTGTTGCTCAGCACTAAGCATAAGTGGAAGGGTGACAATCTATTTGGAGAGATAGGACAGGTGCCAGAGAAGCAAAATAAGGGGGCTGTTTAAGCGCCGATTGGGGTGGAGGCAGCTGGAGAGGGGGGAAGTCAAGACCTGCAGTCAGTTTGTTGGTCTCAGTCAGGATCACCACTCCCTAGTAGCATGGCTTAATCTCCAGGCCTCAGCTGCCCCCTCCATAAATTAATAACGATAATAGTACCTCCTTCACAGAGGTTTCATGAAGACCGCATGTGGCAATGACAAGAAGGCACCAAAAGCACTTAGCCTGGAGCCTGGCTCATTCCTAGCCCTTTTAGGGTGAGGACTGGGCTATTACATTTCACTTTGATTCCTCTCGCCTCAAAAGGCTTAATGTCCTGAAACCAGCAGGCCAAGAAACTGCTAATTAACCTGTTTTGCCTCCTGTCTCTCCCTCTTCTCAGTCAACGAATTACGTACAGCAGTGGTGATCCAGAGAAAGAGCCCAAGACCCGCCTGGGCATCGGTAAGAAACACATGAGCAAGCCCACCTCTCACCAGGCAGCAACATCTCCGCTCCGAGAGCCACTCCCTCCTGAGCCACTCTAGAACAGGCTAGCCGGGAATAAAGTTACTTCTTCCTGGAAAGAACTGAGACTAGTCGGCTCTGTGACCCTGGGATGAAGGGAAGGGGGCAGGAAGACCCATGAAGGGGGTGGAGAGGGCAAGAGAAGAAAGTGGAAGGCAACTGCATGCGTCTCCAGGCAAAGCCAGTGGGAGAACTGGCCTTAGACTCCCAAGTCTCCAGCTGCTGGCCCTTTTCTTTAGCAATGACAGTTCTGGCTCACAGGCGCCGTCACCCCTTCCTCCTAGCCGATGCTTACTGAGCCACAGCTGGGGAAGGAGGGGTTGCCTCCCACCAGAGCAGGCCTGGGCAGCAGTAGGAAGAGGTGGCAGACAGGGAGGGAGGGCCCCCCCAGTCCAGTGTAATGCCCAGCCCCCCCCAGTCCAGTGTAATGCCCAGCCCACAGTGGGCACTCAGCTATTGAGTGGATGATGGGAGGCAGGAGTGGAGAGAGAGAGCTCAGAGTAAAGGGAAGCTATAGCCTCAGGCACAGGACACCTGACTCTGGGAAGGGGAGGGGGACTGGTCCACAAAAATCCACAGGCCTCTTCCTTCCTGAGTCTGAGCCCTTCCAAGGAACAGAAACAGCCAAGAGGCTCCAAAGGCCCAGGAGCCTCACCACTTCCTGAAGCTGACATCAGGGTCCTGCAGCCTGGACCCCTCTTCCACCTGGGATCAGAGAGGAGGATGCCTGGGTCCTGTTATTGTGGCCCACACAGCATCACCTTTGTCACACTCCTTCAGTCAGACTAAAGGAGTCCCTCAGTGCAGTGTTTCCTGATGGGAGCGGCTAAGGGCCACATGGGGGAACACAGAACAGGACTACAGCTAGAAGGGATCTTAGAGATATTCAGTGAGAAAGGGAGAGAGCAAGCTCCATAGAAACCATCTCTCAGAAGCCAGAAAGGTAGGACATGTTATCAAGGGGCTCAGGGCCTGGGGAAAAGACCTTGACACCCACTCGGACCCCAAGAAATAGGCTGAGACGGTGTGGCTCAGTGGTTGAGCGTCGATTCATGAACCAGGAGGTCAGGGTACATGCCCGGGTTGCAGGCTTGATCCCCAGTAGGGGGCATGCAGGAGGCAGCCCGATGATTCTCATCATTGATGTTTCTCTCCCTCTTCTTTCCTCTCTCTGAAATCAATTTTAAAGAAACAAAACACACCATATATTTTTAAAAAATGTTTTAAAAAAGAAGCAGGCTGAGAAACCAGCTCCCTTCCCACTCACAGAAGACATTTTTTTAAACATTGTTAAGTATAGTTTATTGGCTACAATATAAAGTCTTTACATTTGGTGATCTACACACAGCAGAAACTCTAGCCTGGCCTTCCTGGCCTTCTGTGCTGTTGCCAGCACCACTTCGACCCTTCTTACCCATGAAAGCGTGGAGACAGCACAACCTCCTTCCTCTCGTTCCCCCAGCCAGCCAGTCACCAGGTTCTGTCACCAGTTGCCCCTCTCCGCCCAACCTCTTCAAGTTCAGTTTTTCCCACCACCTAAGCTCCTCTCTCCACCCGTCTGATAAAAACCTTAGCCACCTTTAGTGAGCAAATACCATTTCTGCTCAGCTAAACAACAGAAACCTCCTCCACTTGGAACCCAGTTTGACCTGGACGACCTGGGGCTTAGCTTCATCTAAACGACAGCAAAGAGGGCTAGACCAGTCCCTACTGATGCGCTGCTCCATACTGTCAATGCCCAAAGGAAAGCAAGGGCCTCTGGGAGCAGGGGGTGGGTCCTGATGCAGCAGAGCCCAGCAGCTTGGCTGCATACTGACAGCTTCACCTCTGCAGGCTTTCAGGGGATAGCAGCTGGGCCCACTGCTTGGCCTGCCTGTGTCGACTTGCATGGGCTCAGGGTTGTGGGCTCACCAGCGGCTAACTCTCCTTCAATAAATAAATACCTTTTAAAATGACTCTGGCTTTGTCTGTTTTTCCTGTGTAGACCCAAGGGGTGCCAGGTGCCTCTCTCCCCTCCCCTCCCCTACTACTTTGTGCCTGCTGTGAAGAAGATAATAACTTTAATGGAGAGAAGAAGCTTGAGCTGGAGAACTGCTGTCTTCCTAGGAACCAGGACAGTCTTTATCCAGGAAGGATGCAGAGCCGAAGGGCCTTGGCCAATTCAACTGTCACACTGGCCGGGGACAAGTTACCAGGAGACAAGCTGACCATCACTTTGTCACATGACCAAAGCAGGAAGGCACAGGAGAGCAACTATGTGCCATAAAAGACCCTGGGGACAGCACTGAATGTTCCCCAAGTCACTTCCCCACCCATCACTAGGTGGAGAGCTGGAAAAGAATTCATATTTTTAAAGCCAGATAAGATTAAAGCTTTCTCCACTTTCAGGCAGGAGGAAGGCCAGACCTGAGGAGCTGGGCAACTAAGGTGCTCAGGACAGAAAGGGCAGGGGCCACTCCAGACTCTAAGGTTAGAGTCCAAGGAAACATCAGGCCAGATTTTCCTCAGGACAGGTCAAGGGGAAACTCTGGTGGCAGCCCCTAGAAGAACCAGGCTTGTGCACCTGTGCAAATCAGAGAGCTTCCTGCGCTTAGGGTATGGGGGGGGGGGGGGGGGAACGTATGATAAAGCAGTGTTTTTCCTTTGGCAAAGTCACCATAGTCCTTCCTTGGGCACCACGGAGTTGTGAGACATACAGACCAGGCTGGCAGGTGCCTGGAGTTTGGGGACAGCAGACAGGTCACGTCGGGTGAGGGACCAGCACGTGGGGCACTGATTTGTTTCCCCGGCAGTCCACATATTCATAGCTCTGGAAGACCAGCTGCTCTGAATGGCTTAGGTAGGTGCAGGTCAAGGTGCCCCTGGAGAGGAAACAGGCTTTGTTGCTAGGTCTGCGAGGTAGAGGAGGGCTCTGGCCCTGCCCCGCTGTCTGAGGATGGTGACTGGCTCCCTCAGATACTGCCCCCCTTTTTTGTTCCCCACTTTGCTAAGGTGTCTGGGATTGCTGCCCCACCTGTGTTGCAGACAGCTCTGTGGCTGTCACACTAATAGCTTAGGAGCAAGGTGGGACCTAGAGGAGGGGCTGGGCCTGCCCTTCCCAAGAACTAACATTCATGGGCTCAGCTGGGATGGCTCTCCTCCCACATGGCGGGGCTGAGGAGAGGCTGGATTCAGAAGGGAGAGGGGATACCAGGGCTCCAAGCCCTACTTACTGGATATGTAAAAGCACATGGTGGACTTTGATTTTCAGCCAGCTACAGATTTTGCTGAGAGATTGAGAGAGAGAAACACATTGGACCACGTTTCACACTGAGGGGCCTATCAGAAGGCTTAAAGATCTGCAGATCCCAGCCTTGTCACCTCCTGGGCCCCTTTCCATCAGGGGCTCCAAATGCCACTCTACCCCTCACCCCCCTCTGTCTAAGGTGAGTATATCACCGTTGCTGCAATATCACTTCTCCAATCCTCACCGGCTTGGCCCAGGCACATGCTGGCCCCTCCCTCAGCAGAAAACTACATTTAGCCTTCTCAGCAATTCAGGCTGAAGAGCCCAAGGTCACATATTGTAAGGATTAACCACATTCTAGCCTGTTTCTCATTCCAACCTAGATCCAAACAGGCAGAGGCTGGGGACCCTGAACCCTCACACAGCTGCAGCCTCAGCCATGAGAGCGGGCCAAATGCTAGCTGCAGGGTTTGCTAAGCAATCAGGAAACCTGGTGGGAATTAAAGCCGGGTTTCCAACCGGAAAAGAGGCCGAGAGAGAAGAAATCAAGGGATACTCACTATGTGTTTTCATCCCAGATCCTGTTGGCTACTTCATAAAACATCTGTCGACCAAATGGGCACAGGATTGAGCCCCAACTCCAGCCACTGCCCTCTTCCCGCCACCACAGACATCCACACACTTGTGGGCAGGGCTGGCCAGGGAGTGGGAGTCACCTGTTCGCTGGCCAAAGGGCCGATGTGTAGGAGGAGGCTGCTGGAGACCTGCCCCACCACGAGGGACAGGTGCAGAACCTCAATGGTTAGCTGGGTCACAGTGATGGGGTAGTAGTTGCTATTGGAGATGTTCAAGATGTTCTGGGGATGAAGGCAAGGAAAGGGAGGGGTAAGCGTGGCCATCCTTGGAAAGAAGTGAAACAGTTTTAAAACCCCCAGCCTGCCTGAGCCCCACCCCCAATACGGGCCTCAGCTGCTGAGGATCAGAGCCAGGAGCCCCTTGCAGGGGCTCTTAATAGTGAGGAGTCACTTTAACAAAACCATTAAGCTGGCTCAGGATCCAGCCTCACCCTGCCCACCCAGGGAGTCTCAGGCACAGCTCCCCACCCCCATTACACCCTGTGATTTATTTCTTGGGCCCGGATTCTGACCCCTCACTGTGGGGAGTTCCAATCCTACACCACCTGTTATGGGACTCAGGGCTGCCCCTACTTCTCCCCAGGTTTCTAACACCCTTTGCGTGCTCAGGGTCACAACACTGGACGAGGGCTATGGAGAAGTATTGCTGGGAAGGTAGGGGTCAGAGTCCAGAGGCCCAGGCGCCCACCCACCGTTATGTTGAGGTGGATATCAGCCTCGTCGAAGGCCACAGTGGAGGAGTTGAGGCCTGCAGGCTGCACGGAGATGGACCGCGGAAACAGGAAAAACATGAGGAGGGAGGAGGTCACCAGGCAGATGAACACTGCCAGGAACACAGAGAGCTTCCTGTGGGAAAGCAGGGCCCAAGGTAGAGGAGTGAAGTGTGAACACCACGGAAACTCAGGCAGGGGGCACTCAGACACTCCTCTCTGTATACAGGGCTCTCCTCTCCACCCTGCCCCACCAAATGTATTCAGCCCCCCCCCCCCCCCGATGTGAAGGACCAGCCTACATACACCTAGATGTGGCCCAGAGCAGGTAGGAGCACAGGACTGGGTGGCAGACTTGGCTTCCATTCCCAGCTTTCTGTACCCACTGGTCCAGTAACTCTGGAGCAACCCTAAGCCTCAGTTTTCTTGCCTATAAAATGGGAGATAATTGTATCTATCTCATAGAATTTGATATAGGCTAATGCATAAAAAAAATCACTAATCCAAGGTCCTGGCACATAGCTAAAGCTCAACAAATGCTATTAAAAAAAAAAAAAAAAAAAGGCTATTACCACTGGAAAAAGTCAGTCCACACGAATTTTGAGAGTTCTGAATATTCAGAACAGGGCATCATCTGTGCATCTAATTCAAAATTGAGACGTGCATTAAAGAGACAGCACCTTGTAAGTATCTCATGATGGGCAATGCTAGATTTAGATTCTGGTGTAGTGGTGGAGAAGGCTGGGTGCTGGCTCCCAGACTGAAGCTGAGGACCTTGGGAGGAAGTTGTAGGGATCCATGTCAAATGGACCCAGGTGATAGGGTCATGACCCCCAACCCCAGCCCAGAGAAACTCAGGGCTGCCTCTAAGGTTCTGAAGTGTCTCAGACCAGGGAGCAACTGGTTTTCTATCTCTCTTGGGAAGAGCACAAGCAGGTCTGAACTGCTACAGCAAGGGAAGCTCTTAGGAAAAATAACTTCCCCAAACCAGTTGCAGCCAGGGCCCCTCCCTCCCTCCTGGAAGGACTCTCAGAGTCAAGAGGTCCCCTCTGTCTTCACAAGGGAACCATGCTTCTTGGGGGCAGTGATGCTGAGGAGGGCACCAAGTGGCTTCAGGTAGCTATGCCCTGGGTTTCTTAAATCAGGAAAGTCCTCGGAAATGGGGCTAGTACGTCTAAGCCCAGTGGGGCTTGGGCATTTTGGGGGAGACTCAATGAAGAAAAATCGGGGGGAGGCAGAATGGGGGAGACAAAGAGGAATAGCCCCCAGGGGAAATGGCCTGTGGAGCTGAGGAGTAGGAAGAGGAGCTTACGTGTGCCTGGGCTTCAGCCTCTGGTCCCCATAGGGGATGAGGGCCACCAGCTGCTTCTCTAGCTCTGTAGAGAAAGAAGTGAGAGGGAGGAACAAGAAGTGTCCATGACAAATGTTTCCTGTGCCAGCCTGCCAGAAATACCCCTCCACCCGACAGAGCAATGTCAAGAGAATGCTGCCTCTGTCCCAGAGCAGGACTGGGGGCACTGGGCTACACTGCCAAAGTTGGCAGCTCAGTTT
Organism: Miniopterus natalensis; assembly: GCF_054644295.1. NCBI lineage: Eukaryota > Metazoa > Chordata > Mammalia > Chiroptera > Miniopteridae > Miniopterus > Miniopterus natalensis. Next base: position 22,573,560 of record NC_142097.1, read on the forward strand.
TGCCATCTCTAGAATGAAAGTGAGATTTTCATAAATAGATGTGAAGAATCTCTGGCATTTCTTCATCAGAGCCTAGCTTCTTCGGAGAAATCATTTGTAACTTCCTGAATCCTAAGGCACACTGTTGCTAAGGGAGCAGAGAGGCTGGAAATGCCCAAGGCTGGGGAGTACAACCGGGACAGGAGGGGTTAGCATCTCCCTGGCCAGCCTTAAACTGGGGGACCAAGAGCTGGGAGACCCAATCCCATTCAAGGAGTCTCAGAGGCGCCTGGCCGGGGGCCAGCTGACCAATAAGAGCTTTTCCTGAATTCAGGCTATTTCCAGAGCTTTGGTCCACTCACCTCGAGGGATCTCCCCACTGCCCTGGCAGGTGGGACAAGTTACAAAGCTGGCACCAGCAGCCCTTTCACAAGGCGCATGGGAAGAAAAAAACGTGCTGCTACCGTTGCTGGCGTATCTGGCAGCCTTGCTGCCAACGGCTGGGTCATGGGGAAGGATGGGCTGGTTTTCACCCTTCTGAGAGTCCAGCTGGGAGAACGTCTCACCCATCGTCCACGGGGCGTTTGCACTAATGAGAAAATAACCAGGTTCAGTGCTAGCTTGTTTTCAGGTTTTAGGTTCTCAAGATTGGCAAGGAGTCCCACCACAATTTCAGCCAGTTCAAGCCTAAACGAGCTAGGGTATGGAAAATCGAGCAGTTACACTGGACTTGGGTCAGAAATCTCAATGCATTTCAATTCCTTTCATTATTGTAGATGAGCTCAATCTGCCTACAGGAGGGAAAAGAAAAGCAGAAGTTATTTCACTTTAAGGGACTTCCATAAGTGAATAGCAGAGCACTTATTTTTTCCTGTGAAAGTTGCTGAGCAGTCATTCACTTCAGGGGAAGTAAGTTGGATAGGGCAGGGGACAGCAGTCAGTAGAGTCCCTTCTTCCTATGCAGCAAGATGACTCTGAAGAGGTCTCCAGAGCACCCTGGCAGAAATGCCTGAGGTCACCCAGCCTGGGTGTGGGAGGGAAACTTCCATTCCTGAGCCTGGGCAGGCGCAGGCTTTAATAGGAAGGCAAGGATTCTCTGAAACAAGAGAAAGGATGCTAGACTGGTCCCAGGTGAGGCTAAGAACCTACAACAATCCTGGAAGGAAGAATAAACCTCCTCCGCACTACTGAGGTGGGGTAGGAAAGAATCCCTGGGGGCGGGCAGCAGCAAAGTCAGCATCTGTCCTTCACTAGGAAAGGCCAAGGCTAAACCCAGGGTCTTCCCCCCAACCTCAAGAGTGGTGGCAGAGTGAGCGGGTAAAGTGAGCCGCACTCAGACCTTCCTGGGCTAAAGTAAAGGGAGCCTCACCTGGCTCACGTCTGGGATCCAGGGCTCCTCTGAGCTGCAAAAACAGATTTGGGATTGCGTCTGTGAGGAACAGGGCCTGCAGGGCGGGGCCGTCCGAGGAGCCACGGCTGGGGCCCCGCTAGGGCAACCGGGCCCCCTCAACAGACCTGGGGGACCCAGTGCACCGCGTTGGAGGGAGTGGGAAGCGACGGCCCTGGCCTCCCCGGAGGGCAAGCTGCTTCCCGCACTACTCTGGGGCGGGCCGTAGGCCTGGGTTGGGGTAAGGGGGAGGGTGGCGGGTAGGAGCAGACGGAGAGGCTGGAATTCCACTGAGGGGGATTTCACGTCCCACCAGACACCCGGAGAGGCCGTTAGTCGAGTCTGGTAGCCGCGTGTGCCTGTGTTGGGCTGGGAGGCACGGAAGGTGCCGTGGCCCTTACCTCCCAGAGAAAGGGCCCCATGAGCGCCTTACCCCCGGGCTACACAGCGACAGAAACGGCTGCAAGCGGAATCGAAAGTGCGGGAGCTAGGGGCTCGCCTCAAGCTTTGACTGGGGGCCTTGGGGAGCTCCGCCCCCGCCCGCCCCCGCCCCCAGCAGGGCCCGCCCCTCTCGCCAAGGCGGCCAGAGACGCTCTCCGCTCGTCAAGGGTCACTCGGGGCCACGACGCGGCTTCTACAAGGACCAGCAAATCCAGGTAGGACTTTCAAAGAACCTTTATTTCACCATTTCTTCAGCAGTTATGTACAAGTACAATGGGCGGACGACCGGACCCGAAAGCCCTCCTGGACCCCTAAAATACGACTCAGATGATCAAGACAGGTGCCGCCCGCACATCAACCCAATTAGTTACACACACTCTGCCGCTCAGCCTCTACCCAGAAGCCCCGACAAAAACGTTTTAAATAATGAACAGCCTGGTTGGCCTGCAATCTGACTCCTGGCTTATTAATTAGCATCCGACAGTTATACTGTAAATAAACATCATCATTATGTTAAAGTAATTTATTATAAACACCAACCAGGTTAAATAATACTATTTTATTATCCTTCCTTCCTTTGGGCTGGGGTGAGATTCTTCTTGAAATCATTTTCATGAATATATCTTTTAGTGTTTTTGGTAACGTCTTTCTTCATCAATCGTATCCAAGACTCTTCTGTAAACACCACCAACCAGGTTAAATAATACTATTTTACTATCCTTCCCCAGCTTGGCGCTGGGGTGAGATTCTTCTTGAAGTCATTTTCATGAATATATCTTTTAGTGTTTTTTGGTAACAATTGTATCCAAGACCCATTTCTGTAAACAAAGTGAGGACCTGCACCCCTGGAAGCAAGCTCTTCTCCACTCATCCTGGAGTTAAACCAAAACTTTTTCAGTGTTTGCCTCCATTCAAGTTTTGCAAACCAGACTCTTCTTTCTGTTCTAGACTCTCTAGGGCTAGGTACCCTTGAATAGATTTCAAACATCCAAGAAGTCATCAGGATTTCCTATGCCTCATGCACACTCATTACCCACCACTGAACCTGGCCGAGATTAACACAGGAGCCTGCCTTTCACTTTTTACAGTTCTATCCCCTACCCCAACTCTACTGCAAATAAGATTTGCCCTGACATAAGAAAAAAAGTAACTGTTAAATTTACCTTCCCTTTAACAGAAGAATTTTTTTCCTTCCTCTATAGGATTAGCAAAATATTTTACACTACCTAATTTTTTCCCCCTTAAATAAAAGAAAACTATGCAAAATTACTATTATAAACACTGCTCAAAAGGTGCTGGTGGTTTAATTAGCACGCTCCCCTCTCCTTTCACTGAAGTGCAGAGACCCAGAAAGTAGATATTCTTAAATTCATCAGTGGGCTAAACAGTGCCAATTGTTAAGTCTCACAGGAAATGACTTTCTCCTTGAGAAAGGAAGAGTAACTAACATTCCTATCATGCTCTGGGTATTATTTTAATACCACATTGCTATGAGGCTTGGGGTAGGGTAGAGAAATTATGAGTACTTCTTGAAAACAACTTTCAGGGTTTCTTTTAAGAACTGACAATTAACATATAACCCCATAAAAACATCCACATTAACCAACAAAAATACTCAACTTCAATACAAGCAAAAAGAAAAATGGTATAGGAAGTTCAAGTTATACTCTTCAACGCACTAAAATGGAGAAAGGAGTTTTATCCAAATCAACTGAAAAGCTCTCTTACTACTATTCAGTCAATGTCTAAAGCAAAAATTTACGTTTTGGTCTTTGATTTGCTCCAAAAAATACTGTAATACTGGTATTGTCTTGACAATTCAATGATGGGCTCTATACATATTCATTAGATTAAAAAATAAGCAAGGGCTTCTGCCCCACACCCCAATGACAGTAAAAATCATCTCTGAGCAGCAGGCAAAGTTATTTAATATATGGTGACTCCTCAATAGCGGTGGCTGTACCAGTCGTTGTTGTTGACCTGAAGAAGTTCTGTCACAACCTGCAGGATGTTGTAATTGTGTTTCTTCAGCAGCCTCAGGTTCAGCTGCCTGTCACAGAATCCCATTTCAAAGAGATGGGCCATCAGGGCTGCTGTCTGATCTTCAGAAACTATTGGCTGTGCAGAGTCAAAAAATCAGAACAACATCTGTAATACTTTCAACAATAAAGATAAATTAAAAAGAAAGAAAATGTTTAGGAAAAGCAGACCATTTCCTGTATAATTTACAGGTTTATCTTGTCATACTATTTATTAAAAATATTAGGTAGATGCAAGGGCATGGCACTCCTATCCACCTGATCCTAATAGGGCATCTGAGGGGGAAGAATGGGGAAGGCCCTTTTTGGGATTAGGTATGGCTTGTACCCCAAATCTGGCAACTAATGAATTGTCCTTAGAACTAGGAGGAGAATGCTTCAGAGGGGACTTTCAGAAGGAAGTATTCTTTGGCCAGATGAAGGAAAAGATGCAAACTCTGAAAGCTCTACGAAAATAAAGGTAATCTTGAGGATGGGACAAGTATAAGCAAGAGATGACTAGTATGGGAAATTTAGTCAGATATATGCAAAAGAGCTGGATAAAAAAATTGCTTGGAAAATTACATCCTAGATGACCTTCTGGGTTCCTTTTTTCTTTTTTTTAAAGACTAGAAGTGATCCAGGTAAGAGGGGGCTAACATTCATTTACTCCTTCTTTGAGCCAAATTCTGTGGTGGACATAACCTTCTTAAATCCTCCTAACACTTAGAATACCCTGACTCTTACCATTTATTTACTGTGTGGAGTATCAATTCCCTCATTTATGAAAATGGAGTTAAAGAATACTTCCGATTTTGTAGGGATGAGAAGATTAAGATGAGAAGGTGTGTAAATATGTTGAGCGCAGTCTCTGCCATGTCCCTCTACACCTAACTCCACTGTTCCCTTCCTCCCTCTTATTTCAGGATAAATTATCCATCCTCCTGGCCAAGTTAATCTTTTCACGTGTACTTTTCTTTGTATCTCATTAACATTACCTCAGAAATCTTTTTTCTATGAACTATCCTCTCTCATCTTGACTGTTAATCTCTTTTGCTACTGGCTAGCCCGCCTTTAAAAATGTTTCCCTCTGATTTATGTATTCTAGCTTTCAGTCTCTTTTCCCCTCTGTAGTACAGCTTTTTAAAGTGAGGCATTTTTGTACTGTAGAAGTCCTTTCCACCTGTTTACATTTTTCTGCAGCATCTGATGCTGCTGGCCATGTCCTCTTCATTAAAACTCCTTTGTTAAGTTCCAGTACAGAACTCTTGCATTTGCCTCTGACTTCCCAGTCTTCTTTGAAGGGGCCCTCCATTCCATGATCCTTAAAGGCTCCTTCTTGCTTTCCCCATTCTTCCCGAAAAATCTGATCCAATCATATCTCCTTCTATAACCTGTATACAAATGACTTTACCTCCAGGCCAAATCTCTCCCATAACCCAGATGTCCATACCCAACTGCACTCTGGATAACTTTACCTGGATGTGCCTCGAGTTCAGCACTACCCTAACTGACCCAATTTTCTTCTCCTCCTGCCCAAATATATTCTTCCTGCATATCGTCTCTTAATGAATGGTACTATTGATTGTTTAAGCCAGAAACTTGGGATTTATCCTTGACGTCTAGTTGTTTAATCAGTTGCCAAGTTCTGCCATTTCTATCTATTTCTCTTCTACCTTTCTTTACCACTTACACATGGATTCTCAAATGGATTTCCCAGCTCCACCAGCTTCCACACTAGAGTGATCTTACTATGAACAAATCTGATCATGTTAATTACTTCCCTAAAACCCTCCAATAGCTCCTCCCACTAGTGTTAAACTCCAAACCACTTAACACAGCATCCTGCTTGCATAGCAAAGGTCTTTTATTTTTCTCAGCCTTCCAGACTCATACTTCCAAATCTTTTTACTGGCTACTCTGTCTACAGTGCCCTCCCTATTTCTTTCCTGGCACTTATTCTGCCCTTTAGATCTTAGTTCAGGCATCACCGACCAGGAAGTCTTCCCGTGCCCTACCCAGGGGCCAACACTGGGCTGAGGTGCTCCATCTGTCAAGAACACTGACAAAGTAGCTTACACTCTACTATAAATTTCTGTTTACCTCACTTGTTTCCCACTATGGGCAGGACTGGGGTCTTATTCACCTGGTGGCACTGGCACTTGGAAGAGCTCCCCACACATAGTAGTTCCTCAACAAACATTAGGTGTTTTCCCCTTCTTCCCTTAAGAAACTTGGCCAAAGTTATACAGCTAGAAAGTGGTGCAACTGTGTGTTAATCAAAGACTAAACCTAAAGCTTATGCTTCCTACAATGTCATGCTACTCTCCAACCCAGACAGATGCCAGTTTTCATTGATGACTTGGATTTGACTCAGGAAAATAAAACATGCACTGACCTGTGCAGTGACTGGTGGTCCAGCAAATAAGGCCTTGTATGCAGAGGCAGCAACTGACAAAGCCCCCTTCACCAGTCCCCCAGCAATGCTGCTCCCATGGTGGTGGTGCCTGTGGAAGAAAACTAAATTATCTCCCTAAAAAACACAAACCATTATCTTTCTACAAGATAATCTAAGCTCTAATCCTTAAAAGCAAATGAGATTTCCTTGAGGAAAAAAAATCAGTCGTAAAAAAGAATATAACTGTTTTCATATGAATTTTATAGCTACAAATCTTGGTTTGCTGTAGGGCCCAGCTCTACTGCTGCAAGACATGGGAACTGCAGAAAACACCACTCTGGTGAGCATGCCAGCGTAGAGTTCCAGCTTAAAATTAATGTGGTCAAGGGCACCTTGGGGTATTAGAAGTCTGTCTGCTCAATTAACACCACAGAGGAGACACCTCCCAAAGGAAATGTGATTTTTATGGACACTGTAGGGAGGAGCCCACCTTGACAATGCTCTGAGATTGGGAGCAGAGAGGCAGGTGTGTCTAAGAAAAAGTTACTAAAATGCACAGTGGGCTTGACCTTCCTGCCTTCTCCTCTGGTACTAAGGTGAGTTGCATCTGAGGGCATTCCTTTCTAGTGTGGAATGTGAAAACTCTTGAACATCAACTTAGGTCTCTGTTCAGTGTTGCTCACAAGTTCTAGAAATAAGAACAAGAAGGAATGATGGCTCTCTTTCTCTGCTCTCTGGACTGGCACATGCTCCGACAGGCTTGTTTAAGCAGAAGCAACACTAGGATATCCACCTGCTTCTGAAGAAGAGGCTGCACAAGGTCCCGTTACCTTGAGTGGTCATAGCTCTTCTGTCTGCTGTTTACAAGTCCTGATGAGCCTCTGGGCTCTAAAAGCAAAAGAGCTGTTGGTTAGATGCAGCATCCATAAGCACCTAGTGTTTCCTACTGCACAGCGAGGCTATTATAGACGCAGGTGGCCACCTCTCTCTTCAATATTTGGGAAACTTTCCAGGTGGTTTAGGGGATAAGGAGAAGCGGTCCAGAATGCAATGCAAGGTAACTATTTACTGAAGCAGAAAAATTAATTCTATAATCCTATCATACTGGCTTATTAGTTCTTAAGTACTTTTAGGTTTCATACTTTGAGGAAGAGGGAGAAGTGACTTCTGTTGTTTTTTAAAAATATATCTTTATTGATTTCATAGAGAGGAAAGGAGAGGGATAGAGAGAGAAACATCAATGATATGAGAGTCATTGATCGGCTGCCTCCTGCATGCCCCCGACTGGGGATCGAGCCTGCAACCCGGGCATGTGCCCTGACCGGGAATCGAACCCTGATCGCCTGGATCCTGGGTCGATGCTCAACCGCTGAGCCACGCCCGGCCGGGCAAGAAGTGACTTTTGAGGATCTACTCCCAACTTCAAGGTGCCATTTCCCTTATTTCGTAGGTACAGAAACAGACCTGCAGGTGTTAAAAACCTGCCAAACCACTGAAAGGTCACACAGAGAGGAAACGTGGAGCTGAGGCTGGAACCTAAACTGGTCGGGCTCCAAAGCCTGTGTTGTTTCTACTACAGCACAATGCCAACCTCTATGAGGTTTATTTAATAAATATTAAGCTAGAGAATAGAAAAGAGTATGAGGGAGGAGCACAGAAAGAGTGAAAGGGCAAGTTTCTAAAAACTGCCAAGAATCACAGTGTGTCTCTTTATACCTGGTTTCCATTAGAAAGGAGCATAGAAAAAGAGATAAAGCTCAGGCTGGTCATTACCTCCTCTGATCTGATCAGGGACTGAAGAAACTTCTGGTATGGTAACTGGTAAATCCACTCCTGGGGAGCCATGATGCTGTGCACAAGGAGGGCTCCTTCAGAAAGACACAATATTGAAAGTAAGTTGAAAGGCACCTGTGGTAATGGTGGGAAACAGTACACAAAGCACAGCAGTCCAAATTCTCTACAGAAGCTTCACATTTCTGATCCAGGTCACATGTCTGAAATTAGGGGTCAGGTGAGAAGGGCTCATTCTCCTTCTGGTTTTCCTCTTCAGCCATAGTCAAGCTAGAAAGACTGGCTTCAGTCTTGTCACTTCCCCTATATCAACTGGTGGTGATAAAGGGAAATGTCTAGCTTCCTGGGAAAATGGTTTAAATTATAGTCCAGGCTCCATTTTCCATCCTATGAGAGAGCAATGACACAGATAGAATCCAGTAGAGAATTAAAATAACTTCTCTCTGGTTTCATAGTATACTCTTTCCGTAACAGATTAAACTTCCTAATTATACTTTGTTGGGTTAATATGAGAATGGGTTTCTGCTGTCTGCCCAAGTCAATAGAACAGGGAGGGAAGGTCTAGGGATGTTTGTGTTTAAAAACTGACTCTCAATGATCAAAACATAAGTAGACAGCTGATACCCAGATAGTTAAGGTAAACTAAAACAAATATTTCTTTGAATCCAGAATCCACAAATACTGGGAAGTACAACTTTTATTCATCTAAATTCAGATTTTACTATGTATGGGAAATAGTCTCTTCCCCTGTTGACAAACAAACAAACAAACAAACAGGTTTTGAGATGAAGTTGGTTCCTCTCTCTTTATTCCACCTCTGAAGAACAGCCCAGCTGAGGGGGGTGTGGATGGTACCTGGGCAGCCGTGGTGGAGGCCCCACCACCTCTGGGGTTAGGGGCACTGTGTCCAGAGTTTGTGAGGTCATGAGGATGTCATTGATGCTGTACCCCTGTGGCTGGTTCTCCCCTCCAGGGGATCTTTCCCCAGCCTCGGCTGGTTCCTGCCCAGCCTCAATTCCAGGCTCGCTTTCAGCCCCTCGCTCCAGGCCTGGCTGTGAGAGGGCAGAGCTGTACATGGAGTCCCCCAGGGGGCGGCTGGTGTCGAAGCACTCAGGCAGGATGATGATGTAGTCCTCTGAAGAAGCAGAGGACTGACTCTGAACTTCATCTTTAAGCTCATCCTCCTCCTCCTCCTCCAGGACAGCTTCTTCCTCAGAGATATGGACCATCTCCTCTCTCTCGTCTCCAAGAGGTCCCTCTTCAGGCAAAGCAAATTTCACTGAAGGATGAAAGCAACCAATTTTAAGGCATAAGCTAAAAGCAGCCTCTGGACCTACCTTTACCAGGTAAAGCCTTGTGGGTCATGAGCTACAATTATGAAAGCCAGAGGAGAGGGGTGACCCAGAGGGAAAGGTTGTTGCTAGAACCATATCACGGCCATATTCTAAGTATGAAGCCTATGCAAAGCTGTACAGAACTGAAACTCATAAAAACTAGATAAGCAGAAACATCCAGGCTTCTCTGAGCAGCTCTAAGACCCATCCCTTGTCCTCTTCATAGAATGTTTAATATACTGAGATAGGGATCAAAGCAAAATGGGCAGGCCAGCCACAGGAGAAGAAAATGTGAGGTGGCGAGTATTGCAGGACTATATGCCTACTTTCCTCCTCTTCTTTAGAAAGCAGTAAGTAGTCATGGCAGGAATTGATAAAACATTGATGAGGGGGGAAGTACCTACAATTCTAGAGATAACTACTGTGAACATTTAAAAAAAAGTTTTGCCCGGCTGGTTGTGGCTCAGCGGTTGAGCATCAACCTAGGACCCAGGAGATCGCGGTTCGATTCCTGGTCAGGGCACATGCAGGGCTGAGGGCTCCATCCACAGTTGGGGGTGTGCAGGAGGCAGCCGATTGATGACTCTCTCATCATTGATGTTTCTTCCTCTCTCTGAAATCAATAAAGATATATTTTTTTAAAATTATAAAAAAAACTTATTTTAGAGAAGAAGGGAGAGAGAAAGAAACATCCATATATGAGCAAAACATTGATCAGCTGCCTCCTGCACACCCCATACTGGGGCTCGAGCCTGCAACCCAGGCATGTGCCTTGACCAGGAATGAGACTGGCAACCTCTTAGTGCACAGAATGATGCCCAACCAACTGAACCACACTAGGTACTACTATGAACATTTTGATGTTAAGTCATTCCAGACTTTTTTGTTATGCATTTATACACAAATGTGTGTGGGAAAATATATGTGTGTGTGCATATATTTTAGACAAAAGTAAAACTACTAATATTTGAAGTTATAGGTCAAAATTCACTTTAATAAAAATGAGATTTTCCCATATAATTTTGATGCACTAGAATTTGAATGTTTGTATAGTCCTTGAAATACATGGTATTGGTTCTACATGGTATTTGGTATTTAGAAATTTCTGTTACAAAGAAATTTACTATAGCAGAATTTAACCTTGAGAAACTTAGTTGACTACCTCTGCTTCTGCCCACTATTTCCTTGACTCCTCTCCTTGGAAAAAGGAGAAAATTCCGCTGCCAATGGGAGTCTCTGCTAAGGAGCTCTGTCAATTTACAGGAAGACTCCTTACTGCAGAATCTAGGCAGCACTACTAAATGCTGTTCCTCTGTGGCCTGCAGCTGTAATTCTGCCCCAGAGAAAGTACAGAAATGAGTTATAGTGGCTGTTTTGTTCCTGAAGCTAATTAAAATGGCCAGGTACAGTACGCAGAGTTTAAAGAAACAAATTCTAACAAAGATCACCCTGCTTCCACTCTCTGTGAAGAGCACTCCTACCTATTCAGGTTTGACAATCACAATTCAGGTACCACCCTGCTGTGGGGGGGAATCAGGACACTCACTGTGCAGGGACTTCTGTCTGCAAGGTGGGTTGTGATCTGGGGCGGCATCCAAGGTAAGAGATCGGATTACAGTCTCACACACGAACTGGGTCCCACTCAGGTCATCTTCTGCCTCCTCCAATGAAGTAATATTCTCAGCCCTCCTCTTTACTGACACTGTGGAATCTGAAAGACATGAGCCTTTTCTATACTTGGTGTTTAAAGTGTTGAGAACCTTTCTCCAGTCATCATGTACCCATGCTGATACTATGCCAAGGAATAGCTGCTATCTGTGCCATGTCAAGGTGAAGAGACTTAAAAATGTGAGATGCTACAGAAAAGCCATTTACATGCTAAGGTAGGGTTAGTAGGGGCTGGGAGGGGGGTTGGTATGTGTAAAAACAGGGTGTGGTATGAAAGGGGAGGATGCAAATACTTTACAAATATTTAACCCCTTACCAGAGAGTGCTTTAAATCCCGCCCCTTCACTCTCTTCCTGTATCTGCCCCAAGCCTGGCTTCTCTATTAAAGGACTGTCATGTGGCAGAGGAGACATGCAGGGAGTCATATCTGGAGAATGAAGAGAGGAGAACCATCAACCAAGAAAAAGCATAACATCATCAACAGTCAGTGTCCAGAAGCAGCAGCTCACAAGCTTCTTGCTTCCTATAGGGCTAAAATAAACCCACATATGCTTCAAGACCTATTGGAAAGAAGCTCTCCAAACTATTAGGTATGTAAGTATCTCTCACAGATGAATCAACGCAGGATGGAACATAAATAGTTGTCTGGTCCGGAAGGCCATGTCCAAGACAGAACCATGATGTAAAGGAACAAAGGGGCACACATCTAGAGAAAAATGGAGATGTGGGTCCCTTTATGGTGGGGAGGCCTTACACAAACTTGTATTGTTGCCTGACATACAAGGAAAAGTGACCCATAGGTGTAGTTTTAATATCACACTGTGGGAGAAATACTTGCCATCTATTTATTCAGAATAAAATACTGCCAGAGTCTGGGCTGTGGTTCCCTTGTGCCTGTTAATAAAATAAACAAGATGGACTGAGTGACATTCTTACCCACAGGGGTGTTGTGGGGCACTCTCTCCAACTCTTGGACAATGTTTATATCCAACAGCTCAAAGGACAGCAGATCCTGGGGAAAAAATAGGCAGTGTTAGGCAGTGCACATTGGGGCCACGTTTTGTCTTCATGGGACCTGCAAGGCTATTGACTGTCACATTACCCAGGTTGAACTCTGTTCAAATTCATGCCTCACCTCCAACAAATGAAAACAAGGAAGAAGAGTTAAGTGGGAACTAGATGTTCAAATAACCAAATGGCAGGAAGGAGAGAAAATGCAGTGGGGGTGAAGAAGAACCAACAGGCAGAAATGAAGAGGCAACTAAAGGGAAGTTGTGGTGAAGAGCAAGACTGAGTTCTCAATTTAAAGAGCAAACATTTAGTTTAGAAGCTTGCTTCCATAGACCTTGCCAATGCATTTAACTGAATCACTGGGCATATCTCTAACTTTCTGGGCACCATCTATGGCTATACCACCTTCTCTTCAAAAAGTTAAGAACTCTTTCCCTAGTGCTTTCTCTCCCTTGCCCCTCAAAGTGCTCAATCTCCCACCTGGGCAGTTAAAAGGTCCACAGATGGGATGTAGAGCTCCCTCTCACTCGCAACATTTTTTGTCTTCTGTGGGCTGCAGGTTCCTGTTCCTTCTGTTTGCTCAGCTGCTTCACTGAGCTGAATTTCTTCTTTAGCCAGAAGAAAAGCTTCCTATAGAGAAAAACCATTTTAGGCCCTTCAACAGAACTCAAAAACTACTGCAAACACCACTGCACCTCACATTTTAACTTATAGAAAGTTGCAAAAATAGTACAGAGTTCACTTATTACCCCCTTCATCTAGCTACCCATAATGACAACATAGGTTAACCATAGTAACAACAGTCAAAACCAGGACATTAATACTGGGTAACTGAATTTAAACAGTAAACACTCTAAAAAAGTGCCTAACTAATACAGAGAAGTTTCCTAAAATAACTGCACCAAGTTACAACTAGGGCAAGACTTCATTAACATTTAGGGAACACACACAAGGGACACTCACTAAGGAGGGATGAATGTTAAGGAGGAAAGCTATCAGTCCAGCAGTTCCACAGGCCAGCCAGACAGCCCTACTTTCCCTAGTGCAGCAAAGAGGCCGGCAACGCATCATTTCGAAGAGATACAAAAGCAGTGAGGGGTGCCTGCACCAGAGCCTAAGACTATACAAACAAAGCCCCCAAGTACTAGGCCCAATATAAGCATATCCATGTTTTGCAGGCAAGGAGAGAAGCTAGCCTTTCCAGATTTCTGAAAGAATGACCAGCTGTGAGTGGGCTCTTTTAGTTTCGGTCACCCCTTCCAACGCTCACCTCTTGCTGGCAGGTGAGACCACCAGCTGTGCTTGAGTTGATCATGCCATTTTCAATGTTATCAGAGCTCTCTGTGGAGCAGAAAGGATCCACTATGATACTGCACCAGACCCGAGGTCCAAACTGTTGGCCTTTGTGAGAAAGACGCCAGTGGGAAGTGTATGTTCCCTCCAAGGCTGGGGCAATGAACTCCACAGACACAATTCCCACATGGCCGGCCTTCAGGCAGGGAACCAAAACATCCTTCTTTTCTGTTGAAGCCATAGTTAGGTTTCCCCACATGAACTTGAGCTGAAATAAGAGTGACAAGAGAAAGTGAGCTTGTCAGCTGGGCACTCTATCGCTTCAAGTTGCGTCACCCCCGCACTTCCGAGGGAGATACCTTTGTGTCTGCACTCCACTTCACGTTTCCTGTATTTTTCATCCTCCAGTGTTTGATAAACTTGGTTCCTGGCTGAAGGTGAGTCCCATCAGGCAAATTCTCATCCACGAATGCTGCGCTGAGGGTTGGCATAACTGGGGCACAGGGCTGCAAAGGGAGCCTGAACAGAAATTCAGATCCTCAGTCACTGCTGCTGAGTGCAATAGCTTCTGAATATCCAACACTGCAGGCTTACACTCTGGCTCTTGAGGATGTATTAATGCATTTGCCTTGTAAGTAATACTAATAACATTTTTTAACAAACAGAAAACAGGTCTGACCCCTGAATTAAAAAGTTACGAGAAGGGTAACTAAAATGGTCTACAAACAAAACTACTAGTCAGGCTCAAAATATTTGCTCCTTTTGCTTCAAATCCAGACTGCCTCCAGCAAAGTTCACACCACCAGTTCTGAGCCTTACTGGTTTCTAGCTTTCTTTTTTTTTTAAACATATCTTTATTGATTTCAGAGAGAGGAAAGGAGAGGGAGAGAGAGAGATAGAAACATCAATGATGAGAGAGTCATTCATTGATCGAGCCCGCAACCGGGCATGTGCCCTGACCGGGAATCAAACCCCAATCGCCTGGATCCTAGGTTGACGCTCAACCGCTGAGCCAAGCCCGGCCGGACTGGTTTCTAGCTTTCTGAAGAAAGCGACAATCACTCAGTCCCTCTTTAAAAATGCTAGGACCAGCCGGGCTGGCATGACTCAGTGGCTGAGCACTGACCTATGAACCAGGAGGTCATGGCTCAATTACTGGTGGGGGGGCGTGCAGGAGGCAGCCGATTAATGACTCCATCTCATCACTGATGTTTCTCTCTCTCTCCCTCTCCCTGAAATAAATAAAAACATATTATATATATATGTTAGGAGCTGCCAATAATTATGACAGAAGTTGGCTGGACCTCAAGTCTTGCCTCCCACCCTGGCCCTGGGCTTACATTAGGGTGTTAGACTGCAGTAGGCTCTCAGGTCGGCCCAAAGGAGACTTGGGGCTCTGGAGTCCATGGATGGAATTCCACAGATGAATCTTCCTGCGGAGTTTAAGCTGCTTTTTAAGTTCCTTGACCTCTGCCTTACGCTGTTTCTTCTCAGCTCTCAACCTTTGCTTTTCTGCTTTAAGAAAGTTCTTGTCAACCTGTTTCTGAAGCCTGTGAGATAACAAATGATAGTCTTAAAAACCTTACAAATCTTGAAGCTATTTTGAGCCACTTGTAGTTTCCATCAGTGTCAGCTTTTAGTTTAGTTTCCTTTTTTTAAAACTGAATTTATTGGGGTGACACTGGTTAATGAAAGTATATAGGCTTCAAGTATATAGTTTAGTTTCTTAACCTCTTTCTATAGTTCTCATTTCCATTTTATAGAAATTGGATAAACTGCACATCAACTAGAAATGAACAGGAAATTAGTAGACTATTTGTAGTTTTGTGATTCACAGCCTATCACCAGAACCAAGAAGCCAAACAGAGAACAACATGTCCCATGTATAAACGGTTTACCTGGCTTGTTCCAGAGCAGCAGGAAGTCGAGGAGTAGAGAACCTTGAGTGAGAGAACGGTTCAGAGGAACCCACGACAGGTCTCCGCAACTTTAGCAGGACATGGTTGGAGTCATGGACATATGGCCCTGATTCACAATCTTCACAGATATTATAGGATGGGCATAGGCTATGGGGGGAAAAGGCACAGTGGGAAGTACCTGGGGTAGGGAGATATGGGACCAAACTTCCATATTTGTTCTATTATCAGCTAAGTGGTAACCTGAGCATGCCTCCCAATCAAGCCATGTCTCAATTTTCCTCATTAATAAAATGAGGAAAATAACATTTAACCTACATCTATTTCAAAGAACAATCTATGGGAAAAAGCAAGATATGAAAGTATTTAGAACAACAGGGAGAAAATTTCTGGTGATCTAATTTTGTTTTAGGGAACATAATTTTGTCTGGTTCCATTAATTCAAATAAATGTCTATCTGAATACAACAATCTGAATAGTTATTCAAATAGTTATTTTTTTCTTGCGGGTGAAGAGTAGCTTGTTTCCAGTTCAGAGCTGCTATATCTGATACTCAGAGATAGAGTACATCCAATGTCCTGTTACCTATCCAGAATGCCAGAAAGGCCTGCTCTACGGTCTACTAATAGCTTTTTATTCCCAAGTTACTGCTTACCTGCACTGGTAGCGCACACCAAAGATCCTCCTTTGGCAGCTGCTGCAAGAAATATGCCAGTTGAACTGGTTTTCTGGCAAAAACAGTGTTTCCTCTGAAATAGGCATTGAGACTTCTGAGGGACAGGAACCCAAGGATGGGTTCTGGAGGACAAGCTTCTCATGTAATTTCTGTTCAAGCTTCTCAACAGTTTCTTTAACCACTTGCTCTCTGAACTGTAACACAGAGCAGAAGATGGGGGGGGAACCCCTCAGTTCCAATATTGAGAAAAGGCAAGAAGATATCAAATAGAGCTCACCATCTACAGTATAATAGAAGAACATAATAAACAGCTAATATCTACTGAACAAATGGACAGAAACATAGCAAAAGGAGGTCTATTTCTCTTACAGCTAAAACAGTTAAAAAAACAACAACAAAACACCAAGAGTGCCTGGCCAGGCGTGGCTCAGCGGTTGAGCATCAACCTAGGATCCAGGCGGTCAGGATTCGATTCCTGGTCAGGGCATGTGCCCGGGTTGCGGGCTCCATCCCCAGTGTGGGGCGTGCAGGAGGCAGCTGATCAATGACGACTCTCTCATCATTGATGTTTCTATCTCTCTCCCTTCCTCTCTCTGAAATCAATAAAGATATATTAAAAAAAAAAAAATACCAAGAAATCCTTTTGGTGAGTAAATTTCCAACTTTTTCCTTCTCAAGCAGAGAGATTTGTCCCTTTTTCTTACATCCTTAGAATTAAATGCCCTCTTTTTCTGGTACATTATTGCAAAAGTTGAGAGCTTTCTTTACTGGAACTACTCTAGTTTGAAAATTATTAGCTACCAGAGGCAGCAGCCATCTGGGTTCGGCTTTCTATTTCTCCCAAATTCCACATACTGCTGCTACAACCCAAGTCACAGAGGACACTCACTGTCTCCAGGTAGCTTGTAAACCAGTCTGGGGGCTTGTCTAGAGGCTGGTCTGCATCAGATGGAGCAAGTGGAAACTGCAGCAAGAAAAGACAATCCAAGATTTTGGAGGTTACTTTTCATTTCTATTTAAAATAATTTTCCTGAAATGTATTATTTTGAAGGGCTTTTTTTTTTTTTGTCAAACAAAATACATGGTTAAAAACAGAGACAAGAGTATGAAGGAGTATAAGAGGAAAAAGCCTCTGTGTCATCCTACTTGCCCCCTCTCCAGAAGAACCACTT
The DNA here is from genome assembly GCF_054644295.1 of Miniopterus natalensis. Classification (NCBI taxonomy): domain Eukaryota; kingdom Metazoa; phylum Chordata; class Mammalia; order Chiroptera; family Miniopteridae; genus Miniopterus; species Miniopterus natalensis. The sequence continues at coordinate 22,590,644 of NC_142097.1, forward strand.
AACCAGTTTCAAGGTCAGGCAGACATGGCCACCACAACTCCCAGTTTTTCTGAAGAGAAAATCCTACACACCAGAGAGAATGAAGTGTAAGGTAAGAAAACTGTATAGGGAGGGAGTCCATTCCCTTCCTACCTGTGCTGCGGGTTCCTCTGGGGTCCTCATGTCGGTTCCCAAGACTCTCATCAGCGAAGAATAATGTGCAAGTGGCTTCCTCCCTGCCCTGGAAACTGGCTGTCTTTCTGCTACGACTGGGGGTGGGGCTTCATCAACCACACGGTAGCCTTCATGGACTTGCATCTGCAGTTGGTTTCCCTGCTTAACAGCCATCTGAACGCACATGTTATGAAATAAAAACATACTGTGAGATTCTCCTTTCCCAAAGGAAAACTCAAAGACATTCAGAAGAGCTGTGGTGAATTACGCTGGAAAATATGTTTGCTTAATTAAGTCAAATGGCATATACTACGCCAGCCTGCTGTTTCTTTGCCAAAGAATGTTAACTAAGAATGGTTTTGTTATTAAAAACACAAAAGTAGGTTTTTAATGCAGCACTTTATTAGATGAGATGTTTTCACTAACTGGGTTACTACTTTTCTGTCTAGTTGGTTTTTATTCTGGTCTTCATTTATGGATTTTAATCTCAACTTTTCAAAAAAGTCCACCCATGACTACCAAAACTTGAGAAACTTAAAGCTATGTCCCATAATTGTTTACTTTCCCACTAAGAATAGTATTTTGGAAAGTATGTTTAAGTGGTCAACCTCTTTCTGAAGAACATCTTCTTATAATTACTATTTTGACAATTCTACTGCAAGGGCCATTTGAGGTTCCATGAAGGTACTCCAGTGTCCAAGAGATTAGAAGTTAAGTCCATGGGGTTTTAGTTTCCCTAACTTGTCACTCAGTGACAAAAACTATTCTATTTATTTTATACATTAGACTTGCTAAGATTTCATTTTAAAACATCATTCCATGGCCAATAAGTCTGAAAGATATTATTTAAATCAGGGATCAGCAAGCTTTTTAAAGGGCCACATAATAAACATTTTAGGCTTACAGGACATAAAGTTCCTATCACAACTCAACTCTGCTATTGTAGCACAAAAACAGTCACAACAATATATAATGAATGGGCATGACTGTGTTCCAATAAAACTTTATTAAAAAAAATGTAGCCTACTAGGTATAGTTTGCCAATCCCTATTTTAGATCATAAATCAAGAAGCTTTTAGTAAAATGTGGGTAGAGCCTGAAGAAAAAATTGCTCAAAGAAATGTGTCTAAATATAAACATGGAATCTTAAGTATTAAATAGTACTGTCATATATATATACACGCATATAGATATATATACTTATATGCATACACACACACATAATATACACATACATATATATATATAAAGTCTTGCTTCCTGAAGCAAGATAGGCTTATATAAACTGTAGGCTACTGAGGTCCAAGATTTCTGACTCAGTAGGTAAAATAATAGTTACTGTGGGAAAGGTATTAGTTTTGAAGATCTTAGAAGACTTTTTTAGTGAAGAAACTACTATAGCTTCTGAGAATAGGGAAAGAAAAGAGCCAGGAAAAGTTGGATAAGACTGAAGGGTATGGGGGGACAGCATGCTGGAATAGCTTAAAAGCAGAGAGGAAATAGGAAGACCACATGAAATTGGGGCAGAGGGAAATTATGAAGCATGAAATATTATTAACAGAGATGGGTTATTTTAACTAAGAGAATCCAGGGAAGGGCCTAAATATCCAAAACCAAGAGACTATCTGGTAAAAGATTTCTGAGTAAAAACCAAGAAGACATTGGCTGAACTACTGAAACAAGTGGCCAGAACAGCAATTCTGACCAGAAACCAAAAAGGGCAAATTCAGCTTCCAATGAAAAAATCTTGCCTCTCTCTCTCTAGACCAAAAGTGATTACAGAAAATAGGCTAGTCTTGGACTAGAAGTTCATAAAAGATAGTCAAACTTTAAAGAAGAGACCTTGAGGAATGCTCTAATTCATCGACAACCAAGGGATTGTTTGTAACCAGATGCTTTGTACCTTAAATTCTCCCACATTATACTGCAACATTCTATAGGGGGATCAAGGTGAAGGAAGAAGATAAAAAGTGTCAACAAGAAAGCACCATTCCGGAGAGTTCTTTGTATTTTTAAATGCTAGCACGGTGGTACTGAGATCAGCAGAGAGATGGAATGGTAACTGAAAAAAACCTTTATATTAGGAACTGCCTTTTGCTGAGTGGTATGTCCCACTCATCAGTTTCCCTAAAAACAGGTTTTGCTCTGTGTATATTCATTAATTTCTCCCCATGGCTAATGGAATTCAGGTTCAACTTTTAGTCAGTAAACATTTTAAAAATTACTTGAAAATAAGATGCAATAACCATTACCTTAAGTGCTTCTTCATATTCTCCTAAAAGGACAAAAAATACAGTGTGATATTTCTTCACCAGCCCAAAACATTCTATTAAGAACAGCCAATCCTTACTGTTAAGAATTTTTAGCTCAAAATCCTTACACATGAGGAGCTACTATCTTTTTGCTGACAAACTCCCTTCTTATCACATTGCAAACAGTAACTACTTGCAGGTTAGTTCTTCCCTTTAAGTCTCTCTCTTTGCTACTGAAGTCTTCTAGTTACGAAACCTCCACTCAGTTCCCTTACACGAGGCTTAGTGATGCTCAAGACTCGAAGGAGTTCATGAATAGTGTTAATACTATCATTTCAGCTGGTTAAAATAAGCTTTTGGGGGCTAGCCTGGGAACCTAGCCTTAAAATATAACATTGTTCCTGTGGGAAAATGCACTCTAACCTCTGAACTACCATCTTACATAGCTTCTAGAATACCACCTGTTTATAAATTGACATTAACATATATATACCAAGTAAAAGACAAATGCTACACCAGGAGAACAAACTGTATGTGTTAAGCTGGGAGGCATATTATCAGAAGATGAGCATCTTAAACATAAGAGAATCTCCCATTAAAGCTGCCTTGGCTGGGTGGCTCAGTTGATTGGAGTGTCATTCTGTATACTGACAGGTTGTGGGTTCAATTTCTGGTCACGGCACATACCTATGTTGAGGGTTCAATCCCCAGTTGGGGCTCATATAGGAGGCAACCAAATGATGTTTTTCTCTCCCCCTCAAAAATCAATAAAAAAAACAACATATCCTCAGGTGAGGATTTAAAAAACAACAACTGTCCTTAGGCTCCAAAGGTACCAACCTATATACAAAAAGTGCTATAAAATAAAAATCTGCTATGTAACTAATGCCCATGGATAAGTGAGTGCAATGTCAATTTACTGTATACCAAATTCTACTCGAAGATGAATATTGCAGTAAGATTACATGGACATGGAAATGCATACACCCATGAACAGATAAAGGCTTCTGACTCACCTTGACTGTTGATGGATACCTGTAAAAGAAAAAAATGCAACCGTGAATTATAAACCTCTCATTACCTAAGGTTACGAGGACCAGCCTCACAGGACAGATGCTAAATCTCAGGTTGGGGGTCAGCTTCCCCAGCACTACGAACTAGTTGTAACTAATTAAGGAATATTATTGCTTAATTACTTTGTTCCCCTTTACTTCAGGTACATTAAGCAGCAGCACAACAGTGGCTAGGAGCCTGGGCTCTAGAGCCGGAGGATAAAGAAATGATCCTTTACTACTCCCCAGCTTCTGTGCTTTTGGGCAAGTCTGTTTCCTCATGGGTAAAGAGTGAATGAAGTACCTAATACATAGTATTGCTTTTAGACTGACACACAGTAACCACTCAATAAAGGTTGGCCAGTGTCATTTTTATTATTATAAACTAAACGGTAATTTGTGACTTATTTAAACTTAAGATCACTACATAGTTTTAAAAGTTCTCTTTCAAATTTTCTTCAGTGTTGTTTCCCCATTTCTCAACTTCATCTCAAATGCCACAAGTCAGCTTAGAACATGCAATTATCAAATACATTTAAACCCCTACACAAATGTGATAAGTAGCGTTCTGAACTCTTTGAGCCCCACATCAGTTTTGAGTAATAAGATCTCTATTTTGGATACTTGGCAATGGGTACCATACTATACTTTACCTCTTCATTTTCCTCATCCAGGTATTTTATCTGAATAGTGTTCAGATCAAACGAAACTTTTACCTGCAAATGAAATGTACACACTAAATGATCAAGATATCAGAAACGTAGTTTGTAACAGAAACCTGGACCTCATAAACGAAAGGATGGGCATATTTCACAACATAAAAACTGAACATTTCCTATGGTTAAAAAACACACCATAAACAAAGTCAAAAGACAAACAACAGACTGGGAAAAATATTTGCAACTCGTAACAAAGGGTTAATATCTGCAATACACAAAGAGCACCTGCAAAACTGCTAACCACAAGATTAACAATCCAGATAAAAGTGGGCAAAAATGTACAGAAATTTCACAGGAAAAGAAATCAGATATGCCTAACAAATATATGAAGAGATGTTAAACTTTAATGGTAGTCAGAACAAAGTAAATTAAAGCAATGAGATATAATCTCAACAGAATGGCCAAAAAAAAAATTAAAGCCATAGCATCCAATGTTTTCAAAAATTTAGTGCACTGTAATATATTTCTCTGAGGTACTATAATTGTTTTGCAAAGCATCTCGCAGTATTCATTAAAATTAAAATCACACGTCTTATGACCCATTAATTTCATTTTGGGAAACTTTATCCTAAAGAACAGTACATAAATTATATACAAAGAGCTATTCCCTATAGTTTATTTTATAGTGGTTAAAAAACCCCCAAAAAACCCGTTGACCTTGAGGGCATTATGCTAAGTGAAATAAGCCAGACAGAGAAAGACAAATAACTATGATTTCACTTACAAGTGGAATCTTAAAAATAGACAAACGAACTCAGACACACAGAGAACACACTGTGGTTGCCGGAGGCAGGGTGGAAGGTGGGTGAAATGGGTGAAGGTACAAACTTCCAGTTAAAAAAGTTGTAACTATGTGTGGTGATGGATGTTAACTAGACTTGTTGTGGTATGTATACAGAAGCATATTGTACACCTGAAACCAATAAAATATGCCAATCATATCTCAATTAAAAAAACTATACACAATCTTTCAGTAAGGGATGGTTAAATTATAATTACCCCAGAGAGATGGGAACAGTGGGTGGAGAGATATTAACTTTTTCTTTATATATGTTTGGCTTGCTTTACTTCTATTTATAATGGGCACATATTGCACTTTTACGACTTAACATTTACAATAAAGAAAAAAGGCAAGCTGTCAGCCCATTAAACTACTAGGAATAAAAGATGAACTGTGCTTGATTTTCAGATAATTTGACAAACAAGATCCAACTTTCCAGATAACCATCTGTATAATGTCTAAACAGTATAAAGAAGTTACCTGATGGAAGAGAGAGGACTAGATCAGACCATAATTTGTGGTTTCTCCACCATTTCATTTCCTTTTTAGTTGCCATAACACATAACCAATTAAGAGGTTTTTACTAACCAGGTAAAAGTAGGTTTTTACCAAAGGGTTTATTAGATAAAGTTATACAGGAAGTAAAACATTCACTACTGCAAACCAAACAAGAGTACAAAGGGCAAACCAAGAGGAGGAAAAGCATTAACAAAAAAACAAAGAGAAAAAGGAATAAAAAAGGAATACATGAGCTGCTGTCTAAGCACCTGTATACATTTTTTCTGCTCAACTTTGAGATAATCTCTGACTTAGCAATAAAAGCAATCAATCAGCTCTTGCAAAATGTTAAGTTATATCCTTAATGGTTCACAAGCCACAGTAATATATTTGCTCTCAGGCAAGAGAACATTCCTCTGGAGCCTGATTAGGGTGGGGCCCACACCAATTCATTCCTCAGGCTGTTTCTAAAATTAATAGATTTTCTCAGTCCTATCTCACTTAAAAACATAACCTTACCTTTCCTTTCTAAATTCTTCAAAAGAAATTTATTTGTTCCCTTATTGGGACACATCTCCTATATGAATACTGAGTCCTTGTCAAAAATAATTTTCCAAAAGGCTCAGAAATAGTAAATATGACAGACTTTTTGCAGCTATGAAACAACACTGCTAAAAATAGCTACCTCTGGGGGAAAAAAATCTATGCTTAAAGGATGGAGAAACAAAAGTTAATGCTCACCATAGCTTCGACATCAGCCCAAGTTGTATTTTCTGGATCGGAAACCAGAAAGCTTTGAGTTTCATTTTTAAAAGTCACATTTAGAGTAACCTGTGGTTCCATGCTGTGGGGCTAGAATTGAGAGGACGAGTGAGAGAAAAAACATTAGAAAGAGTGTAAACTGCATAAACATATACTCAACAAATATGAGGATTTAATATAGGCTGGGCTAGGCGAGGAGGACACAGTAGTGAATGAAAAGACAATGTCTGCTCTTCTGCTACTAAAAATCTAGTGGGCAGTTTAAAACAAATCTCAAGGTTAAATGTTTGCTGAATGTAAATGTTGGCCACGCCCACAAAAATAATCTAATATTTGTAAAATCCTTTAGGATTTTCTGGAACTTCATAATGATTGGTTAATCCCTGGCCGCTGTGGCTCATTTGGTTGAGCGTCATCTGTGGACCCAGAGGTCACGGTTCAATTCCCAGTCAGGGCACAAGCCCAGGTTTCAGGTCCGGTCCCCAGCTGGGGTGCTGCGGGAAGCAACTGATCAATGTTTCTCTCTCCCTCCCCCCTCCTCTCTAAAAAAAAAATCAATAAAAACATAATGATTGGTTAACTAAACACATACCTATTATCTGCTAATAGCAAGATATTAAGATAAATAAATTGGATTAGGTCTCTACCATAAGGGAATTTGTATTTGTAGTCTTTTTTCTTTTATGGAGAATTTCATACATACATAAAAGTGGAAAGTAATGAACACTTCTAACAACGATCAACTCAAGGTTATCCTTACTTCAACTATATCCCTGCATATCCTCAATCCCCCCAATGTGGATTGACTGTGGTCAACTAATGTTTTAACCAAACTACAGCAATTTAATTTTTACACTTGATCTTGGCATAAAGGCCAAGGAGCGATAGCAATCTAATTTAAAAAAATTATTATGGGAAAATTTAAATCCATACAAAAAGAGATTAATATACACTGAACCCCTATGAGCCCAACAGCTATCTTCCATAATTAACATCAACTCAGGAGAGGAAAGGGGGAGAGGAAGGAGGAGGGAGAAAGTGGGAGGGAGAGAGAGATAGAGAAATAGAGATTTGTTTTTCTACTTATTTATGCATTCATTGGTTGATTCTTGTATGTGCTCTGACTCGATCAAAGCAGCAACCTTGGTGTATCTGGATGACGCTCTAACCTGCTGAGCTATCTATTGGGCCAGGGACTGTTTTTACTTAAGGATTTTGTTTACTGATGAGTTGTTAGGTAGATTTGTTTTTATGACTTTATAAAAACAAAAAAGTTTGTTTAAATCTAAACATAAGCTGTAATGAAAAATGTCAGCTTTTAAACATATTCATTGGCAAATCTTTAATAAGCATCTACAAAGAGCCAGATTCTGATCCAGGCACAGGAGATAGATGAACAAGATTAAGTCCCAGAAGTTTATAGCATAATAGGGGAGGGAGCACAAGGGTTAAAAGAATTGAGTTCTAGACACATTACTCTGGCACACTACTGGCCATACAACTGAACAAGTCATTTAACCTCTGAGCTTCAATTCCTGAATCTGTAAAATAGTTCTAATATCTCTGCTTTGACACCTCACAATGTCATCATAAGGATCAAATAAAAATGTGTGTGCAAATTCTTTGAAAATGTTACTCAAATGTAAAATGATGATAAATCAGTCTTTAGAACCTAAAATAGTCCTGTTTTCCACAGTATAATGTACTATCCTGTGAAACAATACAAGGTCATTAAAAAGGACCTTGAAGGTTTAAGGATCAAGGATTTTTTTTTAAATCCAAAAACAATTACTGTCGGTCCGTCCCCACCCCCTTCTTTTTATTCTTTGTCTCCACCTAGAGTTAAGTTCACCACCAAAATAACACCGGTTTCTGGCAATCCTGCTGACATCTAGTCATATGGAATGCAATTTGGGGGGGTCCTTAAAACTTGCAAAGAATTCTTGTCAGTGCCCCAGAATCTTGAGGGGGGGGAAAGAAAAATCAGGGAAATGAAGTGACTGATTCAGTCTCCCAAAAGTGGGGGACTCTGAAAGAGTCTCACTTTTCAACTTCCAAGAAACACACTTCAACACTTCTCAGAGTCCAGAGGAAACTAATCTTGCCCCTTTTTTTCTCAAATTTCACAATTGGAAATTAGTTTAGATACTTTGGAGCTCATCCAGCTGGGCTGCTGCTGGAGAGAAAACAGGAAGTGGGGGAGGCTAGCTGAGTTGGATCATGTCCAAGTCTTCGTAAAGAGCTGCCTGCTGCCTGTTTCCGTTTGGCTTATATGTTGAAAATTCTTTTAGCAAGAGCATTAGTCTTGAACTTGTGGAAACACTAAAGCTATGGGTCGACCCTTCTGTCCTTGTGGGTTTAAAGTCAGTAAAGTCATGAAGCTGGGGCCTAGGCCTTCAACTTTAATTAACTGGCATTATTATAACTTCATGCCACTGACTCACCTTGGCTTAGCACAGTCAGCTTTTCCTCTACGTCGATTTTTTTCAGGATACCAAAAATCTCTTTAATAAAACAGGCCTGGGAACCTGAGCTTTGACTACTGTCTCCACCAAAGGCCTGTACAAGATATCCCGGACGTTAAAATGTGTGACCTGGAAAGCTGAGTGTTTGACAAAACAGAAAAACGGTACCTTTCTAATACCAGAGGTCCCTGAGCAAGGAAACTACTTTATGAGGTTCTTGAAATGAAAGGAGACGGGGGTGAGGGGGCTATACGGTGTCATCTTTTTTTTTCTTGCAGACTTCATCTTAAGTCTTCCAGTTATCCTCTCCTAGCATTCCATGTCCCCAAGACCGTGTCATCACCCCCTAAGGATCTCATTTTCTTTACCTAGGCCCTCTTTGTGCCGGTGAGTCTCGGCCTTCCATCAGCAGAAGCCGGCAGTTCTCAGCCACCGAATCTCCATCCCACCGGCGGTATCCGCCCCCTCGGCCCCTCAGAACACGAACAGCTCTCCCATCCGGTCAGTGAAAAGAACGGCTGCCCCCAGATATGGAAAAAGTCGCCCCTCTTCTTTGCAGGACTCCTCCCCTGAACTTCCCCAAGCCCTCTCAGTGCGACGTGACCCCATCCCTAGGTAATCGCAGCGGCTTCCTTACCAGCTTCCCGCCCCCGGGGGGCGCCTGCCAGAGACCAGTGCAGGGACCGTTCGCTGCCAGCGTTGCTGCTACCCCTGCGGGGTGAATCTAACATGGCGGATAGACACAGGGGCTAGTCCCCAGTTTCTGAGTTTCCAACAAGATGATTGGCTCTTACTACTTGTCCCTCAAAACTCCTACCCTATTGATTGGTCGAGGATGCGTTTGCGGGGGCTGGGCAAGAGCTGCCTGAACCGCACAACAATAACAAACACTGGGGCTGAGGGGCGGAACTACGAGTGCGCAGCCGTGGGCTGGAACCGAGGTCCCCTTCCCAGGTAAATTCGGCACCCATCTGCGTTCCCTTAGGTCACTGACCTTAGATGACTACTTACTCGAGACTCGCGGGGCTGGATGGGAATTGTAGTTTTCCTAGGACTTGTAGGTTCCTTAGCTTATTCTCCGCTCTTAAGATACGAAAACACAACATTCCAATCCATATCTGTTGATGTGCCTAAGTGTGTGGAGGTCTTCACTCTATCAACTGGGCTGCCCTGAGGATCGTGCCCGCTTCCAGTGTCGGAAGCTCCTCTCCATAAGACTACAGTTTCCAAGGAACTCTGTGGCGAAGGTCTTCTGATCCGCAATGCATGCTGGAAATCGTAGGGGTTTTTGCCTACAATCCTTTTATTTACCTAAACTGGAGACTTCCATTGCGGCGGAAACGTAAGGTAACGAGACCTCTTCTTAGGAGTGTGTAGGCACTACCTTGCGTTCAATTCGGGTCTCAGCGATTCCAACCCTAGTAAGGCAATCACTGTGACGTAATAATAAGCCGCCACTGGAAGCGTGGAGGTGAGATGGTGGGCGCCTGATTGAAAACTCCAAGAGAATTCCTTCTCTTCCGTCTCTTACTAATTACGTAACACAGGGAAAGAATGGCTGACCAATTGCGAACCCCGAAAGACTTTTGGCTCTTTCTGCTCCGCCCTTCCGTAACGTGTTTCGAGCTCGCGTTCTGAGAGGCTCTCGCTCACCCTCAGCGGCCGGTTTCCGTGGCAACGGAAAAGCGCGGGAATTTCAGATAAATTGAAACTGCGACTGCGCAGCGTAAGCTGGCCGAGCTCTCCGGACCCAGGACTGTCCGGGAGGCCTTTCAGATAACTGAGTCCCTAGGCCGGGAAAGCCCAGACTCTGATCTGAGTAAAGGTGAGAGAGCTTTGGGGAAGGCTCAGGGGGCCCAAGAGGTACTCTGGCGGACAGGCAAGAAACTGGTGTGGAGGGAGTGGGGGAAGGGACGTCTGAAGGATAGCAAGATGGGTGTCGTATGGCTAGGGCAGGCGGGAGGGTGGAACCTGATATCGAGTATGGGATAATCGTGGGGAGGTGTGCATTTTGTGGGTTGCGGTGTAGGGGGAGGCACCAAGGATAAGGACGGTGGCTGGGTGTGTCTGAAGGGGAATCCTGATGGTTGGAGCTGGAGTGTGTTTTGAGGGGACAGCATAATGTAAAAAGACGGGGTGGTATACGTGAGACGGGAACCCTGAGGAAGAATAGGAGCAGGAATGTGTCTGGGAAGAGGAGGAGACAGGGTTTTGTGGGAGGGAGAGCCCTTAAGAACTGGATTCTTATGGGTTTCCGAGAAAAGACAAGAGGAAAGTAGAGGAAGGGGCATTACTAGTCACAGATGCCGCTGCCATGAATGTGCCTGAGGCTCCCGCGATGAGTGCAAGCCGGTGGAAAACACTGGGGAAGGACAGGGGTGGAGAGCCTTCGTTGGTGTTGGTTTTGTTTTTGTTGATTGTAGTTTTATGCAAGAAAAATAAAACAGCTAGGATGATTGGAGAAAGCTTAGGCTACCACCAATTCACCCAGTCACCCCACTGTGGCTTTCCCTTGCTTGCAGAAAGGAAAAGACCAAAAGGAAGTGATTGGAGGCTATATATGAAAAAATAGAGAATTTAAAGTGGTCTTAATTACAATGAAAAACTTACAATTTAAAAAAATAAGGCTTTTGCTATTTTATGGTTGGTATAATTCTAAAGCACTCCAATCTTAAATTTCTCTTACTTAAAAATGACACTTAATGAAACTAAGCTGTTGTTTTTTAAGCCTTTTAAGGTGATTTATTTATCCTTTAAAGTTCATTGTAATAGGAAGAGATGAATTTATGTGTGGATCGCGTTGAAGAAGTACAAAATGTCCTTAATGCTATGCAGAAAATCTTAGAGTGCCCAATCTGGTAAGTCAACAGAAGAATTTATTAATTTGAGATTTTTCCTTGATGATTACATTCTATGCAGATGAACAGAATTGACCTTACATAGTAAGGAGAAAAAACTATAATGTCTGTTAAAATTAGGCTATTAAAGCTACTGATTTTCTTAACTGAAGAGCTTTAAGAATATAGAAAATTACTCCTTTTTCTCCACTCTTCCTCTCCCCTCCCTTTATACCTCCTCAACACACATAGCCTCCTGTTCTTCCTAGTCCACACACTGTCTTTTTTTTAAAAAAACACATATCTTTATTGATTTCAGAGAGAGGAAAGGAAGGGGGAGAGAAAGATGTGACTGATGTTTCCTCTGAAATGTTCTTCCTGTGATAACTGCATGACTTGCAAATCTTGACTGAAATACCAGCTTTTCAAAGAGGAATTTTCAGACAACCCTACTTAAAATTGTAACACCTCTACCCCCAATACACTCCTTATACCCTTTTCCTGTTTTATTTTTCTCTATAACTCTTATTACTGTCCAACATTATATATAATTTAATTTTTCTCTCTATCCCCACAGAATATAAACTCCATGAGGGCAGAGGTTTTTATTTGTTTACTTTGGTGTCCTCAGGAGTTAAAGCAGTGCCTTGGACATAGTAGCCACTCGGTAAACATTTGTTGAAATTGGCTTTTTGATAGTTCATTGGTTTTTAACATGGTGATGGTTAGTGGTGGATAACAGTCAAAAAATAAATTGGAAAGCTGCACCTGTTGCTCCTTACCTTGAACAAAGGAGAATAAATTTAAGTAGATTTTCCTTTGTGCTTCATGAAAGTTTATCATATTTGGAGTAAAAAAAAATAAAACTAAAGAAAATACACGTTGTGTTTTCAGAGAAATATAAGATTTATAAGTAAACCTCTCCCTCGGCCCTTAACATTTCAGCCAAACAAAAATGAGCTAAATGAGATTTGCAGCTTAATTTATGAAACATCAAAGCCAGAGGAGCAGGAAATGGCAATTGAGGAAAAAATTGCTTTTGAAAAGTCATAAAACTAATAATTATAAAGAGTGATTAAAAAGTCCTCAATAGTGTGGCATTTGGGTCCATTTATTTTACATTTCCACGGAAAATTAAACCAGCAATTAAAAAACTCAGATACATAAAAATTAAAGATGCAAGGTGAAAGTTAATGCTAAATTTTCATTTTGGTCAAATACTGTATATTTTACAGCTTATATTTTCTATCTGTTTTCTATTAGAAATACACTTAGGTTTTTTAAACTAAAACTGTGCATCCTAGTCATTGTTAAACTCATTTAAATGGAAAGTTCTAGGATGGGAATCATATCTACTTCACTTTTTTTTTTTTAACAGAGCCCAGAACAGTACAATTTGCTGTTATGTCTTAATAAATAGTTTCTGATTGTAACTGGAAACAGTGTTACTTCTGGTAGCTGTAGAGTAGGTTTCTAGCTTTTCTTTCTTTTTTTTTATATATCTTTATTGATTTCAGAGAGAGTAAGGGAGAGGGAGAGATAGAGACATCAATGAGAGAGTCATTGATCGACTGCCTCCTGCATGCCCCACATTGGGGATCGAGCCTGCAACCTGGGCATGTTCCCTGACCAGGAATCAAACCACCATCTCCTGGATCACAGGTCGATGCTCAACTGCTGAGCCATGCCTGGCCGGGTGGTTTCTAGCTTTTTTCAGGTCTTGAGAGCTAAAATTCCTTCTGTTGGCCTCTAAGTCATTACTGGCATTTATTTCTGATAACTGGTAGTTCTTTCTAACATTTTACATATGACTATATAAAACTTTTTACTTCCAAAAGAGTTTTTTAAATGTATATCCTGGTGGATGGTTATTTTTTTACCTAATCTAGCTTCTTTTTCTAATCACATCCATTTTGGGAGCTCAGAATGTAGACATGTCGTTAGGCCTAAAGTATTGACTGGTTTAAAAAGTGTTTAAAATATTTAAGTCACTTTTTTTTTTAATCCTCACCCGAAGATATTTTTTCATTGATTTTAGGAGGAAGGAGAGAGGGAGAGGGAGAGGCCGAGGCCGAGGCCGAGGCCGAGGCCGAGGCCGAGGGAGAGGGAGAGGGAGGGAGGGAGGGAGGGGGAGAGGGAGGGGGGAGAGAGAGGGAGGGAGGGGGGAGGGGGGGAGAGAGAGAGAGAAAATCATCAGTTGGGTTGCCTCCTGTACTCGCCCCCTACTGGGGATCAAACCTGAAATCTAGGTATGTGCCCTGACCGGTAGTGGAACCCACAGCCTTTTTGGTGTACAGGATGACACTCAACCAACTGGGCTACCCGGCCGGGCTTGAGTCACTTTCATAGGAAACATTTACTCTCATCAGGTCCTAGAAGAGGAACATTTTAACTTTTGTCTTTTCATTCCCATTTCCTCTTCAAGCTTTTCCTTCAACATTTATTACCTTTTTACATGGAGTTTTCATCTGTTCAGTTTGTTTAGAGTGTGTTTGTATAGTTTGGCTTATAATTACTAGACTGAAATATAATTATTTCAGAATTGAGTTAGTGGTGAGAATGAAAGCCATCTGGTATAACTAAATCCACTTTCTCTTTTACTGAGAATGTCTTTGATATCTAGCTTATCCGAGGAGTAGTGATTTGGTAACAGATTAGAGTTCTCTTTGTCAGTTTTTGTTTGTTTGTTTGTTTTGTGTTTTTTTAATTACATTCAGTTCCAATAATACCACTAACAGTACAAGTCACCTCAGGTTATGAACATTTTCCCAAATAGCATTTAATTTTATTCTCAACGGGGGGAAAAAAGAAAAAAAAAATTTTATTCTCACAGTAGCCTGAAGAGACCGGTGGAGTGGGTGACAGTTTCCTTACCGGAAACTGAGGTTCAGTCAGGTAGAGTGTTTACACTAAGGTCACTCTGCTAATGAAAAGGAGACCTGGTAGTAGAAACCTAGCCTTCTGACTTACTGTGGTATTTTTCTTTTTCTTTCCCTGTGCTGCGTCAGAAACCCCATGATTATAATAGTTGTGTTACCAAACTCTTCACAACAGGGCTATTGTCCCCCAGCTTTTTATCTTTTTAATCTTTTATTTTTATGGGCTTTGGAGTCAGGCTAATTTGAGTACAAATGACAGTTTTGACACGTTCTACTTCATTTTTCAAAACTTCTACTCATTTTTTGTTTTTACTTTTAATATCCAGGACCATTCTCTGAAGGCTATTTTCTTTTTTTCCCCCCAGAAGGGTCCTGCTCTTGTTTCATGTTTATTGATTGCCGTCTCCTGCATTATCGCTGCTTCCTATAAGTTTCTTTCTTCTGTTTGCTTGTCCTGATCTGTTACTGAGGAGTTGGCAGCGAAATTTGACCTTGGTTCTTGAATTCCTCAAGGAAGATTTCAGACCCAAGAACTCAAATTTTGAGGAAGTTTCTTTAGAAAGTTCCAGAGGTAGTAGGAGTGAGCCAGCTGGGCTGCTAGGCTCAGGAAGCAAGTTACAGAAGCAAAAGAAGGGCCATTGGAGCTTAGGAGAGGGAAAGGCAAAGATAAGGCACCTGCAGGGGAAGATGAGGGGAGTAGGAAAGGCACAAGCACCCTCCCAGCTTTTCTTGCGATACTTTTCTAAAAAGTTAAACTTTTAATGAAAAGAACCACATTCCTGTCATACACAGGTTACCTGTTGTCTGATATCCTGCCTAAACTTTACCAAAAATCAGTTTCTAAAGCTCTCAGAATGAAAGCTAAAGACTTTAAAATAGACTTTAAAAAAGAGAGAGACTTAAGACATATCAACCGAAGGCAATGTGTGGATCTTGTGTGTATACTGTTTTATGTAGATTTAATTATTAAATTTTTATGAGAAAGTGAGGAAAATTAGAACATTAATTATATATTAGATGATATTAAGGAAATTATTTTTTAGGATTAATAATGGTTTCATGGTTATGCTAAAAAAGTCTTTCTCTTTTGAAGATATGTTCCGAAATATTTAAAGATGAAATGATATGATAGCTGGGATTTATTTTTAAATAATCTAGGCTTTGGGTGAGTGTCAGCCATGGACGATATAACATTGGCTGTGAGTAGGTAACTGTTGAAACTGGGTGATACATGGAGTTCGTTTTACTATTTTATTTGTATAAATGCTTGAAATTTTCCATATGAAGAAATTAAAAGCAATCACACACACAAAAATTAAAAAAAAAAAAAGTGCTGTCAGGGAATCCAAAAGAAATACAAGAAGTTTTTGTTTTTGTGGAGCTTAAAGTCTAGTTTAGATATAGGATGTGCACCCACTGATAGCTCAAAAAAGAATATCAGTGAAACCTAATTGATATGAATATCAGCTAACCTTTTAAATGCTATAGATTATGTAGAATATTGAAAAGAGTGATATGTATTCATTCTGTTTTGATATCTGAAAGCTCAGTGAGGCTAAGGATCATATTCTCTGCTGTATTTTTGGCTCCTGACACAGCAGACATTTAATAAATATTTATTGAATGAACTTAAAACCTTACCTTGGCTTAGTTATAGTCACTTAAAGTTGAATTTCTTTACTAAGAATTATTTATTTTTAAATGAATGATTGATCTGCATTTCTTTTTCTTTTTCCCCCCACCCTTCTAGCCTGGAGTTAATCAAAGAGCCTGTTTCCACAAAATGTGACCACATATTTTGCAAGTAAGTTTGAGTGTTTTATGTGGCTCCATTATTGGCTTTTGTGCTTATCCTTCATCACCATAAGTTGGTTGTAACCAAAGTTTCTGGTAAAATATTGGCATATTTATCTGGTGGAGTATCAACTCACTTTGAACAGCTGTTTGTTTTTTGTGTCCATGGGTGAAAGCAGATTGTAAGCAATTATGCAATAAACAAATTGTGTCTTAGCCTTGCCAATTTCTCTTTTCTGTACATTTTGCATGTCCCACTTTTCCCGCTTCTGAGGGTCAGCATTTGTCTGCTTCATAATCCTTGTAAAGCTAGGAAAGGATCTGATGTTGGTTATTATTTAGGCTTAAATTCATTCATACTAATGATTCCAGTTATATATATATGTATTTTAATGTTTTGAGTTTTTGTTTTGTTTTTTAATATATCTTTATTGATTTCAGAGAGAGGAGGGGAGAGGGGAAGAGAGAGAGAGAGAGAGAGAGATAGAAACATCAATGTGAAAGACACATGGATTGGTTTCCTCCAGCATGTGTCCCAACCGCCCCACTGGGGCCAGGGATTGAGCCTGCAGCCAAGGTACGTGCCCTTGGCCAGAGTGGAACCCAGGGTCCTCCAGTCCGCAGGCTGACACTCTAACCACTGAGCAAACCCGCCAGGGCCAACTAACTTCTTTTAAGTATTTTTTCTTTTTCAATTGAAAAAGCAAGGCATGTCCATGGTAATGAGTTTATTAGCACAAAAGGTTATATGATGCAAAGCATGTTTCCCTTCTAACCCCAAATTCCTGCCTTCCTCTGCCCTCCCCAGAAACGACAGTGATCACTTTCTTATGTATCTTCTGAGGAATTTTTAAATTTCAAGAGTTTTTAATTCTGGGATTCGTTGGTTTCATGAATGTCCTATAATTATATTCAAGTTTAAGTTCAACTATATTAGAAACGCCAGGCATGTGCAATTTTCCCAGAAGACAATCAGTAATTTTCATCAGATTCTTAGCATGTTTTCATAACCTAAAAAATGTGAAGAACATCTCCATTAAGGATAATGAGAGCTGGCTAGAGCTGAGGGAAACCTGTTCATGTTGGAGGGATATCCTCCAAGCACTAGTCTGCCAGCTGGCTGCCTCCTTCCTTCTCCTGCATTCTGTATTATTCTTCCCATTCATCTGTCCTAACAAGGATCCAGAGCCCATTTCCATTGTCTCTTACCCTTTTCTCATGTCACCCCACTGGCCTAGATCTGTTCCCAACAGTTTCCTTCTGATTCCTTAGGTCCTTCTCATTCAGGTGCCAGGGCAGCACAACTTTATCTCTTTGTGGCCTCTAGAGGGAAGCTTCTCAAACTATCTGTAGTATAGGACCAGTTTCTTCACAGATTGATACTTTTGTAAAACAAAATTTAAAAGTCCCAGTATTTAAAAGGTTACAGATAGTATAAACATTCATTACTTTGAGAGCTTGTGGAAGGAAATTTAAGGCAGAGGAAATAATATGAGCAAAGGTAAGAAGAGAAGAAAGACTATGTCCCGAAAAAAGAAACTAACTTTGCACATGTATATAGGATTTGTGTGAGAAGAGGAAGGACTCCTTCAGAGAGGAGATGACATTTGCAAGAGAAGGTAGATGGGTTGGAAATAGAAAATGAATGCAAGAAAAAGAAATAGTTATTATTCATAAGTAATGAAGGAAAAGTAGAGAAATTCTACTTTCGAGGTAGAAAGATTTTGAAGTAGAGCAGGGAGAGTTGAGGTAGCTTGAACTCTGAAGTTGGAGGTGAAGACATCAGTTGAGATTGAAAGAGTTAAAGTTGGCAACTGGAGGAGAGTGAGAAAGGCTTGCAGCTCCTTATATGGAGAATATGGTAAACAGAAGAAACAGCCATATTTTAAGTGCTGTATTAGAATTAAAAGTGTGGTCTGGCTGGTGTGGCTCGGGTTTAGCATAGACCTATGATCTAGGAGATCGAGGTTCAATTCCCAGTCAGGCCACGTACCTGGGTTGCGGGCTTGTTCCCCAGTAGGAGGCGTGCAGGAGGCAGCTGATCAGATGCTTCTGTCTTTCCCTCTTCCTCTGTACCTAAAAATCAATAAAAAAATATTTTTTAAAAAAGTATTGCCTTTCCTTAAGCATTAGAAATCCAAGAAGCTCGCCCGGTCAGGCGTGGCTCAGCGGTTGAGCATCAACCTGGGATCCAGGTGATCGGGGTTCGATTCCCGGTCAGGGCACATGCCCGGGTTGCGGGCTCGACCAATGACTCTCTCATCATTGATGTTTCTATCTCTCTCTCCCTCTCCCTTCCTCTCTCTGAAATCAATAAAGATATATTTAAAAAGAAAAAGAAGAAATCCAAGAAGCTCAAAACTCGTCTCTGACCTCTTCACAAGAACTTCGTGTCAACTTACATATGTGTCTTTATTTTATTGGTGTGTCACAGATTCCCCAGGACTCTATAAACAGAATCTAATAAATTCTGAGCCCTGAAAGATATGCCAATGTTCTCTTGACCTGTCAATATTTTCCTTAGTTCAGTCTTTCCAAGTCACATTCAAGGTTATTTTCTCTTTTGGGTTAACAACCTTTATGTCTGTGTTCTTTTGCTAGCATAAAGAAAGCTTGGAACCCATATGTTGGTTGATTTCTACATATACCTGGTTCTCCTGTATTATTTATGTAATTCTTGTACAGGCTTCCACACTCTATAGCTGAGCTACTATATTCTGCAGTACTCTGTTCAGGGAATTCCCTCCCTACTCCACTCAGAATTGTTGAATTGTACCATTTGCCAGTGTAATGCATTGATGCCTCCTAGAGCCATTATGGTAGATTACACGTAGTAATTTGCATCTTCTCAAGGAGTGGTAGCCTCTATTCTGTGGCTCTTGAAAGGGAATTTACATACAATACAGGTAGTTTTTTATATCCCTTTTCCTTAAACTATTGAGTTGTTGCCGGGTAAAGCATCTGTATAGGTGAAGAAGGTCCTCTGAGTCTCCTTGACCATACCTAACTACATTCACTTTCTCTGGTAAAAAGACATGGGCTGGGCTACACTTCAATTTTAGATCCAGTACCACCTTCACCGCTTGATTACTGTGTGACCTGGGACAAGTCTGTACTATAACATGAAGATAATTCTCCAGGGTTGTTGCGTGAATGAAGAGAGGGCAATGCATGTTAAAGGACCTGGCTAGTAAAAAAGCACTAAGTGTCTGCTGGCTGGCTCACCAGTCCCACTGCTTTTTCAGTGCCCTTAATCTTGTCTTTCCTGGCTCTTTTTTTTTTTTTCTTTCTTTTTTTTAAATTTTAAATATATCTTTATTGATTTCAGAGAGAGAGAGAGAGAGAGAGAGAGAGAAACATCAATGATGAGAGAGTCATTGATCGGCTGCCTAGCCCGCAACTCGGGCATGTGCCCTGACCGGGAATCGAACCCCAATCGCCTGGATCCTAGGTTGACGCTCAGCCGCTGGGCCACGCCCGGCCGGGCTCCTGGTTCTTTTCAGTGACAGCATCTGCTCTCTACTCCATTCCCTAGTCACCTCCCTAGCCAAATATTATGTCCTTTATAATGGCAGGGATTTTATTTTGCTTTTCTGCTGAATCTCTTTCATCTATAACAGTATTGGACATGTAATAAACATTGGTGACTGAATCACTGCTTTTAATGATAACCATGGCTACCTCTACTGTTCTTGTTTCTTTTTTCCTTCCTACCTCTCTTCTCGAATCTTATTTTGTCTTCTTCCTAAGGGAACATTGATCTTTATAGACACCTCCAGCCAGTGGAAGCAGTGTTTTCCTTTGTTTAAGAAGCTAAATCATTAGAATGTGTTGCCTTTGTTCTTCAAGCCTTAGACCTATTCTACATCCAGAGCCATTCTAAAAGCCCAGTGTCTCAGAAGGATGGAACCTTCTTCATTCCTTAGGCTTCTAGTGAGCAGTTTGGTTTATAAGACACTATGTCAGGCATTGTGAATGTAAAAACAAGTATATTTTCTCCCTCGACTTTTTAAAATGTTTTTTAAAAACATTTTTATTGAGATATAATTTACATGCTATAAAATTCACTAAAAATTGTACAATTCCGTTTTTTTAGTATATTTAGAGTTGTACAACCATCACTACAATCTAAGTTTAGAACATTTTCATCATCCCTAAAAGAAACCCTATTAGCAGCTACTCCCTATTCGTACCTCCCACCTCCCACCTCCTTTTAGACAACCACAAATCTACCTTCTGTCTCCAGATTTGTCTATTCTGGACACTTCATATAAATGGGATCATACTGTATATGGGCTTTTGTGTCTGGCTTTTTTCACTTAAAGTAATGTTTTCAAGGTTCATTCAGCATTGTAGCTTATATCAGTACTTTATTTTCTATGGCTGAATTATATTTTGTTGTGTGGTTGTACACATTTTGTCTTTCTGTTCATTGATTGATGGACATCGGGATTGTTTCTGCTTTTTGGCTATTATGAGTAATGCTTCTATGAACATTTGTGTACAAGTTTTATATGGACTAATGTTTTCATTTCTCCAGGGAAGAATCTGCAAATCTAAGAGTAGAATTGCAGAGTAATGTGGCAACTCTATGTTTAACATTTTGAGGAACTGCCAGACTGTATTCCAAAGTGGTTACATTGGTTTATATTTTCACTAGCAATGAATGAGGATTTCAGTTTCTCCACATCTTCTCTAATACTTCTTATCTGTTCTTTTTATTTGTACAGGCCATTCTAGAGGGTGTAAAGTGGTATCTCATTGTGGCTTTAATTTGCATTTTCATAATGACTGTATTGAATATCTTTTCATGTGCTTGTTGACTACTTGTATATCTCCTGTGGAGAAAATGTCTATTCAAATCCTTTACCCATATTTTAACTTATTTCTCTGTTTATTATTGAGTTGTAAGAGTTCTTCGTATATTCTGGATACAAGTTCCTTATCGAATACATATGATTTTCAAAAATTTTCTCCCATTCTGTGGATTGTCCTTTAACTTTCTTCATGATATTGTAGCACAGAAGTTTTTAAGTTTAATGTAGTCCAGTGTATCTAGTTTTTCCTTTGGTTGCTTGTGCTTTTGGTGTTTGTTTGTTTAAGAAATCATTGTTTAACCCAAGGTCACAAAGGTTTAGTTTTAGCTCTTACATTTAGTTCTGTGATCCATTTTGAGTTAATTTTTTTGTATTGTATGAGGTAGAAGTGTATCTTCACTTTTTGTATGTGGATATTTAGTTGTCCCAGCGCTGTTTGTTGTTTCTTTCTCCATTTCCTTATCTTGGTGCCATTGTTGAAAATCAGTTAACCATATATGAATAGATTTATTTCTGTACTCTTAATCTTGTTCCATTGATGTGTATGTCTGTCCCTATGCCAGTACCACACTGTCTTGATTACTGTAGCTTTGTAGTGAGGTGCTGCTGAGTTTTTAAACTAATTATAATAATTTTACTTGAACTATTTCCATTTATATCTGATTATGCAGCATGAAATAATTATCATTAAATATACCATATTAACTCTTTAATAAGTTTTATTTGACCATAACAGTAAACCATATGCATGTAAGTTCGGTTTTCATAGATCATTGCTTACGTAGTTTGGTTTTCTGCTTATGCAGCATTTAAAACAATTAAAGAAAGCCATTGGTTGTAATTCACCTGCTATTACCTTTAAAATGGCTCTTAATGTTGTGAGATTATTTTTTTCATGGCTATTTGCCTTTTGAATATTCTCTCTACAAAAAAAAGTAACTTGAATTGTTCTTTTCATTCTTTATAATTTGTAGATTTTGCATGCTGAAACTTCTCAACCAGAAGAAAGGGCCTTCACAGTGTCCTTTGTGTAAGAATGATATAACCAAAAGGTATATAATTGGGTAGTGATGGGAAGTTGGAAGCAACAACAGGAAAAAGTAGAAATTTGTACTACTATCGCTGTTCCTGTCAAACCATTCCTCAGGAGAAAAATGTATAAAAGGGTTTTAAGCTGACAGAATAAATTGTTTCTTATATTATTTTCCTGAAAGTTTTATGGTACCTTATACAGGTATTAGCAATTGGTGTCCTTTTTCTAATGCTTCTGAATGGTGCCAGAACTTGTAGTCTTATCTAAAGTAGGAGTGTACCACCTGCCCCCATTGTCTCCTGATCCTTTTATTTTGCTTCCTTGCACAGTTAATTTCTACTTAATTATTTACACACACATACAATGTATTTATATATTGTGCATCCCTCTGGCCAGGATTGAAGTTCTATTAGGGCACTGGCTTTGTCTGTTTCAGTCTACACTGTTTTTCCAGTGCTTGGTACATAGTAGTCCCTCAGATATTTAAAGGAACAAATAAATTATATTGTCCTAAAACTTTCCTGTATCAGAATCTTTCTTTGGACATTTTCATCTATTTGTGCTTTCCAAATAATATAACCATCATTTGACAGAAATTCCTGAGAGCTAAAAGTGGGAGGTTGGATGGATGGGGTTCAGATGTTAAGAATAGTAAGTTCTCACCTGGCCAGCATGGCTCAGCAATTGAGCACTGACCTATGATCCAGGAGATTTTGGTTCGATTCCCAGTCAGGGCACATGCCCAGGTTGTGGACTCGATCCCCAGGCGGGTTTGTGCAGGAGGCAGCAGATCAATGACCCTCTCATCACTGAAGTTTCTATCTCTCTCTCCCCCCTCCCTTCCTCTCTCTGAAATCAATAAAGATATATTAAAAAAAAGAAAAAGAATAGTAAGTTCTCTGTGCAGTGGATTTACATCTACTATGGATTCAGAATACTATTTTAGATGGTTATATCTTTTGGTAGGCTTATTTATTTATTTTTATAATATATCTTTATTGATTTCAGAGAGAGGAAAGGAGAGGGAGAGAGAGAGATAGAAACATCAATCATGAGAGGGTCATTGATCCGCTGCCTCCTGCCCACCCCCAACTGGGGATCGAGCCCGCAACCCGGGCATGTGCCCTGACCTGGAATCGAACCCCGACCGCCTGGATCCTAGGTCAACGCTCAACCGCTAAGCCACATCTGGCCGGGGCTCTTTTGGTAGGTTTAAATGGCAAAAAAGATATTATAAGAATAATCAGTACTGATATCAATGGTGTTTTGTTTGTTTTTTGTTCATCCTCACCTGAGAATATTTTTTCCATTGATTTTGGGGAGAGCATCCATTGGTTGCCTCCTGCATGCACCCTAACTGGGGCAGGGATCATACCCTAGACCAGAATTGAGCCCTTGTCCAGGAATTGAACCCCCGACCCTTTGGTTTGAGGGCTGGCGCTCTAACCACTGAGCAACACCGGCCAGGGAATGGTGTTTTGATTATGTGACATCACTAAATACTTCCGTTCTTTGAATATCATTTTTCTACTGTTGCTGCCTCTTTTTTTTATTAGTATATATGTCTTTCCTTATTTTAGTGTCCTTAAAAAATTGATAAGTACTTGCTAAGTGTGTCTCTCAAATAATTTAATTTCAGAAGCCTACAAGAAAGTACAAGATTTAGTCAACTTGTTGAAGAGCTATTGAAAATTATTCATGCTTTTGAGCTTGACACAGGATTGCAGTGTAAGTGTTGTATAGCCCCAGGGGCCAGTGCTCAAGTGGCTGTAGTTAAAACTCAGGAGGAGTTTTACGCAATTATTTTCTGTGAATAGGTGATAAGACCTTTTGGTCTAGGTTAATTGTAGCTCTTTAACTGTAATCTATTTGTTAAATAATTCCCACTCCTCTCACACCTTATTTTATCCATCCTAAGTTGCAAGTTTTTCACATAAATCGGGGACAATTTACCATCAATGGTGTGTCATTGTTTAATTGTGTGGTATAGAGAATAATGGTGCTTCTTACATCATTGGTATCTTAGATTCAGTGAACTATAGTATTAATAGGCAAATTTGTTAGTATTGGGGTGGAAAAAAAAGGAGTAGAAATAACTTTGACAGTCTGTGTGTTTGTTTCCTAAGAGTAGAATTTCCAAATTTGGTTTAAAAAAATTATAGGTAACCTTTAATGCATTGTCCTAATATAACAAAGAGCATACACAGGATTTCTCTTGGTTCTTTGATTACAATTATAAAAATAATGTTTCCTTTGTAATTCACAGTTGCAAACAGTTATAACTTTTCAAAAAAAGGAAATAACAGTCCTGAGCATATGAAGGAGGAAGTTTCTATGATCCAGAGTTTGGGCTTCCGAAACCGTGCCTTAAGACTTCGACAGAGTGAACCTGAAAATCCTACCTTGGTAAAGCCATTTTCATTTATTCTGGTAAAATCTCTTTACTGAGTATTATGAAATAGTGAATGTGCTAGATGCTCATGGGTTTATATAAAAAGTCAGTAAACAAGGTAAGATGCTAAATTAAGTGGTTGGACAGATGTTCTAATGAACAAGAATTAGAGGAATTGAGAGAAGATCCGTGTACCTATTGTGGTCAGGAGAGATCTTACAGGCCCTTCCCCTACATTAGCGTTTTATCTATCCTGATGCTTGTCTAAAATAGCCACAAGGTCACGGAAGGTTTTAAGCTACTACTTTTTACAATAACCATCTTATGGCAGTTCTCCAGGCATGAGGAAGTGTGTTTATTTTATTTGCTCTGAAAAGTTGCCTGAAAAAAAAAATCAGTTTTTACATTTGAAAATTGCTTCAACTTAAAAGATGTAATTGTAAAAAAAAAAAAAAAAGGCATGATTTGCTCTGTTGTTACTCATTTGTGAATGACTAATGGAGGTCTCAAAAATAATAGTTCTTGTGATACCAGCATTCATTTTTCAGTAGATGTCGAAGGGCTCAAAAAGGAGAACTTCACTGGAATACTGTTGGGTTTTTCAATATTATTATTATTTTTCTTAAATCCTCACCCAAGGATATTTTTCCCATTGCTATTCCAAGAGAGTGGGAGAGTGAGAGAGAGAAACATCAGTGTGAGAGAGAGAGACATCGATTGGTTGCCTCCCTCGTGCACCCTGACCAGGGCTGGGATCAGACCCGGGACCCTTCAGTCTGAGGGCTGATGCTGTAACCACTGAGCAAAATCAGCTAGGGATAAAAGGATTTTGCAGGTTTGTTATTATTTTCACTTATCTTTTTTTAAAATTTATTTTATCTTAGTTGCCAACTCTGTTATGAGATGTGTTTGGAAATGTGTACTAGATGAATCTTATTCCCTTTCTATACTACACTATAATATAAAGTATTAGCTTCAAAATATGCTTTTCCTATACTTCAAAAAATTACACAGATAATACATATTCTGTTTAGAAAAATTTAAAACAACAGAAGAAAAAATATTCAGACCATTAGAGCATAGCTCATACATTTTGGTGTGTGGTTTGCCAAGTATTTTTTCTAGGTGTCATAGATTTTAGCTTATTTATTATGGCCTGTTTCTTTTGTCTGTGGCCTCAAGTTTCTCTTCAAGGAAAAAAGCAAAGAACTGGCCAATAATTAGTTGATCATTCTTTACTGCTTAGCAGGAAACCAGTCTTAGTGTCCAACTCTCTAACCTTGGAATTGTGAGATCACTGAAGACAAAGCAGCAGGTACAATCTAAGAAAAAGTCTGTCTACATTGAATTGGGTAAGAGTCTTACATTTTTTAAGTTTAGAACAGTTGCTAGATTTTTTATCTTACAGCTTTACCAGAAACCTTGGTCATAATTCACACAATGGCAGGGAGCTTTGGGAAGCAGAAATAAAATAATACTATTAGCCTTATGATGTGTTTAGAAATAATGTAAAAGATGCAGCTCTTACCTTGAAGAAGCTTACTTTACAAAGAGAGCAAAAGAAAGATGTCTGGTTATAAGTATGTGTAAACTTGTAGCAGGTCCTTGAATAATGTTGTTTCTTTCAACTTTTGTTATAATGTGGATGAGATGCCAAAGGAATGTAACTCTTATATCAAGTAGTCTGTGGTAAAATTGGTTTTGTTATATGTCGTTTTGCTTGAAGTCGTAGAACCAATTGACGACATTAAGTGTGGGCTTACTATACTTTGGAAAGTAGGAATAAGAAAGAACATGATGGGCTGGCTACAGCATTTGGAAGGATCCAAGATAAACTGTACTAGACTAGACAGACGTAAGAAGAGCTGAGCTCAGTTCAGACAGTTTTCTCTAATTGTTTTGTCCTTTAGAATATGTTTATAATTGGAAAGAGGGGCCCTTCTTTGGGCTTTCAAGCAGCACCATATGTTTACCAGATTCTCTTGGAAGTTACTTGTATGTCTTTTCTCCTTTTAAAATCATAAGTTCCTAGACTTACGATTTTTAAATTTTGATTAATTTGGTGACACAGCAGTGTTGTATCACAAAGATAAAGTAATTATAGTAGTAAATATTTAAGAGCACTTAGTGTGTAGTCCAGGCACTGTTGTACTTTACTTGTAAAACTCATCTAAGAGGCCTGACAAAGCCCTGAGGTTGTTCCTAGGATTATATTTCTTTTACAGATGAGGAGGTTAAGGCACAGAGAGGTTAAATTTTTCCAAAGTAGTGACGCTAGTAAGTGGCAGAGCCGTCATTCAAACCTAGGAATTCAGGCTTCAGAGCCTGTGCTTATAACTGCTTCTCTGTATTTCCTGACATGTGTATCACGTGCCTGGCATTAGTAAATATTTATTGAATGAGCATCTGTTTTGCAAAAAGTACATTTTTTGAGTTTAACCCTTTCAATAAAAATTCTTTTATTGATTTGTTATTTGGGGGTATTTGGGGAATTTTTTTAGGATCTGATTCTTCTGAAGATGCAGTTAACAAGGCAAGTTATTACAGGTAAGTTCAAGGGAGCCTTCGTCTATTAAGGTGGCATTTTTATATTTAGTTAATATTAAGAATTGTTTTGGGATTATAAAAAATATATACCTTTATTGATTTCAGAGAGAGGAAGGGAAAGGAGAAGAGAGAGAGAGAGAGAGAGAGAGAGAGAGAGAGAAACATCAATGATGAGAGAGTCATTGATCTGTTGCCTTCTGCACATCTCCCACTAGGGATCGAGCCCGCAACCCGGGCATGTGCCTTGACCAGGAATCGAACCACGATCTCCTGGATCATAGGTCGATGCTCAACTGCTGAGCGATGCCAGCCAAGCAAGAACTGGTATTTTTTTAGGGTAGAATTATGACATTGGAATAGACTGTCTACTTTAATCTCGTTTTATAGCTGAGAAAATACCCTTTTTATTTTTATTTTTTTAATAAGTAAGGTATTTTTTAAAATTTTGTTTATTTATATTATCTTTATTGTTGAGAGTATTACAGATGTTCCCCCCTATTTTTTCTCCCATTGCCCCCCTCTGCCTGGCTCCCATCCCGCCCCAGTCCTTCCTCACCCTCCTTTCTTAAAAATATTACTTTTTTTGCCTGGCTGCGCGTGGCTCAGCGGTTGAGCATCGACCTAGGATCCAGGAGATCGGGGTTTGATTCCTGGTCAGGAATGCCAGGGTTTTGGGCTCGATCCCCAATGGGGGACGTGCAGGAGGCAGCCTATCAATGACTCTCTCATCATTGATGTTTCTATCTCTTTCTCTCTTCCTCTTTCTGAAATCAATAAAGATATATATATATATATATATATATATTTTTTTTTTTTTTTTTTTTTTTAAGAGCTTCTTGTTTAAAAAAAAAATTATCGATTGATTGGAGGGAGGGGAACATCCATTTGTTGTTCCACTTATTTATTCATTGGTTGCTTCTTGTATGTGCCCTGACCGGAGATCAAACCTGCAACTTTGGCACATCAAGACAATGTTCTAACCAACTGAGCTACTTCGCCAGGCCCCTTATTTGTTTGATTTTTTAGTAAGGAGTCCGAAAGAATTTAAGGTAACAGTTCTGCACAGAATTGTGTCCAGTGGATGGTTCTGCTCTGCTAGAGCTTAGTTCCTCTTGTACAGTAGTATTGGCACAGCGGTAATTGTGGCTGATGAAAATATTAGAGGACTACATTTTTCTTTCCTTCCTCTGTTTCTTAATTTCATCTACTCCACAAACTTTATGTAAATTATACAATAATCTACAAGCAGCCCCCAACTGTGTTACCTGGCAAATTGCTTTCCTTAGGAATTAGTTGCTTCACCTTAAGATCTGTGATGTCTGGTCTGAACTATAATGGTGTCATTGGAAATCAAATTTTGTTTGTAAATGACTTTTTCGTAATCTCTCAATTGAGAGGAAGTGGTTTTAAGTTTAAAAGAAGCATAGAGCCCGGCTGGGCGTGGCTCAGCGGTTGAGTATCGACCTAGGATCCAGGTGATTGGGGTTCAATTCCCGGTCAGGGCACATGCCCTGGTTTTGGGCTCGATCCCCAGTTGAGGGCGAGCAGGAGGCAGCCGATCAATGACTCTCTCATCATTGATGTTTCTATCTCTCTCCCTCTCCTTTCCTCTCTCTGAAATCAATAAAGATATATTTTTTAAAAAGCAAAGAAGGCTAAATGGCAGAATGCTGCATTCTTTTGGGATGTCTGCTTCATCCCAGTGTTCCCTTTGTTTAGATATCTTTGTTCTTGCATTCTCATTAAGATATACTTTTGTTGTTGTTGTTAATCTTTACCTGAGGATATTTTTTCCTTTTTTTTATTTTTAATTTTTATTTTAGAGAGAGTGGAAGGGAGGGAGGGAAAGAGGAGAGACAGACAGAGAGGGAGAGAGAGAAACATTGATGTGAGAGAGACACATTGATTGTCTCCCACAGGTTCCCTGACCGGGACCAGAACAAATTGCAACCCAGGTATGTGCCCTTGACCAGGAATTCAACCTGCAACCCTTTGGTGCACACCCGACACTCCACCACTGAGCCACACCAGCCAGGGCGCATTAAAATATATTTTTAAGTTTTGTGGGGTTTTTTTGCTTTACTTTTTTTTGGTTATTGTTTGTATTTAAACGGGCTATCGTTTAAATTTTGGTTCTCATTTACATGTCCATAAAACAATGTCCTGCACTCCTGCTCTGATTTTTGTGACTGTATGTCAGTCTTTGACCCGTCAGTTTTGACTAGAAGTTATTAAAGGAGAGAGCAGATTTCAAAAAGTGAATCAAATTGATCAGCTTACTGCCACCTTACCTAAAGGGACTAAAATACTTGATCTTGCTCATTTGACAACTCTTTGAACATGTAACTAGTGTTTCTCATTAGGCTTCTGTCTTTTCCCTATAGTGTGAGGGATCATGAATTGTTAGAAATCACCCCTCCAGAAGCCAGGACTGAAGCCACTTTGAATCCTGCAAAAAGGGGTAATGTCAAGTCTTCCCAACATAACAGGCACTGAAGAGAGAATGGGTAGATACAGTACTGTAATTAAATTATTCTGAAGAACATTTGGGACATTTATAATTCACAACATCTCTTAGCACAGTTATAATATCATTCTTTCTCAGATGTTATGGTACAGCCTGATCTATTTCAGTGGCACTAGACTGATGTAACAGTACCCTTTTACTTTAAATTTATGTGTTTATATTTCATCTTTTTCATATTGGTATTTAAATATAGGGAGTATGAGTCTGAAGATGGAACAGAGTATGTCTGATACCCAAAGTCTGCTTTTAATTCACTATTACAGGTTAGGGAAATAGGAAGTGTGGTTTATGAGGAAGGAGAATTCTGAAATTAAAATTTTAATTATCTTGAGTAGAACTAATGAGAATACAGTAAAAGGAATTACATGAGAGGGTATGGGCTACATCTTCAGTATACTTGGCTGTTTAAAGGATAGTTTCTCTGAAAATAGCCAGTTGTTTCATTTCTACCCCCAAGTTGTATTAAGTATTTTTTCATGATAATTTCAGTTGTTAATTACCTGTTGTTTTTGTATACTTTCAGCTGCTTGTGAGTTTTCTGAGGACATAATAAATATTGAACATCATCAATCTAGTAATAAAGATTTGACCACCATGGAGAAGCATGCAACTGAGAAGCATATAGAAAAGTATCAGGGTATTTCTGTTTCAAACTTGCATGTGGAGCCATGCGGCACAGATACTCATGCCAGATCGTTGTTACAGCATGAGAACAGCAGTTTACTACTCACTAAAGACAGAATGAATGTAGAAAAGGCTGAATTCTGTAATAAAAGCAAGCAGCTTGGCTTAGCAAGGAGCCAGCAGAGCAGATGGGCTGAAAGTAAAGAAACATGTAATGATAGGCAGAATCCCAGCACAGAGAAAAGGGTAGTTCTGAATGCTGATCCTCTGAATGAGAGAAAAGAACCTCCATGCTCTGACCATCCTAGAGATTCCCAAGATTTTCCTTGGATAACACGGAATAGTAGCATACAGAAAGTTAATGAGTGGTTTTCCAGACGTGATGAAATATTAACTTCTGATGGCTCACATAATGGGACATCTGAGTCAAATGTTGAAGTAGCTGGTGCAGTAGAAGTTCCAAATGAAGGAGATGGATATTTTGGTTCTTCAGAGAAAATAACCTTAATGGCCCGTGATCCTCATGGTGCTTTAATCTGTGAAAGTGAAAGAGTCCACTCCAAACCAGTAGAAAGTAATATTGAAGATAAAATATTTGGGAAAACCTATCGGAGGAAGGCAAGCCTCCCTAACTTGAGCCACATAACTGAAAATCTAATTATTGGAGCATCTGCTATAGAGCCTCAGATAACACAAGAGTGTCCCCTCACAAATAAACTAAAGCGTAAAAGGAGAAGTACATCAGGCCTTCATCCTGAGGATTTTATCAAGAAAGTAGATTTAGCAGTTGTTGAAGAGACTCCTGA
This sequence comes from Miniopterus natalensis, assembly GCF_054644295.1. Classification (NCBI taxonomy): domain Eukaryota; kingdom Metazoa; phylum Chordata; class Mammalia; order Chiroptera; family Miniopteridae; genus Miniopterus; species Miniopterus natalensis. The sequence continues at coordinate 22,621,582 of NC_142097.1, forward strand.
AAAGATAATTGAAGGAACAGACCAAGTAGAGCAGAGTGGTCATGTGGTGAATATTACTAATAATCGTCCTGACAATGAAACAAAAGGTGATTATGTTCAGAAAGAGAAAAATGCTAACCCAACAGAATCAGTGGAAAAAGAATCTGCTTTCACAACTAAAGCCAAACCTATAAGCAGCAGCGTAAGCAGTATGGAACTAGAATTAAATACCCACAGCTCAAAAGCACCTAGGAAGAACAGGCTGAAGAGGAAGTCCTCTACCAGGCATATCTATGCACTTGAACTAGTAGTCAATAGAAATCTAAGCCCACCTGGTCATACTGAACTACAAATTGATAGTTGTTCTAGCAGTGAAGAGATGAAGGAAAAAAATTCTGACCAAGTACCAGTCAGACACAGCCAAAAGTGCCAACTCATGGAAGGTAAAGAATCTGCAACTGGAGCCAGGAAGAGTAACAAGTCAAATGAACAAATAAATAAAAAACTTGCTAATGATGCTTTTCCAGAACTGAATTTAACAAACATACCTGGTTTTTTCACTAATGGTTCGAGTACTAGTAAACTTCAAGAGTCAGTCAACCCTGACCCTCAAAGAGAAGAACTAGAAGGGGATGTGGGAACAATTCAGATGCCTAATGGTGCTAAAGACTCGGTGCTAAGTGGGGGAAGAAGTTTGCAAACTGATGGATCTATGGAGAGTACCAATGTTGTATTGGTACCTGAAACTGATTATGGCACACAGGATAGTGTCTCATTACTGGAACCTGACACTGCAGGGGAGGCAGAAGCAGCTCCAAATCAATGTGCGGGTCTGTGTACAGCAATTAAAAACCCCAATGAGCTTATCTATGGTTCTAAAGATACAAAAAATAACAGAGAGGGCTTTAAGGATCTGTTGAGATGTGAAGTTAACCACTCTCAGGAGACAAGCATAGAAATGGAAGAGAGTGAACTTGATACACAATATTTACAGAATACATTCAAGGTTTCAAAGCGTCAGTCATTTGCTCTGTTTTCAAATCCGGAAAAGGAATGTGCAGCAGACTATGCCCACTCCAGGTCCTTAAGGAAACAAAGTCCAGAAGTCACTCTTGATTGTGGACAAAAAGAAGAAAATCAGGAAGAGGAAGAATCTAAAATCAAGCATGTGCAGGCAGTTCACACAACTGCAGGCTTTCCTGTGGTTTGTGAGAAAGACAAAAAGCCAGGAGAGTATGCCAAATATAGCATAAAAGGAACCTCTAGGCTTTGTCAGTTATCTCAGTTCAGAGGCAATGAAACTGAACTCACTCTTGCAGATAAACACGGAATTTCACAAAACCCATATCATGTACCATCCATTTCTTCCATCAGGTCATTTGTTAAAACTGTAAGTAAGAGAAACCTGTCAGAAGAAAAGTTTGAGGAACATTCAGTGTCCCCACCTGAAAGAGCAATGGGAAATGAGGACATTCAAAGTACAGTGAGCCCAATTAGCCTAAATAACATTAGAGAGAGTGCTTTTAAAGATGGCAGCTCAAGTAGTACTAATGAAGTAGGCTCTAGTATCAATGAAGTAGGTTCCAGTGATGAAAATATTCAAGCAGAACTAGATAGAAATAGAGGATCAAAATTAAATGCTATGCTCAGACTAGGTCTCATGCAGCCTGAAGTCTATAAGCCAAGCCTTCCTATAAGTAATTGTAAACATCCTGAAATAAAATCGCAAGGAGAAAATGAAGAAGTAGTTCAGGCTGTTAGTGCATATTTCTCTCCATGTCAAATTTCAGATAACCTAGAACAACCTATGGGAAGTAATTCTGTTTCTCAGGTTTGTTCTGAGACACCAGATGACTTGTTAAATGATGATGAAATAAAGGAGAAGAGCAGCTTTGTTGAAAGTGATGTTAAGGAAAGATCTGCTGTTTTTAGCAAAAGTGTCCAGAAAGAAGAATTCAGAAGGAGCCCTAGCCCCTTAGCCAATACACATTTGACTCAACGTCGCCAAAGGAGGGCCAGAAAATTAGAGTCCTCAGAAGAGGACATGTCTAGTGAGGATGAAGAGCTTCCTTGTTTCCAACACTTACTATTTGGTAAAGTAACCAATATACCTTCTCCATCTACCAGACATAATGCTGTTGCCACACGTCTGTCTAAGGAAACAGAGGAGAACCTAATATCATTAAAGAGTAGCTTAAATAACTGCAGTAACCAGGTGATGTCTGCAAAGGCATCCCAGAAACATCACCTTAGTGAGGAAGCGAGATGTTATAGGAGCTTATTTTCCTCACAGTACAGTGCATCAGAAGACTTGACTACTAATACAAACACCCAGGATCCTTTCTTGATGTTTGAGCCTCCTTCCCAGCAAGTGAAGTGTCAGCCTGAAAACCAGGAAGTTCTGAGTGACAAGGAATTGATTTCAGATGATGAAAGGGAAACTGGCCTCGAAGAGAATAGTCAAGAAGAGCAGAGTGCCGATTCAAACTTAGGTATTTTACAGAAATGAGCTAAATGTTTTTGGCTTTGGGGGAGCACATTTTACGAGTTTCCAAATACAATTAAAGTAAGTGCTTCTTAAACTTTAAGCATGTTCCTCCTAAGGTGCTTTTCCTTAAAAGTCCTTCGCGTAGCTAGAACATCTCTATTTGAATGAGATTTATTGCACTAATTGTCAGTGGACTTGCTTCTGGTTTTCATTGTTAGGATTTCTAGAGGAAATCAAGGTGTCCCAAAACAAGGCGTGTAATCATTTTCTGTGACATGAAAGTGATACTTGTCCTGCCAATGGGAAGAAACAGATAGCAAATTGCAGAATTTGCTGTCTGTTTTTACATCTGAATCTCTATTTTTATTATCATTTAAGATGAAGCAGCATCTGAGTATGAGAGTGAAACAAACCTCTCTGAAGACTGTTCGGAGCTGTCCTCTCAGAGTGATATTTTAACGACTCAGGTAAAAAGCATGTGTGGATGTGTGTGTGATGTCTTGTGCATTCAGTAGTATGCATCCCGCATTCTTACATTTGCTTTTATCATCCCTTAGAGTTAATGATATAACAGTCATGTGTGGTATCTTGTCTCCTCAAATTAGATTGTAATCACCTGGATTGAAGTCATGCTACCTTTTATTTCATATGTACTCACATACATACCACTGAGCTCACTGCAGAACACTAGATACCGAAGTTAATGAATAAGCTAAACCTTTGAAACCCACTTGCCCTATAGCAAAAACATATGTGAAAGCACTACTGTATCAAAGGAGGGTCATGCATTCCACTTTGGTATACTAATGCATTAGCAGTATAAATGAAATAGTGAGGGATCATCAGTTGGGGACTTTCAAAGGATACATTCAAACTGGGCCTTGAAAGATGAGAAGAATTTTTCCAGGTGGAAAGAGAAGGGAGGCAGCAATCCAGGCAAAGGCACAAAGGCATAAAATGCCCAGGAAGCACAAAGTTGTTCTGTGTGACTAGAAAATGGCATATGGTGGTTTGGGGGGAAAATAAAAGATAAGAAGGTATGAAGGGCCTTTTGAATGCTCTGCTTAGGAATTTGGACTTTATCCTGAGGGCTATAATGAGTAATAATTATTTAGTTTTCAGAATGCATTACCTTATCTGAGCAGTGGTATACCACCAAGGTCCTTATGGAAGAAAAAGACATGATAAACATGCATTTAAGGAACTTCCACAGTAATATAGCTGTCTGTATTAAAAGTAGAGATCAGGCCCTGGCCAGTTTTGCTCAGTAGTTAGAGCGTCATCCCATGGACCAAAGAATCGCAGGTTCAGTTCCTGGTCAAGGGCACATACCTTGGTTGCAGGTTCAATCCCTGGCTTTGGTCCAAGTGTGTGTGGGAGGCAACCAATCGATGTGTCTCTCTCACATTGATGTTTTTCTCTCTCTCTTCCCCCTCCTCCTCCTTCCCTTCCATACTCTCTAAAAAATCAATGGAAAAAAATATTCTCCAGTTAGGATTAAAAAAAAAAATGTAGAGAGCAGGAAGCATTTGAGATCTTGCTTCCTGGCAACTGTTGTCAGTTTGGCTCAAATACAATCTTATGACAATTCAAAAAAATAATAAAAGTAAAGATCAGAGCAGCATAGTGGAAAATAAAAGAAATAGAGCTAATTTAAGAAACACTTAAGAATTACAATTAAGGAAACTTGGTAACCAATTTGGTTTTGGTCTCCCAAATATATCTGGCCAATTGCCTACGGGGGAATTGTCCAAATTATAAAGTCATTCCTTTGGGAAAACACAAAGGAAAGTTATCTAATTCTTCCATTACTGTTTTTTCCTGATTTTCTAACCGATTTAATTACCACATAGAGGTGAAATGTGATGGTTGTGACAGCAGTGTCTAGAACAGCTTCTGAAGCTTACGGATATCTGTGATTTCTTTCCAGATATACTTAGGCAAGCCCTTCTTGATCAGTAATGGAACTACTCAGAAGCACCACGTGGTGGCAATGGCGCTATTGCGGCCATTGGCAGCAAAACAATCTCAGCATAGCATTGAAAGCCTTTGTGAAGCTGGGAATACATTTTATGGCCATAAAAACCTGAAAACTAAGAACTCAGTGTAGCAGGAGAAAGTAGATGGCTAGTTTTTAGTGGAGGGCAGTCATTTTCAAGGATCAGAAGAAGAAACAGAGGGTGAAACAATCTGTTTCCCCAGGGTTTGCTGGCAGCCATTGATGTTCCTTTTAAAAGTAATGAAGAAGGGTATATTTTGTAAATCTCCTTAATTATGAAATACTTTGCTTATCAAAAATCTTAGACTCAAGAAAGAAGAAAACGTGAGAACAACAAAAAAGAAAGAAAACCTTTATACTTAGCAGGTTTCTTTTTCTTTTAATTTTTTTTATTTTAGCCTTAGGTTTTGTTTTTTTTAATTTATTGATTTTAGAGAGAGGAGGGGGGAGAGAGAGAAACATCGGTTTGTTGTTCCACTTATTCTATGCATCCATTGGTTGATTCTTATATGTGCGCTGACACAGGATTGAACCCACAACCTTGGTGTATCAGGACGATGCTGTAACCAACTGAGCTACCCGGCCAGGGCACAGATTTCTTTTTGAAATGGAGAAATAAACATGAGCCCCATAAGCAAAGAAGAGCCTCTTGTCTTAAGTTGGAAACATTAACTGTCCTTATAGGCTTTCCTAGGGCTGTTTCTGTTGGCTCCTTCTCTCTAACAGATCCTTCTCTCTGAAGTTCTCTCCCCATCTAGAATGGCAGCACCATGCAGGCCATATCCCCAGCACTAGGACAGTGTCTGACATATAATAGATGGTCAACAAATAGTTATGGGATGAACAAATAGATAAATTAATGAATTAGCTCTTTCTTCTTTCTGTTAGAAACTAAATGTTCAAAGAATCTTAGAAAAAGAAGCGTCCTCACAAGCCAGAAATCACATTTTTATATGGACTAACCCAAATCTCTTATGAGTCCCACAATACTAAACCTTTGAAACACAGGCTATGTAAAATGTTAACTGAGTCATGCTAATTTTAAATACCAAAAGTGTTTAAGCACCTTGCCCGACTGAGCATGGCTCAGAGGCTGAGCATCGACCTAGGATCCAGGAGATCACGGTTCGATTCCCGGTCAGGGCACATGCTAGGCTTGCAGGCTCAATCCCCAATCGGGGGAGTGCAGGAAGCAGCCAATCAATGACAACCCTCATCGTTGACGTTTTTCTCTCTCTCTCTCTCTTTCTCTCTCCCCTTGTCTCTCTGAAATCAATAAAGATTTTTTTTTTAAAAAAAGTGTTTAAACACCTTAATTATTTTTTCATTCCTGAGCTTTTAAAAGAAAGTAATCAACTTCAAAAGGACATCACAATAAAGCAAGTCCATTTGGGAGAGTGAGGAATTTTTTTCCTCCTTTAACAGCAGTCTGAAATAATTTCATGGGTATTAATTACATTAATATGGTTGGATTAAAAGGTGTTCGGCCAGAACTTATAATTCCATAGTAGGTGATTTTAATTCCCATGTTAAAATTAATTGGTATGACATATTCTTGTGTTCTGGCAAATTTCTGAAAGTGTAACTTTCTTGGTGTCATCTTTTGTGTCTGTAGCAGAGGGATACCATGCAAGATAACCTGATAAAGATCAAGCAGGAAATGGACCAACTGAAAGCTGTGTTAGAGCAGCAGGAGAGCCAGCCTTATGATAAGTCCCCTTCCCTCATAGCTGATTCTTGTGCTTCTGAGGATCTACTAAATCTGGAACAAAACACATCAGAAAAAGGTTTGTAATACTGGCCAAATTCCTCTTAAGCAAAATTATTCCCCGCCCTAAGCCTTTATCTCCAGAAAAATGTGGATCTAATGTGAACATATTATGATCTTTGCTCAGCATATATTTTCTGAGTCACTCCATGGATAATTTTAGAGCCTTGGTTCTAGTCCCTGCTTACAACTAATTTACCATTCAGAGAGATCGAGACAGCCATTAAGTGTCATTGTCTGACTGAATACCTACAATGAGGAGATGCTATGAGGAGCCCATAGGAAGTTGAGTGCAATGGGAGAGACTGGAAATAAGTAACCCCATGATTTTAGAAAGCTTGTAAAACACTCATATTCTTTATACCCCAGGTGTCAGATCACAAAGCCCTATCCAATGTGCTTTCTGGTTTATATGTAGAGATGCACTTTACTTGAAGAACTGCATCTTGAGCCACAGAAAACCCAATTATGTGGTAGAATCAGGTGCTTTATCCCAACATTATAGTTACCAACAAGACTAGATGTATCTCTAAGAAGGCATTTGGAATGACCAGGTAGATGGAGTTGATCAGAGCCGACTTCCTGTAAGAAGTGATCTCTGAGCTGAGGGATAACATGGCATAAATGAAGGATAGTAAGATGAAATTTTGAGTATTTAGTTGAAAAAAGCATTATGAAAGACAGTACATTGGGCAGGTTTTTAAATAGGGGCAAATATGTAGCCAAGTAGATGAGAGGTTAGGCACCAGGTCTTAATTATTCAGAATTGTGGCCTTGGTCAGGGAGTGTGCCTTGCTATATTTTTATGTTCAAGGAGAAATAGTAGCTTATACATAAGAAGTTAGGAACTCTGTTGCTATGGCAGTGGTTCGAATGTATTTCCTTAAATGCTTTCTTTGTAGCTGTATCTTCATTTATTTCATCTCCCAGACAATAAAGCCCAAAGTCTAGTCCCCAGCACAATTCTCTTTGAGGTGCTTTCCCCATCTTCGGTCTAAAAACAGACTAGACTTTTCATTTTTATGCACAGCTTATAAAATGTTATTGTCTGGCTTTGATCATATGTGTAAATCTTATCTCATTTTTAGGGGAGGGGTGTTTATTTTTTCCTGAAGATCTGTAGACAAAATGTTTCTTTGTGGCCTTTTTTTTTTTTTTAATTTTATAAATGTTATATTTGTATACATTTTTAGCATGGATTTGAAAACCTTTTTGAAAATTTCTTATGAATCTCTATATAAAACATTTTTGCATTTTTATTAGGAGGTTTTACTTCATCTTTTGTAATAAACTTACTCATTGTTCTAGGGTCTTTGCATCAAATGTCCTGCCCTCAGCATAGTTCTGCCCTACTGTTTATCTAAGTGTCAGTTCCAAGCCTGCGTAATATTTTTGTGCACATGTATCTACCCATTATAAATTATGTGTACCTCCCTCTGCTGGTAAAGTTATTTCATATCAGGCACTTTGTCATTTTTTTCTCCTGGATTACCTGTCATTCAGAAAGCAAATATTAGCATTTATAAGACTATAGTCTGTTACAGTGGAAGTGATTTTTAGATACATCAGGGCTTTTTTTGTCTTGTAGTATATTCATTCCTGGAAGCACTTGTTAAAAATTCCTATGCTCCTCTCCTAGAAATTCTGAATCAACTGGGTGGATGAGTTATATGCTTTTTAAAGCTGTATTTCCTTATGGGTTCTTTATAGTTGATCATTTCTTAATATCTCTTTCCTTCTTCCCAGTGTGTTTTCCTTTGATTCTCCCAATACTTTGCACATAATAGGCAGTCAGTAAATTTATTAAAGATTAGCTCTGGCCCATATTCCCTACCCATGAAAAATATAATATATAACATGTTAAGATCCCCAGATGAGGAAATTATTTAAGGGGTACTATGGTACTCTCCCAGTACTTGGGCTCTGGATCCCTGCATTTATGAAATATGGATTAAGTGAAAAGAAGAACAGAAAAATTTTGCCCTATGTTTTTAGGTACTATTGAATACTTGAATTCTAACTGAGATTAGCTTATTTTCTTCCTAGCTTGACCCCATTGTAGTGCAAAGAGGAACTCGTATGCTAAATGTTCAAATGTGATGGAATGACTTTTTAATATCTGTATGTCTGAGGCTTCCTCCCTATACTTTTTTTTTTTATAACCCTTTCTCAGTTGAGTATCTTTAGTTACCCAGTCTTAAAGTGTTCCTTTTATTTATTTTTTAGTTCCATTTGGTGCAGGATCATTTGTATTTATAAAATTCTGTCTGATATACTTGCGTAAAAAGCAACTTGATTGTCACAGATTGCTGCTTTTGAAAATCAATATACTCACCCTGGCCGGATAGCCCAGTTGGTTAGCGCTTTGTCCTGATATGCCAAGGTTATGGGTTTGATTCCCAGTCAGGGCACATACAAGAATGAACCAATGAATGCATAAACAAGTGGAACGACAAATCAATGTTTCTTTCTCTCTCTCTCTCTCTCTCTCTTCCTCTCTCTAAAATCAATAAATAAAAATTAAGAAAAAAATTGATATACTTACCTGAATTATTACCATCAGGACAAAGCAGTAAATTTCTTTGTTTTCCCATTCCATTTAAAACAGTATTAACTTCAGAGAAAAGTAATGAATATCCTATAAGCCTGAATCCAGAAAGCCTTTCTGCAGACAAGTTTCAAGAGCCTCTGGATAGTTCTAGCAGATACAAAAATAAAGAGCCAGGAGTGGAAAGGTAAGAAGTAATAAATGTCAAATTGTGGTATCTAAGTAAAACCTTTCTTTACATTGAACTCTTAAATATTTTTCACCAAACTTGTTTTTTGTATGCAGACATTTCCAACCCCATTGCTCTAGGATACTTCTTTTGTGTAATTATATATAGGCTTTTTGGACCTACACAAGGCATGAGCTACAACATGAGAAATGCACAGTATATCTGTCCTTCTGAAGGGCAGAACAAAGCTTAGAACTAAAACCTTAACAAACATGGAGGCTAATGGTAGAGTTCTCCAAGGCAGCCCTTACCCTAATTAAAGGGAAGGTTTTGCCTTTCTGGAAAAAGTTTACTGATTTACCCCAGGAAATATTCACAGTATCTTTGGGGTGTCTGTTCAAATCACTATTGAGATTAGACTGTATAGTACTTTATATTTTCAAAAATACTTTACCTACTTGCTCATTTGATCTTTACAACAACACTGTGAAGATAAAAGGACAAGTTCTGGACTGTTGTTCCTATTTGATGATTCAGGAGAATCTCAGAGACATTAGGGTCACACATCTCACTTCTCTAGGAAGGAAAAGGAATTTATATTTATTGAGCTCCTACTGATGAGTATATGTACATTTTTACTTCTTTTTCTGGGAATAGTGACAAGTTTCTCCTTTCAAAATCTAATCACACCATATTTTCCAAACCTCTTGGACTGGACTGAGGATATTTTGAGTCTGGGGTACTGGCACTAAGGCTGTGACAGAATTAAAAGATCTGGCCTCCAAAGGCACTAAACCTATGTTTAAACGTAATGACTTCATTGCCACGCTTTAACTAGTTGAGCTAAGCACCCATTTAATATTCATACCAAATATTTCTGCTCTTCCTCCCCCTCCCCCTAAGAGACTTCTGTCAAAGAACCTACACATTTGATTGAACTTCCTCCTGCTAGACGACTTGAGAGCAGCAGTTTAGGTCTCCCTCATCTTTAATCCACAACGCCTAGTTTTAGTGCCTGACTCTTAGTAAATACCTAATATTTGTTTGAATTAATTGAATTGAGCTGATCTCTGACGTCCTTTAAATCTTTTAAGTATCTTAACCAGCAAAGTCCTAAAACCTGAAAGAGTAAAGGAATTACTGTGTGCATAGACTCTTCTAACAGTGTTTTATAGCTGGCTTTTGTTTTCAGAATGATTCGACATTGAAAAGGCAGGAGATAAGGATGAATCTGTGAATTTTACTGAAATTGGATATAGAAAGAATGAGTGTAGCGATGTCAAAATTAATCATTAACTTTTTCTTTCATGAGAAGATGTGATTCTAACACATCCATGGGGACCCAAGTGGAATAGACTTTCTATTTTATAGAATTTGAGTAAGTGGTAGTAGATAATTTGCTGAAATTTGCTGGCATGCTTTTAAACAGGTAGGAGACACACTTACTGCCTCAGACCAGACCGTAAGGGGAGATGTTCTGTGTCAACCCTGACATGTTGGCAGACATCATGAATCCAGACTTCTAGTCCATCACTTGGGTGTCTCTCCAACAATGAGCTGTTTCACTTATGCTTTGGCTGCCTGGGAAGTATGATAAATCCTTTCATGAGCTGTGGTGATAACTTTCTCTTTTCATCTTTGCCAGATCTTCTCCTTCTACATCCCAGTTGTTAGATGATAGGTGGTATGTGCCGAGCCACTCACAGAGCCTTCAGAACAGAAACCGCCCACCTCAAAAGGAGCTCATTGAGAGTGTTGATGTATTGGAGCAACAACCGACCAAGTCTGAGACCCAAGATTTAATGGAGCAGTCTTATTTGCCAAGACAAGATCTAGGTAATATTTCATCTGCTCTGTTGGAAAAAACACTTTTATTTTACTCTGAATCTTACCTAAAGGTATTCTGGTTAATCATCTTTCAGATGTAGTATTATATCATGAATGCATCTGTTATACTTAAATTCATTTTTTAAAAATAGCTTGAATGTTAATCCAAGTTTACTTGAAAATTATTGCAGTTGTTAATCTGTCTATATTGGTTTAACACTTTTTGAAGATGAGAGAATCTTGGTGTGCTCTAAATCATGTTTTATTTCAACTGCTAGATAAAAGTTCTAGGGCCCTAGAATAAAGGTTTAGGCCTGTCCTTGATTGAAAGATGAGTCAAATCTCCAAAGTAAGCTCTTATTTTCTGAATTAATGAATATAAATGACTATATTTTAGACTTTATAAATCACTTTAAATGACCAGTGTGTTTTTTGACTTGTGAATCAAAGTTTGATTTAGTAAAGAAAATTATGAATTAAGCCTCAGAAACACGTTATCATAAAAAGTGCTCTTTGGCATCTAAATGAGGTATTTGGCCATTTTAATTAGGATCATTTTAGGAATCTCAAACATTCTACTTAGTTATGCTTACTTCCTGATGGAGTGACATTTTCTGAAGTGTTTCAGGGATATTCTCCTGTTTGTTTGTTTTTTTCTCTCCTAGTTTTAATATGGTAATGATATCTGATGATTTTAAGTTTGAGTATTTTTCATATTTCAATTTTTTTTTTCCTTCCTTATTAAAGTATTATATGTTCATTCCCAAATGGTGACTAAAAAAGGTTATTTAAACTAGATAAAATGATCGAAATTATAGAAAGCAGACCTTATAATATTTCATTTCATGGATTCTAAGGTGCAAATTTTTTTCATGTTAGGACTCTGAAATAGGATACCATCTTAAAATCAATGGAATCTTTTTAATTTTTTAAATTATTCTTTTTTAATCCTCACCCGAGGCTATTTTTTCCATTGCTTTTCAGAGAGAGTGGAAGGGAAGGGAGGGAGGGAGGGAGAGAGAGAGAGAGAGAGAGAGAAACACCGATGTTAGAGAGACACACCAAATCACTTGCCTCCCACAGACAGCCAGTTGCCCTGGCTGGTGTGGCTCAGTTGGTGGAGCATTGACCTGTGCACCAGGAGGTTGCCGGTTTGATTGCCAGTCAAGGGCACATGCCTGGGTTTTGGACTCAGTCCCCAGTAGGGGACATGCAGGAGGCAGCCACTTGATGTTGTGTTCTGATATCAATGTTTCTCTCTCTCCCCTTCTCCCTTCCTCTCTGTCTAAAAACCAATAAACTATTCTTTAAAAAAATTACTGTGGCACACCAGTTGAAAATCACTGACTTAGCATAATGTCCTCAGTTCATTCATGTTTGTGGTGTGTGACAGGATTTTCTTTTTTTAAAGCTATTCAGCTTTTTATTTCCTTAAGATACATTTCTAAAACTTGAATTATTGACTGAAAGTGTAAACACACATGGTTTTTGGAATATAATGCCAAATTGTCCTTTAGAAAAGTAAAGCCACTTTGCACCCCAACCAACATTGTATTAGCGCGCCCATTTTTCTTTTAACCTAACTTGGTCTGTCCTTTTAATTCTTAGCAGAGCCTAGACATTGTAATTCAAGGTTCATTGTCATGTAGATTAAATTTTCCCCCCATTCTTTTCAGAGGGAACCCCTTACCTAGAATCTGGAGTCAGCCTCTTCTCTGACGACCCAGAGTCTGATCCCTCTGAAGACAGAGCCCCAGAGCCAGCTCATGTTTGCAGCATGCCAACTTCAACCTCTGCATTGAAATTACCCCAATTTCAAGTGGGAGAATCTGCCAAGAGTCTAGCTGCTGCTCAGACTACTACTGCTGGGTATAATGTGAGGGAAGAAAGTGTGAGCGGAATGAAGCCAGAAGTGATATCTTCAACAAAAACAGTCAACAGAAGAATATCTATGGTGGCCTCAGGCTTGACCACAAAAGAATTTGTAAGTGTATCCATATGTATCTCCCTAAAGACTGAGACTTCATTTACATACTATAATAGTTTTAAATAGGTACTAGCGATAAATAACTTATAGGAAGAAATCTAGGAAACGGCACAATTCTATGTAATTTAATTTTCATTACTAATTTCTGAAATTTTGGACCTAGGTAAAACTAAAGCATGGATTATTTTGTATAAATTTACTTAAGAATAATTTTTAGCCTGGTTGGGTAGCTCAGCTGGTTAGAGCGTTGTCCTGATAGGCCAAGGTTGTCGGTTCGATCCCTGGTCATGATACACGCAAGAAGCAACCAATGAAATCAATGTTTTTCTCTCTCAAATCAATTTAAAATTTTTTCAAAAAAAAAATTTTATTAGAGAGATTATGGTTTTGGGTATGATATAGATCTTATTTTACTTTAATTTTATTTAAGCAAGTAAGTGTAGCTCTACTCCCCAGAAGGCATCTTTCCCCTACCTTGGTTCACGTCAGAGAATGCACCAGCATAATTAACTAAATTCAAATTGGTTCCAAGCACACTGCCAGATAATGGCATTTATCCAGTGTTTATTTGCCTTTATCCTGGCTTGTGACAGTTATTCAATAACCTGCCCTATCATTTCTGCTCTACAACAGCCCTCCTCCCTATTAGGATTTTGACATCTCCTTGGGCTCCTCATGCCAGAGACAGGAATTGTTTCACACTATGGAAAAATACCCATTAAAATATTAAGACCCCTGAAACATCATTTCTGCTTAGGCTGAGTGTAGATTTCAGACATCTTAGGAAATTTACCTCATGTGTAATTAATCACCATTGGTATCATTTCATAATAAGATAATAATTGAGTGAATATATCTTAAAAGACCGTGATAAGATAACACACCAGAGTATCAAATGGATTCAATAGTGGGTGTAATTTATTACACACTGAGAGATGACCCAGTCTTTCTTAAGTGTCTTTTTTAATATACCCTTCCTAGATTAAGAACCATTTCTCATCTAAGTTCTCTCTGGGTAGCAGCTCAGCATAACATTCTCTGTGGCCAGATGTGTCCCACTACTAAAAGGGCAAAGTAAGCTATGTCTGCCCTAGAAGATGCAATGAATAAATCCATTCATTGAAAATTAGCATTTCTTGCTCTGGCTGGTTTGGCTCAGTGGTTAGAGCATCGGCCTGAGGACTGAAGGTTCCCAGGTCTGATCCTGGCCAAGGACATGTACCTCAGTTGCAGGCTCGATCCCCACCCCCAGTTGGGGTGCGTGCAGGAGGCAACCAATTGATATGCCTCTCTCACGTCGATGTTTCTCTCTCTCCCTTTCCCTTCCACTCTCTGAAAAGCAACTGAAAAAATATTCTTAGGTGAAGATTAAAAGAAAGAAAGAAAATTAGCATTTCATGTTTTGAAGTTCAGCTTTTCAGAGAAGGCTAAAATGATCTAATCTTTCTTGCCATGGGCAATTCTGACCTATAGATTAGACTATAAGTGGCTTGGGTACATATTGTCTTTAAATAAGCAAAGAGGAAAACTTTTCAGCTCTATTCAGATTTGAAGTGTGGTAAATTTATTATAAAAGCTCCTGACTGTATTACACATGATTAATTTTGAAGCCCATATTAAGATGATCTTTTCAGCAGTTGCTCTTCTAACTGAACAGTGTTCAAGGTTGGGATTTCAGCAATTAATCAGTTCAGAATTGCTAATGATCCTGGCAGAGGGCAGTGGCAAAGGGGGGGAGGATGTCATTAGCTTCTCTAGCCTGCCTTTTTAGTGCACTGTGGCAGTATGGAATGAGGCAGCGTGAAAGAAGGATGGCCTGATCTCCATTGTAGTATTGTGCAGCACATAAATATTGGCATGGGCAGTGATGATTAATAAGTGATGGCTCTTTGTAAACAGAGTTATTTACCAAACAGCTACTAATTATGTCAACTGTGTCCATAATGGATCTGGTTAATTTCTTTTACTGCCTATTGATTTTTATTTGATTTTTAGATAATAGCTAGAAGGCTCTAGATTTCTTTTGGGAATAACATGAGTCTCTTCCAGTCCTTCTCCTTAAGAGGAATTGATGGTTTTTGCACTCTTGAATGTTTTGTAGTTATCAGAATGTTGCATCTTGTTTGTTTGACTTTTGTTTGCACCTGAAATTATGCTTAGAGAGAGAGAGAGAGAAACATCAATTGGTTGCCTTCCGTATATGCCCCAACCTGGGATTGAACCCACAACCCAGGTATGTGCCCTGACCAGGAATCAAACCAGCAATCTTTTGGTGCACAGGTCACTCAACCAACTGAGCCTCTCCAGCCAGGTGCATCTTGTTTTTAAGCCACATATCTGTAACATAACTTTCTGTGTAGGCTAATTACCCCTCAGCTTATATAGTGTAGGCTGATAAATCTGTATTATAGTACAGTAGAGTAGCACTCTGCAAAGAACTAGATGTCTTAGGGAATTCAATGATATCTGCTATTAAAGGGAAAATAAATAATTATTTTGAATCCTTGGTTATAGTTCATGTTTCATGATAGTTCATGTTTCCTAACATGAACTACTTTAGAATTTCTTCCTCTGATTCATACATATTTTGTATTAAATTGAGACTTCAGACATGTCAGAATAAAAAGAATGTACCTTTTCTGTGAAGAGAAAGATGGAGATTCAGAGCTAGGATAACTAATGCTCTAAGCTGTGCACTAGAGGTAATTTATAATAATATATGATTTGATTTCAGATGCATGTGCACAAGTTTGCCAGAAAATACCACATCACTTTAACTGATCTAATTACTGAAGAGACTACTCATGTCATTATGAAAACAGGTATACCAAGAACCTTTATAGAATGTGTTGCATCTGTTGCAGAGAACTACATGAAGAAATGGGAGTATTTGTTAAGCATTGCATGGGTGAAAGTCTTCCAGTAGGTGATCAACTATTGTTTTGTGAAAGAAAATTAACAGCTTTGCTACTTCCTAACCCCGTTTTGTTTTGGGTTAAGATTTGGAGAGTGATGCGCCGCTTGTACTAGTCCACCCTGCCCTGACTGCTCTGTGTGAAGGGCTTTCTGGTAAGACAGAGCTCAGATCCTGGAGGAGCAAGTAGGGCAAAGAAGAGAATGGGACGGAAGTGAGTCTTTATTCCAAATCTGTGTGGTTGGAAACCCTAACTCCATTCCATGTCCTTGCTCCACACAAACACTAGTTTGAGTGTAGTGTTGAGCGTTTTTCAGGATATAAGTCTGATGTCAGCTCTGAGATAGCCTAGCATATGAAAAAGGAAAAACAGAAGGGGAAAATTCATTTGTCCTACACCTTGCCCTTTTTAAATCTTAATTATGACTCCCAAGATAACAGAGACTTCAGAGGCTTTTAGTTGACTGTAAGCTAAATCTGAGTAGATATTTCAGACTCATTTGAAGTTGGACCTCAGTAATGCAAACCTAATGTCTGGAACAAGTAAAGTAAAAATCCTGCCCTGGCCGGTTTGGTTCCGTGCTTACAGCCAAGGGTCCCGGTTTGATTCTGGCCAAAGGCATGTAACTCCGCCCCAGTCTGGTTGTGAGCAAGAGGCAACCAGTCAATGTTTCTCTCTCTCCCTCCCTTCTACTCTCTCTGAAAAAGCAATGGGGAAAAAATATCCTCAGATGAGGATTTAAAAAAAAAATCCTGACACCCCCCGAACACCACCACCACAGCATTCTCTGCTGGAATGCCTGGAAGATATGGGCTCTGTTTTGGGCACTATGCTTTTTGAGCTGGTCACTAACATGTTAGAGAGTGTTTATCCCGAGGTAGATGATGAAGAAAAAGGAATTCAGAACAACGTCATCTGAAGAACAGATAAAGGAATGAGAAGACTTAAGAGAACAAGACCACTCTCTTTAAATATTTGAAGAGTTATTATCTGGAAGAGAAGTTAGATGTTCTCATTGGATATAGGAAGCAGAGACCAGTGCATGCAGTTCTTAAAACCTTTCTAACAAAATTGACTCTGAGGAAATACAATGATCCACTCTGTTCATATCACTGCAGGTCCTTGAGTACAGGGTCCAGACTCCTTGGCAGAAGCACATTGCCTTAGAATTTCTAAGATGTTAACTTATACTGTATACATGTCATACAACAGGGTCAGAGGATAATACTCACAGGAACCAGGTGCCAGAACAAGTTACCTCGAAACGTGCTATTTTAGAGTTGGAGGTCATTAAAGTTTAATATATCTTAAACTGTAGGTTTGGATCAAAGCTACTGGAAGGTGAAAATAAAACTTTAAAATGTAAATTAAATCTAAAGTAATTAGTCTTTAAACTTAAAGGCAATAAAACTTTTGAACTAAAAATGAGCTAACATTTCTGCGTTTAAAGCATATTATTAAATCAGCTTTCATAGCAGTTAAACAAAAAGCTATAAAACTGTGATGAAAGAAAAAAGATTGTAATAATTTGTGAAGAATTCTGTGAGAGAGAATGGCTGTTGCTACTATTGGCAAATGGACTGCTGTGTTTATGATTTAGTTAAATACATTTATTTCCTCAGTTTGCTTAGTTCTTCAGAAAGGTTTTTGAAACACTAGGAAATAAACAGAAGCGATTCTTCAGCTACTGCTTTCTGAAATACTTATGTAGAGGGGAGAAAAGCATTGAAAATACTCTGTATTTTTCTGTCCTTCTCAGGGGAATTAGGAATTAGGAGGTTAGGATTCCCCAGGTAGAAGTCGGGGGGTGAAAATTTGTCACTTACGTTGACATTTCAGACATAGGATTTCAACAATTCTGTTTTCTTTTCCTTCCACATATTGCCATTCAGTAAAACAGATCTTACCCATCCACATGTTTCAGTACTACTGGTGTAGATAATTCCCTGAACATACTGATGGAGGTCTGTAGCTAGTCTTGGCTTCTAGAAGAAAGGGCAGGCATATCCTGTGGTTTTAACTTCATGTCAGCCTTTTCCAACTTCCAAAGATCCACCCATGCTGGTTATAATTAGGGGTGCTTCCAGCCTCTGATTCTATCACCAGGGTATTGGAATAATCGATCCAGATTGAGTTCAAATAGCATATGGAGCTGGAGCTCTTTAGCTTGTTAGAGCAGCACTTCCTGACTTTGTTTTCAACCTCTACTAATCCTTCGGATATTTTTCATTCTGCAGATGCTGAGTTTGTATGTGAACGGACACTGAAGTATTTTCTGGGAATTGCAGGAGGAAAATGGGTAGTTAGCTATTTCTGTAAGTGCATTTATCCCTCTCTCCCTTTAACACTTCAGAATTACATTTTTACACCTAACATCTTAGCACCTAAGGTTTTTTGCTGATGGTGAATCTGGATTACCAAAAGGTCTTTAATGATAATGCTAAACTAGCTTTATCTTTAATGCATATGTCTTTGTTCAGATAAGCTGGTGATGTTGGGAAAATGGATTACTTTTTATAACTAATAGGACCTAATTTGCTTCTAGCAATGTTAGCACATGAACTAGGGATTTCTTTAATAGTAGGCAGAAGTTCATGTGCAGCAAGCACTGTTATAATGTTTGGTTTACGCATCAACTGTGTCTCCAGAAAGAAATCGCTACTACAAGTCTTATTAAGGAACTGTGGCTTTATTGAGAGGGGACTTCAGCTCAGTGCTGTTCCTCCCAGGTTCTTACATGAATTGCTTCACTATCCGCGTCCATGAAAAGAGCGTGTTCTTCTGCATTGTGACCTGTCTTTTCTGTAATCTCTTTAGGGGTGACCCAGTCTATTAAAGAAAGAAAAATTCTAGATGAGGTAGGTACTCGATGTTACAAATTAATCAGAAAGACTTGATTCCATTTAGTCACATAATCACTGCAAATTTAGCTGCTTCCTTCCTCGCACCACTTTTCACTTCCTTGCATCACTTTTCTTTGATGATGGGGATCATCAAGAGTTATGCAGAGCAAACCCAGAAATTCTGTGTCCTCACTCACTTGTTCTAAATTTCAATAGAAACAGTCCTTTCCTTGGAAGAAGGAAAAGGAATTTGTAAAGCAGAAAAAAGATTCATAAGCAAAAGAAATAAGCCCACCTAAATCTATATACATAGACCTTGCTCGATAGAGAACTGTTTGTTCACTGCTGTTGAAGAAAAATCCTTCATATTAATATGCAAATGTATTTGTTTAGAAATCAGATTCCTTCAAAGAGATGTTACTCTTTATGATACTGAGAACAGTGAGAGGTAAATAAGGTGGGTGTAGGAGGAGAAATAATTTTAGAACAGAGCCATCTAAGAGCTCCTGGTGACAACAAACAGATTAGGGAAAATAAAACTAGCAAAAATCGTTTTAAACTATTATATACTATTCAGTATATTCATAATTAAGTGATATTTTTGTTGGTTTTAACTTTCATTCAGTGGCTTATATTATTGGGAGCCTACTATGTGCTAGGTACCAGGAATACAGCAGTAAACAAGACTGACAGGTCCATGCTCTGGTCAGATTCTTGTTCTGTTAAGGGAAAATACACAGTAATAAAGATCATTTAAAATACCAATAAATACTATGAACAGCAGGTTAGTAATTGACCAGAGACAGAGATTGACTACTTTAGTTAAGGGGACCGGGGATGGCTTCTGAAATGCTTGAACTGAAACCTAAAACACAAGAAAGAGTTGGCCTTGGAAAATGTAGGTAACAAGTTTTATAGGCAGAAGAACAGCAAGCATGAGGGTCATGAGATAGGAATGAGCTTGTTTTTTAAAGAAAAATAGACTAGTGTAGCTGAAGGGTAGTAACTGGTGAGTAATATGTAGGGAGCAGAGGTTAGACAAGGGGTTAGATGTGTAAATTTGGAGATTTATACTAGACATCCAGGTAGAGAAGTTAAGTAGGAGCAGGGGTACAATCAGGCCTATAAATTTAAGAGTCATTTCCAAATAGATGACATTTATCCTTAGACTCTTCTCATTCAAGCGACAAGGAAGTATTAAGTGGTCTTTCCCCTAATATTAGCCTGTGGTTATACTATCATGACTTTGTTTTATTTTATAATACTCTTGGGAATAGATAGGATCTTCCCCTATAATCTGAGTTTTAGTCAGAATTGTTTCTAAGCATTCTTCCTCTAATTTCTCCCCAAAGTCCTAACCTCCCCAATCCCATTGCTCTCATCCTTAACCACTGAAAATAGTGATATGAAAAACTGTTTTCTTCAGTGTATGAAGTGTCTATTTTATCATTTGGCTTTATTAACTAAATCTCTCAGTGAAAACCTAAAAAGCCCTTAGATGGTAATACGCAATTGATTTAAGAGATCAGGAATTCTCCTGTTATCTTTATAACAGCACAGTATTAGCAGTTTAATCTAAATGCTAAGTGAATGTTTTGAGAGGAGATAGATGTTGAAAATTAAAATACATTAAGTCCCAGTGAGGTGAAAAGCCAATTGTTAATTTCTGCCCACAAAGATTTGCTTCAAGGAATTGATTTCAGCAGCTGAGATACTGGTTGTTTCATCCAGTCCACCAAAAAGAATGATTTGAGGGGAGCGGTCAAAACATTGACTGGCAATACTCAGTTCCTCAAATATGATGCATCTACTCTGCTTCCATTGAGGGAGGCTTCTTCTCTTTCTCTGATCCCTGTGGTTTGCCTTTGGTTTCTTTCAGCATGATTTTGAAGTCAGAGGAGATGTTATCAATGGAAGGAACCACCAAGGTCCAAAGCGAGCAAGAGAATCCCAGGACAGAAAGGTAAAGCCCTCCTCCCCCATGAAAACCCCACCACCCTCTGCACTCCAGTCCCCTTAGTTCAACTTTTAAGGTGCTTCCATATATGGTTATTTTTTTAGTTCTAGTCCAACAAGGTAAATAAGTATTATATCCATTTAAAGAATGAGGGGACTTAGAGGTTTAGAGAAGCAGTGTTATTTGGTACAGCCTGGGATTCAAATCTCAGCTGCTAAGTGGCAGAGCTGGGATTTGAAACATATGAATCTAAGCCTTTGCTCTTTCCACTTAACCATAATGTGTTGCTCTAAACCAGCGTGTTGAGTGCTGTAAAGGGGATGTGTGCAGTGCTGTCTGTGGATGCATAGAAGAGAAAGTGATTGATAATCAATAGCTAACGTCTATACAATGTTCACTATATGCCAGTTCTAAATATGCGCCCGGCCGGGCATGGCTCAGTGGCTGAGCGTCGACCTAGGATCCAGGCGATCGGGGTTCGATTCCCAGTCAGGGCACATGCCCAGGTTTCGGGCTCGATCCCCAGCAGGGGGCCTGTGGGAGGCAGCCGATCAATGACTCTCTCATCATTGATGTTTCTATCTCTCTCTCTCCCTCTCCTTTCCTCTCTCTCTGAAATCAATAAAGATATATTTTAAATAAATAAATATGCAATCATGTTTTAACTGATTAATAATTTTATAGTAACCCTATGAGACATGTACAATAATTGTGTCTATTTTATAGATGAGAAAATTGAGTCTCAATGAGGTGAAGTAAGTTGTTCAAACTCACACAGCTAGTGGTGAACCCACAACTAGAAGTTGAACCCAGGTAGTCTAGCTCCAGAATCTGAACTCTTTTTTTTTATTGATTGATTGATTTTATAGAGAGATGAAGAGAGAGAGAGAAACATCGATTTGTTGTTCCATTCATTTATGCATTCATTGATTGATTCTTGTATGTGCCCTGACTGGGGATCGAACCAGCAACCTTAGCATACTGGGACAGTGCTCTAACCAACTGAGCTACCTGGCCAGAGCCTGGAATCTGAGCTCTTAATGACAATATTATAGTTTCTTAAAAAATTACAGGTTTCACCGAGGAGAAAAATCGATTACTCTAACATCTTTGAAAATGAAGGACTAGACGCCCAGGAACACTCAGTGACATTCCCCAGATCATCCTGTAGCAAATGATGTAGCCAAAAACCATGTCCTCTCGGGAAGGAGTCCATACCTGCCTGTCAGGCCTGAGCCAGCAGCTTTCTCAGGTCCCTGACTGAGTGCTTATGTTCCCAGTCTTCATCTCTTCCTCTTTCAAGTGTGCACCACCAGGCATTTTGGAACATCCCCACAAGGAGCACCTTCTGTCCCTTTACAGAACTGGAGGGCGAACCAATAGAGGTGATTTTCCAAGGAAAACTGCTTTGGGAGATGATCACAAATCAAGCCCTGGAGCTCTGAATTCCTGGGGTCAGCCCACCCTCACCTTCTTAACCTATCAAGTAACTTCCAGATGCCAAGAAAAGCTTCTGACCCTGTTTCTGTTTCTGTCTTCACCCCAGGGGAGCTCTGTGAGCCATCCCTTTTTTCTTCTTTTTTTTCCAAATTAAAAGAGAAAGTTTATTTAGAAAGTTACAGAGGTAGTAGAAGTGAGCCAGCTGGGCTGTGTAGACTAAGAAAACAAGTTACTGAAGCAAAACAAGGGCCCTTGTAGCTTAGGAGAGAGAAAGGCAAAGGTAACTCACCTGGAGGGAAGAAGAGGGGTAAGGGAAAGGCGAGGGCATGCTCCCAAGAGGGAGGGCCCCAGCCTTTTTTTTTTATTCCACTGTATACAAGGCAGAACTAGCACCAGATTTTTTCCTCTTTCAAAGGAAATTTCAGTGTTTTGGGTTTTTCCCCCTGCATTTGGGGTGGCAATGACGGTCAAAGTAATGACATTCTGAAGATACAAAATATCACCATAGTATTTCCTGTGGAAGAGAAATGTATTTGTAGAGGTGAAACTTCAGATTTCTTATCTCATAACTAGACATCCTCCTCAGTGAGTACCAGCCTGGATGGAAAAAGTTCTAATCTTTTGTACTTTTTACAGCAACATTTGGCTCCAGCTGGCTGCCCTGGGAAAACTTTTAACATTATGAGCATCTAGGTCCTGTGAACAGGATGGGGATTCAGTTTATGCACACAGTGAGAATGGCACAGATGTAGATTGCCACTTAAAACAGAAACAGATTTGTCTTGTTGTCTTTTCTCATTTCTCTGGTTGTAGTTAAAACGGGGGAGGGGCATTTCCTAAAAGGTAGTCATGTGCTTTTAGCTTCCTGATTTTTCTCTACCCTAGTCTTATATTTTAAATGAGGTGAGTTCTAGGCCTAGGCAGTTTTCTTTTTAGTGGAAAGGGGAGAAGAAGACAGGATGGCACAGCTTAAATTCCTTCTTTTAAATGATACCCAAGTCCTTCCCTAAGAACCAGTGCCAGTGCTTGTGTAAGAATTTGCCTTTCTAGCACAGCACCAGCCACATGGGGCTGCTTAAATTGTAAATAACTAAAATTAAATAAAATACTAAGTTTAGTTTCTCCCTCAGCCCAACCACATTTTAGGGGCTCAGTAGCTCCTTATTAATACAAATATAGAACATTTCCCATCATCACAGAAAGTTCTTCTGTATAGTGCTATCGAACACTAAGTGAAAGAGGCCCTGAGGAGGGGCAGTGTGATCTGTGTCTCCTGGAAACGGGGCGGTCAGCTTGGCTCAGCGAGGAGAGGCAGCACCATGCGTCACTTCATTTCCTGCAGGAACAGTGGGCATTCTCAGAGCAGTGCGAGGGCAGGAGCAGATGCTTGGAGACCAGAAGAAAGGAGGAAAGGAGCATGTACATATAAAATAAACGTAGACCTCTCTGCCAACTAGGGTCTTGGTTAGTACTGATGTACCAAGTTTGGATAAACATCAAAAATCAACTAAATAGCTGAATTTCTTGCCATTAAACAAAAGAAGGATTTTCCCCCCTCATCTCTAACAAGGACTGAGCCCTGGCCAGTTTGGCTCAGTGGTTAAACGTTGGCCTGTGGACTGAAGGGTCCCAGGTTTGATTCTGCACGTACCTCGTTTGCAGGCTGGACCTCCGGACCCAAGCGGGGCTGCATGTGGGAGGCAACCAATCAATGTGTCTCTCTCACATCGATGTTTCTCTCTCTCTCCCCTTCCACTCTCTCTGAAAAGCAATGGAAAAAATATCCTCAGGTGAGGATTAAAAAAAAAAAAAGAAGTGAAGTCACCTGGAAAAGGTCATCCAGGGAGGAGCCTGGGCGTGATTGGTAGGGCAAGGTGGGATGACAAAGTATGACTGTAGAGTAGATCAACTGCATACACGCTTCAGAAGTGTCTTCTAAAATCCACCAGTGTTCTGGACATTGGACTGATTGTCTCTGGGAAGTAGCAGCAGAAATCATCAGGTGGTAAAGAAAAAAGAAAGTTCTTAATTTGTGAGAGTCTCTTTATGTTGTTTTTTAAATAAAATTCATACTCTTTAACTAGGGTTTTGCTTTTTTCTCTGTCCCTCTGTTCCTCTTTTCTCCCAGATCTTCAAGGGCCTGGAAATCTGTTGCTATGGGCCCTTTACCAATATGGCCACAGGTAAGAGACTGGTGGAACTGCAAAGTCCAGCACCAGCCTTTCCCTTACATAGTGGAGTGTTATAGGAGGGGTCATCTTATGGAGGTTCCTCAGATTGATGAGAAGTTAGTCTGTTTCTCTACCACCTGTCAGACAAAACTGTACTTAATTGTTACCCTATGACAAAAAAACTAGCCCTGTGCCCCTTCTCAAGAGCTAGAAGGCAGTGAAGAATTAACATCTAGGACACAGTATGTTCTGTGTTGAGATGGGGCAGAGCTGCCCTTATTGCCCTTTGGTTTAAGAAAAGGGGAGAAATAAGTTCGGGAGAGAGTTCTGTTCTTACCAAACCATCTTCATTTGATAGTGAAGAAAGCACAGCAGCTGCATAAGCCCTGTAAACCTGGACCCCCCATACAGGCCCAGAGCAGGGGAAGACTTGAGCGTTTTCTAATTAAAGTTGATGCTGAATATGATGTGCTGTTTAAGAGTGCTATGGGGCTCAACTCTGGGTTTGTGCAGTACTGAGGTCCTGGCGTATGTATGGATTTGGCTCATTCTTTTCTAAATGAAGGCTCCCTACTGTTACCTCTATGTCCACTTCTGCCCCAGGGATCAGGTCCTCTTACTTCTCAGACAATGGCCTTAGCATGTGGTCAGGGATAGATGAGTGGCAGCAAGAGAGCCTGGCAAAGTAATTTTGCTTACGTCTTTTTTTATTGGTTATTGATTGAATTTTTATGAAATTTCAACGTGCCACATGTGTATTTCTCAGTGGTTTTGTACTTTGATATAATGAAAACCAGGGCTGTAGCAGGTATCATTTTGGAGGTGAGTCAGTTGACCTCAATATGTACTCAAACAGGAACACCTTAGCAATCCCCAGAAATGGATTGATAGAAAAGAGTGCCCAAAGGGGCCCAGAAGCCACCCATTGGTCAGTTCCACTAGTTTTCCAGGTACAAGTACAGTCCACATACAGTCTCTTCTGATTTCTATTCCCCTGAGTGTGATACCAGCTCAGCGTGTTGCCCTTCCCAGCTGATGTGCTGAATCTCTGTCCAGGATGACAAGTGTTTTGGGGTGTGTTTTTTTTGTTTTTTAATTAATTATCTTCCTATCTCTTGACATTTATAGTAATTACCACTGAGTATGCTCAGTGGCTGTGATTATCAATTACCAACACAGAATTAGGCAAGGAGGGAGGGAAGACAGGTTGGTGTTTTTTAACAGTATCTTAGCCAGCAGTTTAGCAAATTAATGGAAATCAGATCTTTTTTTTTTCTTGTGTTTTATTTGAGAGACTATTAAACCTTATCTACCAAGTGGCCTTCTTGGGACTGATAGATAACCAGAGTAGGTAGCATATCAGTGGCAAATTAACAGAATCCATACCACTCTAGCTTAAGGCCTTTCTGTCCCTTTCAGGTAAGGAGACAGGGACTCCCACTGAGAATCTTGCTGTAAGCCTTTATTCAAAGGTGTATGCAGTAGGGGGCCCAGATTAAATGTGTGGATTACTGTGGTGATTTTCTGTCTGAATGCCTATTTAGATCAACTAGAATGGATGGTGCAGCTTTGTGGGGCTTCTGTGGTAAAGGAACCTTCATCATTCACCCTCGGCAAGGTAAGCATTTAGTGCCCTTCCAGAGGGGAAGGACACAATATTCTATCTGGTGATTGAGCGAGGTGGCACTTATCAGTCCCTGTGAACCGCCCCTCCGCACCCCAGTGTAGCCTGAGAAGCCTCTTCTCCCCAAGCCTTCTCCAACCATGTATCTGCCAGAAGACTCCATCTGTAAGGGAGGAGTGAAGACCTAAGAGCTATAGGTATTTAATATACTGAGGAAAGGCTCTTTACCTCTAATCCTTCCTTTATGCTGTGCGCCCCCCCCCCTTTGTGTGGTTGCCCCAGAGTAGTCTGCTTCAATACCCCTCCAAGAAATGGTTATGTGACTGTTCCCGAAGTTCTATTCTGATACCTTCAATGTTGTTTCCTTCCTGGGGATGCAGGGTACTCACCCTATTGTGGTCATGCAGCCGGATGCCTGGACAGATGACAGTGGCTTCCATGGTAAGTCTTGCTATAAGCCTTCATCCAGAGAAGTGTGGGATAGAGGGCCCGGTTTAGTGTACAGATTACTGTGGTGATTTTAGGTCTAAATGTCCTTTTTAGATCAACTGGAATGGATGGTGAACCTGTGTGGGACTTCATGTGCCTGTGTCATATGGAGTCCTGGATGAGTTCGGTTCACCACAGGTTACCCAGTGCTTAATTAACACAGTTCTCAGCACATTCAAGGTGCTCAATAAATATTTGTTGAATGAATGGTTAAAATGTCCTTTTAAAACTTTTTTGTTGATTATTTATTTTGTATTATAAAAGTCATGCATGAGCTATTTCCATTGGGGGGGGAGGGTTAAATATGAATGTTAATCACATAAAATAAAAAGGAACACAAACAATAAAAGAACTGAAGTAATCCTGCCACTTGGAGATGATCACCATGGAATTCTTCCAGGCATGTGTTGTGTGTGTGTACATGTATTTTACACAGTGTGATTGTGCTCATACTGTTTTGCTTTTTCACTTAAGATACTGCAAATATGTTTTCCCATCATTACATTGCAGTGCTGCTTTGCTCTCTGATGACTTTTCCTTTAACAGACTGGGGCTCATGTTAATAAAGTTTATTAATAAAGTCTGAGTAAGGTCCTATGTCCTAAAGCGTTGCTTACAATCAACACTTTTGCTCCTTCCTGAGTAACCCTAAGAACTCGTACAGCCACGTCCCTGGAATAGATTGACTGGCGTCTGGACTGGGAAAATGCGAATTGACACTAATCTCTACTTGTGTTCTCTGTCCTCAGTGATTGGGCAGATGTGTGAGGTGCCTGTGGTGACCCGAGAGTGGGTATTGGACAGCGTAGCCCTCTACCAGTGCCAGGAGCTGGACACCTACCTGGTACTCCAGATCCCCGGAGCTGCTGCTGATTCCTGCCAACCATGTGTAGAGCCTGTCTCCACAGGACCCCAAGAATAAGCTTAAAAAATGGCCTTTTTCCATGTCCTGGTAGCTCCTCTTTAGTCCTTCCACTATCCCGGTTACTAAATATTTTATGTACATCAGCCTGAAAACTACTTCTGGTTGTGTAAGGGTCCCTCAAAGATTTTTTGCTTCAAGTCTCCCTTTGAAATCTGCCATGAGCACAAAATTGTGGTAATTTTTCACCTGAAAAGAATTTTAAATGCCACCAGTTGAGCAAGATACTGATTCATTATTTATCAGCCCTATTTATTATACTGGGGCTGTCAGCTTAGAGCTGGTGGCACAGAGTAGCTGGGCTCAGGAGAATAGATGATTTCCCTGAATTTGTTTCTCTAAAACCCTGTGTTCATAAAGGCCAAGAGTCAAACCCTTAAATGGAAGGTGAGTACTTAGGGATCTATGATGCAACTTAAAATCAGAACAGTCCTTGGAGAGCTCTCAAATGTTGGAGTGGAGCATTGGGAAGGGAATTCAGAGGCAGGTAATAGATATAAATCTGAAAATTGAGGGTTAATTAGAGGAGTGTCATGCTGTCCCTGATCTCCAAAAGTCTGGGCAAGAATTGGTATCCAAAGAGAGTCTTCTGATTCCGTTAGTAATAAATAAAATGTTTATTGTTGTAGATCTGATATGTAACCCATTCCTCTTGAAATATAATATCTCTGATATGAATATTTCATGTCTATAAAATGACGGATCCCACCAGGAAAGGAGCTGTTGCTTTCCTTGAGGTAATTTTTTTCCTTTTGCTCTCTGTTGTTGAACTGTACAGCTTCATAAATAATTTTGTTTGCTGGAGGAAGAGAAAGTGTTTTTCATAAACTCATTACCTGGGACTGTTTATAGCTGCTGGAAAGACTATGTCTTCCTTAGCCCCTAGTGTGTGAGGGCAGTGCAGACTTGATTGTACAAAATATGTCTTGTAAATGCACTATTCACCTGCAAATAAACTTGGTAGCAAACACTTCCACATGTATGACTGTTCTTTTTTTTTTTAAATATATCTTTTATTGATTTCAGAGAAAGGAAGGGAGAGGGAGAGAGAGAGATAGAAACATCAATAATGAGAGAATTGTCATTGATCAGCTGCCTCCTACACACCATCCAACTGGGGATCGAACCTGCAACCCAGGCATGTGCCCTGACTGGGGATCCAACTGCCATCTCTTGGATCCTAGGTCGATGCTCAACCACTGAGCCACACCTGGCCGGGCCATATGACTGTTCTTTATGCTCACACCTGCAGACTTCTCAGAGCCTTTTCGCTATACTAGAGGTTCTAGTAGGGGGATGAATCCACTTCCAAGCTCATTTCATGTTGTTGGCCAAATTGTTCCTTGCAGTTGTAGAATCCTTGCTGGCTGTTGGCCAGAGGTCATCCTTAGGTTCCAGAGGCCACCCACACTCCTAGGCTTCTGACCCCCTACTTCCATCTTTGAAACCAGCAATGGCTGGTCAAGTCTCACATTTGGACTCTCTCTGACCTCCTCTTCTGCCTCATGTCTCTTAAACCCTGCCAAAGAATTCTTGTTTTTAAGGGCTCAAGTGATTAGAATGTGCCCACCAGGCAGTCCAGCGTGATCTCCCTGTCTTATGGCCCAGACAGCCTTAATGTGAAACCCCTCACAATGGTACCTAGGTTCCTATTTGAACAACCAGGGGACAGAAATATAGGGAGGACATCTTTAGAATTCTGACAGCCACTCCTGTTTAACATACTTAATCCACGGATAATAGTCTATCATTTCTTGGTCTTTATACTGTCATAGGTTGGAATCCTCTTTGAGGCAAAAAATGAAATCCACACAATTCAGTGCTGCCATATTTGTAAGAAGGTTGAGGGAAGAGTAGAGAAAATGGAACTGACTGCCATTATTATATTTTTATCTCATTCCATCTTCATCACAGGTCTATGAAGTGGGTTATTTGTCACCTCATCTGAAGAATGGGAACTGAAAATAAAAATTTTGCTCAAAAGTTTGTACAGCTAGTAAATGACAACTCAGAAATCTGAACCCATGCCCTTTCTATCCCATCATTCAGCTTCCCATCTACATCAGCCACTGACCCCAGGTCAGAAGGCACCGCTTCAAGCCTCAAGGAAATTTGGGGAGAGGAGTGAGTTGGGAGGGGATCTAGCACTCTAGCTTCCTTTATGGGTCATGGTGGGAGGCAGTAGAAGGTTCCTGCCTCCAAATGGCAGCTCTGCCTGAGAAAGGAGCCCTAGGCAAAGGGACTTACAGGATTGGATCGTGGCCACTACTATTTCTGCGCCCACCCAGCCTCCCAGCTTATGACTGCTTATCTTTCAGTTGTCAGAGCCTTGCAGTTCAGCCTCACCTACAGCACCACCTCTCAAGGGCCCATGCCAGCTCCTTGTCTACCTGCCAGGGAGTCCGTGGGTCTCAGTAAAGGCAAGCAGGAAGCAAGTGCTGCACACCCAGTCTTTAGTCAAAGTGTTTTATTTCCAATGACAAGCCATAGCTTACTGGACCCTGGGGATGAGCCAGGGCTCTGAGCCTGCTGCCCCCATCACTGATGGGTTGGTAGAAAAAGCAACATCTACCTAGAACAGCTTGCCTTCCCAGGAATCCTAGGTGAAAGCAGAGATTACTAAAGACATTAAGACATTTCCTGTGATTGTTTCTCAAAGTCTCCCAACAATTGTCCACCCTATCTGTTTTTTGAACTCTGTAACCTTTTCCTGGAAGTCAACTTCTGGCCCAGCCTCATGATCTTTGGCTGGATTTGAGTCTTCTGATGACAGAGTAAATCTACTTGTTCCTTTCACCTCTGGCTTTAAGATGCCCTCCCAGCCCTGCCAGCGTGGCTCAGCGGTTGAGCTTCGACCTATGATCCAGGAAATCTCGGTTCAAGTCCCTGGTCAGGGCATATGCTGGGGTGTGGGCTCAGTCCCCAGTGGGGGTCATTGATAATTCTCTCTCTCCCTTCCTCTCTCTGAAATCAATAAAGACATTTAAAAAAAAAAAAAAAAAAAGATGCCCTCCCTGTTTTCCATCCCACAATTTTAGCCCTCTCTGGGCAAAGCAGCATTTGGGGGAACTGGTTCCTGTACTGTCTTTATCTCATTTCACAAAATGAACTTCTTCAAAGGAACCGGAAAGGAAGAAGAGGAGGGATTATCCTGCAGGCGCAGGGAGAGGTCTAGAGAAGAGCCTGGTAGATTATCTCTCTCCTGAAAAATGCAACCAGAATCACCAACAAAGTATGGGCTCAAAAATGTGCAGGAGAAAAAGAAAGGAATCAGTGTTGGGGTGGTTGGAGCGGAAGGAGCCAAGCTGCCCAGAATGTATCCTGTGAAGGCTGCGAGGAGCAGATAAGGGCAGCCCCAGCGGCAGGCAGCGCAGAGAGAAGGCAGGGTGAGGGAGGGAACTGCAGATCTACTTGCAGAAACCCAAGGGAGAGTGGGGCTTGCTAGCCAGGCACCTTGGGAGCTTGCTTATCAAAGGCTGTAAAATGGCTGAGCCAGAGGCCCCTGTACCGTTCTTCAGTGATGTTTAGCTCCCTCAAACAGCCTGTAAATCTGACCCTAATAAGGAGAAAATTAAAGAAATGAATCTGGGCAAATAGATAATTAAGGAGAACTGGAGACAGCCAGGTCCTGTGGAGAGCAGGGACTAGGGAGGTGCAGAGGGAACTAATCCTGAAATGAGTCTGAATGATCAGGAAAATCTAAGTCATGGTTTGAGGGGATGGAGAACTGGAGAGACTCCCCCCATTTTATAGGGCCCGGGGAACAAGAACTTTGGATTCCTAGCTTCAGGGGCCTGGAATGATAAACCAGCTTAATTTTGCCCGTTAATGAAGTGATTCTCAAACTGTGGTCCCCTGATGGGGAAGAGGGGTAGGTAACAATATCATCTAGGAATTTGTTAAATATGCAAATCCTGTTGCCTCACTCTAGACCCGCTGAATTAGAACCGGGGTGGGCCCCAGCAACCTGATTCTGAAGCAAGCTCAAGTTTGAAGACCACTGGTGCAGTGAAAGGGGCTGCTAATTGGTAATAAAGTGTTACCTACGGTCTAATCTTTTACCGCCGGAAGAGGTGACTCTTAGGGTTGTTAAAAAAAAACAACAGAAAAAACAAAACTAAGGTTGCCCTGGCCAGGTAGCTGTTTGTTAGCGTGTCCATCCCTGGTCAGGTCCCATACAAGAATCAACCAATGAATGCGTCAGTAAGTGGGACAGCAAAGCTCTCTCACTTTCCCTCTTTAAAATCAGTCGAGGGGTGGAACAGGTCATTGGGGAGAAAAGGGACATCTGTAATATTTTAAACAAAAATAAAATTTAAAAATAAAATCAATCGAAAGAAAAAAGAGAAAGAGAGAGAAAGAAGAAAGAAAAGAAAAAGAGAAAGAAAGAGAAGGAAGGAAGGAAGGAAGGAAGGAAGGAAGGAAGGAAGGAAGGAAGGAAGGAAGGAAGGAAGGAAGGAAGGAAGGAAGGAAGGAAGGAAGGAAGGAAGGAAGAAAAAAAGAGATTTATTAGCTGATTAGTTATCTACAAGGTTGCAGCAGCTGGCTTCAGTTGACTCTAAAATGGCCCTTTAAACAAATACAAAGAACAAAGATTAAATTATATTAGCAACCTAGGAGCAGAAGGGCCAGACTGCTTGGGAAAAAAAACAAAACACACAGCTAGAGGTTTAGGAGGTTTTATTAATATTTAAATTGCAGTGAAACCACAGCTGCAGCCTTTGACCCCAGCACAGAGATATGCAAATACAGCTTTCTAAAGAGAGGAATTGCAGGCAGCCCTCAAGGTACCAAGAACAAATAAAAAATGATTTTGTGATTTATTTTTATTGCCTGATGAAGAGCAAGGCACAGACAACCTGCCCAGTGAGTGTCAGCTACCAGTGGGCTTTCTGAGAGAAGAGAAAGGCAGCCTAGAGGGAGAAAGGTAGGCAGACCTGTGGACTGGTGACAGGAAAGACCCAAATTGGACAAAACAGGAGGCAGATGGGAGGGGACGACTCAATTAAAAGGAAAGGAAAATGGAAACCCAGCCCAGTGTTCTGAGAGCCATCTGATCTTGCTGTCTCTCAGGAAAACAATAATAATAATCATCATCATTAATGACTGTCACTTGCCACACTCCTAAGTGCCATGCACTATTCCCAACATATAAAGGAGGAAAATTATGCCTTAAGAGGTTAAGCAGCTTGCCTGAGGTCACGCAATAAAAGGAGTTGCAAAGCCTTGATTCAAAGATTTGTATGAAGCTAAATTGTGCTGAGAACCAGCCCTAGGAGGTGGTGCAGGTGAATAACAATAAGGTCAATGATTGAGGGCAGCCAGCCAGTGTGGCTCAGCGGTTGAGCATCAACCTAGGATCCAGGAGATCACGGTTCAATTCCCGGTGAGGACACATGCCTGGGTTTCAGGCTCCATCCCCAGTCAGAGGTGTGCAGTTGGCAGCAGATCAATGGTGACCCTTCTCATCACTGATGTTTCTCTCTCTCCCTCTCCCTCTCTCTGAAATCAATAAAGATATATTTTTTTAAAAATGATTGAGGGGAGGATCTGTGCCCAGTTCTGGGGTAGCCTCTGTGTGTGTGTGTGTGTGTGTGTGTGTGTGTGTGTGTGTGTGTGTGTGTGCATACTAGGGTTGTGGAAGGGAGAAAAGATCCATTCCTGGCCTTTAAAGTGCTTGCCATTCAATGGGTTAGGCAAGAAGAGCTACAGAAAACCTTTGCAGAATTGTGCCTTCTGGTTCAGAAGCCCTTTGGGGGCTGTGTGGTGGGGTCAGACTCTGCCTGCTATGGGGGAACTTCTGGGTGGAACTTGGGAATTATTTGGCCAGGTAAAAAGGAAGCCAGGAAGATTCCAGAAGGCCCAGGTAAGAACCCCACCTGGCAGAATTGGGGGAAGGAGCACCTGATCCAGAAAGAAAAAATATAAAACAGTCTTCTAAGGATACATTTCTCTGAGCCACTCACCCAGTCTCCCCAGACTTTCTATCCCAAGCCCAAACCCAACCTCTTCATGCTTCACCTGCTGCTCCCTTTCAGGCACCCTGACCAACAAATATGGGGACCCACAGACTTTGCTCACACTCTTGTGCTGAGCCAATTCTGCTCTGCCATCTCTGTAGACCCAAATCCTGACACCCCACCCCCAGCCCCTGCCCAACCTCCTCCATAGAGCCTTCCCAGGTCTTCCAGGCCAGAATCTCCCCACTCAGAACACCCCAGAATTTTTGCTTTATTTAGGATACTTTCTCCCTTCAATAAGTTATTTCTGTGACTAGAAGGTCTTAATGGACAAGATTATTATTTTATCTTTGTTGTAATCCAGCTGTGTGCCTGGCACATTCCTTGTTAGGTACCCAACAAGTAATTGCCAAATGAGTAAGTTCAAGGATGAACAAACGCGCCTGGCCGGCATGGCTCAGCAGGTGAGCATTGACCTATGATCTCGGAGATGGAGGTTTGATTCCTGGTCAGGGCACATGCCCAGGTTGTGGGCTCGATCCCCAGTAGGGGGCGTGCAGGAAGCAGCCAATCAATGACTCTCATCATTGATGTTTCTATTTCTCCCTCTCCTGTTCTCTCTCTGAAATCTAATACATATATATATATATATATATATATATATATATATATATATATATATATATATAAAATTTTGTTTTGTTTTTTTTTTGGTTAAGGATGAATGAATGGTCTCACTGAGTGAAGGGTTTATCCAACTGCTGGCCCCACCCTCAAGAACTTTGGTCCCTGATAAGCTATCCACATTCTGCCACTGGGAGTGCTAATTCCCTTCAATCTCCCCCACTCATTTTTCTAGGACCCCAATTTACTCCAAAAACAATATGAGATCTAAATGCCCAAGAATCCCTCTTCCTCTCTCAGCCCACATCTACAGATTTC
Organism: Miniopterus natalensis; assembly: GCF_054644295.1. Taxonomy (NCBI): domain Eukaryota; kingdom Metazoa; phylum Chordata; class Mammalia; order Chiroptera; family Miniopteridae; genus Miniopterus; species Miniopterus natalensis. The sequence continues at coordinate 22,655,610 of NC_142097.1, forward strand.
CTCCTCAATTCTCTCTTGCCTATCATGAAGCCTACCCCTTTGTTAATCAAAACAACACCCACCTGCCAGGCCAATGTGGCTCGGTGGATTGAGCATCCACCCATGCACCAAGAGGTTCAATTCCAGGTCTAGGGCACATGCCTGGGTTGCAGGCTCGATCCCCATAGGGGGCGTGCAGGAGGCAGCCAATCGATGTTTCTCTCTCATCAATGTTTCTATCTCTCCCTCTGCCTCTCTAAAAAAAAATTAATAAAAACATATTTTTAAAAAACAACAACATTCACCCTACACCAGGGTTGCAGGGCACATAAAAGAATCAACCAATGAATGCATGAATAAGTGGAACAACAAATCTCTCTTTCAATTCAATAAATAAAATTTAGAAAAACAAACAGAACACCCAGCCAGACTGAGAACATGAGCGTCCCCTATCCATGTGACCTCCAGCAAGGCCACCTCCAAGCTGGTTACTCAAAGCAGATAAACTGCTGCCGCCATCACTGCAGAAATGATTATGATGTTCATGATAATCTCTGTGCAAGTTCAAAGCCCTGGCGCAACCATTATTTCTCTCCCCTGACTTGTTCCCTGGGAAATGGCTAGGGTAAAGATTGTTATCCCACTTTATAGATGATAAAACTAAAGCCAGGGCCTTGCCAAAGGTCACCCAGTGAATTTTGGTAGCAGACCTGGAGCTAACCAGCCCAGGTGACCCTATTCATTAGGCCACAGATGGAAATTCCCTCATTACATTGTCTAGGCTGTTTTGTCTCGCAGAGTGGGAGTGTGGACTCCACTTGAGTAGGAGCAGGGGCTGCAGAAAAGAAAAGAAAGTTTGTGACCCTGTTAAGTTTCTTCTCTGCAATGCTGCAGCAGTTGGCACTGGTTCATTCCAGAAGAGCTTTTTGGGTTTTTTAAACATTACCAGCTGTCCTAGATTAGAGAAGGGGGGAAAAGGTGAATCTGAAGGTAATAGACACACAGGTAAGCAGATGTTTGCCATCTTCTCTTCAAAATGACACAAAACCAAATGGTATTGTATAGCAGCAAGAGAAACTCAGACTACAACTTATGTGGGTCTTCCCAGCTGTCAGGCTCTGGGACTCTGGAATAGACTAGTGCCAAGTAGGTAGAAAATCTTCCCTTGGTGAAGACTGTTCCTGGGGGCCTGGTGAGGAAAAGTCTCCCCTGGAGGCATGTGGCCTGTGAGGGCTGTTCTAGGACCCTCCACAGCTGCCAAGGTGGGATCATCCCCAAGCCCATAGATGCTCTGAAAGTCATGGAAACCAAGATCTGGTTTCTAACCAAATGCCAGAGAAACTTAAAAAAAAAAAATCTACATAGGAATTCAAAAGGCCATTTCCTAAAGATATGGCCCCAGGGCTGTGATGGGGAAGGCAGTGATAATCTAATGATCTTTCCCTTCCCAGCAAAGCCCAAGCCTTCTCCCCTGGCTCCATCCTAAAGTGCAGGGCTTGTCCCCTTCACCCCAGGCCAGCTCTGGATTTTTCTCAGCTGTTACCCAACACCAGCCTCTATTATTCCTTGACTTTTGGCTGAGGCCTCAGCAGCTTCCCTGCACCACTGACTGGAGGCTGTGGGGTGTGGAGGTGGGCAGAGAACACCTGAGCCCATGCATGAAATGTCACAGAACTGTACACCTTAAAATGGCTAATTGTATATTATGCTAATTTCACCTCAATTGAAAACAAAAACTGAGCTGCCCTGAGAGAGAAGCTGGGCCTCTCAAGGCTGTGAGGGTTGAGGCTCCTTGCAGGGAGTGGCAATGAGTGACAATGGGAAGGGCCTCCCCCCTCTTCCTCCAGGACCAGATGGGAACTGGGGCTGGGCAGAAAGGCCCAACTGGGGCAGCGATGGGGTCTGGACAGAAGAGAGGCACTCAGTGAAAGCGAGAGGCTGCAGCCGCCGCTCATTTGCATCATAAGTGATTGGTTTTCCCGGCTCGTCTCTCATTAGGACACAATGGACAGTTGTTTGCTGGCGCAGCAGATCCATTTACCAAGGGGAAGAAGAGACAGAGCAAGAGTGACTGATGGGCCATAGTGGGGAGGTGGCAAGCCCGCCTTCCCTCCCTGGTGCTCCCCCAGGCCACTGGGACTCTCACACAATGAGAAGGGGCCTTACAGAGTGCACCAACCTCATCCTTTTACAGATAAGGAGACTGAGATGAGGAGGTGAGACTTGCTAAGGTTAACAGTGAGTTCATGGCAGAACTGGGGCTTCTAGAATCTACAGTCTAGATTCTAGACTCATCCCAGGGTTCACTCCACTTGCCTGCAATACCTACTCCATTTCCAGCTGGCTCAGCGTTCTTTATCTCTGGTTTCTTTCCTTCTATTCCAGACCTTGGTTTCCCTCAGTTTTCTCTCCTGTGGCCATCTAATGGCCTCTTTCTCTGTTCCTGCCCCTCTCTATCATTTCCTCTCAGTTTCCAGGCAGCCAGGATAATTAGTAAACTTCTAATTAACCCCTGCCCTAACAAGGGTGGGTCTGGCAGGAGAGGCAGCAATTTTGAAACTGTGTTGGTGTGTTTAGGGGGATAGGTGGGGAGAAGACAAATATGTGTTGTGACCTGTTATAAACCAAGCACTAAGACAGACACATGACACTCATTTTCTTACAGTTTTGCAAGGTAGGTAGGTATTCTTAGAGACAAGGAGGCTCAGAGAGGTTGGGTAACTTGCACTAGAGCACCCAGCTGCTAAGTGGTAGCTTACTGATCCACCTCACACCCTGGCACAAGAGCTAAAGAGGGTAAGAGACCTGCTGATTCCAGGTTTGCGGGAGGCACAACCTCTCTGAAGGAGGCCACTGCTTTGTTGCTCCCCCTAGGCAGCTCCTGCCTCGCACACTGCCCCCCCAACCCTCTTTACCCTCAGGTTCCCACCTTCCTCTGGGCCCCTTCTGCTCACTGGTGAAATCTCACAAATGCAAGCTTATGCCCCTGGGGGGCTGGGGAGATGGCAATCAAGACAAACCCAGTCCCAGACCTCAGAGGTATCCCTCCTGCTGACACCCCCTCCCAGTTTCCTGTCTGCTCCTCCCCTCTGTGGGTCAAGCTTGCCAGCATCTGCGTCTGTCTCATTGTGCTCTGGGGGAAGGGGAGAGCCGGGGTGTGAGTGGGTGTCTATGTGCATGAACATAAGGCCTCCGGGTTCATTCTGACACTGAATGAAAAACTCACCAATTATTCGTCCAATCTCATTAATATGCAGACAGACATCTGTTATTTAGGAGTCAACAGCAGAGGCATTTTCTTGGGGGGAGGAGCACTTATGTACATGTCCCTCTTGTCTCTCTGGCTCCTGGGAGGTAGCTGCTTGGGAATCACCCCACAGCCTGGACCTGGAGCCTCCCCCTTTCTGACTCTCACCCCCAAACCTTCAGGAGAGGGAACAGGGGATCGACTAGAGAGATGGAGGGAGGCCTGGGAACTCAGTAGGGCGAAGGCTGGAGAGGGGCTGCAGTGTGTAGAAGAAAGTCTTTTGTTAGCAGAGAGGGAAGTGGGGATACTTTAGAAGAGCTGAACCCCTTTCCTGGGGAAGAGAGTGTGGAGTTGGTGGAGAGAGCTGTGCCAGGATTGATGGTGCCCACTGGCAACCTCAGACATGACCCCTTCCTCCTACCTCCCTCAGCCTTCAGGCTGAGGGTGTCTGTGGTGGGGTCACCATGGCAACGTGGAGTCCTCACCCAGAGACTTCAGAAAAGGTAATGGGGGGCGTTTAGAGAAATGGGGACCTCAGTCTTTGGAGTCACTATAGCCCTCTCTAGTCCTTAGGATAGCAAGACACAGCCACCTGCCCTTCGTGTGTTTTGCCTTCTTCCAGCCTTGGAATCCCTAGCACAGGAAGCCCTCTCCAAGAAGCCCTTCCTGATTCCCTCAGGCCCAGCTCAGCAGCACTGGATATCTAAGTGGTCAAGAATAAAGGTTGACTTCAGCTCAGCCCTCTTTAAAGGGTCAAGCAGTTTTTCTACATCCTTTCTCCTCTGAATCTTCCTCAACAACACAAGGTAGATGTGGTGACCAGCTCCCTTTTTCCAGGTGTGAAAACTGGGGTTCAGACAGGTGCAGGGACTTGCCAAAGGCTCCCTAGGGAGGGAGGGGAAGAGCTGGGACCCAGGCCCTCAATCCCTGCCTCCCATTCTTAAGCTCTTTACATGACTGTGCCTGCTGGGAAGGCTGGAGTCACAAGGAGATGACCCTCTGTCAGCTGAAGCATTTCAGGGGTTAGACCAAGTCCCTGCCCCTGCCCCTGCCCCAGTCTCAACCCCAGCCCTTTCTTCCCCCTCCTCCCTCCTGGGCAGGCTGACTGCTGAGGTTAAGAAACACTGGAAGCATCACAGAGTGATTAGTTGTTTATTTCATTAAATGATTAACGAGACTACATTGTTTCCCAAACGGGTGTCTAATTTGTGGGGGAAACAGCTGCAGAGGAGGAAGCTGAGTCTGACTCTTGGAATTGGGGTAGGGGGTAGGTTCCCTCCCTCCAGCCTGCAGAGGCTTTGAAGGTCAAGGCACTGCCTCATTCCCTCCTCCCACCTACTGGGCTCCTCAGCCCAGAGGTACAGCCCCTCCCTAGAAATAAAACGTCTGGCAACCCAGACCTGCAGAGGGGACCAAAATCTGTTGCCAGTGGTATTGGAAATGTATTAAACTTTGGGGGCTCCTCCAGCTGATTTATCTTCCTAATTATGTTTGCTTTAGGCGGATATTGAAATGCGTTTGCATTCCCCGAGCGCAGCAGGAGAGGGAGGTTGGGAGAAGAAAGGGACACAAACACTGCACTTTGGCAGCTACAGGCTTGAGCCTGCTTTGTACCAAGTCCAAAGTGGAAAAGAGAAGCCACAAGGCCCAAAATCCCAAGTTGATGGTATGGCAGTTCCCTGGGGGGGGGGGGGGGGGGGGGGAGTCAGTCCTCTGGGATCAGACTGAGAGATGGACCTGGGAGCCCCAGCCCTTTCTGGAACCCTCAACCCAGGATTTAGGGTCCTTGAGGAGGGTCTCAGAGTCAGCCTCTAACCAGGTCACAGTTTGAGAGGGTGGGGTGCCCCATGCCCTTGAAACTGTCCCAGAATCTTTGAGGAGATTGGTTGAGATGGACCAGGACAGTGTCCAGGAGGAGAGGGAGGGAAAAGAGTATCGGATGAGCCAGGAGTGTGTGGGGACTTCTCTTCCACTCAAGGCATAGGGAAAGGAGAAGCTATTTTAAATGATACACCTCAGAATCAAGTCCCCCACCCCCCATCACCTCATCCAGATAACCATCTATCCAAAACCCAAATCTGGCCACTTCATTCTCTGCTTGAAATCCCTCCTCACATCCTCAGAAGGAAGTCCTGGTTCCTTTGTGGGCCCTGCAGTGGCCTTAATGTACCTTCCCAGCCTTGTCTTCTGCCCTCCTGGCCATGGCAGCCCCAACAGTGCCATGTTGTTTCTCACCTCCATGTGTTCGCACGTCCTCTACCCTCTGTCCCGAGTGCCCTTCCTACCCCCTTCCTGCCTGGCGAACTCCTCTTCAACCCTCAGGACCTGGCTCAGAGGACTGGCTCCTAAGGCTGTAAGGAACTCCCACAGCCAAGGCACTGTCATACCTGGGGCACCTCTTTTTTCTAATGGGCTGGTCCCCCAGAGCAAAGAGACTGGTCCTTTCAGCCTCCCAAGCCGGTGTCTGGCACACAGTTTGTGTTCAGTACATATTTGCTGAATGAATGAGGGAGGGATGGGCTGTGATTTAGGGGAGGAATCCCAGCAGATGGGAGGGTAAGGTCTGTGTTCTCTCTCAGAGTATGTCTGGAAGAACCGTCTGGGGCTGGGGGAGGGGAGGGCCAGGGATGGTTCCTGGGGGAGAATGTCACCGAAAAGAGGCCAGTGGGACCAGAGCCAGGGAGGGAATACAGGACAATGTGAAACCAGACTCCGGAGAAAACAGACCAGCACTGTCTTTCCTGACAACAAGTGCTCCAGCCAGCCCCTCCACCAGCTTTCCTTCTCTAGGGGATTGGGGAGGGGGGGTGGCCCTAAACTCAGCTGATCTCCCTCCAAAATCATCAAAGAGCTCAGGATGGAAAGAGGGTGAGAACTCCTGCTCCCCCTCTGAGGAGACCCCAGAACCAAACCTCTGTCCCCTTGGGAAACTTCCCTCAGCCGAGGGTCAGCTTCTGTGACGTGGGGGTTTTTGATACAGTCCCCACCCCCACAACTCCCAGGGCACCAGCAGACTCCAAGGCGAGGGTGTATGGAGGTAGTAAGCAAAGGGCCTGGACCACTTCAGCAGGACCCTTCCCACACTAGCAGGGGGCCCCAGCTGGGCTGAGTAATGAATTGCACATCAGTCCACTTTAAAACCCCCTGATGGCTTTAGGATCGTCTGGCTCATTAACTGATATGAAAATTCCCAAGATATCTCACTTCCCCACCTCTGGCTCCTAGAAGGACACTGCTGATCCAAACCGTGACCTCCTCTGCTGCTTCTGTGAGCATAGACAGGAAAGTTCTTCCTAAAGTCTAACTTTTCCTCCTGCTGCTAGAGATTGGTAGACTGGTTTTTTAGAAAGCAACAAAACTAAAGCCACAGCCGTTTTCCATGGACACGGGCTTTATTTGGGGACTGTTGGGGGAAGAGAGGGAGAAGCTAGGACTGGTGGGTATGTGGGGGGAGGGGCTTCTCAACTCGATTTTTAATTTAGTGCATGTTGCCTGGAGGTTAGGATGAGTGAGAACAGCTGTAGAAGTGAGATGAGAAGAAAAGGAAAGGTCGTGGAATGGACACTTTCCTTAGGGAAGGAAGCCAGGATCAAGATATGGGAACTGGAGGCGGGGAGGGAAGGCACCCTTCACATGCTGAGACTCAACCAAGGTCACTGCTCGATGGCAGTTTCTCTAAGCCCCCTGCCCCATCCCAGCTCCTGGCCCAGATGCCTGCCCTGCTAGCTCCCTCAACTTCCTGTGGAGAGGAGGGGGGTGAGGATGCTGGGAATGGTGGCACCCTCTGCCTCTGGGTCCCTTGCCCAGGAGAATTGCTCACTCAGCCTGCCCTGAAGTTCCAGCCAGAGGCAGGAGGTCAGGAAGCCAGGGTGCAGGCAGGGGAACAACTGTGCCCTTCACCACCCCTCTTGACACTCTGCCCCTCGCCGGCTCCTCACATGAGGTTGCAACTCTTGGCTCGATCCTTGTGTATCTCGCCTTCATTCCCGCTCCCCCGGTCTGGCCTTCCTGCCAGCTGAGTGGATCGCTGCAGTCCCCGGCGTGAGTCAGTACGGCGCAGCTGCCTATGGCCACGGCCAAGGGAGGCCACTGTGGCCACGTGGAAGACATCCCTGACGCTGCGCTCGGAGGACCTGGAGGAGCACTCCACGTAGGACACGGCCCCCACCTGCTTGGCCAGCACAGTGCCCTGGAAGGATGGAGTGCATGAAGGAAGTTATGAGGCCTAGCTTGCAGCTTCAGCAAGGCGCAGAGAGGCTGAGGGCTGCGGGAGGGAGGAGGTCAAGGGATCAAATCAGAGGTTAGAGGCCAAGACAATGGATGAATAAAATAGGGTGTTTTCAAATCAGAGACTCAGAGGGTCAGAAGTGGGAGATTTAGGCTGGGAAGAGGTCAAGGGTCCCACCTGTTCATGTGTAACTGGGATAAGCCTCTGCTTGGACAGCTCCCTCAGTGTGGCCAGGTCAGTCCGCATGTCCAGTTTACAGCCAACCAGCACAACCTTGGCATTGGGGCAAAACTCCTGAGTCTCCCCTTGCCACTATTTGGGGAAAGAAAGTAGAGTTAAGGGTGAACCATGCTCCACACCAGGAGGCCACCCTTTATCAGAGCATGCAGAAACCAACACCCCTCTGGACCCGTGTGAGCAAGCAGGTGGGATGGTGGGCTTGAGCTGAAAGCGGAGATGGGGTGTGGGAGAGGGGGAGGGCGGAGAGGGCTGGGGGAGGGCTGGAAGGTCTGCACTCTGCTTCTAATTCAGGGGCCATGAAGCGCCTGCCAGCCTGGAGCCTTCCCATTCTGACCCCCTTTCCCAAGTTTGCTCCTGGGAACAGACAAATCCAGCCCTCCCCTCCCCCACCTGGGAACTGGGGCTGCCTTAGCTGACTTCTGTCCTTTCACCATAGGCTTTTCTCATGGAAATAGGGGCCTGGAGAGGACACCACAGGGGTTTCCTGAGCTCCCAGAGCAGCATTCTCATCCAGTCCATCTGGGGCTTCCATGGCCAAGGAGATAGGGAGGGTGGCTAAGGAATCTCTTGAGCACCTCTCTCTGCTCTCCCCCATGACCCCCAGATTCCCTACCCAGCTCTGAGGACTGATTTTCAGGAAAGGGGGGTTGGGAGAATGAGAACATCACACACTCTCCAGCTGATGATTCATGTTGTGTCAGGACCATGGTTTCTGGTCTCCCTCAGTATAGCTTCCTGCTTCCCTAGGCTCCCACCTTCTTGAGGACACTGTCCAGTGTTTCTGGTCGGCTAATGTCGAAGCAGATGAGCACAGCGTCTGAATCAGGATAGGCCAGGGGCCGGACATTATCATAGTAAGAGGAACCTGAGAGAAGACAGAGGGGAGAGGGCAGACCAGGATCCTGAGTGTGTGGAAGGCCTGGAAGGGAATGGGGGACCTGATGCTAGGATCAGAGAATGGAAAAGAGCAGTTATTAATAACCATCAAAGAGTCTATGTTTCTCCAAGGCGGGGGCAGGCAGAGGGGAGGTTAGATGGCAGAAAACAGTTCACTACTTCCCTAGGGGTTTCTCTAAAAGTAATTATTCTTCATCTTTTCTGAGTCTGAGAAGCTCATGAAATCAATCGATATTCTCACAAAATTCTGCATGTGCTTTTTGGGCTCTGACAGACATCTTCTAATGACCTCCAGGGTACCAGAGTAAAAATAAAAACCCTCCTCCTTTTTGGAGAAGGGAGAGAGCTCTCCCATTCTCTCGGGACTTGATCTCAGATTTCTATAGTTGAGTCTAGAGAAGTAGTTCCCATACCCAAAGAAATTCTAAATGTCTTTCCTATACCCAGTCCAATCCCCTAAAACACATGTTCCCAAATAAAAAAACATTCCTTCTCAACTTTCCCAGGTAGGCAGAATCCAGCGGAGGGGATTGGATACTGGGCTTTTCTCTTTCAGGACTGGTTTCTATGTATGTCAGCAAGCTCTGCCTTAGTTTCCCTGGCTTTAAGCAGAAAATAGATTTTCCTTCCTCCTAGAATTAGATGGATGGGCTGAGCTGACCTGAAGCCTAAAGGTTTAGCCAGGGAGGAGGGCCTTGGAAGTCAGGGTGACCCCAGGGAGTTGGCTACCTGAAGTGTCCCACATGTTGAGCTCAATGCGACGCTTGTCTATCTCAAAGCTTGCGGTGTAGTTCTCAAACACGGTGGGGACATAACTCTGCAGACAGAGATGGGTCAAGATGAGATCCTCCAGTCCTCACCCCAGACAAATGCCCAACTCATTCCCACACCCCGTCCAGCCCAGCACCTGAACGCAAGTTGGTTTGATGTTGGGCAAAGGGGAGATCCTGGGAGCGGCTGCCTCAGGGAATCTCTGCTAGGCTTCCAGAACCCCTTCTGGCCCTTTCAGCCCCTAGTTCGTCCCCTCTCCGATGCCCAGGACCCCCGACATTCCCCTAGCACCCCCTCTGGGATCCTCTGCTTCCTCCAAACCCCAATCATCTCACCCTGATCCCTAGTTCCTCCCACCCCAATCCTCTGCAGTCCTTCCAGAGCCCCCAACACTCCCTCCCCGCCCCCCCGCCCCGGTCCTCCAAGCCTCTATCTCTTGTCCCTGGTTACCCCAGCACCCACTGCTGTCCGTCCCCCGGGCCCCAGTCACCCATCCCCGCGACCTCAGCTTCCCCCTCCCAAGACGCCGGTCCCTCACCCCAGGGTAGGCGTCCTTGGCGAACACCTGCAGCAGCGCCGTCTTGCCGCACTCCGCGTCCCCCACCACCACGATCTTGCAGCGGCCGCTCTGCCCCTCCATGGTCCCGGCTACGCGCCGGCCCCCCGCGCAGCCCCCCTCCCGGGCCCCGATGCCGCCTCCCCCGCCTCCCCCGCTGCTGCAGCTGCAGCCACTCGGGCCGCCGACACCGGCATCTCGCGGGCCCGCGCCGAGCCCCCACGCGGGGCCGCGGCCCCCCCTCTGCCCCGCCCCCAGCCCGGCGGCCGCGCCCCCGGCCCCGCCTCCCGGTCGCGCAGCCTGGAGGCGGGGCCCAGGGGAGCTGGCCGGGACCCCGGGAAACCTAGGCGGGAGAGCAGGGTTCCAGCGCGCTAGTGGGAGCCAAGGGGCCCCTGCTGGTTTGGGGCAGGCGGAGCTGGGCTATTTGACTGATTTGACTTCCTTGAGGGTGGGGGTGAGGGGAGGGTGGGGGCGGAGCTTGGGCGAAGTTCGGAGGGGTAGGATGGGATCAGCGCACTCTTAAGGTTCGGGCCTTTTGCGTGCCCACGCGTGCACTCCGGTGTGCTAGTGCGGACACGCGAGGCGGCAACCACCCACTTCCTGAATAGGAAGAGGCCCGAGATGGTAGGGGAAGGAGGGAGTCTTTTGGGTTCAGTCTCCCTCCTCCATGCTCAGGTCCCTGCAGGAAGTCTTGGGATTAGGACGGTGTAGACTCCGTCACCCCAACCAGGAAAATGGTGACGTCATGGCTTTCCGTCCCCATGGCAACGGATGGCCCAGTCTCGGGCTATGGTGACTTAAGGACCCGCATGGACTAACAGGGAGGCAAGAATGAGTCTCTCCAGCCAAGCACAGGGTGAAAAGTTTTGGGGGAGCTGCGTCCTCTGGTGGATATCTCGGGGAGACAGGGGGAGCGAAGAAGCGGCAGATCAAATTGCCCAGAGTGACAGCACTGCTGGAGCCAGAGACAAGCTCTAGTCATTTCAGGCTTGATCCGAAATCTAACAATTAATCGAGCTACTGTTTTGCATTTGTATGACATCTTTTACCTTTTGTTTTATTTCTTTATTATTATTTAAAAAATATATCTGTATTGATTTCAGAGAGAGGAAGGGAAAGGGAGAGAGAGCGATAGAAACATCAAGGATGAGAGAGTCATTGATCAACTGCCTCCTGCACTGCCTGGCACTGGGGATCAAGCCCGCAACCCGAACATGTGCCCTGACCAGGAATCCATCCGCGACATCCTGGATCCTAGGTGGATGCTCAACCGCTGAGCCATGCCGGCCTGTCATCTTTTACTTTTTAAAAGCCCTTCTTTACATCGGGGACACTCGATTTAATTTTATCTTTACCCTTTACCAAGCAACATCTCCACCATTTCACAGAAGGGAAAATTGAGGCACAGAGTTTTAATCATCAAAAATCAAATGGAAAGTTTTAAAGACTCTATCTCCCTGCTCCAAGTTAGCCACTGATAGACCACGCGGAACGGGTCACTTATGGATAGAATCAGAGCCTGAGGAACAACTTGGTTGGGTTCTGGTCCACAGGTGGCTAGCTCTCCAAATGTCAGCGCAGGTTTGGGGATCGTCCTTCAAACTGCCCCTTAACATATTTTTTAACTTGCGTAAGGTTTATTATGTAAATTAAATCGCGATCTGCATGACTCCAAGAATGCCCTAGCGTGTGTCTGTACGCAGACATTCCTCGTCCCCACTTTTCACAACCCGGCAGCACCCGCACTGTGGCCCTGGCTCTTTAAGGGGCCCGCCCCTGGGCAGGCGCCCCGCCCCTTCTCAGAGTCCGCAGCCGCGGCTCAGCCGGACTCGCGCTCCGCCCTTCGCAGCTGTACACCCTTCGTCCAGCTGTGTGCGCACGTCGCGAGTCCCAGCCATGTCCGCCGAGAGAGAGGTAGCCGAGGTGGCCACCTTGGTGGCGGCGGCCGAGGCAGGGGCAGTAGAGGAAGCCTCTTCGCCGCCCCCGAATGCCGCAGCAGCGGGCGACGCCCCCGCACCCACGGCCTCCGAGGGGGCCGCCGCCTCGCAGCCGCGGCTGCGCTCTCTGGTGCTCACTGGCTTTGGCGGCTACGACAAGGTGAAGCTGCAGAGCCGGCCGGCCGCGCCCCCGGCCCCCGGCCCCGGGCAGCTGACGCTGCGCGTCCGGGCCAGTGGGCTCAACTTCGCGGACGTTATGGCCCGGCAGGGGCTTTACGACCGCCTGCCGCAGCTGCCCGTCATTCCGGGCATGGAGGGCGCGGGAGTCGTGACCGCGGTGGGCGAGGGAGTCAACGACCGCAAGGTAAACGGACCAGCCCAGGGCAGGGCTGTGAGGGTAGTGGGGCAGTAGTGGGCGGGCGCCGGGGGTGTGGCAGGGTGGGGCAAACTGGCACCGACCTGGGTAGACGGGCATGGAAGATGTAGGAAAGGAGCCTGGGCTCTGAGGCTCCTGGAAAACTGGATTTATATTTGGGAGTCGGGGGCGAAGACGGAGTTATCGCCCCCTTCCCAACCATTTTTAATTGTGGCCGCCCCCCAGAAGCAGCGGTGGTGGTGGTGGGTGTGTGGGGGGAAACAATAAGGCAACCATGCGCATGCGCGCAATGACCGTACCCCCCCCTCCTCCGCGCTCCCCCGACCCTCAATCCCCAGTAAAACCACACTTGTACCCCTGCCCATCAAACACTCCCCGGGTAATTGCGGTCTGTGACCCCAAATGACGGTTGGTGCCTCGTTCCTCAAGGGAGCTTGAGGAGCTATGTAGTCGGAGTTGGGCGGCGGCACAAGGCTGTGCCAGAGCCCTGGTCACATGCAGCCCCGTGGTGTGTGGGGGTGTGAGGCGGCCCCTCCCAGAACAGGGCCTAGAGACGAGACACGCCCATCTTATGGAAGAGAGGGAGCCTGCCACCCCCCACCCCCACCACCGGCCCTAGTCTGATTTTGGTGGGGGCCAGGGGGAGGTTCAGATACAGGGTTGAGATTGGGTCTCTGGATCTTTGTTTTGGACTCTGTCTCCCGTGACTGCAATATCTCCTCCTCCAGTGACTCAGCCATTGGGTTACGGGTTACGGGTTACGGGTTACGACCCCCGTGGCTGCCCTTGGGAACGTCCCAGCGGGCGGAACGTGCGTAAGCCTTTCCTGTGGAGGACCCTCAGAAACCCTGGCTGTGCTTATTTGGACTGGGGTGGGGGGTGTGGCACCGGGAGCAGGTTGGCCCAGCTCTGCCGGTCTGTTTCTCCTTTACATTTATCATTAATCTTGGCCACAACCCTGAACACCGGAGAGTTCAAAATGTCCAACTTTTTGGGAGACTTGGGGTGAGTCTTTGCCTGTCATTTGTTTTGGGGTTTCTTTTCAAATCAAGCCCCTGCAAGAGAAGCTCCTTAGATGCAGCCTTTCTCTTGCTGGACCTGCTAGTCCTACATCCCAGAGCTGGAATTCTTGGATTATTTGTACATGCAAACATCCTCTTTAAAGGGCCTCTTCCTGGATTCAGCTCTGGCCCCACCCTTTCCACTGACTTCTAAATAATCCCACTCTTGAGAAATCTACTTTTTTTTTAAGTGGGGGGAGTTGTAGTTCATGTTGCTGCTGAAGGCCACCCACCTAACCTCTCCTTCCAACACTTTCCACTTGGTAAATACAGGATATCCTGTCCAGGGCAAGAATCTGATTGTAAGAGGCTGGATTCTGTGGGGAGAGCCCTCCCTGCCTCCTGATATCAGGGTTGACCCTGCTCTGTCATGGGCTGAGAGGTAGGCATTAGTGTGGGTAAGTGATGAGCCTTGTTCTAGGCCAGATCTGGGCCTGGTCACCACCCAGAGTGACCACTGCACTTTTCTTAGTCCTCCAGGGTGATTGCCGAGTCTGCCAATCCTGAGTTCTGGGGTGGAATGCTTTCATTCCCCACACTTCATCTCAGATCAGTGCTTGCAGGGAAAGATCCTAGCCTGCCCTCAGTCCTCCTTGGCGATGAAATGTGGGGCCTTGACACGAAAAGGGTGTGTGGCAGAGTCCCATCCCCCTTCCCCATGGATTCCAAATCTCATTAATATACAGCATTCCCAGCATTCCTGGCAGGGACCAAGACAGACCCGGATTATCCCTGAGCAGCACCCACACCTCCCTCTTCACGCTCTTCAGAGAGTGAGGAGAGGCCTTTCTTTCTCCTGAGAATGCCCCCTTTTCCCTGCCCTAAGCGGGAGAGAAGGGTTCTGTTTTGTTTGCTCCCTTTCGTTCCTGAAAGGAGGCTCTCCTACAGGTGACTGAGAGTGAGGAAAATGCCTTTTGCTGGTGGGAGGGATTGTGTGGCTCTCCTTGCCCATCACGCCCCCCCCATCTCTGGGTGAAAGTGTCTTCTGGGCCCCCAGTGCTGGCTCAGATACTTTTCCTGAGGGTACCACACCCAGCCCTAACTGCTCAGAGATCTTTACCTGTGCTGTGGTATGGACCTTATCACATACTCCCTCTTCCTTCAGTTACTGGAATGGTGACCTCCCCTCCTAGTTACTGTTATTGTCATTATTATTATTCGCTAACAGTACTAAGTGTCTACTAGGTGGCCAACATTTGGCTAAAAAAATGACTAAATACTTTGTCACTTAATCCTCATAACTGCCCTATTTTACTGATAGGAAAACTGGAGCTCAAAAAGGTTAAGTAATTTTCTGTTTGCCCAATGTCTCATCAGTAAACAGTGGAGCCTGTTTTGTTTTGTTTAACAGAAGCAGTTTGATCTGTTCAACAATACTTTATGCTGCCCTAACTGTAAGCTTCTTGCATCAGGAACCTTAAATAATAGTGAAGTCTAATATCTGTAAAATGGAGATAAGGATAGTATCTACCTCAAAGAGCTGACCTAAGGGTTAATTGTTTACATATAAAGCACTTACAGTAGGTCCTGGACCTTGGGAAGTACTCAATAAAGGTAAGTTGTTACTGTTTTTTATGACATTATTATTATTATTATTACCATAACTACTGCTGCTCCTTCTGCTGCTACTTCATTACCAGGAAGAGAGCCTTGTACGTAACAGAAGGTCATAAATTGCCAATGGATGAATGAATGACTGAATCATACTCTTCTTCCATTCTTCAAGGTAGGGGACCGGGTGATGGTATTGATCCGTTCGGGCATGTGGCAGGAGGAGGTGACTGTGCCCTCAGCCCAGACCTTCCTGATGCCTGAGGCCATGACTTTTGAGGAAGCCGCTGCTTTGCTGGTCAATTACATCACAGCATACATGGTCCTCTTTGATTTTGGCAACCTACGGCCTGGGAACAGCGTTTTGGTACACATGGCTGCAGGTGACAGGCCCCTTTCCTTTACCCTCCCTCCTTACCTTACCCAGATTCCCTCCTAGGCCCCTTCTCTGCAGCACGTCTGGACTGTTGTCATGGTAACACCAGGCTGCCTTGGCCTATGGCGCCCAAGGCCTTGGTAGTATTGTTGCCGTGGCAACATTCAGGCACCAGATCCAGCCTGGTGTGCTATCCATAGCAACATGCCCTCTCCCAGCACCCCTTCCTTGCCAGCCACCCTTCGCACAATTCTCAATCACAGAAATTGGACATGAGAGGGGGGCAGAAAGCCTCCAAAAGAGCCCAGGCAAAATGAAAGTGATGGGATCGGTCTTTGAGAGGCAAGAATGAAGTGGTGGCTGGGTGACTCTATATCCCCTCCTTATGAAGGTGTCTTGCTGCAGGGGGTGTGGGTATAGCTGCCTTGCAGCTGTGCCGCACAGTGGAGAATGTGACGGTGTTCGGAACGGCCTCGGCCAGTAAGCACAACGTGCTGAAGGAGAACGGGGTCACATACCCCATTGACTACCACACGACTGACTACGTGGATGAGATCAAGAAGATCTCCCCCAAAGGTAGGGTAGTGTATGGGGTGGCATGGGACAGAGAGGCAGGTCTCCAGACTGGTGATTCTAACGCTGTTCCTGGCTCCCCTCATTCTGTGACAGGCGTGGACATCGTCATGGACCCTCTGGGTGGATCAGATACTGCCAAGGGCTACAACCTCCTTAAACCCATGGGCAAAGTGATCACTTATGGTGAGTCAGTTGGCTGGAATGGAGAGGGAAAGGGGAAGCAGAGTGGGATATAGGGGCCCAGGGCTTTTGAGTGAAGGCAGGGACCCAGGTGCTCTAGGAAGAGTGCCAGAATTAGAATGTTCATTCAGATTGCTGCCTCCTGGGCGCAGCTACTGTCATTTTCTTTCACAACCTTTCATGTGAATCATAGTAAATTTTGTGCTCTTTCTGTGCTCCTGATTGGGGATTATTCCTGATGCAAAATCAACCAGTCTGCCTTCTTCTGTCCTACCTTCCTGGGCTTCTTGGGGTAGCTGCATTTTCATTTTAAAAACTACTTTATATACCTTAAACTAATATAAAATAATATTGAATGTAAACTGTAATTGAAAAATTAAAATTAAAAAACCATTTCAGATAAAAATAAAACATAAAGATTAGAACAATTTTTGAGTTAGAAGGAGTCTTTTTGGACCTGGTGGCCTGCAGATGGGGGATTACCCTGTCACTTCCTGGCACTGCTGTGGATAATTATAAGGGGCCCACAGTGGGCAGATGAACATGGATCCAGACACCCAGGGATGTGCCTGGCACCTGGGTTCACAGGCTGTGTCTCCTTGTCTCTCAGGAATGGCCAGCCTAGTGACAGGCCCCAAGCGGAGCCTGATGGCCATGGCACGCACATGGTGGAATCAGTTCAGCGTGACAGCTCTGCAGCTGCTGTCGGCCAACCGAGCTGTGTGTGGCTACCACCTGGGCTACCTGGATGGTGAGGTGGAGCTGCTCAATAGGGTGGTGACCCACCTCGTGACTCTGTACAATCAGGGCCACATCAAACCTCACATTGACTCTGTGTGGCCCTTCGAGAAGGTGAGTGTGCTGGCTCTGCAGGGAGGGCCTGGGTAGGACCCTGGAAGCTTGGGGTCACGGGGGTAGGATTCCTGGGAGGAGGGGAGCCGCCTCCTGTAGGCTGAGTCTCTGGAGGGGCTGGATGGCACTGGGAGCAGAGTCTTGCCTTCCTCTTCAGGTGGTGGATGCCATGAGGCAGATGCAGGAGAAGAAGAATGTGGGCAAAGTGCTCCTGGTGCCTGGGCCAGAGAAGGAGAACTAGGACGGGGGCTGGGAGACCCCCAGGACCCGGGAAGAGAGAAGCTGGGAAGCCACGTGACTGCCCCGTACCCTCGCATTTCATCCTTTGTCGTAATGCTCTGCCCTCTCTCCCCCAAAGGTCTGTGGTGATGACCTCCCCCATGCCCTGTTCTTTCTCTTTAGCCAGGGCTGCCCCCTCCCTCCTTCCTGCCCTCTGAAGAGGTTGGGAAGTGACCACTTGGATGTCTGGGCCCTGCCAAGGGGACAGGGAGGGACAGAGGGAGACCGGCTGCTTCCTGCCCCCACCCTTTCCCCGGGCCTGCTGTGCTGCTTTTGTGCCAAGGCTAGCCAATCCCTTCCCGTTCTGTTCTACGTGCTTCCGCCTCTGCCTCATCTCCCCTCCTGCCCCTGCCCCACTACCTTCCCCAAAGAATTGAAATGTCAGCTCAGGATATGGGGCCAATCTGTGTGAGTCCAGCATGTCCCTGTTTCGCCCTAGTGTCCCTTCAACCTGGGCCGACCAGCGCCCACCTCTGAATTCTTTGCCTCGTTGCATGGCCTTGTCTTCTCGTCCCCAACTTCTTAAGCACAACTGGGCTTCGTCCACCTCCAGGTTTTCTGCCACTCTTAACCAAGGTTGCTTCTTACAACAAGGGCAGGAATCACACTTGCTCCCCTAGGTCACAACCCTGTGGGAGGGACACAGAGCACCCCCTTTCCTTCACTGAGTTCTCTGGATCTGTTCTCAGTGCCTTAGCAATGGAAAACCTGTGCTTGTGTATGGGGGTGGGGGTCCCTGTCTCGCACCTCCTTTTCTACCCCTGTACTCCCCAGTGCCTTCCTTGTTCTGGTGGAGCTGGGATTTTGCTGCTCCCCAGTCCCACAACACTGCCAAAAATCTGTGTGTGTGCCAGTGTGGGGGGTGGGGGCAGCCCCAAGCCTCCTGGGTTCCGTGCCATGTCCTGTCTCTCTCTGGGCTCCCATTTCTCTATCAGTGCTTGAGGAAAAAGAGGTGGGGAAGTTTTCTCAGCCTTGCAGATAAGTGTGGCATTTACCAGCCAGAACTCCGGGAGGCAATGCTGTTTATTCCTTATTCTGGGACCAAAGTAAAAATTAAAGCACATCCCCGTGCTGTCATGGGAGGGCCCCTGCCCCCTGCCCTCTCAGAGCAGGGAGGCATCGTTTCAAATTCAGCCCCAAACTTTGTTTACATGGGTGGGGAGATGGAGCAGGGGAGTAAAAAGGGGCAGGGAGGGTGGCGCGGGTTAGGACCTGGGCCTCTGGAACCAAAGTAGGGACTTCCTGGGGTAGGGGTGTAACTCCCTCTGCTCTCTGAGCTGGAATTAGGAAGGGTTATTGCCCCAGCCATTGCCAATGGGAGGTGGCAGGGAGGGGCTCAGCCTCTTCATTGTCCAAATGAGGCCTAAACGGTGTGAAGTGCGACTTCTGCTTTTGTGTACCCCACCCCATTACCGAAGCTGCCTTTGTGTTTGTGTCAATAAAAAGCCAAACCCTGGGTCCTGGATATTGCCTCTGAGAGCTGAGGGAAGGTGAGCTGGTGAAAGGCTAGTGCTGATAGTGGAAGGTTAGGGTTTCTGCCCTGTCCCCGGCCTCCTTCAAGACCCAAATCAAGTTTCCTTTCATGAAATGAAATGAGGAAGAAGATCACGCCATGCAGGCACTTTTACTGTTCTGGGGCAGTGTTTCACAAGTCAGAGGCCTGCCCTCTGTTGACTACCATGATGTCGCTCATCCGCATGCACCCAACCCCAGCCCACTTTGAGAACCTTGGCAGAGAGGTGGAGGGTGATGAGACAGGCTCCTAGCTCGACTGGGTGGTGAAGACCGCCAGGCCTCGCTTTCCTGGCGGCACGACTGTCAGGGCCTCCACCTCCCCTCCCCCACGGGTGGGCTTCTGGAAGTGGATCTGCAGGACATCCTGCAGCTCCGGGCCATCCAGGACATCGGGAATATTGAGCACCAGCACTGACTGGGGCACTGGCTGGGACTTGATCTGGAAAAGAAGTCCAGAGATGAGCAAGGGCTCATGAGAGTCAGGGGCTGGGGGCAGAGGTTAGAGCAGGTAGTACCCATGGGAGTATGGGAGGGGCAAGAGGCTGGTAGTGGGTAGGTCACTGGGATTTGTGGGTTTGTATCCTTTCTTGGGCAAGCTTCTGGCAGGCAGGCAGGCTACCTGGCCCAGCCCCCATTCTCCACCTTTTTACTTACCTCTGCCTTCTGAATCTCTCCGCTCATATAGGGAGAGACTTTCAGAGGGAACTGCTGTCCACCCAATGGCACTGTGAACTGGCCAATCCGGCACAGGTTCTGGGCCACTGCAGGGACAGGAAGGGGTAGACCTTTAGCATCAAGAGCTTTTCTCCTCCGGGGCCTGATGTATCTGCCCTAATCTCCCTGATAGGGCCCTTACCTTCATCCTTAGCAAAGCCCAGCATGACACCCCCATGCAGCAGCTCCCGTGTCTCCACATCACCACCCCCGTTCTTGCTCTTGCCAAAGAAGATCTCCAGCTTGTCCAGCAGCTCCTCCTCACTCAGCTTTAGCCCAGCAGGAAACCCACTGACCAGCACTCTGTGGCTACTCATTTGGCTGGACACCTAGGGGTAGATAAGGAGTGGTTCCAGGCACAGTCCAACTCCCTAGTGCCCAGGTGCATGGCACCCCCTGCATGTCCCAAAGACGCTGCTATTCTATCACCTGGATGGTTGTCACTACAGGTAGCTCCAAGGGTTGGACCTGCACCCGCAGCCGGCACTCTTCCATGTCAATCTCATGCTCCTTTTGTTGTAGCACCTGCTTGGCCACTGGGTGGGGAGAGCAGGATCAGTACTGGGAAGCCTCCCAGCCTCCCTCCCAAGGTTTCCCAGAGAGCTCACCTTTGGGGTCATCAAAGGTGATTAGAGCAGAGCCTCCGGGTAGAGGGTAACAGATCTGCAGGTTGGAAACCAAAGACTTGGGCATTTCCATGCTCTGCTGAGTGTGTCCTCGGAACACTACAGGGACTTCAGGCACTGGAAATGGGACCTGGAGATGGGGAGAGGAGGCTGATGTAGCCTTCAAGGGTGGGAGAGCTCCCCACTCCCTCCTAGGAGGAAAATGTCCCCAGTTCCATGTTGACACTGCATGCAAGGGATGAATACATTTATTATTGGAAGAAGAGCTGAATAAATGATTGGATGAAAGCAGGTCAAGCCTGTTCTGGCACTTTACATACAAGATCTTAGTTTGTCCTCACACAAGCCTGTGAGAGAAGTAGCTTTACTTTACAGATGAGAAAACAGATTCAGAGAGTTCAAGTAACATACTCTAGGTCACACAGCAAGGAAGTGGCAGAGCCAGGAGTGAAACTAGGAACTCTCCAGCTCTTTCTACCAAGCCACACCCATTCTCCCAGCTTACCTCTACTTGGGGGGAGTTCTTGAGCTCCCTTTTCAGCTGCTGCAGTTCTTGCAGCCTCATCTTTAGTACAGCCTGCTCCTCCAGAAGGGTGTGGAATAGGTTCCCTCTGAAGAGTGCCTGTTAGAGCAGAGGGGAACAACCAGATATCCACTGGCCTTTCCAGACAATGAATGATCCCAGGGGAAGGGGGTTCCTACTCTGGACTATCCAGGAGCAGAATTGATGCTCAGCCCAATAACAGCCCAACCCCTTTACTGGGCCTTGGGCTGGTCCTGGTCCCCTCTACTCAAGATTTGGTGGCCTCAGACACTCTGAAGGGCTGGAACCTTTGCAGCAGCTATGGCTGGTTTATTATTGAGACCTAGAGTTTAACAAACACTGATTGAGCTCCTGCTGTGAGGTGCTGGGTACGGACACAAGGCAGTGAAAGACCAGGGTTTAGCCCTCAGGCCTGTTACAAAACAGAACCCAAGACTGTGCACAATCACATGACTGACTGTGAAGGACAGCAGGAGTTTGGAGGAGGGACAGTCGCAAAGAGGTTAACACAGCTAGGGAGACCCCCCAGGAGGAATGGGTGCTGAGAATTGCAAAATGTCATAATACTATTAGCTCACACATATTAAGCATTAACATGTCAGGCATTGTGCCACGCCATTTAGTTTTTCAAATGATAAGAGAAAGTTTATTTAGAAAGTTACAGAGGTAGTAGAAGTGAGCCAGGGGGCTGCATAGGCTCAGGAAACAAGTTACAGAGGCAGAAGAAGGGTCGCTGGAGCTTAGGAGAGAGAAAGGCGAAGGTAACTCGCCCAGAGGGAAGGCGAGGAGGAAGGGAAAGCACAGGCGTGCTCCTGAGAGGCAGGGCACCTGTGCTAAGCCATTTATACAGATTATATCACTCAGTTCTTCCAGCAACGCTCTTGTCCTTATGTCCTTATTTTACAGATGAGGAAACCTGAAGCTCAGAGAGGTCAGTGACTTGCCTGAAGTAATTCAGCCCTAGGCAGTCTGACTCCACACTGCTAATTTCTGCTTTACAGTGAAGAAATCAAGCCCAGAGTTGGGGAGTAATTTACCCCACATCTCCCAGCTTGTCCCTTGACTGCCACTCTTTCCATTGTTCCAAGCAGCCTTTCAGGCTGAGTGTAATTTGGAGCAGGTCCAGAGAGAGGGCTGACAACCCAGGCAGGGGAATGACACCAGGGATATGAATAAATGCACCTTTGTTTGTGGGTTGGAGCAGACGTTAGCTGGCATAGTTCACCCTGTGGTTGGGAAGCCTGAAAATAAGGTCAGCCAGAGTCTAAGTGTAAGCTCACTTGGGGTGACAGGACTCTGTCCTGGCCTTCTCTGTATCTCCGATGCTCAGAAGATTTCCTGGTACAAAACAGGCATTCGGCAAATATGTGTTGAATGAATGAATGAAGTGAATGAATAATAGGACGGAAGCATATTACAGAGGGCATTAAAGACATTCAGTGAGTTCACTCTTATTTTAAGCAGGAAAACCAGGGCTTGAATAATGCAGGTTTATGAAAAGTGAGAAAGGTACCTCATTGTTTATATTTCTGTAAACAAGGGGTTGTAAACTCAGTGCCAGTTAGATGACATCAATGAGTCAAGGGAGCCAGTATAGTATGACGGGGAGTGGTGGGGGCTCTGACAAACTGGAGAGAGCATATCCCCTCTAAAGTGGCAACCTCGCCCGGCTGGCATGGCTCAGCAGTTGAGCATCAACCTAGAATCCAGGAGTTCGAGGTTCAATTCCGGTCAGGGCACATGCCCAGGTTGCAGGCTCAATCCCCAGTCGGGGACGTGCAGGAGGCAGCCGATCAATGACTCTCATCATTGATGTTTCTATCTCTCTCCCTCTCCCCTCCTCTCTCTGAAATCAATAAAGATATATTTAAAAAAATTTAAAAAAAAGTAAAGTGGCAACCTCTTTTTAGCTCTAACCAAGTTTTTTCACATGGTAATGTGGTTCCAGTATCCCGTATCTCCCCATTTTTAAGGGAAATCAGAAATCTGGATTTTTATTTGAAAAAGATGGCTCGTTGTAAAAAATATATGAAAAATAAAATACATTAGTGGGCTGGATTCAGTCCATCCGCTTTTTACTTCTGCTTTAAATCTTGATCCAATTATACATAATTGAGAATCTAGTAATTGGCAATGCTATTTAATAAATAGCTTAGACCCTAGCCGGTTTGCTCAGTGGTTAGAGTGTTGGCCTGTGCTCTGAAGGATTCCGGGTTCAATTCTAGCCAAAGGCACGTACCTCGGTTGCAGGCTTGGCCCCAGTCTGGGCATGTGTGGGAGTCCACCAATTGACATGTCTCTTTCACATAGATGTCTGTCTCTCTCCCTCTCTCCCTCTCTCCCTCCCTCTCTCCCTCTCTCCCTCCCTTCCTCCCTCCTTGAAAAAGAAATGGAAAAAAACAAATCTTCTGGTGAGGATTAAAAAAACATATATATATATAAATATATAAATAAATAAAAATAGCTTAATAAAAATAAAGAAAAGCTTTATAAATAGAGTAGTTTAAAGAAAAATTCAAGCAGGGGAGTTTAGATGTGATATCAGCAGGAAATGGGGAACTAGTGAAGATTTCTGAAAGGGGGAGTGAGGTGATGGATGTGGTGTCTAAAAGAGATCCTGACAATGTTGCCAGGATGAGCTGGGGCAGGAACTGTAGCGTGAGGGGAAACAAACCCAGGCTCTGTGACTCTAGTTCCTACCCATGTGACAGGAGCTGACCTGGGCCTCTAGCAGGAGGCAACAAAGGAGCACATGCGGCTGAGTACATTTCACGAGGAAAAGCTCCCAGACTCTGTGGATGTTTGTATTAAGGAGACAGAGGGAGTGAAGCGGAGAGATGATGTCAGGTTGCAGACCTGGATGCCCCAGAGTTTGGTATAATGCCATTGATCTAGAGGGCAAGGAAAGAGAGCTAGGCCTAAATGCCAGGCAAAGTTGGATTCTATCTCATTTAACTATCACAAAGCTGTCCCCTGTCTCCAACTCCCAATTGGAACTTGTCTCTACAGCACTCTCTTAAGGGTAACACAGGCCAATTGTAGTCACTTAACTTGAATTCAACTCTACAGGCTATTTATTTATACAAGATAACAACATGGTCTCTAAATGTAAGCCATGCCCTGGCCAGTGTGTCTCAGTTGGTTCAGCATCGTCCTGTGCACCAAAAGATTGCTGGTTTGATTCCCGGTCAGGGCACATGCCCTGGTTTTGGGATCAATCCTCGATAGGGGTGTGCAGGAGGCAGCTGATGGATGTCTCTCTCTCACATCAGATGTTTCTCTCTTGCTTTCTCTCTCTTCTTCTCTAAAATCAATAAAAACATATCTAAAAATAAATGCAATTCACTGTCCATCTGGTGCTCAACTGAAAAAACTTGCAATCTAATCTATATTGAGCTCATTGAGAGACTGTAAATTCTGGATACTTTTGGGGTAAGTTCATGATTTAAAGTTAATTTTGACTACATACATTCTTCCGCCCTACTTGCTGAGTTTAGAACCTCACCACCCTGTAAAACCTCATGATAAAACCTCATGCTATCTATGTTCATCTCGGGAGCATTAGGAGGCAGTTTAGCATGACAGTTAAGAGCACAAATTCTGCGGCCAAACCTCTGGGGTTTGTACATTAGCTCCTTTTACTACTGCAAGTTTTTAAACTCTCTGTGCCCTGGTTTCCTCACCTGTAAAATGGGCATAATAGTAGTTTCCACCTGTTTTTACTTTTTTTAATCATCCTAGGATAAGTTTTTATTGATTTTAGAGAGAGAGGAAGGGGGAGAAAGAGAGAGAGAAACATCGATTGGTTGCCTCTTGTACCTGCCTGGACTGGGGATCGAACCCACAACCTAGGTATGTGCCCTGACTGGGAATTGAACCCACAACCTTTTGGTGTACAAGACACCGCTCCAACCAACTGAGCCACCTGGCCAGGCACCTGTATTTAATTTTGTTTGGAAGTGGTACCTGGCACATAAATGCTTTGTTGCATGTTTTCTATTTTAATAAAATCCACTTTATAGATGAGGAACCTGAGGTTCATTCAGGTTAACTAATGGGCCAAAGTAAGTCAAACCCAAGGCTATTGAACGCACATGAGGTCAGAGACAGGACTTGGTGGATAAGACTCTGGGTTAGAACAGCATGTGGAGATAGTTGAAGCCAAGAGGATGGAAGAGCTTTCTGAGGAAAAGAGCCTTAAAAATGTAACCTTCGAGGCTATCTGGTCAGGGATCAGGAGACAATGCAGAGAAGAAACAGAAGACTGGTCAGAGATAAGCAGGGTCAGGACCAGGATTGGGAAATGTCAGACAGAAAGGGGGAGGCGGGATGAAACTGAGCTGCAAGGAAATGGCTACCAGAAGGCCCCTCGCTCACTGCTCACTTGCCTGCTCACTCTCAGCGATTAGCATCTACCGTCTGCCAGGCCCCGCTTATTGCCAGGCCCAGTTCTAGGCTCTGGAGATATGGAAGCGAACAAAACAGACAAAACTTCCTTGTGGAATTTACACTCTAGGGACAAGCCAAGCAATAAGCAAAATAAGTAAAATATACATTATATCAGTGATAAATGTTATGGATAAAAACAAAAAGAAGGGAGGACATAGAATGTTGAAGGACAGTCTTATTTATTTTTTTAAAAAATATGTTTTTATTGCCCATCCAGGTGTGGCTCAGAGATTGAGCATCGACCTAGGACCCAGGAGATCATGGTTCGATTCCTGGTCAGGGCACAAGTTATGGGCTCGGTTCCTTGTCAGGGTGCGTGCGGGGATGTTTCTCTCCCATTTCGATGTTTCTCTCTCCCTCTCCCTTCCTCTCTCTCTAAAATCAATAAAAACATATTTAAAATTTTTTTTTAAAAAGATGAGGAATGAAAATGACCACTGAGATTGAGCGACAAAAAAAAGTCCTGGTCAAAAGTTCATGTTCAAGAATTCTTATTATTGTAGCTTTGTTTATTTTTTATTTATTTTCTAAATATATCTTTATTGATTTCAGAGAGAGGGAGAGAGAGAGATAGAAACATCAATAATGAGAGAGTCATTGATTGACTGCCTCCTGCACGCTCCCTACTGAGAACTGAGCCCAAAATCTGGGCACGTGCCCTGACTGGGGATTGAACCGCGATCTCCTGGATCCTAGGTTGACGCTCAGGCACTGAGCCACGCAGGCCAGGCTGCAGCATTGTTTATAATAAAAAAAAGAAAATGTCCAACCACAGATGAATAGCTAAATAAATATAAAATATCATGTAGCAATTAAAAGACATTAATGAAGAACATTTAACAACATGGAAAAATGCTCACAATAAGGCAAAAAAGCAAAATATGAAACTATACATAATGTTGGATCCCTATTCTGTTGATTTAAAAACTTTTAATTCATAAGGATATTTATTAATGCATAAAAATGCATTTAAAAACCCTGGGAAGAGACACCAAAATGTTATTAATAAAGGTTGTCTCTCAATAACGAATTTAGTGTGATTTTAAAAAGTTTCCTGAACCCACCTTCCTTCTTTCCTTTTTAATATGTAAAGGCCCTTTAAAGGAGGTTTAGCAGAGACGCAGGCATGAGGTGGGGGTGAGTCAAGATGGTCCTGGGGAACTGGGGTTCTGAAAAGGTGGGTGATAATATTAACAATAATGAACATGTACTGAGCACTCAGCATATGCCAAGCAGTGTGCTAAGTTTTTACTATATTAATTTATGGATTATCTAGTTTGATTCTTGCAGGTAAGTATTCTTATGAGGAAGCTTTGCTATCTATCATTCTCATTTTATAGATAAGGCAATGGGGCTTAGGTGACAACTTTAAAATGGCTAATTTGCTCAGGGCCACACAATTGTAGGAACCAGGTTTAAAATCAGGCAGGTTGGCCCTAGCCGGTTTGGTTCAGTGGTTAGAGCGCCAGCCCATGGACTGAAGGGTCCTGGGTTCGATTCCCGACAAGGGCACGTACCTCAGTTTTAGGCTCGATCCCCGGTGTGGGAGGCAACCAAAGTGTCTCTCTCACATGGATATTTCTCTCTCTCTCTCTCTCTCCCTTCCACTCTCTCTGAAAAAATATCCTCAGGTGAGAATTAAAAAAAATAAAACCAGTTAGGTTGGCTTCAGAGACTGCGGTCTTAAGGGGCAAATGAAAAATTTCTAAGTGAGAGATCATCATATTTGTAATGGGGTAGAATCAAGGAAGAAAAGACTGAAGAAACTGGGGAAGGGATGAGATTCGTTGATTCAACAGCCGTTTACTGAGTGTCCACTGAACGCCAAGAACAGTGCTAGGTACTGGGATCAAGTGTGAACAGGCTAGACTGGGGGCCGGTCCTCACAGAGCTTAGTCTGGCAGGAGTGTGGGTGTTCACAGGTCAGGAAATGGGCCACAACAGGCAGTGGGAGGCTAACGGTCAGAGGAGGCGCACTTCTTTCTCTGACCTGGAAGAGGGCCCAAGGTTGAGATAGAAGTATGAGGAGGAGAATTTGTTGGGGAAGATCTCAGGAAATAAGAATGTGAGCATCTTTTTCTTTTCTTTTCTTTTTAAAATATATCTTTATTGATTTCAGAGAGAGGAAGGGAGAGAAACATCAGTGATGAGAGTCTACATTGATCAGCTGCCTCCCGCACGCCAACTGGTGACGGAACTCAAAACCGGGGCACGTACCCTGACCAGGAATCGAACCGCAATCTCCTGCATCCTAGATCGATGCTTAACCACTGAGCCACGCCTGGCTGGGCAGCATTTCTTAATTTTTAAAAAGAATATTCTTGTATGTACCCTGACTGGGGATTCAACCAGTTAGACAATGCTCTAACCAACTGAACTATCTTGGCCAGGGCCTTAAATGTTTAAGAATCATCATGAGAGCAATTCTTAAAATTTTAGATCACAGAACCCTTTAAGTATCTAATGAAAATTACGGATTCTCTCTCCAGAAAAATGCATTCACACAAGGAATTCATTAGCTCCTGAGGTGCAGGTTATATAGACTTGTCTCTGAGGCAGTGGGCTAGGGAACTAACTCCACTGGGAAAAGGAAATCCCAGCCACACTTGAGATTGACTGGGAGAGGCTTGACCACCCAACACTGCCAAGAAGAGTGCTTCTCTGCTTCTCCCCACCCCCAACACCCTCCTTCTCACTTACGGCATCTTGAGTCACTGACATAGGTCTGGGATCTGGTAGGCAAGAGCCGAGTCTTCAGAACTGGAAACAAAATGGCAGAATCCACCCGACTGAACTCTTGATTCTACCTTCTGAGACTTGATCTCCCCCAGCAGAGCCTGAAAAGCACTTCAGAAGGTTCTGCCTGCGGGCTCTTTGCTTCCACTTTCATTTCAGCTAAATCCCTGCCCATTTGTGCTCACGTGCCCTCCACTGTTTTTCCCCCACCCTTGGGAGGAGCCTTCCAGGTCTCCAGTTGACTTCCTGCAGCTATGAGGCCTCAGGGGGAGCTACTTTACTGAATGCAAATGAATCCTGACCCCCATCAACCATGCCCTGGAGCCAGTTAATCCCACCAGAAGCCCGCAGGTAGATTTTTGTCTGCTTTGTTAAAGGGTATTTCCCTAGAGCCCAGAATATAAGCACACGCAGTCTTTGATGAAACAACTGAGTAACAAGTGCAACAAGGACAAAGCGCCCCCTCTCCTGCCACCAAGTTCACAAAGCTGCCGTAACAGCAGTTGTTGAGAGCTGCACCAGTATGTGCCCAATACTGGTTCTGCTTTGCATAAACTCAATCTTCAAACCCCTCTAAATTCTAGTTTCCCGATTTTACAGATGAGATACTAAACCTCTGAAGTACAGGGGTATATAAACTTGCCCAATGTCACATTACAGGAAGTGAAGCATGTATCCAAACCTGGTTGGACAGTGTTTGAACTTGGGCTTTGAGGCAGAGTGAGAACTTGAATTTTTAGTCAAAGCAGGGTTTAAATTCATTTCCATTTGTGACTGAGTAGACAAACTCACAGGGAGTGTCTTAATTGAGATGCCCAATACTTAAAGGTGAGAGGAGCCAAATTAAAGTACATAAAAGTTATGTTCCCTAGTATTTTCACCTAGCCCAGGGTTTTCATACCAAGAATAACTTACTGAGCCCCTTTCTCAGTCCCCCACCCCAGGTGGAAGTATGCCAAGTGCCTCAGGCTTGGTAAATAGGTCTCTGGATCCTAGTTTCATCTAGTGACCTGGAGAGCCGATTGCATCCATAAAACAGGGCCACAAGTATCCCAAGCCCCCTTGAAACACACCCTTTCTTGCCAGTCTCTGCTAGCCAGGCTTTTAGGGGACCTCTCCCAGGACCCACTAGGAATGGCTGCTCTGGGCCTCTGTCCCCACCCAGTGTGGTCTCATCAGAGGAGCACCAGTATCACTAGACAACTTGCTAGAAATTCTTACCAACTAAATCTAAATCTAAATCATAGGGTGGGACTCTAGTTTGACAAACCACCAGTGCTAAGGTTTGAGAACCTCAGGTTAGCTCTCAGTCCAAAGTAGCCAGTGCCCACCCACTCAGAGGGGCACTTGGTTGTCACAGTTGGTGGTGAGTGGCTCAGGTTCAAGTACAGAATGAGCTGAAGCCAGGGATGCCCAAAAACTCTGCATCTAAAAATGTCAGCAGTAGGCCTTCTGGGAAGTTTAGTAGGTCACTTTACCCTCTGAGAGCAGCCAGATCACTAAAAGATTACCAAGCCGAGGACTAGTTTGTTCACAAAGGAAGATTAGCTTTTATATTTTTGTATTTTTCCACAGTCCCTCATCCACCAGTCTTTCATCTTATGACTGTTCTCCTTTCCCAGATTAACAATTCATGCAACAGGCAGACATGGGTATTTTTTTAATTTTTAATGACTGAAACAAAAAAGCTCTAAAACCGCAGCTTCTGGAAGAACCATTTGTTCTTGCCGGTCTTGTATCTAGAGGAGAAAAAAGGACACCAGTAAGAGGAACACAGTGACAAATTCCCTTCATGGGAATTAGGAATACCATACCCCAACATCCACCATCAAAGCCCAACTTACCTCTCTTCGAACTTGACCTTGGCCTCCCGTCGGGCCTTGCGTTTCAGAGCAGGGTCTCTGAAGACATCCTTGTTGACAACAGTTTTGTCCAAGGGGATATCCACAGAGTACCTGGGGACAATGGTGGGGAGGTAGGATCAGCCAGTGTGCTGCCAGGGCCTTCAAAGTCACCCAAGTCCTCCTGGGACACTGGAATACCAGGATCTGACTCCATAGGAGTAATTAATAAACGCTGTTCCAAAGTCCTGATGATAGTTTTTGGAAATCTCCAATGTTAACAGACTCATTTACATAGATCTAAGCCACCGGAAAACTTCAAAATTCAATCTTAATTTTCCCAACTACTCATTTTCTAGCTAAGAACCATCACTGTATTAGAACTTTACTTTGATCCCAGTGGGTGGCTAACTTTCTATTTGGAGCCACTGTACTTAGTACTGTTCAAGTTCTGCCTAGGCAGGGTGTCCCATTATGACAATGCAAAAGCCAGGGCGGCTAGCTACTTCAATCTTGCAGCTTTCCAGCACCTGAGAAATGGCTCTGCTATTTTAGGCTGGCAAACTAAGGCACATGCTGCTGAGTCGTGACAATTATTGCTCAGGACTTTCAAATCTTGTATTCTTTTATAACCCTTACATCAGAATGGTGTATGCACCACACAATACTGTGAAAGGCCAGGAACTAAAGGGCCAGGTAGTCAAGTGAAATTGAGGGAGACTCGCTCTCATTTGTTCACCACTTTTGACAGCTTATAATAGCTATTCATGAGAATGGAACAATGGAAGAAGGCAGGCTAGATTCCATGCCTGTGTTTACTGTGGATGGAAACAAATCTTTACTCAACACTTAGAAAGATGAAGAGCAAGCTCAGAAGAGATTTCCTCCCACAATGGAATGGCTGTAGAGTTGTCTCCTTATGGGGGTGGGGTTGTCACATTTAGTCCCATTCTTGAAATGCTCACCTCGTTGGCATGAGGTGATTGTAGTTATAAACTTTCACAAAAGACTTGATCTTTGACCTCTTGGCAATTTTCTTCTTGCCCATGGCAGCTGTCACTTTGCGGGGATAGCGGTCAATTCCAGCCACCAGAGCATGGCTGTAGGGGCGATCTGAGGTGCCATCGTCAATGTTCTAAACGAGCAAGAATTACATTTGTTATCAACCTACGGCATACTTAGGCCCCGTGCTAGATGTAGGTACGGCATGTACAGAAAGGTTACCCCCACCCACAGGTCTCTGAGACCTACTATCTTACAGAGAAAAACCACACAAAACAGACACTAAGTGCTATGCTAGATGCCCAAAGAGTAGTAAGGGTCAGGGTGTGGTATTCATGCTGCCCAGGAAGAATCTGGAAAGGCTTCTGGGAGGTCAGAGATTTTAAAATAACAACAGTTAACATTTATGAAGTGCTTGCTACTGCCAAGCACTGGTTCTTAAGACTTTATAAGTCTTAACTTCCTCTAGGATTCCACTGCTAGTAAGGGGTAGCGGCAGGATTCCAAAACTGGCAGCCTAACTCCAGAAACCAGTCTCAAGTAGGAGAGGGAAGGGGAATCAGGAATACCAGCGTCCCCCAAACAGCTAAAAGCAGTGCTGTTATGTGGTCACAGTTTAGGGACAGTTCAACAGGCTAAAAGATGCAGGTAAAAGGCAAATAGTGAAGCGCTAAAATATGCTAAATGACCATTTTTCAGTAGAAACAACTTCTGCATTTTCTGCAGAATCCCAGCAGCAGCACTTACTACCTGTTTAACTTCAGGTAAGTGAACATCTCTAAACCTCAGCAGTAGAAAGGAATCCTCGATGGTTACTGCAAAGATTGGCCATGAAAACACCTGTAAGGCCGTGTGCCAGGCACCAAACAAGCGTTGAATAAATGTTGGCCAATATTATTATTTAAAGTCTCTTTGGTAGAGGACGCGTTCTGTGTTAGGTGCCCAATTCGACTCGTTTTTATTTTCCATCTTCCAAAAGCCATCAAGCATTCACCCCACCCCTACACGCAATGTTCAATGGCTCAACTAGTTCTTGGATTCCAAGCTTGCCGTCCTCCGAAACCGGCCGATCGCGGGGAACACGGGGTTAGAGGCTCGCGAGGATAGTACCTTCACGATGACCGCTTTGCGTCCGGAGTAGCGTCCGGCCAGGACCAGCACCACCTTCCCGGGTTTCATAAACTTGCCCATTTCTGCAGAGAGGAACAAGGGGGCCACTCAGAAATTCGCAAGCCCAGGCTGCGGGCTCGGAACTTCAGGCTGCGCTTACTATCCTCTTGGCCCAGGCCGCCCGCAGGCCCCGCTCACAGGACTCTGGCTACGAAGCCGCCGGAGACCGAGGAATGGAACGGACTCGAAACCGCCCCACAACTCGACCCCCAAGCCGCGGATGGCGGCGGATTGGAAGACCCTCCCCAGGCATCTCTACTCACCGAAGGTAGCCACTCGGGCCTAGAGCAGAAAGGAAAGAACCGCACTTCCGCTAACCTTTCACCCCGGGGAGGTGACCTCACTTCCGGTACCGCCCCTTAAGCCTCGGCCCGCCTGTTGCCGGGCGCTCAGACTCTGAGTTGCTGGCGGAAGAAGCTACTGTGGGGAAGGTAGGTCCTGGCCGCTCACTTATTCAAATCAAACTTTATTAGCAGATCCAGCAGTAGAAAAGAGCCGAGGAGAGCAGTCCATCGCGTACGGCTGAAAGAGCAAGGAAGGCTTGTACGCTCGCGGCCTTGTGGTTCAGCTGCTCCGCTGCCTCTGTAGTTCCTTTCTGTGGCGCTAGGAGGGGGATACAGTTTGAAATTTGCTTTTTTGCCTTGGAATAGTCAGGAACAAAATAGGACATTTTTTTTAGTGCCCACTGTGTGAACTGTTGTTAGTCGTAAGGAGGGAGAGACGAACACCAAGCAAGCAAGGGTACTTGCCCCCAACATTTAGAGTTTCCTGATGTTATAGACATTACAGACTAGAACAAGGAGGTGAAGGACGATGGCGACAGCAGCTGTTTACCCTGTACCAAGTCGCGGTAATCTATTTACGTGTATTCTCTCATTTGATCCTCATCACAACACTAGGAGATAGGTACTATTCTCTCCATTCTCCAGTTGAAGAAACTGTGTCTTAGAGAAAGTAATTTGCCCAAAGTTCACAGCTAGTAAGTAAGTGGTGGAGCTGGAACACAGACTCAAGCAGCCCTGCTGAGCCTATCCTGTTTACCCTGTCACCATACTGAGCACCTACCCAATGTAGGTAAGTCGATAGCCTATTTAATTCTCACAACTTTGAATCTTGGCTATTTTCTTCCCATTGAGACATGAGGAAACAGATTCAGAGAGGGCAAGTTACCACAGGTTGAGCCTGATCAGTAGCATAGATGGAATTCAAATTTAGGTTTGAACTAGTTGGCTCTCAAACTGAATAATTTTCCATCACTCACTGGAAGTGTTTTTAGGTGGTTCTTTAGGTGTCTTCCGAGATCAAAAGAAAGCAGCTTTTGCTCATCCAAACGTTGAAAAATCTGTAGGGTTGGTCTTGGGCAAGATGTGGGACAAATCAGGGTTTCATCAATTCTTTTCTTGAGGTTCTCTAGGGACCAATTTTTCCCTGCAGGCTTCAGGACCTCATTTCAATGGTTTATCACCCTAATTATGTACTTATATTTCTACATTCAACTAAAATATTTTCTACTTTAATTTGGAATATGACATTTTAGAGTTGGACGGGACCTCAGAGATCTACCCTGGCCTCTAAAAGATGACAGTTCTACGGCAGCAAAGTCACAGAATTGGTGACAAAAAATGAGGTCTTCCCATTTCCAACCCAGTGTTCTTCCCACTATAATGCACTACGCTGTCCATTTTTACTTCCATGGTCTTCTCTCAGCCTCTTTATCTTTTTCTGCCTTTTTTGCTGTTGCTCCATTGGAAAATAGAAACCAAACCCTGAAATCTTATCGTTGCCTGGACTCTTCTCACAAACACTCTCCGAATCAAATTAGTAACTAAACCCTGTGAATTTTGCCTCACGTCTTTGAAGCCTTTTTCCTGTCCTTTTCCACCTGCTCCCTAACTGATCCAGCCTCAGTTCTTTTTCTTCTCCAGTCCCTCCTCAAACTTTTGTGTGGGTTAGAATTGCTTGGGGTGCTTATTAAAGATGTATCTCCAACCCAAGAGATTCCAGTTCAGGTCTGGAGTGGACCCATATGATGTGTAGATCTTGAGGAACGTCCCTAAACACAACTCTCAAGTCCACCACTTACCTGCTTGAAACACTTTGTTGGCTCTCCACTAAAGTTTGAACTCCCACACCTCTCGGTCAGCATAAATTCCTGACTCCTCCGTACCCTTCCTTTGCCCCTTGAGTTCCATCCAGCTCAACTACTCAAAGTTCAACCTCTTCTGAGCCCTGGAGTCTTTACTCAGGCTGTTCCACATGTCTTTATTCTTCACTGCAGCCGGGCAAAATCCTATCCATCCTTCAAGGCCACTTCAGAATTCTCCCAAGCAGAATTAATCTCTTCCATGTTCCCTCAGCAATCCAGTCCATACTTATCTTTGTTATAGAATATATCTTAGTTGATTTGGATCAGCATTTCTCAAAGTGTGGTCCCCAGACCAGTAGCAGCAACAAAACCTGGGGACTTGTTAGAAATGCAAATTCTCAGGCCCCACTTCAGAGCTACTGAATAAAACATTCTGGGGATGGGACCCAGCAATTTAACGAGCTACCCAAATCTTCATTTGGCTTGGTGTCTCCTTAGCTAGGTATGTGTTCCCTGAACGCAGGGAGTTTTTCTTTCTAATATGTCTTTATTGATTTCAGAGAGAGGAAGGGAGAGATAGAAACAGCAATAATTAGAGTCACTGATTGGCTGCCTCCTGCACATCCTCCACTGGGGGCTGAGCTCACAACTCGGGCATGTGCCCTGACCAGGAATTGAACCATGATCTCCTGGATCCTAGATCAGTGCCCAACCGATGAGCCACGCCTGGCTGGGCATGTTTGTTTGTTTGTTTTTAATCTCCTCAGTATCTAGCCTGGCCCAGGCAGCTGGTAGGCATGCAATAATGAATAAATGCACCTCAGAAATCTTTACAACAGACCTTGCACTTTCACTGGATACATATCCATGGCTCTTTTTCAATCTACACTTGCATACCCTTAGACCTGGGCTGCCTGTTCCTCCTCTCCTCCGTTGTCCTGTCAGTCTCACCCCAAGCCAAGGCAGAGCTGTCCTGTTATAATGCAGGTGGTATCAGTGAGTAGCAGATTACCTGGCTGCTGATGGGATTGTCTCTGTGTTTACACATTTTTGTCTCATGAAGAACTCAGCAGAGCAATGGCTGTCTGCCCATCTCCCTGCAGCCTAGTCCTTTGGCAGGTGAAATTTCTGGCAGGTATGTAAAAAATACCTTCTCTTCCCTGAAGTGACGGTAGAGTGAGGGGGTGGAAAAAAGAGAGAACAAAAGATCTAGAAGCAGCATGATACAATGAGGTTACATCATAGAGTATAAAGACCATAGGATATGGCTCAGCCCGGCGTGGCTCAGCAGTTCAGCGTCAACCTAGGATCCAGGCGATCGGGGTTCGATTCCCGGTCAGGGCACATGCCCGGGTTGCGGGCTCAATCCCCAGTCGGGGGTGTGCAGGAGGCAGCTGATCAATGATTCTCTTATCATTGATGTTTCTCTCTCTCTCCCTCTCCTTTCCTCTCTGAAATCAATAAAGATATATTAAAAAAAAAAAAAAAAGACCATAGGATATGGATTCAGGCAACTCGAGTTCAAATCCTAGCTCATCATGTAAACCTAGGCAAAATATTTAACCTTTCTGCAGTTTAGTTTCCTTAGCTATAAAATGGGGATATTGTCCTGCCTTACAAATAATGAGAATTAAGTTAGGATAACACCAACAAAAATGCTTCCCATGATGCTAGCACAAAGCCTTAATACAAATTAGTTTTTTATTAGAAAAAGATAATACTGGGGTGATTCAGGGCTATGCCATATGGCTATAGCAATTATTACCCACCCTAAATGATATCCAGGCAAATGGGTTTAAAAGTGCCAATTCCAAAAGTGGCAGGTGTGGCGACATCTGCTGTGGGGATAGGACTGCAGGTCTGGGTGAGGTGGGATGATAAAGCCAAGGGCACTTTTTAATGAATTTATTCAGGGAGAAAAAAACTACCACCAAAGCTGAGTTGATCCAGGTCAGAGGTCAGAGAAGAGGCAGAAAGGCCAGGAGCCAGACATAGCTCAAAGAAATTATCTGGATCAGATGGGCTGATAATGCCCAGATGGACTTATAAATCAAAGCCAAGGGGCTCTAAGGTCTTTACAGAGAATCTACACAAAATACTAGATTTTATTAGCAACCACAGATAATCATTTCTCACAACATTTTACATTTATTCTGCTTCACACAGGAGAACTAATTCTAATGAATTCTCAATACATCTTAAATAACATGTTGCTGGAAAAAATAAGGTTAAGATGCACTATGCAATAGTGCAGACATAAAGTGCAGCTGCCAATTTAATACATGAAATAACGCTGAATCAGTAGAAGGGAACCCATTTGGTTTTCTAGAAAGTGATACAATTTGCCCATCTTTGGTCAGTCCTGGAATAGTATGACATACAAACTAAAAAGGCTAAAATACGGAGGACCAAAGTGGACCGTTCTAGAGTCTGTTTTACAATGAAGTGTTCAATAGCGATCTCCCATAGTTCTCACCCACACTGTAGTACCAACTGCATGATCAGACCTCCTCCATCATCCAGCCTCCAGGACAAGTGGAGTCACAGCCCAGGAAGAAGTTGCTGCTGCTCACTGATGTGTTTTCCTGTCCACACTTGATTCAGTGGCAAGGGTTCTCTTGAGAGGTATACCTCTAACACATCTACTTCTCAGAAGACTGGCAGCGTATCATTGGGAGGTGCACAGAGGAAAGGTTACTTGCCAGAGGACATGGTACTGGAGAATGGTTGTCATTCCTTACAAACAACCCTCTCCAAAACAAAAAAAAGCCATTGTCTGTGCTGTAAGAAGAGAACCACCTTGTCAGGAACAGACTTCAGTTCTTAACTCTATATGAAAAAGGACTCATATTAAAATTAACTTGTGGTTAACTCCCTTAGAAATGCTAGTTTCAGAATATTCCCATTCCTAGTTTTAGAAGCAGCTATGGAGTTTACAGCCTCCCCTGGCCTTGGCTCCCAACTTAACCAATAGTAGCCTTAAGTCAAATGTCTTCCAGGACCAACGACTCACTCATATTGTCACTCATTATCATAAAGAGAATGGTTAGAGAAACCTGGATTTTCTAAAATTTAGACCTAGCATGAGGAGTTGGTACATTAACTATGTACCATGACTAATTTCTTTTACAGAGGCTCAAACATATGTGCCACATGTACACTGTGGTTACACACCAGGGAAGAACCTTTAAATAAAACAGACTTTGCAGTCATTTGGCAAGGGAAAAACATCTTTAACCCTTCCTCCTACTCTCTGTTCCTATCTTAGAAGACTAACCATCTGTCTTTACTGAACAAGGTGCTGGGGTAGAGCCAGGGCACTCTCATCAAAAGGCATCTTTGATGTTCTTGAGCTGGCGCACAGCCAGGTCTACAGGGAGGTTGAACTTGAGGCTGCTGAGGCGACTGAGCAGGTTGAGGGCACTCTCAAATCCTGTGTGTGCCATGTAGCTCCAAGGCTGGTAGTGGCACTCAATGAGCGACACTGACTTGCAGATAAGGTTCACCCAGGACACGAGACGCTGCTCATTCAGTGCCATGCACACTAAGGCCTTCAACTCTGAGTCTGCGCTGCGCTTAAAAGGGTCGTGCTCCGTCAGTACCATATGGATGGCTGTCAGTAGACTCTGCTTGGGGGTCATAGCAGTGCCTCCCATAACAGGCAGGGCAAAGGACTGGGAGAGCTTTCGGGCTGGGGATTCCACATAAGCGCGGCCATTCTTAGCATGGTAGTACTTTACAAAGAGCTCCCAGGGGTGCATGGCCTCGGGGGCTGAGGAGAAGGCTGGCAGCAAACAAGCAATGGGGGCCATGACAAGGCTCATCCCTGGTGAGGAGGCATACAGTCCATGGGCCAGAAGGTCCCTCACAGCCACTGTCAGCTCCTTTCGCACAGCTGTAGTCAGCTCGTCCTTGCCTCCCAGAGAGAGGTCCTGGAGGTTGGCAGAGGTGATGACGTGGTCGTATGGTTGGTGCCTTAAGGCTAGCTGCTTCACTCTGTCTACTGACACCTCCAACCTCTTCAGTAAGGGAGAGTAGTCCCTGTCAGCCTGGCCCCTTGGCCACAGGGTTTGCGGGATGTGGCCTGTGGCACAACCAAACTGGCTAACAGCAAAGATCTGGAGCACTGCCAGTGCTCGCCGCATCAGGTGCAGCCCCGTCTCCCGGACTTTCTTCACATCTTCTGCCTTTGCTGTTTAGAAAACACAGTAACTCATGAGTTAGGGCCATAATGGCACAGAGGTACATTCAACAAGTCACAAGCTGAGATCAAGTCTTGCTTTTGAGCTATATATGGGTCTCACATGAAGCCAAGAGCCACCCAGGATATCACTGGACTTACTCTTTTAAGGTAAGGATATCACTGGGCTTCCCTTTCTTTGGTTAGTAACAGCTATATTGAAATATAATTCACATACCATATAATTCAGCTATTTAAAGTGTACAATTCAGTGGTTTTTAGTATATTCACAGAGTTGTGTATCCATCATCCCCAAAATAAACCCTGTACCATTAGCATTTCCCACTACCCTTCTTCCCAACCTCCCAAGCCCTCAGCAACCACTAATCTACTTTCTGTCTCTACAGATTTGCCTAATCTGGGAGCTGTACTTACGTTTGCTGTTTCCTGGAGGCAGTCTGCTGCTACCAGTTCTGGTGGCTCCATTTCCTGTCTTCCCACTGGCCTTGCACTCACAATGTCCATTATCTGTCTGCAATGGGCTTCCCACTTCATCTGTAATCAGAAGTTACAAAAAGAAGATACTTCTTTAGCCCCATGATGGCAGATTTTTAAAGGAAGAATATTTATTAGTGTCTCCTACATGACAAGACTTACAATGTATTTTATTTGTGTAAAACAGTGACTGGCATATAGTAGTTGGCTCAATAAATATTTGCTGAATGAAGGAAACATGAATCATTTTATGGGTGAGGAGAGTGGGACTAAAGAGGTTAGGAACCACCCAGCTGGCATGGCTCAGTGGTTGAGCATCGACCTACGATCCAGGAGATTGTGGTTCAATTCCTAGTCAGGGCACATGCCCAGGTTTTGGGCTTGATCCCCAGCAAGGGGTGTGCAGGAGGCAGCTCATCAATGATTTTCTCTCATCATTGATGTTTCTGTGTCTCTCTCCCTCTCCCTTCCTCTCACTGAAATAAAAAAATAAAAATAAAAACATTTTAAAAAATCTATAGAAAAAAAAAAAGGTTAGGAACCTGCCCAAGGACATGAAGCCAGTAAATGGCAGAGTTGAGATTTTAGCTATTTGGTTCTAAAATCCATGTTCTTTCTACTTGAGCATGCTGGCTCCCTTACTAAGTGATCAAACTGCTTAAACAGTACATCAAGACTGGCACCTTTAGGTATTTAGTACTTATAATTATCACAACATCTGTCCACCCTCCTCTGACCTTGGATGAAGTTGATGAACATCTCGAGGTCTCGAATCTGAGTTTTCAGCTGCTCAACCAACTGTTCTTTCACTCGGGCTGGATTTACAATCTGAGCCACAGCTGCGTCCACACGTTGCCGAAGCTCTTCAGTGGACAGTGAACTGATGTCCTCATTCAGATTCATGTCCAGTTTCTTTATTAATTCATCTATGACCACCTATCAACACCACAAGCAATGAGCACACCCTTTGGAATTTTCAGGGAGGTGGTTAGGAAGAAAGAGAATCTTTACTGGTATACCTTCTACTCTTATATAGAAATCAAAGACACACAAAACTATCAAATTTGTGAGAGAAATGATGCAACTGCTGATCAAGGCAAGGACAGACGCTTTACTTCTCTGCAAGTAACAAGGACCTTTGATTCCTGTCTGACAGAAGTGGTTTCTCTAACTGCAAATGTTCTACCAGACTAGGCAACTTTCACTCAGGCGACCAACAGTGTGAACAATCCGTAGTGGCTGATAACCCAAAAAGTCTCATACTTAGCTTTCCCCAGGGTCTCCAAGAGAAAAAAATGTTTACAAAACATCAAGGTACACGACAGCCAAAATATCCTAATGACAATATTAGGAACAATGAAATTTAGGTCGTGTAACTCCAGCCCAGGCAGAGAAATAGCCACATCACAGGGAGAGGCAAACATGTAAGGAAGGCTCTATTTCTACCAGCAGATTTACCCGTCTACCTAGATGTTGCTTAAATAAATACAGCATTAAAGTCAGTCTGGATTTCTGGCATACTTATCAACTGGTTATGGGGGAAAAAAACTAGTTTACATTGTATGATATGCCCAAGTAGAAATGTTTTAATGATCAAATGAAAGAAAGTATAACTGTTATTATTCTGTATTACTATTACTATTCATAACCACCAATAAAAAGGTAGAGCTCAATCATCATATGAAGCTTTGGAACTCATGTTTCCATGTATGAATAAAGACTGGCCCCCACCCTGCCAGCATGGCTCAGCGGTTGAGCATCAACCTATAATCCAGGAGATCTGGGTTGGATTCCCGGTCAGGGCTCATGCTCAGGTTGCAGGTTCGATCCCCAGCAGGTGATGTGCAGGAGGCTGCCGATCAATGACTCTCTCATCATTGATGTTTTTATCTTGCTCTCCCTCTCTCTTCCTCTCTAAAGTCAATAAACGCTGGAAGGAACAAACTAACCTTAGGCAGTGGTGTTATCTACTTACCCGCTGTCTTTCCAAGACCATGGACTGTGGCAGGGAATCGTAATTGCCCTCTTGATAGGCAAATGTTTCCAGGTCATCTAGCTGGGTTTTGAGCTGCAGTATCAGTTCCTTCTGCTTCTCCCTTTGGATTTCCAGACGTTCCCGTTTCTCCTGATCACTCTAAGATGAGAAAATACTTAGGTTTATTTCACAGGAAATTTCAGGATACATGAAGAATCCTCTCAAGCCAATAATGACTAACAAAATATAAAATGTTTCCAAATAATCCAGATGAAGTATGGAATATATAAGGTAGGCTAAAAAATAAGAATTATTATTTCATACAGGGAAATTTATTAAATGTTTTTTCTTTACAATGGGGCCTTTTGTTAAGATTGCCTTTTCCCCCCACAAAGGTCTAGTTAAGATTGAGACGACTTATCTTAGCCAAGACAGCTTCCCAAGAATTACCCATGACATCCTCTATAGTCAATTACCACAGAACAACTCCTGAATATTTTCTGCAGAGAATGTGGAGGTAAGGGTGTAGAGAAAGGCTTTATAACTCATAACCAGTTTTTTTAAGATTCAAAGCCCACTCAATGTTTTATAGATGTCTTCAAAATCAAAAGAATAAACGCAGATACCTGGGGCAATAAATAAAATCCAAAGCTAAGTAATGGGGGTGGGAAGGTAACAGTGTTTTGATTTTTTTAAATATACTTTTTTTTTTAACTTTAATTTTTTTTCTTAATCCTCACCCTAGGTTATTTTTTCCATTGCTTTTCAGAGAGAGTGGAGGAAGGGAAAAGGGAGAGAGAGAGAGAGACATTGATTGGTAGCCTGCAAATGAGGTACGTGCCGTTGGCTGGAATGGAACCCGAGACCCTTTGGTCTGCAGGATGACGCTCTAACTACTGAGCCAAACCGGCCAGGGCGGTAACAGTGTTTTTTAAAAAAAATGTCTGGTAAGTTTCCCTGAGCAGTGACTCCTTTTCCCACTATTGACAATGAGGTAGTTTCCGCATTTAAATTATTATAATCCCTTCAGGGTGGCCAATATATACTCAAACATTGCTTCTTCCATGCCTTTCTTGAGTATCAAAATAAAGCAAACCAGCAAATCATGCAAGAATAAGGCTGCATTTTAAACTAGAATTCTACAGGATATTAAATTTAACCTTAAAATGGTACTTACCAAGCCCTCCAGAAGTAAGGTATGAGAGAGAACAAATGGAAAACAACAAATTAACTTTTTGTTCAAGTTATTTAAAAAGCAATGCTCTTACTTTACCCTTAGTCAACAAGAAAGCAAGCCTTTTTTCAGGATACTCCCTCTCCAATCCTTTCTGAGTGTTGTGGTGTTTTCTTCTGTTCCTCTTTCTGTCTTAGTGCAGGCCTAGCTATCCTTTAAAAGGTTTCCTTGATTTCCCCGAGCAGGACTGATTGATCATTTCTTCCACTCTATTTTGTACACACTTCTACTCTAGCTCAAGTCACATTATAATTATTTGTTTAGGATTCTGTCTCCCCCAGTCTATGAACTCCTTACAGGCAAGGGCCTTGGCTTTGCACCCTCAAGGCCTAGCACAGCGTCTGGCACAGCGTAAGCTCTCAATACA
This sequence comes from Miniopterus natalensis, assembly GCF_054644295.1. Taxonomy (NCBI): domain Eukaryota; kingdom Metazoa; phylum Chordata; class Mammalia; order Chiroptera; family Miniopteridae; genus Miniopterus; species Miniopterus natalensis. The sequence goes on from NC_142097.1 coordinate 22,697,650, forward strand.
CATTTGTTTTATGCTACTGAATCACGTACAGAACAACCCATTCCAAACACAATAGTACCCCCTTATCTGCAGTTTCACCTTCTGCGGTTTGTTACCTGCAGTCAACCGAGGTCCAAAAATATTACATAGAAAATTCCAGAAATAAGCAATTCAAAAATTTTTAACAGTGCACTGTCCTGAGTAGTGTTATGAAATCCTGAGCCTGAATCATCCCTTTATGCAGACTATGCAGGTATCCACGCTGTAGCCACCACCCACCTATCAGTCACTTAGTAGTTGTTCTGGCTATATTGACTGTTTCGGTATTGCAGTGCTTGTGTTCAGGTAACCTGTATTTTACTTACTAACGGCCCAACGCCATTCACATAACTTTTATTACAGTATATTGTTGTAATTGTTCTATTTTCTTCTTATTGTTAATCTCTTATTGTACACACAAGAGATTTATAATTTAATTTATAAGTTAAACTTTATCATAGGTATGTATATATAGGAAAAAACATAGTATGTATTCAGTACTACCCAAGGCATCAGGCATCCACTGGGGGTCTTTGAAAGAATTCCCCTAGGATAAGCGGGGACTACTATAATGAACTCTGACTAGAGGAAGTTGTCTAACCAGCTCAAGGAGCAAGAACTGGGTAAACTTTGTGTTTTCATTGTAGCCCAACTTTATGAAACCAAGAAACAAACAAACCAGCTATAAATCCTGATTCCGTTTTGATGAGGATGTCCGCTGAACTTTGTCACTTGCCATAATGGTACTATTTATTGGAATGTGAGCAAACAAGCTTAATAGGATAGAACAATGAGCTCTGCTGCAAGACAGGAAATAAATAATTTCCAGTATGAAGTGAGATAAAATACTGGTTTTAAAAAAGTCAAGAACTGCTAAGAAGTAAATCATTTGGTTTACACATATCCTCCACTTGGGCGCTACCTGTTCATGTGTCAATATATGCACACAAAATTACAGCTGCTTATTAGGTATTTTTGAGTCTCCCCCCCCCCCCAAAGTTGTACTCTGTTTCTGAAAGTGAAAATGACAACCAAAAGAGCAAGTCCACAGAGAACCTTTGGTGCTCCTCACACCTGAGCAGGGCTTGGCCACAGTAATTCTTTCTACCCTTTCTCTTCCTTAAGAGTCCGGCAATTTGAGGTGGCCGCTCCTTGTTTGCGCAAGGAGCTGTGCGTATGTGGAGAGAAGGGTGGAACAATAAACACTGCACTGCACTGGAACTATTTCAGATCAGAATAATTCAGTATCTGTTACTGATAAGTCTTCTGGTTAAAATCAATTTAAGTGGGAAGAAAGCCACATGTGGATTGTAACTTTAAACAATATAAAGGTGGAGAAAATACAGAGTCTCTTTAACATCTATCTACAGCTGGGCACTTCCAGAGATTCAAAGACTGTAAGAAAACGTTCCCCTGGTGTGATACACTGACTCTCATAACTTCTTGAGGTAGGCTAACTAAAAGAATCTTGTCAGATACTAGAGGAACCTCACTTAGAATACCTAATTATTAAGCAGGATGGGGAAGAAGTTTTAAAATACCAGCATTAGAAAATTCATGCAATCACTTGTTTCGTTGTTGTTTTTTGTTAATCCTCACCCCAGGATATTTTTTCCATTGATCTTTAGAGATAGTGTGTGGGGTGGAGAGGGTGAGTGAGAGAGAGAGGAGAGAGAAACGTCGATGACCGATTGGTTGCCTCCCACACGGGCCCTGACCGGGTGGCATGGAACAAACCTGGAACCCAGGTACATGCCCTTAACTAGCCCACGCTCTGCCACTGAACATCACCGGCCAGGGTTCATTTGTGTTTCTTTTAATTGCTAAGATACCCTGCTGTTCACCAAAGCCCTCACTCAGACAAGAGTCTAAACATTAAAGATTCTCTAGATTCCAGGAAAGCACGGACAGAGTAGATCTAATTTTCCATGATCTCCAATTCACTCGCTCTTCACCACCCAATTTTGCCAATCTCCAGGGTCGGGGCACTCTATCAGCAAATGTGCCAGGACTTCAGATATTTCATAAGGTGAAGGCAAGGTGAGCGGAAGCAGCAAGGCTTTGATTAATTGCTCTGTTGCCCTCGGAACACTGTCTTCGCTTACAGCTCCTCTGCTCTTCACGTCATCACACCTTCGATGGACACCTCTCAGCACAGGTTCCCAGGCCTCAGTCCTTTTGCCCTTCAGCGGACCCCTCACACCTGTCGTCTCAATCTTCATGTCTCGGACGCGCGTACTCACCTACACGGGTGGGCTTCTCACCACTGCTACCTCCATCCTCGTCAGCATCGCCACCCACCCAGCCCCTCCTATTCCCACATCCCTCGGGCCCTGGCCCCAGCTGCTTACCTGGTCCTCGCCCCGCAACTGTGGCCGGTGCCCCGGAAGCCCGTCGCTCTCGTCGCTCGCGGGGTCCTCGGGCTCCCCATAACCCAGGACGTGAGGGCAGCCGCGGAAGGCGAAGTCCTCGAGCTCGCGCAGGAGGCGCTGCTGCTCCGCCGGCGCCCCGCGCACCACCTGGCGCAAGCGGAACTGCACCTGCGCAAAGTGTGAGGACAGCGCGAGCAGCGCTGAGTCCAGCTGCCGCCGCTCGGCCCGCAGCCGCCGCAGCGTCCGGCCAGGCGAGTCTGGCGGGGAGCACGGGGCCGCACCGGGCTCCTCGGCAGCCACCTCTTCCGAGAATGCAGTCGCCCCAGGCCCGGCCTCCGCCACCGCCCCCACCGGGGCCCAGCGCACTGTCTCGCACGGTGACAGTGACTCCTCTTCTTCCTCCTCTTCGTCCTTCGCCTTCAGTCCAACGGCAGCCACCACCGTTACCGGCTCCGAAGCTACTTCAACAGCCGCCATCTTCCCGGAAACGCCGTCGCACGTCAGCTGCGCCCCCTTGCTGCCATGGCAACGGCGGGCAGGCTGGGAAACTCGAGGAGCGGGTGGGCGGGGCTCAGACGTCACCGAGTTCGTCACGGAGGGCGGGCTTCCCCAGGGATTTAATTCGGGCCAACAATTTTTTTATTGAGCGCCTATTGTGAATCAGGCACTGAATGTACTAAGCGTTGGAGAAACAGGTGTATGAAGCCGGGGACAAGTCATTCCGTGTGTACCTTGCCCTGGTCCCAGAGGGCGGGTCGTCTCTTCCCAAAGCTGTACGTTTCTGGGCACCGGAGATGTGAAGGGCTGCAGGGATTGTTTTCCCACAGTCTCTCCGGAGCGTGGCTCCCTCGGGTGTAGGGCCAAGTTTCTCCTGCCTCTAAAACCTTCCGCCAACCATATAAGGAAAGGCAGCTGCTGGGGGCGTCACCAGGATCTAAAGATAGCGGCCCCCGCCTCGGACTCCTAACGGCACCGGGCTGCGGGAGCCGCCATGGCACGGTGAGTGGTCCCGGCCGCCCTTTTCCCTTTAGATTCCTTGCCCCACATTTTCTGGGCGCTCTAGGTTCGGTGAGGTCCCATGGGAGCCCCAGACCCCAGGTCTCTGTAACTTTGGGGTGGTGAGGGGCAGTGTGACTCAGTGGTCTCCATAACTCCCTACCTCTCCATTCTCACACTTACTCTTTCCAGATTCACCCTCACCACACCCCCCCATTACCATAACTCCCATTCCACCTCCTTCTGTCTCATTTTGACAGGGCTGTAGCATAAAATATCCCTATATTTTCCCCTCCTTCCATCTTTCCCAAATGCTCTCAGTCTTCCCTCTCCCACCTCTGTGAAGCCCCACATCAACTCCTCTTCAGGCAGCATGCCCGGACCCTGTGGTATGACAGGCCCAAGTATGTGTTCATGGAGTTTTGTGTTGAGGACAGCACCGATGTCCACGTGCTCCTAGAAGACCACCGCATTGTGTTCAGGTAATGGCTTCCCCTTTGTAGAGCCTGGCTTCCTGGGAACCTTTCCCTTCTCCTAATATCCCGGCACTGAGCCTCCCACATCTCCTCAGCTGCATTATCTCCTCAGCTGCAAGAATGCGGATGGAGTGGAGTTGTACAATGAGATTGAGTTCTATGCCAAGGTGAACTCCAAAGTAAGGATGGGGTGGGACAGTAAGGTTTGGATGGGAAGGCTGCATGGGAAATGGGAGATTTCTTTTAAACAGACTCTAAGAATGAGGCTCTCTCTGTGGCAGGACTCCCAGGATAAGCGCTCTGGCCGCTCCATTACTTGCTTTGTGAGGAAATGGAAGGAAAAAGTGGCCTGGCCCCGGCTCACCAAGGAGGATATCAAGGTAAGGAGTGACCTGGTCTTTCTCCTGTTCTCTGTATCCATGTCCGCAGGTACCCAAGTGAGGTCTGGGAATCACCCTTGCCTCCTTTTCTGCCAACATTGATCATTCACCAGGTCCTGCCTGTTTGACTACCTGGATAGTATTGAATCTGTTACTTCATTTCTTCCTAATTCAGGCCTCATCCATCATTGGGTTTGTTGCATATTTTCAGCCCCACCCCCCAATCTGTCTAATGCATCACTCCCATTATCTGTCTAAAACACACATTTAAGCCCTGGCGGGTGTGAGCATTGTCCCATGCACCAAAAGGTTGCAGGTTAGATCCAGGTCAGGGCACATGCCCAGGTTGCAGACTCCATCCCCAGTAGGGGGCATGCAAGGAAGCAAACCAGTTGATGTTTCTCTTCCCCTCTCCCTTCCTCTCTCTCTCAAATCAATAAAAACATTAAAAAAAATAAAACACACATTTGACCCTGTCACTCCCCTACTTAAGACACTCTAGTGGCTTCTTTTCTCCTAGAGATTGTAAGTTGGCCATCTGCTGGGTGGATCTGGCTCTCAAGTTTATTTTCGCAGTTTTCACAGTGTTAAAGATTATTTTGATTGGTCCCTAGCTGGTTTTGCTCAGTGATTAGAGCATCAGCCCACAGACTGAAGGGTCCCAGGTTCGATTCCAGCCAAGGGCATGTACCTTGGCTGCAGGCTCCATCCCTGGCCCAGGTTGTGGCGGGTGCTCGAGGGTAACTAATAGATGTGTCTCTCTCACATTGATGTCTTTCTCTCTCTCTCTCTGTCTTTCCTTCCATACACTCTGAAAAGCAATGGGAAAAATATCCTTGGGTGAGGATTAAAATAAAAATTATTTTGAAGTTTTGATTAGTTGCTGACATATAAAAATGTGGAGATTTCACCTACAAATACGGATTATTAGCTTCTCCCCAGAAATGGAGATTTTGGCCACACTGGTCTAAAATTCCCAATTGCCTAGAGTTGGAACTTTAAATGGGACATGTGGTCCACCTCAGTTTACTCCTTTTCATTATCTTCATGACTCTTTCAGGCATTTGAACTCATAACTTCTGCCCTTTAGGTTGAAATCCAAGCACCATACCGTGATATATAAGATGATGACCTGGCTATTCCTCCCTCTGCAGCCTTATATCCCGTTACTCTCTCCCTCAAACTTCACATTCCAGCCACAGCAAACAGCTTGCAGCTCTTTTGCACACATCAGGCTGTTTCTCAGTTTTGTACCTTTACTCAAGCTGTGCCTTCTTCCTGGAAGCCTTGATCATCACCACCACCTTCTCCTACCTAACCCCTGCTCATCCTTCAAGGCCAGGACTCCAGGAAACCTGGGTTCCCAAGATATCCCCTACATAACCTCCTACCATCCTTTTCACACTGTATTATAATGGTTTATTTACATTTCCCTTCCCCATTTGCTTCTTGATGGCTGGGACTATGTATTAAACATTTTTATAATCCCTGTGCCAATCTCAGAGTCTAACCCATAGTATCTGTTCAATAAATATCTTTTAAATGAATTAGTGAATAACTTCTTTCTCTGTCTAAGTGTGGGAACTTGGAACATGGATCTTGAAAGCTTGGCCCTGTCTTGCTTTGTTGACTCTATGATACTTTATGACACAGTTATATTTCTGGATGTGTTATCTTCCTAGCCAATCTGCTCTTGGAGGGCAGAATTTCTATGCTTTTCCATCTCCTACAAATCCTGGCATTTTGTTTAGTAGGCTCTTGGTAAGTCTTTATGGATGATGATGATGACATGGCAGCCTGGAGGTGGGGTTACTCAAAGTGGTGCTGTTGGGAAGACCACTCCCACTGACCTTCCCCAAGCATGCTCCTGTGCACAGAACCACACTTCTGCTACCCTCCTGGCCTGTCACTCTTTGTGCTTTCTCTTGCAGCCAGTGTGGTTGTCTGTGGACTTTGATAACTGGAGAGACTGGGAAGGGGATGAAGAGGTGGAGCTGGCTCAGGTGGAACATTATGCAGAGGTAATGCCACTTCCTGCCCATCTTGATCATACTGTGTATCCCTGCACATATTTCTCTGCAGGATTGTCATCAGGGCTGGGCAGAGATATATGAGCTCCTTAGACTGACTGCTCATTGGTGCTGATATTCTTAACATATTTTGTGCAATGTTTATGGAGCAGGGTTGGGAAAAATGAATATTCTATTAGTGAAATTGTATACATAGATTCACTCACTATTCATAGAGTAGAGCCTGTGTTCTGAAAAAAGTTTGGCAAAACCTTTTCCTATTTTTCTGTAGTTTTTGTTCTTTCTTGTGTGTGTGTGCATGTGTGTACATGCTCCCACGTGTGTGTTTGTATTGAGCCAGACAATTTCATGGGAAGCTCAAACTAAGCAGTACAAAATTCACATTAAAGGATTACTATTTCCCAATAAATTACTTGGTTTCAGAATTTTAGTACTAGTTATTCAAGTTGCAAAAACACTAGCAGATCCTGACCTGGATTAGTAAGGAGGGTGGTCTGTGTGTGTTTAAATTTTTAAAAAAGGGATCCATTTACTTTTCTCTAACTCATTCCACTGATCTGTTAGGGCCTTTAAAGAGAGGGCAGTTGTCTGGCTGGGACCGTTCTCCTATGGTCCATCAGTATGTGGGTTGCTCTTCTCCCTTGTGACTGCTTTTCCCTTTAGCTTTTGCAGAAAGTCAGCACCAAGAGACCTCCCCCTGCCATGGACGATCTGGATGTAAGTAAGGCCTGCCCCTCAACCCTTCATTCAGTTTCCTTTTTGCTCTTAAAAATAAGATACTAGAAAACTCCTGTCTCAGTCCCTAGCACACAGCAGTTCTCAGTACATGTTGGCCAAATTTGATTTTTTCTTTTAGCCAAATTTGAATTTGATACAGGAGGGAGAATGTTCTTCTCCAGGCTTTGGAAAAACCACCCCAGCAAGTGCTCTCCCTCTTGAGAGCACACCGGAGCCTTTACTTTCCTCTCTTCTTCCCCTCAGGCATGCTACTTTTACCTTTCTCTCTTTCTCCTAAGCTCCAAGGGCCCTTCTTTTGCCTCTGTAACTTGTTTCCTGAATCCATTTATTTTATTTTATTTTATTTTTTATTTTAATTTAATTTTTTAAATGTTTTTATTGATTTCAGAGAGAGGAAGGGAGAGAGAGAGATGATGGAAATATCAATAATGAGAGAGAATACTTGATCAACTGCCTCCTGCATGCCCCCTGCTGGAGATATAGCCTGCAACCCCTGCCATGTGCCCTGACCGGCAATCAGTGACCTCCAGTTTCATGGGTTGATGCTCAACCACTGAGCTACACTGGCCAGGCCTGAACCCATTTCTTCTATGGCTCACGTCTACCTCTCTTACTTTCTACATAAACTTTTGCATATAAAAAAAAAGAAAGAAAAAGAAAACCCTAGCAAGACCCTCCTCATTTTCATCTCTCCCTCTGCTTCTCCATCCTAGAGCAGATCTGGCCCTGTTGACTATCTTTACAGTTGTAAGGAGCAGCAGCATTAATTGATATCCTGAAACTAAATGATAAATGACACAGTGCTGTTTAGTGAACACTAGTGGTTTATTTTATTTTCCAAAGTTTAAATCCTTCCATAGTAGCCTCACAAGAAGTTGTGTGACTCAGAAAATCACAAAAGAAAACTTGGAAAGCAGAAATGTTCACTCTTTCCATACTCTACAAGTACTTTCATCTTTTTTTTTCTAGGATGATTCTGACAGTGCCGATGCAACAAGTAATTAACTTCTGCGAAGCAGAGCTGGGGAGGAAGCTGTGGCTATCTTCCAGTCATTCTGACAAGCCAGAGCCTGGGCTTTTGTCCAGCTCTTTGGCTGTGTACCATGGTCCTCTGGGATCTCAGATCTTTCCTTGAAGCTCTTAATTAAGGGTCCTCCTTCATGCTTTATTTTTCCCCCCTAGGTACTTGACTATGGCTGCAGCATCAAATGGCAAAATAGCAGAGAAGTAGACCGGTGGGACTGCTGACTTCCTACCAATTAGCTATCATCTCCGTGTTTGGGCTCCCTTGAGTATTTGAGCATGTGTGTGTATGAGGTAGAGCAAAAGCCAAAGAAGCAGCATATAGATTATAATAAATCTCTAGGAACTGGTCTGTCTCTTTCCTGCTTGTATTTCTTCCTCCTGGAGGCAAGCCTCTTCTCCCTCTATAGTTTCTCTTTAAGGGAGGGGGCAGGAGTAGATGTCAGAGATCCTGGCCCTTATTGCTCGAGAAACCAGCCTTTCCCTATGTGGCTAATACTGCCACCCCTAGAACCAGCCAGAAACCCACCTCAGCTTCCCGCACACTCCAGAATCTCTTTATACTTTTAAAGGTGGCATTAGTTCTTTAAGAAAAATACTGCTAATACAAAGTTATATTTGTATTATGTTTTACAATTTACTGTTTTCTCTTTAAAATTTTTTGAATGTCCTATGGACCCTATAAAATGATTAGTCTTTTCTTCATAGGTAATCAAACAGGTTACAATAAGTGGCAAAGTTGGAACTTGAATTTGTATAGCATGTCCCCTTATCCACAATTCTGAAATATGAAAATTCCTGAAAACCAACAACAACAAAAATTGACACCAAAACTCATTTGACAGCAAAACATGACCTAAAATGATGTGAGGCTATTTATAGTCTGTTTATTCCATTTAGTGTATTTATTTCTCATAAATATTAATGATTTTGATTACATGATATTGCTCCTGAGTTCCAAATGGAGTGTGTTAAGTAACACATGGAGTATGCTCTCCATTACTTCCTAAAATCTGAAAAATCCTAAATTCTGAAACATCTGGAGTCTTCAGGCTATTTATTAGTTAATTTGAAAGAGCAGAAAGTAAATTAACTTTAACTTTGAAACGGTTCAAAGTTTTAAGGCATTGACTGCAGTTTGTTAACTTCTCTTAACCTCTGTCTACACTGTCCCAATTCGGTAGCACTCGTCACATGTGGCGCTTGAATTGTGGCTAATCTGTAATGAGATGTGAGTGTAAAATAGACCAGGTTTCGAAAATTTTATACTGGAAAAAGTTTATTTTTATGTGCCTATTACATGATGAAAAATTCTGGATATACTGATTTAAGTAAAATGTGTTATTGACAAACGTGGCTTGCATTATTTCTGTTGCGCACGCTGTCGAGTATCCAAACCGGTACCATCCCCACCTCTACCTACCACACATCCCCGGAGCCCAACGGGCTAAAAAGTGCCTTGGCAAGTTCAGGGCACAGTTTTGTTTTGTTCTCTGGTCCTTTACAAGTCATAAAACTGTTGCTAAACAGCCCGGAACGTCTGCAAGTCGCGTTTTCAACAAATTTGTCCCAACCACACCCCGTTCCTCGTTCTCGCGCTTCTGCGCAGAGACGCGTCCGCACGGAGGATTGTCCCGCGCCGGCCTCCGTCCGCCCCCAGGCGCCTCAGAGCTGGGATCCCCGCGTCCCGGGGAACCGTGGCGATGGCGTTCCGGTGTCAGCGGGACAGCTACGCCCGGGAGGTGCGGGCGGCTCGGCGGGGGACCTGATGCTGCGGAGCGGGCGGGGCGGGGCGGGAAGAGGGCGCCGTGCGGAGGGGGAGCCGAGCGAGATTCAGTTTATTCTTTCATTCCTCTGTTCAGTTCACCACCACCGTGGTCTCCTGCCGTCCGGCGGAGCTACAGACCGAAGGGAGCAAAGGCAAGAAGGAAGTGCTGAGCGGCTTCCAAGTGGTGCTGGAAGACACGCTGCTTTTCCCGGAGGGCGGGGGACAGGTACCCGGCGCCGTCCTTCCCTCCTCCCCCCTCCCGCGAAGCCCCTAGCTCCTTTCTGCCCAGGTGGAAAATGTGCTCCTGCCCCTCCTCTGTCCCTGCCGTAGTGAAATCAGATGGAAGTTCAGTTCAGTTCATTTGTCCATTCAACAGATGTTGATCAACAGATACTTAAATAGCCGTAACACATTCTGGGTACAATTCCAGGCTTTAAGGGTAAGGGGTTAACAAAACAGTTCCTCTACATACATGGAATATGTATTGAAGAAGACAGACAAAACTGGGAATTGGTAAATAGTATGCCAGGTATGATAAGTGCTATAAATAAAGCTTGAGGGAAAGAGTAATGGGATGTTCTAGGTAGGGGGCAAGTTATTTCAGTAGAGACCTAAGGGGAGTGAGGGGTAAGCCATTGCAATTGTCTAGTGCTGGTGGGAGAGGGGGAAGTTTTCCAGGTAGCAGGAATAGCAAGTGCATAGGCCCTGAGATAGGCATTCGCTTATGTGTTTGACAGGAACTAAAAATGATTCCTCTGAGCCAGCACAACAGAGGGCAGACTTATCAGTGCTGTGATGGGGTAGCAACAAGGTGCAGTGTGAACATGGGAAAGGAGGATAATAATGCCAAAGGTGGGCATTGTGGGAGAGGCTTTTCCAGCAGAGATAGTAGCGCAAAAAATGGCAGGGAAGCCTGAAAGAATCTAACAAGTCTAGTCAACTGCAAATAGTCAGATAGAGTCAGAGTCTGTGGTGTGTCTTGGTTGATGACAGGCTGGAGGTGACTTTGGAAAGATAAGTGGGTGCCATTTCAGAGGTCCTTCAAAGATGCGTTAAGGTGTGTGGACTTCATTCAGGAATCTATGGTAAGCCATGGAGGTACATAGGCAAAAAAATGACGTGAAAGGACATGTTCAGTAAACTTGATAGTGAGATAGTTCCAATTTCATATCAGTGTCATTATTACAGTGATTTTTCCAACATGGAGGTTTTCTGATCTACTGAAGAAAATTTTTGACCTCAGGCAAACACAGATGTTTCATTTTATACATCACTTACTTTAGGAAGTCTTCCCTGATTCCCTAAGACTGTTAGGTTTCTTTCCTTTGAGCTCCTCTAGAACAGTGTACTTTTTCATGTTGCACATGACATGTTTTTCATGACATGTACATCATATTACAATTACTTGTTTGCATGTCTGTATTTTTCTCCAGACTCTAAAGTTCCACGAGGGATCACATCTTGTTTACATTGTGTGTTTAGGCTGGCACAGTGTCTTATAAGCAGTTGGCACTTGATATTTCAAAAAATGAATGAGTGAATATTTTTTAATCTAATTCTAGTAGCAGTGCAGAGGATGGACTGGAGAGAGGGAAGAAAAGTCAGATCATTTTAGAAGCTATTGAAAGAAGGATCTAAACTAAGGGAATGAGAGTAAGGATTAAGGTTCTTTGGGTTTTGTTAAAATCTTCATTGCTGTAGTTGCAATCTTTGTTTTATAAATGTTCAGAGTGAAGAGGACAGAGACAGTTCCCTCATGGAACAAAGTGGACCTCCTCACTTGGCATTCCATAGGGAATCTCAAATTCTGAGTGTGTTTCTCACACACTTTCCCTAGAGGGTCTTTGTATCCAGGAGTTAGGGTGAGCCCTGCCTTCCACTGCTGATTATCTTCTTTTCCCCAGCCTGATGACCATGGTACAATCAATGACATTTCTGTGCTGAGAGTGACCCGCCGGGGGACCGAGGCTGATCATTTCACACAGACACCCTTGACCCCTGGGACTGAGGTTCACGTCCGGGTGGACTGGGAGCGGAGGTTTGACCACATGCAGCAGCACTCAGGTGGGTGGGGCAGGATAAGAGAATCTATCAGAGGAGTAGCTGCTATGTTTAGGGATACCACAATGATTGAGATATGGTTTGGGTTTTCTAGGAGTTAGCCTTTTGGAAAAGTCAGACGTATTCAGAATCAGCTCCAACTGAGGCGGGTTATGATAGATGTTATAAAAACAATATAGCAATTAAAAGTATTAGAATAACTGCTGGATTTGAGTATTACCAACTTCCCACTTGGTATCTTTATCTGGATATCTCATAGACTTCTTAAACTCAAAATGTCCAAAATGGTATTTAAAAGTCACCCATTCCAGCCCTGGCTGGTGTGGCTCAGTTGAGTGTTGTTCCTTGCACCGAAAGGTCACTGGTTTGATTCCCGATCAGGGTACACACCCAGGTTGCAGGCTCCATTACTGGTCAGGGTGTGTGCAGGAGACAACCGATTGATACTTCTCTCTCTCTCCCTCTGCTTTCTTCTCTCTCTAAAATCAATAAAAATATATTAAAAAAAAAGTCACCCATTCCCCCAGACCTGGTCTTCCATTAGCATTCTCTGTGTTTAGTGCATGACATCAGCATCCACCCAGTTGCTGAAATCCTGGAAGTTAGTCCAGATGCCTCTTTGGGGATAGCCAGTCAATCACTGAGTCCTGTCGGTTTTTCTAAATACTTCCCTATTTCCTCCCACTGTCAATGTGATCATCTAGGCCCCAGCTCTCATTGTCTTTCCCCAGACCTTTGTAATAGCCTCCTGGCTAGTCTCCCACATTCAATTTTGCTTCTTGCAGTCCATTCTTCACAAAGCAGCCAGAATAATCTTTTAAAAATTAAAATCTGATCATGGAACTCTCCAGCTTAAAGCTTTTCAAGAGCTTCCTGTTGTTCATGATAAAGCTAAACTTACCATGGCCCCCAATCCCTGCCTGGGCTGGCATTTGTCTGCAGCTCCAGCCTCAGCTGGCGTCCTACCCTCTTGCTCTCTGCATTGCATTCTGGCTACACTGACCTTCTTCTCCATTCCTTGAACACATCTTGCTTCTTTCCTCCTTCAAGGCCTTTGGCTGTATTATTCCCATTGCCTTCACAGTTAATTCCTCCTCCCCCTCCTCCTCCCCACTGTCATCAGTCAAGGATAATGCTGTATTTCTAATGTCAAGCCCTGCATGTGGTAGGCACTTGATAAATATTTGTTGGATGAATGTGGCACATTAGAACTTCAGTTCAGATCCTGCCTCTGATAAACTACATTGCTTTGGCAAGTTATTGGACATCTCTAGACCTCAGTTTCCTCATTTGTGAAATGGCATCATAAAGCCTCATGCAGAATTCTCATGAGGATATTCAATAAAGTATCTCAAGAATATTACCCATTGCCTGGCAGGTCTTCAGCAAGGAAAATTTCTGTGATGATGTGGGAGTATGTGACTGACTGGGCTTCTCACTCTTCTGTCTCTTGTTTTCTCTTCTCAGGGCAGCATCTCATCACAGCGGTTGCCGATCATCTGTTTGGGCTGAAAACAACATCGTGGTGAGCAGGAGGCATAAGACTAACTGTAGAGCATGGGCCCTGACTACCAGCTCTTTTCCCAGTAATGGATCAGGGGGTTGGAGGCTAAAAGAAGGAGCAGTGTTCAAAATCTGCTGTGTTCTCCTGATCCCCTTGAAGGCAGGGGTGGATGACTTTGTGTTTCTTGGGGGAAACACTAGGATGAGAGGAGAGATATCTGCTTTTGCTTAGGAAAGAACATAGCATTTTGAGCCTAAAGACCTGTGGGGTGAATCCTGGCTGTGTGACCTTGATCATGTTCATATTACCCCTCACCTGTAAGATGGAAATGACAATCCCTACATTGCAGGATTTTTGTGAGGGTTAAGTAATTTATGTGGACAGTCTTTGTAAACTGTAAACTTTCTTATATTATTATTATTGTCATCATCAGCATCCTGTGGCTACTCTACTTCTTCTGACAGGGAATTAGGGCGACTCCGGAGTGTGATTGAGCTGGACAGCCCCTCTGTGACTGCAGAGCAAGTAGCTGCCATTGAGCAGAGGGTCAATGAAAAAATCAGAGATCGGCTGCCCGTGAGTGTGCGAGAACTGAGCCTAGATGATCCTGAGGTGGAACAGGTGAGGGGAGAGCCAGTGGGGTGGCTTCTGTAGAATCGCCCTCTGAGGGCTCCTCATCAAAATTCAGACAGCCCTTTTCCCTCCCCTGTGTTTTAGGTGAGGGGCCGCGGTTTGCCAGATGACCATGCTGGGCCCATTCGAGTTGTTACCATCAAGAGTGTTGATTCCAACATGTGCTGTGGGACCCATGTGAGCAATCTCAGTGACCTTCAGGTAGGTGAGGAAGGGCTTTTGAATGGTGAGGAGAGAAGGTGCCAGGGGAGTGTGGGATCATGACAGGGTTGGGAATGATAGAGGGGGACAATTGGGGAGTCTTGAGCGAAATCACTCCTTTATTGCTTCCCAGCTGAGGGGGAGATCTAGGTGTCTCCTACCTTCGGGTCCAGCACCCACTGTGGTTTCTGCGTGTGTGTGTGTGTGTGTGTTACCCCCTTGCCTCATGTAGGTCATTAAACTTCTGGGCACTGAGAAGGGGAAAAAGAACAAAACCAACCTGATATTTCTGGCTGGGAACCGGGTGCTGAAGTGGATGGAAAGAAGTTATGGAACTGAAAAAGCACTGACCTCTCTGCTTAAGTATATCTCCTTCTGTTATTTCCTGTTTCTCAGGTCCTGGACACCCCGGGACTCAGCTTTCTTGCCTGGAAGGCAGACAGAATAACCTAAATCGGGGGGTTAAGATGTGATCATAAGTGATAAAGTGCTGTGGATGTATGCCCAACACCAAAGCAATTGGGGAGCTGGGCAGATCTCCACGGACCTTTCACTTGCAGGTGTGGAGCAGAGGATCACGTGGAGGCAGTGAAGAAGCTGCAGAACTCCACCAAGCTCCTGCAGAAGGTGGTTATTCCATGGAGGGTAGAGAGGCATGGGCTCTGCCTGGCATAGGCTCCCTGAACTCGGCCCCTCCGCCTAACCAGATGTATAGTTTGTCAGAGGGGAGAGTGAGGGGAGAACGCAATGGAGGGAGGTGGTGCTCTTGTTATCTTTTCTTCCTGTCTACTCAGATCTGACATCCATTTCAGAACAACCTGAATCTGCTGAGAGACCTAGCTGTGCACATTGCCCACAGCCTCAGGAACAGCCCAGACTGGGGAGGTGTGGTCACATTACACAGGTGAGAAACAAGGCAGGGGCCGTTAGGCTTTAGGGCTCAGCCTCTCCCCTGTATGCAGTGGGTCGTGGGTCACTCACTGATATTCTCAAGGCTGGGGAGACCCTAAGAAATGTGTTACCTACAAGATTTCTAGGGTTTGATATAAACATCTCTCTTTCATTAGCATCTTCCCTCACCTCCTTCACCATCTCACAGATCTCCACTTACCTTGGTGAATCCTATTAAAGGGAGACAGAAATAAATGCAAAGCTTGTTATGAACTGCTGATGCTGAGAAGAATGTCCTGCTGGTCCCCAGCCCACACTTTTTCCCTTTGCTAAGGGAGTCTGGGACTCACACAAACAGTCAGGGAAGCCAGACTCCCAACTTCGCACAAACAGGCAGCAGGGAGGCCAACCTCCCGAGGAGCTGGGCATCATGGGGTTTCCTAGCTCCCTCTCCAGCTTGGATCTCATGTCTGTGCCTTTTGTTGTAGGAAGGAGGGTGATTCTGAGTTCATGAATATCATTGCCAATGAGATCGGCTCAGAGGTAAGAGGCGCATGAGGTTCTCTATGCATTCTGGGTAGAGACCTAAATGAGGGGTGTTAGTTTAGCTGAAGTCCCTCCACATGAGCACATGAAGACCAAGGACTGGAAATTTATTCGGTACTGTTTTCTTTTTTTTTAATCCTCACGCGATATTTTTTCCATTGATTTTTTGTTTTTTTAGAGAGAGTGGGAGGGAGGTTAGGAGGGAGAGAGAGAGAGAGAGAAACATTGATGTGGGAGAGACATCAATTGGTTGCTTCTTCCACGCACCCCAACTGGGGCCAGGGATCAAACTTGCAACCCAACTAGGTGCCCTTACTGGGAATTGAACCCATAACCCTTCAGTGTGTGGGCTGATGCTCTAACTACTGGGCCACACCGGCCAGGATTGGGCCTATTTAGAAATGGGAGGATCGGCTAGGCCCTTTGAAGGCCATCCCTTCCATTTCCCTTTTCCTCTGGCTTCCACTGCCCTTCCCCATCCTGACAGTCCAGGGCTTAGTAACTTCCAGGTCTCTCTTTAACATTTATTCCAGAAATCACTTGGAATACCTATTGTGGGTCGAGCAGTGTTTATATCTCTTTTCAGAACTCTGTCGACATTTATAATTTAGGATGGTAAATACTAGAGGCAGAGGAGCACATTACCTATTTGATGGGAGGAGGTCTTGGAGACTGCTTAGTGGTCATAGACAATGGAGCAAAGGTGGCCAGGCAGAGGGACACATGGAGGTTTAGGAAACAGGGTATGTGGGGTACTGGTGGTGGCCAGGCTGTAAAGGTTGGCGGGAGTCAGATCACGAAAGGTGTTTTATGTTGGCCATGGTTGTCAGCCTTCTATTTTTTTGGTGTTTTGTTTTTTTTAAATATTTCATTTATTTTTAACCTTCACCTGAGGATATTTTTTCCATTTCTTTTCATGGAGAGAGGAAGGGGTGGGGCTGCAGGGAGAGAAACATCGAAGTGAGAGACACATTGACTGGTTGCCTCCCACACATGCCTGCACTGGGGCCAGGGATTGAGCCTGCAACCGAGGTACATGCCCTTGGCTGGAATTGAACCCGGGACCCTTTAGTCTACAAGGCCAGTGCTCTAACCACTGAGAAAAACCAGCCAGGGCTTATCTTCTTAGTGTTGAACCTAAGTTCTTGTGATCACTCTCAAAAAGTTACTTGGCTCTGTGGGCCAGAATGGAGAGGCTGCATTATCACTCATCCAGAACATCACTTGTGGTTTAGGGAAAAAAGCCTGTTTTTTTTTTTAGTTGTATTAGGACATTGTGTCATTTAAGGTGTACAGCATGTTGATTTGATACATTTATAATTGCAATATGATTTATAAATCTGTTCTGGAGGCAGAGGAGAGTGCACAATTTAGGGAGTTGAGCCCACATCCTTAAGTATTAGGGTTCATCTCCTTGTCTTACCTCCTAGGAGACCCTCCTGTTCTTAACTGTAGGCGATGAAAAAGGCGCTGGGCTCTTCTTACTGGCAGGGCCAGATGAGGCGGTAGAGACCCTGGGACCCAGGTAATGTTCCGTGGACTGCCTTGCATGGGTGGGAGAGCCTGTAAGCCCAACCCAGTAAAGCCCTTTACTGATGACAAAGGCTGCCACATCTGCAGTCTCATTTTGATTCACATCACAGGCCTGGAAGGTGAGCTGAAATAATTATCACCAACTATCATTCCTAGTTTTATAGGTGAGGGATGGCACACCAGGTGCCTGGGATCTCACAAAGTGGCAGAACTGGGACTTGAACCCAGGTCTTTTGGCTTCAAATCTCATGTGCTTTGTTTTTTCTTTTAGAAATTGAGATTCATAAGTGATACATGAATACAGGTGCCGGGTTATCAGTAGGCAAATGAGGCAGATGCTTAAGGCACAAGCAAATTAGAGGCACATACTCTGGGGAGAAAAATTAGGATTTTGAAACAAAATTTAAAAAGGCATTGATGTAATTGTTAAGTAGCAATTAGAACTTTGTTGGGCTTCTTTCCCCTTATGTTATTGTTTATATTTTATTTTAAATTAGTTATGGTGGTGTAGTGCCCCCTATCTAACAGAGTTTGCAAAGTCCTGAGTGACCCTCAATGAATATGCCCTTGCTGTAATGCATTGTAGGAAAACACAAGCTTTTAGAGCAGAGGTTCCTGACAGGCAGCCACAATTGGCCTGTAAACTGGTTTGGCCTTATACTATTTAATATTTTTAAAATTAGTTGCTACATTTTAAAACCAGGAGATTTTTACATAAAAATACATCATTCTAGCTTTTCTCAAAAAAGGAGGGGGAAAAGGCAACACCAGGCTCACATTCTCACACTGTAGTAGCTACAAGGAACCTGAGCAGTGGCCGCCCTCTTCAGACACGACAGGCTTGTCCAGGTTGCCACAGTCCCACCTTTCTCGCCCACCCCCAGTTTGCCTCACTGCTGCTCCCCACAGGCATGTCTGTAGCTCCTTACCCCTAGTGTACACTCACCCTGCTCCCTGGAGATGCCATAATTTAGCCCATTTCTAGTCACTTCTGTTGTCTCCAGTGATTCACTCTTATACTACCTATGTGCACATGTGCAAATGTTTTTAAGAAGGATCTCTAGAAGCCATCTGTTCTTCCTTTCCCTCACCCCCAGCCCACGGGGAAAGACTCAGGGCTGCTCTGGGTTTTTCTGTGGCTTTTCTCTTGAAGACTTCCTTCCCCCTTGACTGTATCTCTGCTTCCCAGGGTGGCTGAGGTGCTGGAAGGCAAAGGAGCGGGGAAGAAAGGCCGCTTTCAGGGTAAGGCCACCAAGATGAGCCGGCGGGCAGAGGCGCAGGTGCTTCTCCAGGACTACATCAGCACACAGAGTGCGGAGGAGTGAGGACTGGGCACCTCCTGGTGCTCCTGCCTTTGAGAACAGGCCTCCTGTGTCAGCAGAAAGAGTCTCTTGGACAATAAAATTCTTTGACTTGCAATGATTGTGGTACCACGTTTAACTAATTTATGTAGTATACTCCAGTGTGCTTATGCAATAAGTATCTGAATAAACAGCTTACTAATTTGGACCCACTAGACATAACCTACGTGAATGAGTGTTATGTTGACAAAGTGCACTAATTTATGGAAACCCAGCTGCGACCTTTCTTCACATAGAAATATAGCTGCCAAAGGACAGTGCAAGTCAGGCTGGGGGCTTGACCTCAGGCTTAGACTCATTCTCATCTTTTTGTTTTCTTTTTTCCTTATTTCTTGTTCTAGTCTTGTATTTCAGAACTAGAAAGTACCGATGACTTTGCAAATAGGTCAAGAAGCCACAAAAATATATAGAAAGATGCTCCAAGTCTTATTGAGGCAGAAAAAAAAAGGAAAAAGATACCATGAACACTAATCCAAAGGAAGCTGGTGTAGCATTATTAAAATCAGACAAATGAGACTTTAAGGCTCTAAACTATAAGACCTTAAGAATCCTTGTTAGAGCCCTGGCCAGGTAGCTCACTTGGTTAGAGCGTTGTCCCGATATGCCAAGGTTGTGGGTTTGATCCTTGGTCAGGGCACATACAAGAAGCAACCAATTAGTCCTGGTTGGTGTACTCGGTTGAGCATTGCGCCATTCACTAAGGTCACAGGCACGATACCTGGTCAGAACGCATGCTGGGGTTTGGGGCTCAATCCCCAGTAGGGGGTGAGCAGGAGACAGCGGATTGATGCTTCTCTCCCAGTTCCTCTCCCTCTCTCTCTCAAAATCAATAAAAACATTTAAAAAAACCCCCAATGAGTGCATGAATAAATGGAACAACAAATCGATGTTTCATTGTATCTTTTTCCTCTCCCTTCCTCTCTCTAAAAATCAAAAAACAAAAGAGCCCGGCTGGCAGGCATGGCTGAGGTTGAGCATCGATCTATGATCCAGGAGATCGAAGTTCTATGCCCAGTCATGGCACAGGCCCGGATTGGCGGCCTGATCCCCAGTAGGTGACATGCAGGAGGCAGCCAGTCAATGATTCTCTCATCATTGGTGTTTCTATCTCTCCCTTCCTCTCTCTGAAATCAATTAAAAAAAAAAAAAATTTTTTTTTTTAAAAAGAATCATTGTTAGAGTCAAGAGGGACATAAAATAGTTCTAAATTGGTATGTCTCTAGCAACAGCCTCAAAATACATCATGCAGACATTGGCAGATCTAAAAGGAGAAGCAAATCCACAATTGATAGGAGATTTAAATTAATCTTTTAGCAACTGATAGAACAAGAGGAGGTATTATCTTGAGGTTAAGAGCACAGACTTTGGGGTTTCACAGACCTGAGTAGAAATCCTGGCTTTGTGCATTCATTAGGTGGTAAAATTAGTTAAACAAACAAACAAGGAAGTGATTACTTTGAAAAGTTAGGCCAGCATTTACCTCTGGGGGAGGGAGTGTGAAGCAGGATGGAGAAGGGACCCAAGATGGGAGTGTGAGGGTGGTTTCTGGGATGCCCACAATATTCCATTGTTTGACTCGGGTAGCAATTACATAGGTATTTGCTTATAAAATTCATTATCGTTTACATGTATCCTTTATTCCATGAGGCTATATTTCACAATTTAAGAATACACTGAAAAACACTCTGGTTCTTTCACTTGCCTTGGGAAGTTATCTTGCCTTTTCAACCTTCAGTTTCCTCACTGATAACGTGGCAGTAAGGGAAGTACCTAGTTGTCTGGGGTGTCGTGGGGTAACATTCAGATGTAGCACTCAATTCCCCAAGCTGACCTAAGAACACGTAATTGTTCCATAGTGCAATAAGCTCCTGAGGTAGTTACTTGAAAAGATTAGCTTCAAATTTAACAAGTAATATTTAATGTGCCCTTCCATTTATTCTTTTTAAATTTTAAAATTTATATTTATTTATTTTAAATATTTTTGTTGATTTTTAGAGAGAGGGGAAGGGAGAGGAAGAGAGAGAGAAACATTGATGCGAGAGCGAAACATCGATGGGCTGCCTCCTGCATGCCCCCTACTGGGGATGGAGCCAGCAACCCTGGGGCATATGCCCTGAGTGAGAATCGAACCAGCAACTTTTCGGTACACAACGAACTGAGCCATATTGGTCAGGGCTATTTATTGATTTTAGAGAGAGAGAAAGGGAGACAGAGAGAGCGAAGAGAGAAACATTGATTTATTATTCCACTTATTTATGCATTCATTGGTTGATTCTTGTATGTGCCCTGGCTGGGGATCGAACCTACAACCTTGGTGTATCAGGATGATGCTCTATCCAACTGAACTACCCGGCCAGGGCAGCATGCCATTCCATGTAAAGCGTAGACAAATCCCCCCAAACAGCCCGAGTTTTTTTCCGCACAGGACGTCAGTTATGATGTTTGGAGTTGTGCTGGTCCTTCAAATCAAACTTATAGTTGAATCCTGAGTCTCCTGGTGAAGTGGTGTGATTGCATGTGCACGTGACATGCCTGTAGAAGGTTCAGGGTACTATTCATAAGGATGTAGCCTGCAAAACTAGGAAATCCCACTGATAATCCTTTCGGTCTTTGAAATAAAAAGGAAGAGATATTTATTTCCAAGTTACCTCTTATTTAAACACAATGCCAATTTTAGAAGCTGTCTAGTACTGATTCCCTATTTTCCAAATTGGTTTCAGGACTATCCTAAGTAAGGTCACAGAATCAAAACAGAATCCTAGACTTGGAGGGAACCTTAGAGATTGACAATCTGATCTGGCAAATGAGGGAATAAACTC
Source organism: Miniopterus natalensis (assembly GCF_054644295.1). Lineage (NCBI taxonomy): Eukaryota > Metazoa > Chordata > Mammalia > Chiroptera > Miniopteridae > Miniopterus > Miniopterus natalensis. Next base: position 22,719,000 of record NC_142097.1, read on the forward strand.
TTTTTTTTCTTCTTTAATGTGGTAAAATAAACAACAAAAGTTTAACATTTTCACCATTAAAGGAGATAAACTCTTAAGTGACTTGCCCAGAGGCATCTCTTCCTACTGCAGAGCACTGCCTCAAAACTCAAGGTTTCATAGCCCAGGTGACCTCGTACAAATAACGCACCAACTCCAATTACATGTGACTAATTAAAACAGCTGAATCCATGATGAGCCCAAAGCTGACATTGCCATGTACAGTGATAAACATTTAGCCCCTCATTTGGGGGAAAAGCTCTCTATTGGTGTTGGCAAAAATTATTCACCTTTCTAATTCGGATCTTAAACTGAAACCAGCCTGACACTCAGATCCAGCTATAACTTTAGCCACATAAAGATGGTCAAGGCATAGACAGCCAGGATGAAATAACAGACGAGAAATAAGAAGAAAACTGACACCCAGGGGAGATAAGCTGTGGTTGTGGGCAGCTGTTTCCATATTCTTCTTCCAACCCTGAGAGGAGCATCATTAAATGAGCGTCTGGCTGTAAACACGGTTTAATGAGAGAGAACTGAAGTTGCATAGACTGGGCCTCTGGGTGGGTACAGCTCTGGCGGGCAATCATGTTTCCTCTTGTGTCAAGAGCCCCTAAGGAGAGAATGACAGGGTCCAATGAGCCCTCTCCCAAAGTGAAAGAAGCTGAAACACCTTGTCCAGTAAGATTGAAAGCCACAAAGCAGCCTACTTGTCTGGGACAGGGATCTGGAGTCTGAGGATTTCATCTGGAGCCAGGAGGCAGCGAGTGGGAGACCTGGGGCTGCAGGGAGGTGGCCAGAAGGAAGGGGAATTCGAGTTTCTGAGGCAAAATTTAAGCATATCTACGGGTACAAAAGGCATCATCAAGAGATTTTTTTAAATGTAGTTTTTTAAAGCCTTTCTCCAACCCTGCCCCTGAGCCACCCAATTTCCCTTGCCAGAGACAGCAACTGTCATCGCTTTCTCAGTAGTATCCTCTGGGAGTATTTTTTCATAGATGTGCATAAATCTTCCCTCTTTTGGTATATGCCGTACACTCCTCTGGGTTTTGCTTTTCTCAGTTAAATGAGTGCCATATTTTAAGTCAGAGCCATAGTATAAAATTCATGCAGTGCGAAATGACTCATTGTTGGGACACGGGGAAGCGTAATTTGCTTCAAAGAAGATTCCTTACAGAAGGACTCAGGCAGAATTCCCTTGAACAGAGACCCACGTGAATTCATTGTCTCGTGCGTGTGTGCGCGTGTGTGTGCGTGTGACCTCCCTCTGTCCCTCTATGTCTTTGCTTCATCAGTGCAGAATAAAAAGAGCGGTGGCCTGGAGGCCACTCTTGCTGCCCGTCACTCAGGTGGGTTCTGGTTATTATCTGAGAGTGAAAGGGGTGCTCCAGCATCACAGCAGACCCACAGTCACAAACCAGGACGGTCTCAGGCACACCAGGTGTCTGGTCTCCCCACGGAGACTCCCCCTGAGTCTCTTTACCTAACAGTGGGGGTGTGAGCCCCGGCCCGTGTGGCTCAGCTGGTTGGGGGCCGTCCTGCGCACCGAGAGGTTGCCGGTTCGCGCCCCGATGGCCTGGGAGGGCACGCGGCCGGCCTGCAGGCTCAGCCCCGCGGCGCGCAGGAGGCAGCCTGCTCGCATCGATGTTTCCGTCTTCTCCCTCTCGCTCCAAAACAGGACTGGGGAGCCTTTTTTCTGCCAAGGGCCATTTGGATATTTATAACATCATTTGTGGGCAATATAAAATTATCAACTTAAAAATCAGCTATGAAAAAAATCTTCTAGATTTATTGAATTTCGAGTCCCGCCTGCGGTTGCCTTGGCAGGGCCAGACCAAATGATTTTGAGGGGCCGCATATGGCCCTCGGGTGGATGTTCCCCACCCCTGCTCTAAAATACCAAGAAACTATTCTCTAAATAAATCAATAAATCAATAAATAAATCAATAAAGGGATGTGAAGACAGCATCCTAAGAAAGAAAGAACTTTCTGAAATAACTCAGTTAGGAAAATACATAAACACTTGAGCAAATTATGTGAAAACAGTAATTAGTTGTATAAAGAAAGGGAAAATAAAGCAGCTGTTTTTCGGACTGGTGATGTCATTTGCGCCTGTGAAAGGGGCCCTATTTCAATGCCCCAAGGAGAGGGGACAGGGGGAGAGGAACAGTTTGTATTCAGGGGACAGCTGGATTGTCTTTCATGAGGTTCACCAGGAAACAAAGCAGAACGAGTTTAATCCTTTATTAGAGTAACATTAAATTAGCACAGACAGAATAATAGGTTTTTTATTAGCACAGAATGTCATAGAGTTTTATGTACACACACATATAATAGATTATATATCCTGGAGCATTATTATAACCCACTTTTACAGCTTAGAAATAGTGAAAAGGGTCACTTTGTCTAAGAAATCTTGTGACCTAAGTTCCCATAAATCGCCAAAGACATAGACGCTGTGGCTTGTGCCAAAGCGAGGGTTTCCTGTGTAACTGTACGTGCACAAATAGGTCAAATATTAGTATGAGAAGCAGACAAAGAGCAGTGACAGAGTGAATTCAGGAAGTTATTGTGACTAAATGTCCTATACCCCACCCCACCCTTCAGTCCTGAGTGGAAACCAGCGAGTCGGCCAAGCTGTGCTCGAATGCCAGGTCTTTAATAAGAACTTAAATAAACTCCAGGGCCCCTCTGGGAACACAGACAGCTCAACATACCCTATTGAGAAACTCTCTTGCAGAAAGCTTCTGTGTCTCCCATTCCTTTCCTGAGTTGGGTCCAAACTATGACTAAAGCGCCCTCGGTGGAGGGCAACCGGGGCTACTTGGGAAAGAGTGATGGAGAAGTTTCTTTCTTTTTCCAGACAGGTCTGCACCTTGTGTGCAGACGACTGCCGGTAGCGTGCCAGGCTCTCAACTTTAAGGAACAAGAGCGGGTCTCAGTTAACCATCCTGGGCCTGTGTCCGGAGCAGAAGAGCCGCTCCTAGGGACCCCCTGCTCTCTCTTTTGCTGAGTCTTTTCATAAGCTCCCTGCAGAAGCAACCTTCGGCAGAGGCTTGCTGGGAGATACTCCTGTTCACCTCTAAGCACCAATCTCAAGGCCAAGTGTTTCAGAAGTAAGGGTGGTCACCGGTTTCTCCTGGGTAAATGACAGTCCCTCTCCTTTTGTATTCTCTTACTCGTGTTTGTTGTTGTTCCTGCGCATATAATAATCACAGAATTCATCTGTTCGTTTATTCAACAGATACTTATTGAGAGTCGTGTGCGCGGACACTGTTTTAAGACCTGGCCACATCGATGAACGATACAGTTGTGGTCACTGTTCTTTCGGCATTTATGGCCATGGAGAAAAAAGACAGGAAAAACCCAAGCGAATAGATGTAAAACTATACATCTGTTAAATCAAAGAACAGAACAGGGTGAAGCAAAGTGGGGTGGGGGCAACAGGGGAGGGTGGTGACAGTGACAAGGGAGGCTCGGGGAGAGGTTAGTCCTCTCCTGATCTCCAGCATCCAGGCCATCTCAAATAAAGCCGTGTGCTTAACAGGCAAACAAAACTAACAGTTTATTTTAAGACAATCCTCATGGTTTCTCTTACAAGCGGATGGCCATTGCTAAGCCCCTTCTTTGTAGAAAATCTGGAGCTGGGAATAGTCTTCAGCCCCAGAAGGTGACCAGGATCTTGAGGAGGCTGCTGGATTCATCGGTGGGTTGTACGTATCCTGGGGACCTTTTATGTGGCGATTACAAGGAAGCAAAGAGTAGAACCAACATGAAGCTGTGCTGCTCTTCACCCAGATGAGCCCCTCTCACCTCCGCTAGGCCATCTCTTCTGACCCCTGAGGCCCCCCTTCCTCCCCATTTGCAGGAGGTAAACCCTGTGTCACACCTCGGAGGAGGAAGGTGACAGACACAACAGTCCGAAAAAGACCTCATGAGCACAGGGAAGGTATGCTTGACAGACGCCTCTGCCAGGTGCAGTTTCAAAGAATGAAAAGCAGACTTTAGTCCGCTGCACAATTTTTATTGTATTAATTATTAGTTGGTATTAAACCAACGCTTACACAGTTCTACCAGGCACTGTTCTAAGTACTTTATAATTACCAACTCATTTGATCTTCATTAAAACCCCGGGAGACGGATCCAGTTTCATCCCCTTTTACAGATGAGTACACCGAGGCACAGGAGCTTGCCTGAGGTCACTCAGCTAGTAACTGGCAGGGCACGGCTTTGAACCAGCAGCCTGGCTCTCAAGTCCATCTGCCAGATGATCGTGGCTTCTTGGTATGCCCATTAACATACTTTAAAAGAGCACACAAATTCTATCTGTGACCAATATCTTTTCTTTTATAAACTAGCCTCTCTCATGGTGAAATAAGTGATTTTAGGACGAGGGCGTTTAAGGACCTTGAGGCCCTCTGGTGCTTTTGGCGAGGGGAAATGACCAAATAAGCAAGCTATAAATAAAGGTGAAAACCTTCCATTATAATGCTGCCATGCAGCCTCTAATTTTACCTCTGGCAGGGCAGGTACACACATTGTAATCCTGGAACCAAAAAGCCAGGGGCTTATTCTTTTAGGGCCCAAAAGAGAAGCCCCTAACTCCCTACATTTAATTAGAATCCTATCTCCCTCCCCATTTCTGTTTCTCTGGGCTCGATGTCTATGGAGACAGAATTAGATGTGTTTCACAAATGGTGCTAGAAAAAGTGTGTTTTTTCCTGTTCTGGAGCCTTGGTGTGGGTGACTGGGGGATTTCCACTCTGCTTGGAAAAGGCTGAAAGGCCGCCTTGCTGGACAAGTTCAGCTGCCCTCTTTATTTTGCTTTGTCTTTGCTGTTACCGGCAACATTAACTCATCCTGAAGGTTTGCATGAAAACAAACTTTGAATTTCTTCAGCTCTTGTAAAATTTGCCTCTTGCCCCAGACCAGAATCCTTGAGCAGTCTCAGCCCCAGCACCGGGCGCCGTCATTGGAAATGTAACAGCAGAGGGTGCTGAGAGCCTGTGGTTGCCCAGGCCTCGGCCTGGAAGAGAAAAGCTGCAAGGGCCGCGGCGAACGCCCGGCCAGCCCGCCAGAAGGCTCCTAATGGTCTTGTCCTCTGGCTGCTTTTGAAGACCTTGTCTGCGGGCTGTGGAGTAATCAGACGTTTCCCAAAATGCCAGCAGGGAATCAAGAGCTGAGGTGTGGCCTTCTGGAAGTAATCTTGTCATTTGCGTTTTTGAGAATGTTAACCCTTCTCTGATTAAATTGATGCTTGATGTTTTACGCATTTAACTCCACCAAGACCAGAGATTCTGAATAGTGGTGGGTTCTAATTCACTTCAGAAAACAGCATTTATTATTCCCATTTTCCTAGGCTCCCTCTGAATTCTAATCCTATCCATGGATGACAAGATAACATTTTTTTTTTCTTTTTTTCATCTTTTTTAAAGCTGAGGCTTGACTGTTACCTCCGGGTTGTCTCTCAGTCTTTCTCTACCTTCCTGACATTCTGCATCTTTAACTCATTTTTTTTTTTTTTTTTTTTCATCTTCCTGACTTCCTACAGCCCTTTTAAAAGAATTAGATGCGTTTGATAGAAAGCAACAATGACGTTCCATATTTCTGGCTCCTTCAGCATGCTTTGCTCTAAGCAAATGTGCTTTATAAGAATGTAGATGTTCCCCAGTGATAAATCAATGGGCAATTCCTTTTTATAAAACCCTTCCCAGGAGGCCTTCATGGCAAGACACATTGATGAGTACATAATATTACTTGATAGACACACATAGAATTCGTTCACTGCTTCTTACAAGCATAGAGCATATCTATCCTGGAGAGCTGCCTTTAGCTGTTGCTGTGGCTTCAGAGCCACTGTGAGTGGGACATGCAGAGGGACCATGGGCAGGAAGAGAGCTGTGGCCGCAACACCAGCCTCCGACGGCATCAGCACTCACCTGGAATAGAAACTTGACAAGATTCTAGACGTGAACGCAATGGGCATACCCGGCAGAAAGACTCGGAAAGATCAGCGCCTGTGCTTCCTTTCTGATTTGTTGGGTGAACTTCAGCAAAACAAGAGAAGTATTCAAGAAAGAGGAAAACAGGATTTAAACAACAGCAAAACTGACTGAGGCCTGCAGGTAAAGGAATCGCGATGGAGCAGCTGAGTCATATAACAAGGAGCGTTAAAGTCCTTGAGGAGCTGAAGGCATATGTCTTATCTTCCAAAGAGAAAATGGAAAGACAATTAGAAACTTCTAAAAAAAAAAGAGAGACACTGGTCAAGAAAGTCACCATCTGAAAATAAAGCAAGCCATAATTTTGAAATGAATTTGAGAACTGACGGAGCAGAAGGAGCACTGTTTTCTATAGCCACAAGGCCAAGCCTCCTTTAGTCAGGTAATCTGGGGTGGGGGTGGGACTGCCGGATACTCTGAATTTGGGTACAATAATTTTGATTTTAATAGTTGCTAACCACAATTGTTTCCCCATGATGCACTTAGTTGTTTCTTTTTCCATTGACTGCTGTTTATAGGATAGTTTTATAGGACATTTTTAGGTGATGTATTCAAATTATTTATTAAATTGCTATGAAATGAGCACTGACCAATTTCAACAAGTGTTTACTGAGCACCTACCATGTGGCAGGCACTATTCTAGGTGCTTAGAATACCAACAGTGAACGGAACAATTCCTGCCCCAGTAGAGCTTATGTTTTAGTAATGGAGACACACAGTAAACAATAAATCTGATCAATACGGGAAAACAAAAAAGGTAGAAGGGAAGGAGAATTGGGAGGGGGGAGAGGAAAGTCGTTGAGTGGGTTGAAATTTGAAATCGGCTGGGCAAGGAAGGCCTCATTGAGAAGATGAGAATCCAGCAAAGACTTGACAGCTTGACAGAGAGGAGGGCACCAGGCGAGGGGGTATCTGAGGGCAGAGCGTGGGGCAGAGTGCCAAGCCCTTAGGCTGGAATGCGCCTGGCCTGCTCCCCAGACCGCAAGGAGCCAGAGTGGCTGGGGTTGGGCTGGACTAGAAGGAGAGGAGCTCAGAGAGATAAGGGTCTTGTGGACCTGTCAGGAGTGTAGCTCTTACTCTGAATGTCATCCCACCCACTGAAGCATTTTAAGTACAAGGACCTCCCATGCCTGACTTTCATTTTAAAATAATCAGCGTGGCTGTTCTGTCAAGAGAAGACTGGAGGAGGCATGGGGGGACTTGGGGGTCTGTTGCAGGCTAACGCTGTAAACCAGGTGATTGAGCTGAACATGTGGCTCAGATCCATGTTCTGGTGGGTTCTGGGTATACTTGAAGGTAGAGCCACGGGGACTTCCTGGCTGATTGGTTGTGGGAGTGAGTGTGAGAGAGCAGTAAAGGATGACCCCTGGGCTCGAAGGAGGGTGCCAGTCAGGAAGGGCTGGGGCTCTGGAGCAAGGCCGTGGGAGCCCCTTGCTAGGTGATGGCGGGTGAGGGCCCCAAGGGAGGTGCCAGTATAGCAGGGACACTTGGGGAGCTCTGCACAGCCAGCGTCTATAATGGTGCTCAGTGGCTGGTAGCAGCCCTGGATAGTGTGCTTATAGCTCAGCTTTTCCCTATTCCTTTTTCTTGGAGAATTAACTTGAAAGTAGGCTTGGATCTTAAACTTTTTTTTTTAAATTAAAAAATAGGTTTTTGATTATCCAGTTACATATCAAAGAGGTCTTCTGATCTTTATGGGATTGACTAAGTTTAGCCATCTAGAAACAAATGTTGCTCAAGTTAATTCAAAGACAACAATAAAGTATAGTAAACAAAAATGAAAACAGTTAGGGAAAGCCTGACACTTTTGGTCACCACAGTTTTTATTTTGCCATTTTGATTGTAAGGATGTTTTAACTCAGGACATGTTTTCTTGTAAATACATACTTTTAAATCAGAGCTATACCATTTTGATGACTTTCATTACAATTGTATAAGGTGGATATAGAAACAAAATCACAGTGGCCCAACTGACTCCTAATATTTTTTACTTTTTTTTTTTTTTTTTTACCTTTTAGAGAAATCTCTAATGTGTCTGATGAAATATTTGTCTGACCAGCAGCTTTTTAACTTCATGTTGATTTCTTTTCTTTTTTTGCGACATTCAATACTTTTTACTTCAAAAGGTTAGCAGAAGTTATTTCTTGGTGATAAGATAGGATTTTTATTTTTAAAAATAAAACACCTTTCAATTGTTTCAATTTTCATCTTAATACTTTTTCAGTAGCTTCCAACACTTCTTAGGGAAATGGTCTTCTTTATAATTTCTTTGTGTGATACTTTTCTAATCAGAAAAAGCAAGAACTATAATTTTTAAAAAATATATCTTTATTGATTTCAGAGAGAGGAAGGGAGAGGGAGAGGGAGAGAGAGATAGAAACATCAATGATGAGAGAGTCATTGATCGAGCCCGCAACCCGGGCATGTGCCCTGACCGGGAATCGAACCCCAATCACCTGGATCCTAGGTTGATGCTCAACCGCTGAGCCACGCCCGGCCAGGCAAGAACTGTAATTTTTAAAAATTAAAAGAAAATATCCTGTGAGAACAAATGTCAGCTTCCCAAATGTCAACTCAGCAAAACAATAAAACAACAGAAGCAAAAGTGCCCTGAAACTCTTGAGTTATGATTTTACTCCAGAAGGAGTCATTGTCTTAAAAGGATGTCTGGCTGTCAGGAGCCTGGCTGCCTCCAACAATGCACAGAAGAATGCTGGCTCTGGGGCGTGTGTGTGTGTGTGTGTGTGTGTGTGTTGGGGGGTTGTGTTTCCTGCTGCTTATGAACGAAGTCAACTGGAGCAAGGAGACCAACCCCATAGACATCATGTCAACAAAGGGACGGCATAATGGTGGTTGGCAAGGCATACAAGAAGTAAAAAAGAAAAGGAAATGTAAATTGAATTGGAAAAATCATTGTAAAATGAGGTCTTTTAACAGAAACATGTTTTTCTGGTACTGTCCCTTCAGTGCCCGGGCTGATGCTCTAACCGCTGAGCCACACCAATCAGGGCTTACCCAAATATTCTAAAAGAGGAAAGGTGGAACCTCAGAGCTCACTATTAATCATAATGAGATATGAGAGGGCACACATACATTTTTAATACTTGTAACAGATTCAGTCAATACTGCATATCTCAATGATAAGGCAGTGGGATTTGGCTGAGCAAGACTGTAGAATGCATTATTTTGGTAAGAGACACCAGGTTCCAAGGCATGAATTTTTAAAATCTTATTGATGTATCAAGTCAAGTTTAAATAGAAAGTGGGAACTGGGGTTGAAAAGTATGAGCAGGTCCATATCCTGGTCCACAGCCAAGTGGTTTACAATGCAAAGTCTGAACCTTAGCAGGTCAGATTTATTATTCTTTTTTCTCTAGTTTCTGAATATTACTGTAGCTTACAAAGACATAGGAATAAAAATTTCTGTGAACCTAGGAGAGTGTCAAATAACCTGGGAAAGATGACCCAGGAAAGCAAGAAGAATGTATAGAGATGATGATGAAAACTGACACCCACCCTGGCTGGTGTGGCTCAGTTGGTTGGGTGTCATCTCATGCACCAAAAGGTTGTCAGTTCGATTCCATCAGGGCACATGCCAGGGTTTTGGACTCAATCCCTGGTAGGGGTGTGTGTAGGATGCAGCTGATTGATGTTTCCCTCTCACATCGATGTTTTTCTCTCTCTCCCTTTCTCTTTCTCTAAATATCAAGAAAAGCAAAAAATTAAAAAAGAAAACTGACACCCATGGTATTAATACTTACGTAACTAAGTGTAGGTGTGTAATAATGAATTCTGTTATCACTGGGTGTTTTGTGTTTTCTCTGCTTACATGATGTTTGAAGCATCAGAAAGGTGACAAGGAGCTGGAGTGTCACAGGGGCGGAGGCAATATGGTTATTGTTAAGCCACCAATAGGTCTGTGACTGCCAGCAAAAAGCAAAAGGCCTGCACTGAAAACCCATGGGGCTGAAGGTTTGGTTCACACTATCTCCCTTACCCTAGAACCTTTGAGAGACCATCTCTATCTTGAAAAATGGCAACAAATCTTAGTCATGACTTCCTAGTAGTTGGCTGCTCAGTTTGTTCCCGGGTACTAGGGAGAAACTTCTCCTGGGAAAAGGTCAATGTTTCTATAAAAGCCTGCCCTGTTCTTTGGGTTTTCAGCCTCTTTGTAATTTTGAATTGGGAGTGCCTAAGGATGTCTTTTTATCGAGTCATTTGTGGAATTCTAAACTACTTGAATCTATAATTTGTTAGCTGGTTTTCCAACTTGGCCACAAATAATTGTATATTTTTCATTTATTATTAAACAAAGACTTACGGAGGCCTCCTTTTTCATGAGGCCCTGAGATCACGTACAGTGGTGATCAAAGCAGGCTTGGAGCTGCCCTCACGGGGCTTAGAGCCCAGGGGGGAAGACAGACGTCACTCAAATAACCACCAACTGACACTTGCTGGAGGAAGAGTAAAGGGGGCTATGCGCAGGCCTAGCGAGGGCTCTTGGCCTACACTGAAGATGGGTGGGCGAGGAGGTTTCCCTCAGAAAGTGACACTGAATGGGGAGGAATTTACTGTGTGAAGTGGGGGGAGAGTGTTCTGAGAGGAGGGCTGTGCAGAAGCCCAGAGGAGGCTGAAGTGTGGCACATGGACCGAGGTGGGGGAGGCAAGGCAGGTGAGCCCAGATCAAGCCTTATAATAATATACTGGGGGTGGGGTTAAGAGCTTAATGGAGATATAATTCACACACCATAAAATTCATCCATGTAAACTATACAATTCATTTCTTTTTAGTATATCCAGAGTTGGGGCCTAGACACCTTTTCTTTAGGGGAAGGGAACAAGAAGGGTTTTGATCATGCAGGTGGCCTCTTCTTTCTTCAGTGGGCAGGGCTCATAACATTACCTTAGTGCTGCTTAACCGGGAAATTCCACACTGATTGATTAAGATTTTGTTTCTGGGAGAGGCTGCAACTGCAGTTTGATCGGGTATTAAATTTAGTTTTGGTATCGCGGGCTTTTAGCACGAGGGATGCTGTTTGGGGCCTGTGTTTTGTTTTGTTTTTAACAAGGGTCACTAAGCTTTGGTGGTGCCCCTTATAGAAGTCCACAGCTACTGTGGGGCCCCGCCTCTCCACACAGCTCTCTTTGGCTTCCAGTCACCCTTCAGCCTTACCTGTACTCTCGTAAACAATATGTTTCTTAAGCTCTTCTAGAAGTATCCAGTTGGAATATGCCATCTGTTTCTGTGGTAGGCAGTTAGACAGACATGAGCAGTGCAAGGACGCTGGGCCAGGTACAGAAGGTCACCAGGATGCCTAGCAAGGGACAATTGTAGGGTGGGACCTCAATCCCAGGGTGACCTTTCCTCCCCTAGTATATTGCTGGTCATGCAGTTTAGACCCCCTGACCTTCCCTCTCTAGAGATAACATCTAAACCTCAGTTGTATTTCAGCTCCAGGCCCACACACAGACCCATAATTTTCTTGCTTTTATCACTTTTATCTGCTAGAGCCCTGAAGCAGGGAAAATGCAACTGCATTTTGGGTCCCTCCCTTGACCACAAGCAATTCCATCTAAGGCAAGAATCCTCACTATCTCACAAATTATAGTGCCCTGGCTGACCCCTCAAATAAGTCTCCCTTAAGGCACCCCCAGCAGTTTACCTGGTGCCTGTGACACAGGTTCGGGACAGAGGCAGACAGCTGGGCCTGAATTCTGGCTAGCCACAGGACCTTGGACAAATGACTTAACTTCTCCATTTACCTTTCTGGAATATTAAAACGGTAATAGTTGTGAGGATTAACTCAGGTATTCCAGGTGAAGTACCTGGGACATAGTAATTGCTCAAAAGTGCTAGCAATTTTCATTTCAGCAATGTCTGATATATAAAATATTTGTTAAATGAATAAATTATTCTAGCTAAGAAATTATTAAGTTAAATTAAAAGATGGCCCCCTGAGTAATAATTGTAGGAGATTTTCTTTTTTAAAAAAAGGAAAAAGAATTAAAAACTTTTAGGGTTGTAAATTTTTTCAATACGGGGGGGGAAAAAAGAAGATAGTGACTTTGAACCAACAGTAATCTAAATGCTTATTGAATAATCCGCTTGTTGGTTTTCAGAGAGGGAAGGAGCATAGATTGGCACAGACACCCAGAACACTGACAGTGATAAAGGGCACTTATAATTTCCAAAGATTGAGCACCTGAATTAATCTGAAATATAATTATATTACTTATAAAATTGTAGAAGACATATATGAGCAGGGATTTAATTTTTTTTTTTCTTAGGCTTCTTTCTCCTAGGCCTCTGCACCCTGCACTCACCTTGACCCGGGACTGAAGCAATTCAGGAGGTGACACAGCTGTGAACAATGGGTTAAGATATCACCTTATCATCCAGACATCCCCAGGCGACTAAGATCAAAAGAATGACTTCCAGGCCTGCACGTAGCTGCGTTCTGTTCCCAGCCTCAGTTTGCCCCATGTGACCTGATCCCTGAGGCCACTCCTGAAGACCGGTTTTGGATGCTGGTATGTGCCCTGTCTTCTTGGTTGGCCAACCCTCTCAATTAACGCCTTATACAGTCCACCCTGCCTCCAGTTGAATTGGATACAGCAACAGGCAGCCCCAAACCCCATTGTGGTTTCCCTTAACAACAGGAAACAGGCGCAGTGATGCCAAGGAATCAAGGGTGTTCTGGAAGGTTCCCCAGGAGGGAGGGGCCACAGCCAGGCATGTGGACAAAGACTGGGCAGGGCAAGTGAGCTTCAATGAGCAAGGAAAGGTTATTTAGCCCAGAGTGCAATGTATTGAAACAGAAAATATTATGTTTGCTTTAGTTTATTTTTTTTAATATTCTTTTATTGATTTCAGAGAGAGAAAAGGAGAGGGAGAGAGAGAGACAGAAACATCAATGATGAGAGAGTCATTGATTGGCTGCCTCCTGCACGCCCCCTACTGGGGATCAACCCCGCAACCTGGGCATGTGCCCTGACCGGGAATCGAACCTCAATCTCCTGGATCCTAGGTTGATGTTCAACAGCTGAGCCACCCTGGCCGGGAAAACTGAGGTTCTTTTGGATTAGAAAAGAAACACGCTACTGTGGTTACGTAAGAGAATGTCCTTGTTCTTAGGAGATAACATGAAGTATGTAGGAGGTAAAAGAACCTTAGGCAATTTGGCTCAGTGGTTAAAGCATCAGCCTGCGAACTGAAGGGTCCTGGGTTCGATTACGGCCAAGGGCACATACCTTGGTTGCAGGCTTGATCCCGGGCCCTGGTCCGTGTGCGAGCAGGGGGCAACCATTCGGTGTGTCTCTCTCACATTGATGTTTCTCTCTCTCTTCCTTTCACTCTCCCTGAAAAGCAATGGAAAAAAATATCCTCGGGTGAGGATTTAAAAAAAAAAGGGGAAAGGAGTAATAATGTTCGCTAATTACTCTTAAAGAAGTGTTTAAAAAAAAAGAATATGTACATATATACAGCGAGAGATAGTGCTAAGGCAAACATGGCAAAATGTGAATCACTGGTGATATATTTTAGATGAAGGGTATATAGAAGTTCATTGCATTTTATTTTTAACTTGAAATTTTTTTCCAAAATAAAGAGTAGGAAAAAAATGGTAACATGCTTATTATGTGACAATTGAGAAAAACAGAAATGTGGAAAGAAAAAAAATACCCATGATTCCGTGTCGTTTTGGTGTATTGGCTTTCATTCTTTCTTAGGCAATTAAAAATCATTTTTGCTATACACACACGTATATAGTTTAAGCTTAAATAAGACACATTTGAATAACCCATTTTTTCCAGTTTAGATGAGTAGAAAGAAAGCAAATAATTTTAAACATTCAGAAGTTTTTATAAGAACCTAAAATTGGATATTCTAGAGCATCGTTTAACCATGTGTGAGCCATTTTCCATCGTAGCACCTGAGGCCCTATGTGTGTGCAGTGGTCAGAGCACAGGTCTGGTGCTCAACTGACTTGGTTTGAACCCGGCTCAAACATTTACTAGCTCTGTGACCTTGAGGAAGTTTCTTGGCTTTCCGATTCTGTTTCCTCGTCTGTAAAGTGGGGATAACAATGATTGTTGGGGGATGAGTGAGTTATATGTGTGAAGCCTGGCCGGGTAGCTCAGTTGGTTAGAGTGCCAGCCTGATACGCCAAGGTGGTGGGTTCGATCCCCAGGCAGGGCCCATGCAAGACGCAACCAATGATGCATAAATGAATGGAACGACAAATTGATGTCTCTCTCTCCCTTCCTCTTTCTCTCTCAAATCAATTTTTTAAAAAGTGACAGGCACCCAGTAAGTACTTAGTACATGGTGATCACCACCATCACCATCATCATCACTGTCACCATCATCACTATAATCAGCTCAAGGAACTAGGTGGTAAGGATGACTCAGTGGGTTATTTTTGTTTTGTTTTGTTTTGGTTTGGTTTGGTTTGGTTTTGATTCTTAAACCAAGAAACTAAGGTTCCTTAAGCGTTGGAAGTTCTTAGAAGTCACCTCGGGATGGTGGGTAATCTGAATCTCAAAGGCACAGAACCGGTTTATTTCCCTCACTGCTGGTGCCATCACCCCAAAGGCAGTGATGACCGGAGTTCGCATTCTTTTCATTTTCTGCCTCTCTCCCACCCCCTTTACCGAATCTTCCCGATCATTCATCACTTGCCAGCTTTGCATTGTCCCTGAAACCATCTCAGTCTCAGATATCATCAGCTGGCACAACTTCACAGACCTTGGGTGTCATTTTCTATTCTGCCTGGAATACGAATATTTCATCCCAGCCCTGGTGGGGTAGCATGATTATGCAAGAAGAGCAGAAGAGGAAAGTTAATCTTTTGTATTTTTTTAATCCTCACCTGAGGATATTTATTCCATTGCCTTTCAGAGAGAGTGGAGGGGGGAGAGAGAGAGGAACATGGATGTGAGAGAGACACATCGGTTGGCTGCCTCCTGCACTTGTCCCAACCAGGGCTGGGTGGGGATCAAGCCTGCAGCCGAGGTACGTGCCCTTGGCCGGAATCGAACCCTGGATCCTTCAGTCTTTGGGCTGACGCTGTAACCACTGAGCAAAACTGGCTAGGGCAGGAAAGTTAATCTTGTATATCGTGGGAAACCCAGTGAAACATTTGAAATGCTCAAATATGCCACAGCCTGCCTACAGAATATTCTGGCAGTGGGCAACAAGAGCTATGAAACTTTTCAAACCTTTGACCCACTACTGCCAGTTTTGGGAATATACCCTAAGGAAATAACCCAAAAGGGAAAAAATGTAATTTGTGCAAAGATGTTTATGTGCTGTTATTTATAGGAGGGAAGAATTGGAAATAAGCCAAATGCCAAATAAGGGAATGGCTCGGCAAATTATGTTATAGTGACATAAGGAAACACCAGTGAACTATTTTCAATGACAGGAATGGAGCCTCTGCTGGGAATGTGTAGATTAAATTTCTTTAAGTGACAAAATACACCGAAGGGGAAGTTTACAACTATGTAAAATTTGTGTTGCACACAAAAAAAATTGGAAATGAATTTTGAGGAAAGGAAAATATAGTTTAGAGTTGAGTTCGATGCCCCTTCTGCAAAGTTGCTTGTGAGCTGCAATACCCTCCAGGGTCTGACCATTTTGAGCTTAAAACAGCTATTTGAGGTTATACAATAGACCAGCAGGTTTTGTTTTGCAGCAAAAAGTCTTCGTAGTTACGTGCCAAGGCACGGGGAAGTGTGAGCTCTAGCATCAGAACTTTTTGCTATAGAATCTAGAGACACCAAGAAAGGACCAGAGCTGCAGAAAAGACATGCTGCGTATCACAGCCTGTTTGGGGTCAGCCTACTGTCCCTGGCAGACAATCCTCAGACCCGGCTGAAGCCTTACCAATAACCAGCCCAGCGGCAGGGACCTACTTTTTAAATGGGCAAAGAGAAGATAATTAGATTTCAGAGGCCAGAATATATCAGAGATGCCAAAGAAACATTTACAAAAAAAGTAACACCGGCTCTTCAGTTACTATTACAGAGTCAGACCTACAGCCTGACTCACTTCTTTTAAAACAACAACAAAAACTAGAAAGGAAAGAGTTCAGAATAGGGAACTGGACGGCCAGATCCAGAAACTAAGAGGACATTAAATCAAGGCGATGTGAGAAACAGGAAAAAGATGGATGGATATTTGTGGCAAGTTCAGGATATATAGAATATTTTTAAAATAATGTATCTTGGGTATGGGTTACTCTTTAACAACTAGAAAGCAAGGAAACAGTCACTGGAATAAACTATTATTAAAGTTTACACAGCACTTAAAATCAGCTTTCTAGTGAATTCTTACCTTAACATCATCATCATCAGAAGGCTATCTGGCCTGGGATTGTTTGTTTTTTTCCTTTCTCAACCTTAACTTGGGCAGTAAGACGCAATGAAATTAGGCTTTTCCCTTCGGCAAGTAACAGAAATTAAAACAGGAGTTTTAATTGAATTGAAGACTGAGTTTTGTAGCAAGGAGACATCAAGAAAGTTACTCATCTCTTAGGTCCAAACTCAGTGGGATTCAGCACTGGTGTTATGCAGTGTGTCTTAACTACGTTCTTTGTTTATTCATCTAAGGATATGTTTTGTTTTACTCACCCCTCTCCCTGGTGATTTAACAACAATATTAACTATATCCAGAGCCTTTTGGGAGAGGAGGGCAGTTTGTCTATGAAACTCTTACAATAGGTGGCTCTTTGCCAGACCCCTCCCCTCTTACCCTAACTCCACCTAAAATTCTCAATTGTTTACACATTTTATCCTGGATTTAATGAGGTCCACATCTGTGGATACTTAGTAACTTATTCAGCTTCAGAATCTCTGCAAAAGGCCTAGAGGTGAGGGTGGTTTTACTCACATGAGCCCAGAGGCAAGGACTCCAGTTACGTGAACAAGTTGACCTCGTTGGAGGGAAAGGTTCTGGCACACCAGAATGACCCACTTGCACAGCAGTGCTCTGATGCTGAGTTGAAAAACATTCACTGGAAGAAAATCGTGATGATTCTCCTCTAGTTTGTTACAGGGTTTCTCAATCCTGGCACTATTAATATTTCTGGCAGAATGATCCTATGTTGTGGGCAGCTGTGCGTTGCAGGATGTTTAGCAGCCTGCATGGTCTCCCCCTCGAGATACCTGTAGCACCCCCTCCAGTAACGACAACCCAAAAATGTCTCCAGATATTGCCAAATGTCACCTGAGAAGCAAAATTGCCTTCAGTTGGGAACCATTGTATTATTAGGTATTTTGTGTGGACATAATAGTTCAGCCACCCTTCGAACTTGAGGAATTAACTCACCAGTCATTATGTTTGGGGTCACTTGACCTTTGGAAGTTCTTAGAAGCATGTTGTTTAGTTGTGCAGAGCACTGTAGATAGAAAACGAGGAAGGGCATAGGTCTGGAGATAAAAGTTTGGCAGCCACTGTAACTAGGGAACCTGCTGACAAAGCTTGGAGAGCCGGATCAGACTGGGGACTGGGGCTGCTGAATCAGCTTTTCCTGAATCAACCCTGATACCTGTCAGGACCCAGGGCCTCCCCTAAGTCTTCTAAAGCCAAGAAACTTTTTGGAGACTCTGGTGCAGCGTGTCCGTGGTGGTTTCATTACAGCCTGTAGGGAAAGACGATGCCATTGTCATCCCATTGCAGTCACTGTATGGGGGGGGCTGGTTAGGAGGACACTGGCAGCCTAAAGGCATGACGAAACGAAATTGATTTATGCCACTTGGGTTTATCAAATCAATTAAGCCTAATGACATCTCTCAGAAGGCTCACTTGAGTTCATTACTAGGGTGATCAAGCACGGATCAGCGGCATGTGGCCAATGGGCTGGTGTTGAGGGAGGAGACCAGAGTGAAATAAGGCGACTGAAAGATGAAATTGTGACGGCAGGCCTCGGCCAAGGGGTCCCAAACCATTCACAGTGGAGGAGAAAGGAATTAGATTTCCATCATTTTCCTCTGGATAGAAAGTAATGCACCTAATAAAGGACTGGATCCCAGATTCTGGGATGGAGCAAAATGAATGGAGTTCTTCCAGCCTTCAAACCTTGGAGTGAGGAGTGGAAGGCAAGGACTGTGGTACACGAGGACCAAAGAAGAAGGAGAGAGGCGGCGTAAAGGAAAGCATTGAAAATTTGCTGGCTGGAAAACTACCCTCATGCTAAAAAAAACCCCATAAAAACACCAAGTTGTTTCTTGTTGTAGTTACATTTCTGCCCTGGAAAGATTTATGAAAGCAAAAGAAGAGAGGAGCACATAACATAATTAGGAACAGGCCACCTTGCATACAGTTATTCTAGCTGTGGCTTTAATTTGGTTAACAAACCCTGGATCTGGCTCAAATAAGCGAGTTCACTGTTGACTTATGTCTTTCACTTCTGTTTCAACAGCTTCGCGTCGACATAGCAGCCCAGGCCAGTGCAGGAGACGGCAAAGGGGAGACTGCTCTCTGCTAAGAATCAGGAGACCTGGGGACAGATCACTTATGTGACTTAGAGGAGCTAATTTATCTCTCTAGGCCTTAATTTCTGAATCTGTGAAATGAAAAAATAAATTGAATAGAATTAATAGTGAGCAACTTTTAAAAAGGAGCCAATTCAGGAAAAAGAAAATTATTTATAGACTTTTTTCTTTTTATTGAGAAGCAACAACACAGCAGCAGCTCTTTAATATTTTACTCTGAAATTAGATTTTGGGCTTTGGGTTGCCCATCACTGGACTGGACAATTTCTAGTTTCTCTCCCAGATTCATTAGGTTTTTTTGTTCTCTAATGGAAGTGGCTTTTGTTGACTGTTTCTCTATACTGTTTCAAGTTGATTCTTTCCTTAACAACATCATCAGAAGGCTATTTGGCCCAGAGTGTTTTCCATTCTCAAGAGGCTCTTGAAAAACTCTTGGATACAAATGATATTTTCCTGTTTTATTTACATATACAGGCCTTAAAGGCAAGTATCCTAGTTTGGCAGTTACTACAGAGCAAAATCAGTAAGTGTTAATAATTCAGCAGCTAAAGTAATGGTTTTCAAGGAAACAAGTCAGCAAATTTTGACACGTTACAAACAGCTAGTCAATTGATTAGGGCTGGAACTTCAGGTATCCAGACATGTCTTCAAATGAAATGCTCTTGGGATGCACACTGGAACAATAAAGCCATTGCCAACAAAAGTAGGAGGAGCCCATTGACATTTCATCATTAAAATCTGATCACCTGCCCGGCTGGGTGTGGCTCAGCGGTTGAGCATCGCCCTAGGATCCAGGAGATGGCAGTTCGATTCCCGGTCAGGGCACATGCCCGGGTTGTGGGCTCCATCTCCAGTCTGGGGCGTGCAGGAGACCCCCCCATCAATGACTTTCTCATCATTGATGTTTCTATCCCTCTCTCTCCCTCTCCCTTCTTCTCTCTGAAATCAATAAAGATATTTTTTTTTAAAAATCTGATCACCTGATCAATCTTGCTTTAAAACTCTTCCAAGGCAAAGAATTAGACTAAGTTATACAGCGTATGATCCTAGGAAATCCAAAGAGATGGCAAAACAAAAACCACTGTAAAACTTCCTTACTAAGCCTTTGGGAAAACAGGCTGACAGCTCCTTAAAAGGTTAAACGGAGTTACCATATGACTCAGCAATTCCACTCCTAGGGATATATACGCAAGGAAAATGAGATCATGGTTCCTCGCAAAAACTAGTACACAAATGTTCATAACAGTATTATTTATTACAGCCCCAAAGTGGAGACAATCCAAATATCCATCAACTGATGAACAGATAAACAAAATTTAGTATATCCATACAATGGAATATCGTTTGGCCATACAACATGGATGATCCTTGAAAACATCATGCTGAGTGAAAAAAGCCATTCCATTCATATGAACTGTCTAGAACTGGCAGATCTATGAGACAAAAAGTAGATTAGTGGTTGCCTAGGGCTGGATGGGTTGGGGTGAAGTGGAGGTGACTTCTAATGGGTATGGGGTTTCTTTATGGAATGACAAAAAATGTTCTAAAATTGACTTGTGCTAATGGTTATACAATTCTCTGAATATGCTAAAAACCATTGAATTGTATAATTTAAATGGATAAATTGTATGGTATGTAAATTAAATCTCAAAAAAGTTGTTATAAATTTTTTAAAAGCTATATATATTTTGTTAAAGTACAAAAGCAAAAACCAAAGCCTTAAGCCTTTGGTGCAGCAGCATTAACCCAGAGAGCAGAAGTTGCACTTTCTTAATGGGCCTGTTTTCCCTGGGCAATAATACAATTGTAGTGTGTGTGTGTGTGTGTGTGTGTGTGTGTGTGTGTGTGATCCCCAACCCACCTCCTCAAAACTGCTCGGCTGCCAGAACAATTTAGTAAATTATATTATAACATGCCATGGACCTTGGTTTAAAACTGTCATTGGCCACTTAAACTTATTTCCTTCCTGAGGATTCACAGTCACTTCCCCTCTGTAACTTGGGGAGACATCAGATAAAATGTGCTATTACAATGGCTATGTTCCAAGTTGATTGTGGGCTCACCCCCTTTCTAGGCTTTACCCATTACAAATTCTAAGCCTTTGGGGCTGTCCATTTCTAGACTTTGCCCATTCCAATAAAAGGTAGCAATCGTGTATTTGTGGGGTCTCTGATCTAAACAAGCTTCCACAGTGTCTCTATTTTCTATGTCTGTGTATGGATTTATACCCAAAGTTCTTTGTGGTAATTCTATCTTCTGTCTTTATCTTGATTCTAGAAATAGAAGTAAGTTATCCTACTGTCTGACCCAGATAGTCTGAGCATGACTTTTAATCTCTTTCTTGAAAGAAAGAAAACAAAGAGCTAAAGTTGTTTTCGACACTGCTATTTAACATGGTTGTGCCTGTTCTAATGGTTATTTTATGAAATACCTTTGAAATATGGTATCTTCATACTTAGAAATGAGTACTGGCTCACTGGGAGGACTATTCTAAATTTTATAATGTCCTTAGCCCACAAGAAATCAAAATTTCCATGGTTTGAATTAAGAACCATATCTGGTATCTGAAGGATAGTTTGATACAGATGCTGGGTTTGGGGGTGAGGAGGGTAAATGGTGGGGCGTGGACTCTGGAGTCAGGCCATCTGTTTTTTTTGTTTTGTTTTTAATTCTTACCAGAGGGTATTTTTTCCATTGTTTTTCAGAGAGAGAGGAAGGGAGAGAGAGTGAAAGAGAGAGAGAGAAAGAAAGAGAGAGAGAGAGAGAAACATTGATGTGAGAGAGACACATCTCTTGGCTGCCTCTTGCACAAGCTCCAACTAGGGCCAGGGATTGAGCCTGCAACCGAAGCTCATGTGCCCTTGGCCAGAATTGAACCCTTTAGTTTGCAGGCTGACACTCTAACCACTGAGTCAAACCGGCTAGGGCTGAGTGACTGGTTTTTAAACTGGCTTCACAGTTCTGGGCAAGGCACCTAACCCCTCTAAGTCTGTTCATATGTAATCTGAGGGTAAACTATAGCACCCACCGCACAGAGATGTCAGGAGAATTAAGTGAGTTAACTGTATAAATAAATAAAATGCATAGAACAGAGCCTGCATGTAGTAAGCACTCAATACATTTAATTTGTTATTGTGAGGTCTTATCAATCTCACCAACTGTCGGGGGCAGAGGCACTATTTACTTTGTGCCAGAATCTCATTGCAAGGAGCCTGGACTTGGTCCCTGAGAGCAAATAAACATTAAGGATGGGGGTCCCTGCCTAAGCACTAGGGTTCAATTCAGATAGAACAAGACATTTCCCTTCTCCCTTGATGAGACCATTAGAGTCTCTTGAAGCCTGGTTCCCCCTGAAAAAGACAAATTCAGTAGGGAGACTCAACTTTCCCTAAATAAATACATTTCAAAGTTCTGAGATCAGTGAGAAGATCTCACCCTCAGTAGATCCAGGGTTATGCTGGTGAGTCAAGGCCTTTGGACCCAGGGTGAAGTAAATCATTCAGCAGGGAAACTTGCAATAGCTCCCTTGAGCACTCCTTGGAGCTATGACCTGTCCTGAAGACTTTCTTTAACTATAACCCCAAATCTTGCTGACGCCAGGTTATGGATTCCAGAGTCTGCCCAGTCTCGTTCTATTGCTACAACTTACATTCCCTGAATGTTTAGTTTGGTAATGACCCTGCTTGTCTGCCCCCAAGTTAGTTTGATCCCCTAGAGCAACTCAGGCTGACCTGTGTTCTGATAACTAATGTTCAATCTTGGCGAAAGATATTGCACTCAACTCTACCTGTGCCCCATGGACACTTTATAAGTCTCCCCAACTCAACTGGGACTCCTGATCAACTCAACATAAAGCACCTTTTTTCTCCAAAGGGAAAACACAGAAACTAAAGCATTTGTTTAGGGAAACAGAGAAAGAGCTAGAAATTTAGCTGAGCCAGAATTAGAAGCTTCAGATCTCATTGCATCTAAAATATAGTAATCAACAAGACTTCATTCTTAAATAAAATGCTGTTTTAATAAAATACTGCACATATATACTTTTCTTTTCAAAGATGTCATGACCAGGAAGGTTGGTGTGAATGATAATATATGGTGAACTACATAATTAGTAGCAAAAACAAGGTCTCTCAAATAAATAGGCTTCAGCATGTTTTTTTTTTAGAACATATTCTGCAAATCAGCTGAGACTGGAGAACAGGCAAAGAGGCTTTCCCTCCCAGAATGTGCTCTTGGTTGGCTTGGGATAGAGAAAGGAGTCATGGTTACCCTCAGGAATCCAGGTACATACCCTTGACCGGAATCGAACCCAAGACCCTTCAGTTCAAAGACCAACGCTCTAACCACTGAGCCCAACTGGCTAATGCACCCTCAGGAATCAAAAGTAACATTGGAGTGACCTTCTGGAGAGGGGAATCCTTGCCTCTCCTTGCCCTCTTTTTGCCCAAGATTCCAGAGCTTAACTGAAACATAACAAAAGCACCAGCACAGAGTCACCTTTCAGCGTCTGAGCATCCAGCAGGGCGGTGTGGAGCCAGTGGAAATTTCTGGGGAAAGCAGAGCTGAGCTAATAAGGGAGGGAGCTCTAGGGTGACAGAGAAGAAGCTGACTGTGCCTGAATGCTCTGACTTAGTACAAATCCAGGTCGCTGCAGCCATGCAGAAATCCTAGTAAATACAACGACCACGGATATATGATAGAAAAACACAAGATGCAGAATCGGCCCACTAACCACCTGCTGATTACACCTTAGGCTGGCCCCCCGCTATTGAGAGTCTCCTTCCTAAAGGTGTAAGTACAATCCAAGCCAGTTAGGTGTTGTTGGACATAATTTGCGTGATGGTCAAGATACTAAAAAATCCTTTTTAATCCACCCTCCTTTCCCTGCCAAATCCACTTCCCTATCTCCTCTTCTGGGTAGGAACGAGCACGGGGAGAACATTCTCAGGTGGGGTTCCCTACCTCGAAGTCTCCCTTTCGTACATCTGACAGAACAAGTAAGTCTTCAGGACAAAACCCAGAGCTACCCACCTTCTAACAGACAAGGCTTTCTCCAATACCCGTGTTAGCTTTCCAGAAAACACCCCCCAATCCAGTCGGAACTGCAGAGGAGGACAGGGGTCACCCAAGCTGACTCTGGCACTTCTGGCCTCAAAGCGGGCTGGCAGAAGACGCCGGTTGCCCTCAGTCCTTGGCACGGTCATTGGCTTTAAATCCCGAAGGCTCCCCATTCCTTACAAAGACTTCTTGCCTTGCTGGCCCAGGCCCCGGGCGAGGCAGTAAGGGATGACACTGACAGAGGCCAGGGGCACTGCCGCGCTCTTGCAGAAGGACAGGGCGTAGAAGGCCAGCTCGATCTGGGAGGGGGGTTTCAAAGAGTCAAAGAGGTGCAGGAGGACCAGGGAGGCCGCGATGCAGCTGAGGCGGAACGGGAGCCGCTTGCTCAGCTGACCCTTGCAGCCCTCCCTGTACAGGCTGGAGTTGAGAGCCAGCCCCAGGCCGAAGAGGGTCCCCAGGTTCTTCAGGAGGCTGGCAAAGGGCGTGGTGTCAATGTGGACCCACTCTGGCCGCTCACACCACCTCTTGGCTTTCTCCAGAGTCCACAAGAGGTCTACACCTAGCGCCTTCAGCAGCAGGTAGAATCCAATGGCAAAGCTGAACAGGAAGAAAGTAATGAAGAAATATTTCTTGAGACTGGCGTGGTAGATGCCCTGGATGTGGCGGAAAGTTTCAGCAACAGCAATGCCTGGGCGGAAGGAAGAATGACGGTGAGAAACAGGAGTGACTCTAGGCCTTCAGCTAGAGGTGGGTTGGGTGACATGTCATCTGTCACCCATTAAATCACAGATGCTAGATTAGAGGGCCACCTGGTTTATTTCCGTATGTGATTCCAGCCTTTCCTCAGCCATAGACTCTTTCAGATGCAAGAGTCATGTCACATACATCCTCCTACCGCCTGCATGTTTCCTGTTGGGGGTCCTCATGTCTCTAGTTGAATATCCTCAGAGGTGGAGAGCTCACTCCCACTTGGGCAGCCCATTTCATCTTTGAATGGATTTGATTATTTAAAAAAAATTTTTTTAATTGATTTTAGAAAGAGAGGAATGGAGAAGAATAGAGACATAGAAACATGGATCGGCTGCCTCCTGCACGCCCCCTGCTGGGGACAAAGCCTGCAACCCGGGCATGTGCCCTGACCAGGAATCGAACCAGTGACCTCTTGGTTCAAGAGTCGATGCTCAACTGCAGAGCCACACCAGCCGGGCATGAATGGGTTAGATTATTAAAACGTCCTTTCTTTTGCTGAGCTAAATGAAGTCTGTCCCCCTCTAATGCCATCTGTTGATCTCAGTTCTTCCTGCAGGAGTTAAGTTGTAAATCTAGAGCCTCTTTAACACATTTGAAGGTAGTCTTACATGTAACATGGCTTCCAGTCTCCTTCTCAAGCATGGAGCCCAGTACTGAGTGCTGTGTCACTTTTGTAGCTGCCATGAAATCATTCTCTCTCGTTTCAGCACTGTTTTCTGCTCTTACAGATCTCCAGGGGGAAAATTCACAATTTCCCTAAGATTTTATATTCTATTGCCTCCCACAAAGTCAAGAAGTTCTTTCTACACTTAACCTGAATCTTTTCTGCCCCTTACTAACTGGATCTAAGAAAATGCAAATATTCGAAACTCTGAACCTATAAAAAAGACCAACTGTGGGTATCTATTAAGGTTTGCAAATGAATTTAAATAAAGAGCTTTCTTAGGACACTATGTTAATTTGTTAAATTTGGTAGATTCCCTTAAAATTAAACTAGAAGCCACTCCCAATTGAAGATCAGTAAGAAATAAAGAATGTTAAAGGCTGAGAGATTTCAGGCTAATTTATTGGTTAAGTACTTTGGTGTAATGCAACTTTTCTGGAACACACTTCATTGTGTAGATCTGGGCACTCTCATAGAAATTAATCATTTCAAATTGTCCACGCTTGACTTTCAACCCACTAAAATGCTAACAGCATTGGTAACTACAGAACATGGCTGGCATGCCGGGATTGTGTCCTGATTAGGGAGAAATGGGGAGAAATGGGACACACGGGGGACGGAGGCAGGGAGGGAGCCAGAACAGCTGATACCTGACAAGACTCCAGCCACAACCTGATGGGGGAAATGGGCAGCAAGGTAGATTCGTGACAAACAGACGTTCAGCTGCACAGCCCAGAATCCCAGCCACAAAATGATGTTCAGACACCTGCAACAGAAGGGACAGCCATAACAGAGCCCAGACACAGGTCCTTCAGCAGGGAGAGCTGCTTCAGCAGCAGGGTTGAAGCCTGGCAAACTTGGGTGACACCAGGGAATGTTTGTAAATTAATGCCCAAGGCAATGCCCAGAGAAGTTGATTTGCACAGAAGCTGCATACCTAGGATTCCCTGTAGTAGGAATGTCATGTTTCTCTGTTTATTTTAACCTGGATGGGATGACTCTACGGTTGGTACAGAAATGGGTCTTTATATAAATCTTGCCACTACCTAACTACGTGATCCCGAGAAGCCCCTTTACCATGTTAGGGCTTGTTTCCCTATCTCTACAACTAGGGTGTGCGCTTGTGGGTCTCTTCCAGCCCTAACACTGTGACTTTAATCTTCGCCCTCAGCAGACACGCCACAACGCTTATCAGTGCGAACCCAAAGTGTAGGACGGGCCGGGGCATGCGAGGGGGGCAAGGGGCGTGTCAGCTACAGAGAAACCCACCTCCTGCTCTCCGCTACCCACGCCCCAGCGCTGAGTTCTTACCGAAAGCTGTAGGTCGGCTTTTTCTTTCCCCGAAAGATAGAGAGGGCGGACGTGACCATCACATAGTATACACCTGCTGTACCCATGGCATGGCCAGAGGGGCTCCCTAAAGGGCAGGGAAGAGATGAGTGAATGACCTAAAGGTTGAAGTCGCCATCTGGGATAATGCTAGTGGGTGCCATCTGTCCAGCTGTCTGTCAGTCCATCCATCCATCCATCCATCCATCCATCCATCCATCCATCCTTCCATTCATCCACCCATCCTGCCATCCACTCACTTATCCATTTAGTCACCAATTTAACAAGTATCTATCGAGCTCCTATTACATGCCCTGCACTGTGCTAGGCTCTGGGAGTGCAGTGGTGAGCAAAACCGGAGAAGACCCAGCTCTTATATACAGTCTAGAGATTACACAAAGAATCAGAGCACTGGATGTATAATTACAAACTGATTTGTTCTCCATTTCCTCTCTTTCACTCTCTTCTTGCACCGTCTGCTCCACTCAAGTTAGCCTCATTGCTTTCCTTTAAACATGCTCCCACCTCAGGGACTGGGCATTGTTAGTCTTTCTGGTTAGACAACTCTTCCTCCAGAATTTATTGGCTAATTCCCTTGCCTCCTTCAAGTTTTTGCTCAAATCTCACCTTCTCTGAGTCCTACTCTGACCACACTACTTAATTCTGCAACTGGTTCCCATTCCTGATCCCTTTACTCCAAGACGTAGAGGGTCCTGAGATGTGCCAACCTCCAACCAGATTCCCTTCTGGGTAGGGGACTTATTTGTCCAGCTATTGAGAGTGTGGTCACAGACGGGCCTTAGCTCTCAGCCTTCTCTGGGCATTGCCTTGGGCTGAAGAGAGCCATCTTGATCAGGGTTACCCTGTCCCTGGGGGTAGCCTGTGCCCAATCACTGGTCTATATTGGAGTATAAGGACCTGGTCCTCCTGACCCAATTCAGGCAACTCTGAAGGGCCATCCCCAGCTGCAGAGCTCCCTGTGGAGTTGGCTGAGGCTGAGTCACAACTACACTTCTGCCCAGGTGGCTTCTGTCTTCCTTCCATAGTGTTGCTCCTGACAGTAGCTGAACTCCTGCATGCTCATCTCCCTCTGAGTGTGCTTTCCAGCAAAACCCCATAGGCAAAGCCTTGTCTATTCTCCTCCTCCTACCCTTCACTTCCTCCCCCTTCCACTTCTAAATGATCATCTTCTAATATTCTACATATTTTACTTGTGCGTTAGGATTTTGTATATTGCATGTGCGCGCATGCGCACACACACACCATTAAAATATCAGCTCCACGAGAGCAGAGGTCTTTGTTTTACTCACCAAGGTATTCCAAGTTCCTAGAACAGTGTCTGGCACACAGTAGGTGCTCAGTAAATAACACCTGAATGAATGAATGTGGTCTGAAGTGAACAAAGGGTTGTGAGAACCAATAACTATGAGCCATGCCCTAGTTTGGGGGTCAGGGATAGGGTCCCTGAGGAAGGGATGCCAGCACCCTTCCTAAGAGTGAGCAAGACCTAAGGTGAGCGAAGGGGTTGGATATTCCGATTACCTACTGAAAAACAAAACCTGTCATTTGATTGAACAATACCAGTATGGCTGTAACTAGCAAAATACAGGCAGGGTGTGGGCTTGGACGGCCAGGCCACTGGGGACAGTGAGGGCCTCAGGCCTCTAGGGCTTAACCTTCCCTGGACAAAGGGCCATAGCACACAAACTCTCATGAGCCCTTTGCCCGTGAGGGTGCTTGCCTCTCTGGATCAGCAATTAAATTTCTGGAGACATTGGGCAGATTTATGAAGTAGCAGCAAGATGAGATTCAGGGAGGCCTTCTTGAAGTCAATTAACACAGAATTGTATCAAATTGAAGACCGTGAGAAAGAGCGCGAAGGAATGGCTCTCTTCATGTCCCCTCAAAGACAGCTTCACCCACAACGAATGTTAATAGGCGTCCACAGCGAGCAGTCCGCCCAGCTTCTGTCTCTACAGAGGGTGGGACTCTTACCTGGTCCAGTCTCGCAGGTGACTGGGAACTGCTTTATCAGTGGCGCGGAGGTATTGCTGTAGTAGTCGGTGTCCAGGACCCACCAGTATGGGCGCTGCCCAAAGAGAATCCTGTGGAAAAGCGGGACCGGGGTCTGGAGTTACTGAAGGAACCCTTTTGCCAGAAGCCCACACCTTTCAGAAGAGAGAGTAGCTTCAGAAGATCCAAGTAGATTGGCCACCACCAAGAAAGGGGACTGGGTGGCTGGGAAGAGGCGGGGGAAGGAGACTTTTATGGTACATCCTTTATATAATTTTTGCATTTTGAACTACTTGAATGTATTATTTATTCAAACATAAATAAATAAAGCCAAGATCCAAAAATCCAAATTCATGGCCAGCTATGTGACTTTTTTAAACCCCAAGAAGAATTTGCCCTGGAAAGATGCATGTGGAGCTACAGTTTGCAACTTGAATTTGCATATCCTACCAGGTCCCTCTTCTCTTTCTTTAGGCCTCAGAATAACTTGCCATAAGGACATACACAGCTTTAGGTGCTTGCTCTGTATCCTCTCTGCTGTGAAACAGGATATCTCAGACAAACCATTTAATAGGGTATCTCGGACAAACTACTTCCCTTTTATTTTGTTTATTTTTTTCTTAATCCTTACCTGAGGATATGCTCCCTTTAAAAAACAAAAGATTTGAGAGAGAGAGAAACAGCGATCGGTTGCCTCCTTTACTTAGGCACCCCAACCTGGGATCGAACTGGTGATCCTTTGGTACACAGGATGACACTCCAACCACCTGAGTTACACCAGTCAGGGCCAAACCACTTCCCTTTTAAAAAGACTAGATATGTCTTTCATTCTGGAAACAGGTGTCAGAGATCAGGCTGCATGCCTCCTTTTCACTGTGGTGGTGGAATAGTGATTAATCATTCACCAAAATCAGGGACAGCCACTAATTCTCACCTTGATCAATTCAGAGAAAAGCCATCATTCTTTAATTGAGGTCTGATGTTTGGAATAACCATTTATCTTTTCATTTTTAGGGTCATGCTGTTGAATAGGGGATGTTACAGACAAAACTTAGTAGATTTTTCAACAGGAATTTCAGAATCCCATCAATATGTCTTGGGCTTCTGAGTCCGAGAATTTTTTTCTGTTCTAAAGGACTTTTATTGTTTATGGTCAGAGGATATTAGAACTGAAAAAGATGTAAGAATCGTCTGATAATAGTCATAGATAGCTTTAGGGGTGATAAAGTTCTTAGAGGGCAGCTGGTCCAACTCTTCATTTTCCAGATTAGGAAACTGAAGTCAAACCAGTAATGTGCTAAAGTCAGCTGGTACTGGCTAACAATTGTAAAATATTCAGGATTTTTGCAAGTTGAACCCATCAGTAGCTTGAAAGTGGCCATAATGGGGATATGTAAATAGTAGAAATAGGCAAATGTTAAAATCAGGGTTCTCGCTCTACCCCACCCAAGAGTCAGTTTGTCAGCACTGGATATAACATGGTTCTTCAGAGCCAGGCAGGGGAAGCCAGCCTGCCTGAGTTTAAATCCTGCCTCTGACATTTACTACCCGCGCTGGTCTAGATGCAGTCTCTTCATCTGTAATACAGTAACTGCCTCCAGAAAAACACTTAGCACATGGCCTGGGACATACTAAATGTTCAATAACTGTTAACTAGAATTATTATTAAGGTCCCAGAGATAACCTAAGTTTACAGATTATAAAACAGAAACTCAGAGAGTTGCTATCACTTGCCCAAGGACATGCAGCTGGTAGGTGGCTGAACAAAGCCTGGATGGAGCCCAGTCCTCTGGATCCCTTCTCACTACCCCACACAACAGGTTTTAAAATTATTTATGTGTTTCCTTTTTTCATACATCATTTTCTTCTTTCGTACATCTACCTTTATGTTCCCTATTCTGCTGCCAAGTAGCAAAACTGTTTCTTGGCTTATAGCCTATCATCCAGATTTTCACTAAATCCAGCTGGCCTTCCATCCATACGAAACAGCCTTTCCTGTATCTTCCACTCACTGACCAGGTTTTTCTCCATCTTCTCTCTTTATGTAGCTGATGGAAAGTCAGGAGGGGAGTAACAAGTGGCTTCCTGAAGAGCATGGAGAAGGCAACTTCCAGTGGACAGACATTTCCAGAAGAATGCCAGCCTCTTTCCTTGCCAGTCTCCTCTCTGTCTGGCTCTTACTCACCACTTGAAGATGAGGTTGAGCCAGTCTCCAATCACGGCTACCCAGAGCAGCTGGATGCCCACGGCTTCTCGAATGTGGAACCAGATGGGGAACAGGACATAGTAGGCGTTCCTGAGGTCCGCGATCGCGGAGACCAGGAGGAACCAGTCCTGGGCGTCCTGGTAATTCACCTGGAGGTAGCGTGTTGACCGGATCCCGAAGTCATGGAGGGCATCCATGCTTTCCTCTGTGCCCCCTCCCTGGCCCCCCAGGGAGCCGTCAGCCGAGCCCTTGCAGACTTGGTGGCGATAGCTCTGCTATCAGCTTGCGTCTTGCCTGTTTTATACGCCCTGCAACCAGTCTGCAGGTCAACCCAGCCCTGATCTTTGGACTCAGAAACCACTTTTGTCTAAAATCTATTGATCAAAGGTGCATCATCAGTAGGTTGATGCAAACATGTTCAGGGTGATTTACGTAAAATAGAAAACCAGGCACACAAAAACAGCCTGATCGGCCATGGACTCTGCAGGGCCAATTATTAACTTTGGCATGCCGCTTGATAGTGCCAGGGGCTGCCCTCCTGGCTCTGAAACCCAGCCAGACACAGGACAGAGTCTAAATCGCCACGGTTCTTGCAAAGATGCCTGATTTCCTAAGTCTGCAATTGCATGTATTTGAGGACAAAGAAAAGTCTTGGTGCCCTAGCGATTCAAGTTTTAAGTTATTAATTTAGAAGATAGTAAATTCTCTTGTACTGGGTACTGTCACCTTGCTGGGCCTTTCTTAACTGCATTAGGGTCTGGGAAATGCCTCTGGTTTGGGAGCTCGATCCCTCTTCCCATATGGCTCCGTAGCTCAGGGCCAGAAAATAATCATCTTTGAATGCACTGATTAAGTAATTAATTAATTTAATGCCCTTAGAGTTAGAACCTTTAGAGTTTAACGCATAAGTTTAAGCAATAAAATGAATGTATGTTCATGCAAAAACAATATGATTACTATCTAATTCTAAATAAAAATACCAACAAATTGGTGCCTGGGGACTCTGGAAAGGGCTTCTGAAGTTTGGTCTTTCATTTGTACTTGGAGATATTTATATTGATCAGGAAGTCAATACATTTTTATTATAGCCATGGATATAGCCAAGGAATAAATAAAAGTAACAAATGCCCAGGCATGAGAAGCAAGGCTGCCTCCTCACCTACACAGGCAGAAATCACCTGCGGCAGCGCAGAGACCAAAGGGCTCTGAAGGAAGCAGAGGCCGAATCAGGCTGTGAGCTGATGTATTTTTCAACGGTAAGAGCTAGTGGGAATAAAACTTTAAAATATCCACCTGAATTTCCCAGCATCCCATGCTGCAAAGTGATTAAAGCATCACCCAGGAAATATGGCCTGGCGTCTCATCCCCACCCCATGAGCTCCCGCCCAGCTCAAGCAGACTCCAGCTGCCCTTGACCACATTGTCGCTGCCGGTCCAAGCAGCCCAACCCCTCCAGGCCTAGCCCGGGGAGGTAATGGTGGTGGCTGTGGGTGCAAATAAAGCAGGTATTGGCAGTGCTGTGAGGAAGGGTGCTCTGAACTGACATGATTGCTAGTGGGCCCCCCTAGAAGAGATAGTTTCTTCCCGCCACCCAGATAAGCCTTCCTCGAAAGTATTGAGTAACTACTGTTGTGATCCCCGGGGACTAAAGTTTCTATGAGGTGAGGTGAGTCGAGGGCAAACAGGGCAGATCCTCTGACAAAATATTCAAAGGCCACTATCTGGTTCTTCGCAGAGCTGCTAGGAGCCAGAATCTCTGAGTCAGGCAGGGTTCCCTCAGCACATGGGGGCCCAGCGGAGAGCCCTATCTTCTGGAGGAGCCTCAGGGAGAATGCTTGTGTTGATAAGGAGTCAGTGGAGCTCATATCTGCACAGGGCAGAGGAGTCCCTCTGGCAGGCAGCCTGCCTGACAGGGGGACCCTCTTGGACAGAGCAATTGGATATCAGCATGAGACTATTTGCTAGTCTCTACCTTTCTACCTCCTAGCCCCTTCCTGCTGTCTCCAGACAATTTTTATCATGTGCAGAAAGAAAGGGGGCCCCAAAAGACCTGAGCCTCCTAGAAAGCTGAATGAAGAGAGAAACTGTGGAGCCCTCAGATGCTCAAAGCACTTGCAGATGTTCGATATAATGTGGATGAAGCACTTGAATTGCTGGAGGTTTCGATAGAAGGGATTCCATCATCTCCTTCTAACTCCTGTCATCTTCCCTTTCAAGAAGTTCTCCAGTTAAATTCAACAAACATTTCCTGAGCTAAGCCCCATGCCTGGCTCTACGAGGAATTCAAAGTTAAATCTTGGTTGTCCTCTGGGACCTTGACACTCAAGTGGGGCAGGGAGGTTAGATATTCACACAACTCACTATGTCAATCGGGGGATCCTTCGATGGAAACTGAACCCATATGTACAAATATCAGTGAGCTCCCTATTATTTTGTACCAGGCGGAGATGACTCAGGGCTTACTGACGGCCTCTGGGAAAACGACCAGCAGAGTCTGGGAAGCAATGAAGATGGAAAGTTAGATGGGCTCCACAGAATCACTAGTTGGGCACTCCTCCTGCATTTTCTCCACAAACAGAAACCCAGAGGCTTGGGATCTTGGTTTGGGAAGAACATGAAGGAAGGTGCCAGAAAGTACAGTCTGGTCTGCTGCTAAATAAGTGCAGCTGGTTCCTGTGCCCTGGCACCGTCTCCTCCTAGAGCAAGGCTGACTCATTCACTCAGACAAGTTTATTTGCTAACAGGGGAGCAAAGAGGGGAAGGAGTCATAATTTACCACACACCTCATCCAAAAATTGCTTTTATTACCAAAAAGAAATTCTGACTTCCCCTGCAGCCAAATCCTCTATTCTGGCTGGGGCTCTGGGTTCTACTGAGAGAGGAGCTGCCTTTTTGCTCAGCTACGATCATTAGAATGGGTTTTGTCTGCACATTGCATCAAGGATGCAAAACCCAGCTTCAAGCCAAGGCTTCATCTGAGCAGTGGGGGAGATTTCTTCGAAGGGTTACAGCCCAAACTGCAAGATGTACAGTTTTTTATTTTCTTTTTTGGTGTCTCCCCCCCGACATTTGATCAGTGGGGGAGGTATTTAGGGGTAGACAAGAGAAATTGGCTAGATCAACTGCTGTCACCTTTTTTAAGTGAGTGAGTGACCCTGTTCATTTTTTACAAAACTATGTTGGGGAAAGCAGGTGAAGGGAGAGACGGGTTAATCATTGTCAGCAGTGAAAATGGCTGACTTATCTCTTGCGTGGTGAGAAAGTTCAGCTTCAGAACCTTGATCTGTGCACTTGCTGACCACGTGGGGGGAGCATGTTGTCTGTCTCAGGATGGGCTGCACATTTTGTCCACAGAAAAACACCAGAGGACATTTGTTTCATTGTAAACAGTTAAGAACTCCCTGCTCACTTTCCCCTGCCATCCCAGTGTCTGCTTTCTACCAAAACTAAGTGAATCATTGGAACCTTTATGGGACACACAGACTGACCCTCTTCCCCTCCCCCATCTTCTTTAATGCCACCTCCACCCCCCACAAAGAAGCTGTTGTGCCCCCCCAACACAAGGAATATCCTGTTTCCCCAAATGGCCAACCAGTACCCTCATGACCAGATGATGACAATTCTCCAACTCGCAATCAATCCTTTGGTGGTGCCAAACCACCCCAGCACCTAGGCAACCTTCTTGCATCAAGTTCAACCCTTCCTGCCAGGAGTTCAGCTTTGTTGATGGTGCACAACAGAGGCAAAGTCAAAGGAAGCAGCCTCTGAAATGATGGTTGAGACTATTTGGAAAAAGCTGACTTCCCGCTTCTCCTTGATCTGTACCCCAGAAACAAAGAGGGGCTGTCTGAGGAGGGATGGGAAGTGTGAGCTAAGAATCTAGCCCCAACCCACTGTCCCCCCTTGCTTCATCTCACAGATTCTTTGAAAGAATTGGGACCAACTAAAGAAAAAAGGGTGGGAATATGTCATCAATCGCTCAGTCATAGATCAGCCTGGTTGGGTGTGGAACGAGGAGCGGACTGGAGGTGAGGGAGAGGGGGTAAAAGCTGGGCATGTTTTTCCTTAGAAGACCCTCAGAAAACATCCTCAAGCTTCCATCAGGCAGCCCATGAGACTTCTCCCCCACTGCCATCACTAGAAATTTTAAGGTAAAAAGAGAAAGAATAAATAGGAAGATAAAGAGCTGTGTGATCTTGGCCAAGTCACTAGAGTTCTTTGGATTTTACTTTTGTCAACCATAGAATGAGACTTGGTGACTCTCACCCTCCTTTCAGTTCTAACATTTTCTGACTCTGGGGTGTTCCTCTGAAAGTAGCTCCAATGAGGTGGTGCCTGACTGTTAGTGACCTAACAGAAGTAAATGATTCATTATTGCCAGAAGGAAAAGATATGTTCATATATATATATATGTACATTTTAAAAATATATCTTTATTGATTTCAGAGAGAGAGAGAGAAACATCAATGATGAGTCATTGATCGGCTGCCTCCTGCATGTCCCTGACTGGGGATGGAGCCCGCAACCCAGGCACGTGCCCTGACTGGGAATCGAACCGCAATCTCCTGGATCCCAGGTCAATGCTCAACCGCTGAGCCACGCCCGGCCGGGCAGTGTTCATATTTTTTTAATTAAAATATTTTCAAAAGCAATGTATTCACATGGTTTTAAAAAGTTCAAAAGGTTCAAAAGAGCATTCAGCGAAGTTAGTTCTCCCTCCCACCTCTGGGCACCTTCCAAACACTAGTGCTGCCAGAACCCAGCTGAGACCTGAGGTGTACCCAGAGTCAGAGTAGCCCCCCACAATTCCCAGTCAGAAGTCAGCTCCCTATGTAGAGCCTCGCATCCAGCTGAGATCCAGACTGAGGAGAGGGTCATCCTTTCCACCCTCTCTTCCCCCCCTTTTCCCTCCCCCAGCCCTGCCCTGCAGTCCTTTAATCAACTCTTTCTTTAATAGCTGTGGAATTTTTATCCCAACCAAAATGTCCATGTTGTACAGTCAGTTATTGTCCTTCCCTCTTCTGGAGCCCAGTTGGGGGACATAATTAGGAAATTAGTAGCCTTGGACCCTCTTAACCCACAACTTACCCCTTCTGAGAGTTCCCAAATGAGGACCATGATGCAGAGAAAGAGGAAGAGGTGAGGCCCAGAATTGTCATGAAAACAAACAGAGGTTTCTCCACCCCACCCCCACCCCCTGCAGGCCTGGAGAGGGCCAAGGAACTATTCTGAGCTATGAAAACACAGCAGAGCTCTGCTAGGAAGTAAACAGCAGTCTGTCCGCCAACGCTTGTCTCCCAGGATGAGAGTCCTGACAGTGCCTGACCTCCAGCCAGCCAGTAGGAGAGAAGGGGAGACGGGCAAGGAGAGTCTAGCATGCCTCCCTCCCTTGGGGTAGAAAGGAGAGTCAGTGTTTGCTTTATTCTTAAGATTTAAAAGATTTTCTTCCCTTTAGTAGGTTTGAAGAGGGCAGCCTGGAATCAGGTAAGTCCAGGGGATCTCTCCAACCTTGAATTCCAGAGAGAAGGACGCCTGTTGCTCTCCTCAGCCCTCTGCAACATCAGCCTCCTCTGCTCTCCTGGGAGGTCACTGTGACCATCTCACTGTCGAAACTTCTGATTGACCTTTTCTCATCCTTCTTTTTCCTTAACCTTTTGGCCATATCTGCAACATTTATCAGATAACAGCCTTGAAACACTTGCGCTCTCTGTGTTCAGCTCTGCTCCAGCAAGCTCTACTCTCCATCTTCTCTTCACCCTCCCACAGTCAGCATGATGTTAGATGGCACTTGAATACCACCTAGGCGTCCATACAGTGCCCAAGTTTGCAAGTTCCTTCCAGACCTGTACTTCCTCCAGACTTCTGCTTTGTAAACACATCTCCTTCCCTGCCATCCCACAGGCACTGAGCCATCCTTGATGCCTCCTCCTCAGGTTCGGACTCTTGTTTGATTTTCTGCTCTTACTGCCCTTTGTCAATCCCTACGCCTTGACCTGCTAGTCCCTTCATTACCTAATGATCTCCTACTCCCCTTCTCACTCCCCAACACAAGCCATCCTACAGACTATTGGCAAAGGAGCCGCTTACAATACAGGTTTTTTTCACGTATCACCTGAATAATATCCAGTGGATATTGCGTACAGAATAAAGTTCAAACTCAAACTTACCCACAGCCAAACCCCAGGTTATCATTCCAGCCTTATGTCTTGCACCTCCCCTTCCTGGGCCCCTCATTCCAGATATACTAATGGGCGTGGGTTTCCCAAACATGTCTTGGTTTGCCTAACTTTGCTCTTTCTTCCACCTGGAATGTCATTTTCCCCATCTCCACATGTCCAGATTGTAAACATACTACAAAGCCAAGCTAATCAAGATTTCCCAACCTCTGGCTTACCCACTGTGAGCTATAAAGGATCACTCTGGCCCGGCCGGGCGTGGCTCAGCGGTTGAGCATCGACCTAGGATCCAGGCGATCAGGATTCGATTCCCGGTCAGGGCACATGCCCGGGTTGTGGGCTGCAGCCGATCAATGACTCTCATCATTGATGTTTCTATCTCTCTCTCTCCCTCTCCTTTCCTCTCTCTGAAATCAATAAAGATATATTCTAAAAAAAAGAAAAAGAAAAAGGATCACTCTGTTCTGTGCTCCCCTAGCGCTTAATCATCCTTATCTTAGGGCACTTAGCAAGTTCAAACCTCGCAGTACAGCTGTCGTGCATCTGACTTAGTCCTTGTTGTGTTATCCTGAGCCCTGAGAGCCAAGAAAGTACCCCTTCCAGCTTCCAGAACTGAGCTCTGTGCCAGTGTGGTAGATTGTTTAGGACGCTGTGATGGTTCCTCCCGTTGCTGACAAGGGTCCCTTTGCAATGTGACTTTGCCTCTCTTCCCATCAAGAAGAGAAACTTATATCTCCATCCTTTGAATCTGGGCCTGATCTTGTGCCTTGGCAAATGGGACATTAGCAGGCGTGATACAAGCAGAGGCTTGAAAAGCATTCGTCCAGCAGGCCTTGTCCTCTTTGGGCTACCGCTGGGGTCCTGGACCACAAAGAGGAGAGGTCCAGGCCGGCCTGCTGCAGACACATTGCTGTAGCACATGGCCTGTCGCCTGTCTGACAGCCAGCCCCAGCTGCCAGACAAGTGAGTCCATCGTAGACCATCCAGCCCTCGTCTCTCTGCCAGATATCTGCAGCCAAGAGAGTGATTCTAGGCAGCTCCAGGAGAAGATCTGCCCAACTGAGCCCAGCTACAGAAAAATGAGCAAATAAAATGGTTTGATGTTTTAAGCCACTGTTTTCAGGGGGGTTGTTATGTAGTAATTGAAACACCCAGTAGATGCTGGTTAACAGAATATTAAATAATAGCTAGCCTAGCATTCATTGAGTACCTACTATACTCCAAGAACTAACCTTGGAAAATTACACAGATTAACTCACCTAATCCTCATAAAAATTCTGATACAGATTTTTATTACTGTCGCCATTTTATAGGTGATGAAAGTGAGACCCAGAAAAGTTAAATTAAGTTGCCCAAAGTCACACTTGTCAGGTCCAAACCCCAGAATCTGGCTCCAGAAGCCACACTATAAACCACTATACCACGTTGCAGAATGAGGAAAACATTGACTCAGTGATTTTCTGCCTCTGAAACACCCTTCCCCATATACAAGACAAATTCTATAGCATTTTGGGGTCCCATGCCCAGCCTGAGCTTGTAGCCCTCCCACACCCTGTCCTCTCGGGTCTGCCCAGGCTCTGGGCCTCTCCTGCCTGTCTCAGGGAAAGCCAAGCGTGGGGACTGATTTACAGACCTGATTACCCGTCTGTCTCATCCTCATCCTACAGCCTTGGCTGGTGGTGGTTCCAGCCGCGCGGGTTTCATTGGAGAGGAACTGCCTGGGCTCAGCTTGTCAGTGTTGCCCTTTGGCCCCGCGTCCTGGCTTACCCTGTGCAGCCAGGGTGATTTTTCACTCAGGATCTTTGGACTTTCTTTGATCTTTTTTTTTTTTTTTTTAAACATATCTTTATTGATTTCAGAGAGAGGAAGGGAGAGGGAGAGAGAGAGAGAGAAACATCAATGATGAGAGAGTCATGAATCGGC
This sequence comes from Miniopterus natalensis, assembly GCF_054644295.1. Classification (NCBI taxonomy): domain Eukaryota; kingdom Metazoa; phylum Chordata; class Mammalia; order Chiroptera; family Miniopteridae; genus Miniopterus; species Miniopterus natalensis. The sequence continues at coordinate 22,757,634 of NC_142097.1, forward strand.
TGCAGCCCACAACCCGGGCATGTGCCCTCACTGGGAATCGAACCCTGATCGCCTGGACCCTAGGTCGACGCTCAACCGCTGAGCCACGCCCGGCTGGGCCGATCTTCTTTTTTGAGGTAGTCAAAGGGGAGACTGTATATGAAATGGTTTTTACAAGGCTAAGACTTACTTGACTATAATAACTGTTACTGTTTTTTCAGATTTCCACGGAGATGTATTTCAGCACCCATAACGGGCATGACACCATGCTGGGCACCAGGCCTCTAAGGCCAAGGCCAACAGTTCTTGTCCCAGGGAGCTCGGGTTCTGTGATGGGGAATGAACTGAGGTGTAGATGATGGACTAGAGTTCAGTGTGGGAGCCTCCGCAGCAGAGTTTTGTTTAAAGTACTCAGGGCCTGGCCGGGCGTGGCTCAGCGGTTGAGCATCGACCTAGGATCCAGGCGATCGGGGTTCGATTCCTGGTCAGGGCAAATGCCAGGGTTTTGGGTTCAATCCCCAGTTGGGGGCGTACAGGAGGCAGCCGATCAATGACTCTCATCATTGATGTTTCTATCTCCCTTTCCTTTCCTCTCTCTGAAACCAATAGATATATTTTTTAAAAAAAAGTACTCAGGGAGTGTGCACTTCAGCAGCGCATGTACTAAAGTACTAAGGGAGCAGGGAGAGCAAAGCTATGAGCAGAGAACCTGGGGGCGGGGTGACATCTGAGTTGGGTTTTAGAAGATGAATGAGGCATCACCCGAGGAAGAGGGGGGAAGGGGAAAGAGGAAGGAACCAGAGGAAAGAAGGAGGGAAGCGCATGGGCGGAGGCATGAGTGGCTGGGGACAGCCTGTTTGAGGGAGGGCACAGGGTCATGACAGTCTGGAGCTCAGGGATCAGGATGGCAGGGCGTGCACACCTGGTGTAAACAACCTACTGTGCCCTGCAGAGTGGGAAGCTCTAAAGATTTATAAGGGGCAGCTGGCCAAGGAAAAACAATTGGGGGGAGGGAATGGAGGTGGGAATTCGCTCACGATGAGTCTGCTCTCGAAGGTAGATGTGAAGTCCACGGGGAGGCTGGTGTGGGTTGTGTCAGGAGAGCCTGACTGTCTATAGGACACCCCACAAAGGTTTCTTGGCGCATTCACCACAGTCCAAGGGAGAGGCCCAAGTCAGAAACCGGATTCACCAGCTCGCCAGGGGAGATTGTCTTTCAGGGAAGATCTAAATTTACCAAAGTAGCAACTGAAGGTCAATCCTCATTTACAGTAACTGTCAAGCAAAAGCAATTATTATCAGAATACCAGCTAGTACATTTACACAAGAGATGTAACTGACTGGCTCATTTTTTCCCCATGACCATCGAGCTGTGAATCAGAATCAGCAGTTGGTCATGAGATAGGTTTGATAGGTCCCGGTGCCTCCATCTGCAAGGCCAATGTGCCCCCAGGGCTAGTTATGTGCTGGCTTTGGGCCAGGTCCTCTGCTCCAGACATGGCCGGGTTGTCACTGCCAGGGCAGGCTCTGTAATGCTCCTTTTCTGTGCCTTCTGACAGGCACATTCTTTATGTGTCTTATACTCTCTGGTTAGGCTCCTCTGGCCAATTTGAAACTAAACCGCTTTCCCAGGGTTTTCTCATGTTAGAATCACCTGGGGAAATTTTATGCTGCTAATGCCTGAGCCTCACCCTCAGAGATTCTGACTTTATTGGTTTGAGGTGCAGCCTGGGTACATGGAGTTTTACAAGCTCCCCCGTGATTTCAGGTACAGTCCAGGTTGAGAGCTTTTGCTTTAAGGCAGTTGTGCATACATTTGTTCTGGTCCATTGAGTGTTGATTTTGCTCACGAGGGTTACTTACCACGGATCAGGTGCCAAGTGCTTCTCAAGGATTACACTGTTAATTCTTTAACCAGGACCGCTAGTCAGTGAAGAGCAGTGGTACAGGGAAGGCAGTCAGGCATAATTCCACAAAGACCTGGTGTAATCCCAGCTCCGCCACTTAACAGTCAGGTGATTCGGGGAAGTTACCTAATCCCTGTGAATATTAGTTTCCTCATCTGTGAAACGGGAAAATATTATCTGCTTCTTAAGGTTGTGAGAAATAAATGAAGCAATGGATGAAAATCAGCTAGCCCAGCAGAGCCTCCACCATACTGGCTCCATTTCAATGGAAGAAGTGGGGAGACTGAGACATCATGTTCCTTGAGGGTCCTCAAGAAAGGGGGAGCCCCCATCATATTCTGGCCCATGGGCATAGGTCAAGGAGTAAGGGAAACATGCAGTGGGAAGGTGTCTGAGACTCAAGCCACACTGAGAATGCTATAATCTGTTTCCCTTCGTAGGATCCAGATGTGGTGAGGAGGAATGCTACGGAAGATGCAGACACCCACCCGAGCCTGAGTGGAGCAAGCACAGCCACCCATCAGCCACAGGCCGGCACACTAAGAGGCCAGGCCAGGGAGCTCACACCGACACTGTGTGTGCTGGGGGGAGGGTTTGAGGTCCCTTCAGTGGGATGTGTAGGGCCAAGGTTTCCCGGAGGGCCTGCATTCCTAAGGTTCCCTGTCACTTGCTAGGTTCATTCTAGAACTTTGCTGTTCTGACCCTTTGGATTTCTCTGGGCTGCATTCCTCAGGGTCTGGTTGCTTCTTTCTTGTGGCTGGAAGGCTATGATCCCAGAACCCTTCAATGGGGTTCTCTGTGTACACACTCCCTTGAGGTGGCTCGAGCTGTGCTCTCTGGCCCCAGTGGGGAGCCCCATCGCACCCTTGTGGGTCAGCAGGTGGGGACAGCAGCAGAGTCACAGGTCCTCCCTCCCCGTTCCTGCACCTGGAGAAGCAGAGGTCGAGCGGCCAAGAGACACATCCTTGGCTCCTCCACAGTGCTTGTTTTGGGGGCAAAATGAGAGCATTTTCATCCATCATGGTCCAAATTTCTTTAAATAAGAAAACACAAGAGAGTCAAAATATTGATATTTATTTGGGCTGAGGCGGTAAAGAGACACTAAATCACGGAACTGAAAAGCAAAATGGAAAGAAGAGCCAGCAATAGCAAACCAGCCCTGCCTTAACCCTTTCCCACCAGAACCCTTTCACCATATCCTGCTGTGATTCTTGAATCATGACTGTGGTCCCCACAGTATTTATCTTTGTATGAAGGCCCCTTTGCCAGAACTCAGTTCCTTTCCAGCTCACCTAGTGGAGCCTGGGGTCCAGGAAGCTCTTGAGGGACCCACAGGACTTCCTTGGCATCTGAGCTCCCAATTTGCCATTGCCCTCTGGTCACAAGCTGGTTGGACCCACATCTCTGTGCCCTGAACTTCTTGCCAGGGTCTGCCCAGTGAGCGCCCTCCCCTGCAGCTGGGGAAGGAGCCCCCTCTCTTCCTGACCTCATGGCCTCCTCTTCTAGAAAAGACACCGAGGGAAGTGGACAAGCTGTAGAAACAGAGCTGTGGACACTGCTTAATGTATGGGTTTCTCTGGCCTCTGGAGGCACCGGGGAAAGCTTGCTCTTCGAGCCCTACCTCCTCCCTACCTTACTCCCGGGATATTTCTGGAAAATATCCCAGTTCTTATTTATTTCCATCCAAAGTCCACGCCCCAGGAGGAGCAGCAGGGATGTGAGGTCCTGGAGCCTGTTACCTGACCAGGTTAGGCTGGTACTTACAGGGCTGCTCCTGGCTCATATGCATGCCCACCCCGATCAGGCAGCTCCTGGCCTGGTTGCCTGAGTTCCCAAGACTTTTTGGTTCCTACACTCAGTGATATTCTGGTCATCTATGCTGACTGCTACACAGTAATGGAGGCCACTGTCACTCATGGCCCTGGGAACAGGTGATCCTTAATATTTCACCTACAAAACGCCCTAAACTGCTGCTGTCACTTGACCATCCCACCCCTTCTCAAAAGCATATTCCACATAGTCTATGTCAATGGCAGGAACTCGGAAGATTATTTGGCGGTATAGACAGACAGCGAGGTGATAGGAGGAACATTTTTGTTCAGACAGCGAGACAGAAAGACATGAAGAGAGCTGTCCAGAGACAAATGTCTCCCACAGAGAGACAACAGGAATTGCCTTTCTCTCCCACAAGACAGCCCCCTGCATGTCCAAGGCTTCCCCAGCCAGGGACAGAGGAGGAAGCTGGAATTGAGGGATGGGGGAAATTTCAGGACCTGAAGCAGCAGGGACATCCCCCCAGGATCGCAGAGGGAAGAAGAGGGAGTAGAGGCTGAGGGAGCAAGAGGAAGAGGAGAGAGAAACAGCAGAGGAAGAATGTGCTAGGATGACAGGGAACCAAGACGGAGAAGCACCTTCCCAAGAGCTGCGACACAGGCTAGGAAGGGGCCCGACCCTGGGGCTTGAGAAAACAGTTGGTCTTTAGAGGCCTCATCTTCACGCTGAGCAGGCCCAAGAAAGCCTCTGAATGTACTTAATGCCATTGACCTGTACATTTAAAAATGGCCCACTGGTCAATTTTATGTTATGTATGTTTTACCACAATAAAAAGAAAAAATGGTGCAGTCACTTTGGAAAATGACCCAGCAATTCCACTCCCAGGTTTACATCCAAGAGAAGTGAAAACATGCGTCCACATGAAAACTTGTACATGAATGTTCACAGCAGCATTATCCATAATAACCAAAACGTGGAAACAATCCAGATGTCCTTCAGCTGATGAACGGGTAAACAAAATGTGGAGACATTCATACAATGGAATAGTCTTTGGCCCTAAAGGAATGAAGTCCTGTTTCATGCTACAAAATGGATGCACCTCGAAAATATTATGCTGAAAAAAGCCAATCACAAAAGATCACATGTCATACAGATCTATTTCTATAAAATGTCCAGAATATAGGCAAATCTATAGTGACAGAAAGCTTGGTGGTTGCCTAGAGCTGGGAAGGGGTTAAAGGGAAATAGGAAGTGACTGCTAACAGGTATGGGGTTTCTTTCTGGGGCGATGAAAAATGTTCTGGAGTTAGTGGCAATGGTTGTACAACTTTATGAATATACTAAAACCCACTAAATTAGACATGTCAAAAGGGTAAATTGTATGGTGTGTGAATGATATCTCATTGCAAAAAATAAGATTAGAAAAAACAAAAGTTTTCTGGGGAAAAGCTTGGCCATCAGTTCAGCTCCAGCTGGCCATTCCTCTCCTCTCTGGGGCAGAAACCTGGCAGGTCTAGGGTCAACAAAGCTGAGTCCCTGCTCTGTTAGGCATCACAGGCTCAGGATGCTCCCAATAAGGAGAGGGATGCAAAGAAGGGTGATGGGAGAGAGGATCTTGGGGGCAGGGGAGGAGAGGATCTTAGTGTGACAGCAGGCTTCCTAGCCCAGAGCCCACTGCTCCCCCTCCCCACACACCCTGGTCCTGGGGCCCCTGGACACATCCCCCAGCCCGGGGACCGCCTAATTGTGAGAGAAGCCCCCATGAGAGAAGGCAGGGAGGTCGGGGGCACAGTCAGCAGCCTTGGGAAGGCAAGCCAGGGGATTGACCTCACAGGCCCCAGCATCCTGGTCCCCCCGGAAATAGATGGAGTCAGCAGAATCAGAGGAGGGGTCCTGGTCAAAGAAGTTGTAGGGTCGGAGGAAGAAGCCCACACCATTCCCCACAGTCACTGTGTTGGGAATGTCCTCTGCATGTGGGATGTGCAGGAAACCAGCCGTCACCCAGGCCACCAAGTCCTGGCAGGGGAGAAAAAGAGCATCGTGAGGCCTGGCTTTGCTAAAGACACACCTGCCTCCCACAGTAGGCTGGGATGTAAGGCTTCAGCTTACTAACCCAGGAAAAATGTGAAATCGTGATGCTTTATTTCTTAGTGGGTTCTAAAGACCCTGGAGTGAAGAGAGTGAAGTGGCTCATCCCTGTCCCTCCGCCTCCCCAAACTAACCTGCCCGGCAAGGGTCTCGTTGTTGATGAAGTCGGTGAAGTCCACGGTGGGTGTCCAAGGGTCGTTCAGGTTGTAAATGCTGGTGCTGCTCGGCTCCTCCTCCTTCCGCTGGGTCACTGCCAGCTGGTACCTGCAGGAGATCTGGGTTAGTCCTACAAGGCCATCAGCCCGTCCTACTATTTGAAGCTGCACTGAAGAGGGAACAGAGAGGAAAAATAGGCACGAAGGTCTCGGGCAGAGAGCCTCTTCATTTTTCTCTGTTCACTTCCCATTCTCCCCTCCGCCTCTCCCATAGAATTCCCACATTTGTTCAGCATCCTGTATCTCAAACATCAACCAGCCCATTGTTCAGACTTCAGATCCTAATGTCATTCCTACATCCACCTAGATCAGTGCCTGGGCCCTGGATGTATGGACAAGGGCTGATTCCATTTTAGGCCAGTTTCAGTATCTCAAATGCCTGGATTTTAGGGAACACTCCCTCGGATCTGTGTTCCTCTCTCTCTTTTTCTAAAATTCTCACCCAAGGATATATATATATATTTTCTTTTTCCCCCCATTGCTTTTCAGAGCGTGGAAAGGAGAGAGAGAAAGAAAGAGAGAGAAACAATATGAGAGAGAGACACCGATTGGTTGCCTCTTGCACATGTCTTTACTGGGGCCGGGAATGGAGCCTGCAACCAAGAGACACGCCCTTGGCAGGAATCAAACCTGGGACCCTTCAGTCTGCGGGCCAACGCTCTAACCACTGCGCCAAACCAGCCAGGGCTCTGTGTTCCTCTCTTAATCTGTTTTTTCCTCCAACCCTTATTGTGAACTTTTAAAGTTGAAAGAATAGTGTAGTGAACACGCATATACCCACAACCCAGATTCTACCTTTAACATTTTATTGTATTTGATTCCACATGTATCTCTCGGTTCATACATCCATTCAGTAGGCCTTCTTTTAAACAGATGAAGATTGTGCCCACAGGGCTGTGTGTGTGTGTATGAGTGTGCATGCACACCCACAGGAGGTGAGAGAACCTGGGTTCCCAGCAACCTGGGGCCCTTCTTACAGCCCATCCCCCCAGCCTCTCTGACACCCGGGTGCCACTCACCTCCCCCAGCTGAAGGCTCTCTCCAAGGAGCTGCTCTGGGGCAGCGGCTCTCCAGCCAAACTGAGCATCTGGATGCGGTAGCCCCGTGGGTGACCCCACCTGTTGCTGTGGTTGCTGGCCAGGTACAGGTGGCGAGGGGGGGCACTCCTCAGGGGGAAGGCAGCCTGCTCCTCCGTCTCTAGCAGCTTCCGAGCCACCTGCAGCCTCTGCATCTGGTGTTCAGGGCTCCAGGGGACCGCCATGGGGACAAAGACCATGTCCTCAGCCCAGACCCAGTTCTCCAGTCCTGCCAGGGCGAGGGAAGGAGTAGGGAGGAAGGATGGGAGGGAGAACTGATTACTCACCTGGCTTCAGACTGGGGGCCAAAGAGAAGCCCAGAGCTGAGTGCACCCTCTACTTCCCTTCCTTCTCCCCAAGATATCCCTGATCTAGAGATCTGGAAGTCTTTCTCCCTGATGTCATCTCTGGTCACAATCCCAGATGCCTTGTGACTGGGCCTCCCCTGACCTTCCTCTGAGAGGCTGCAAGGAAAGGTGGTTTACCTGAGGTTGGAGCAGCCGAGCAGGCAATGTGCAGATCTTTGTGACCTGAGGAAGGGATTTGCGCCTCATATCTGAAGCCTTATGGCATCATCAGAACTGCCTTATCATGACAATAATAACAGCTGTAGCTCACACTTATTGAGCCTGAAGGCACTGTGCACTCACGGAGTGCTTTACCTGTATTGATGACTTACTTGTAAAACAGCCTGGTGAAGGAGGAACTACAATTGTCCCCATTTTATAGATAGGACAACTGAGGCTTAGAGAATTTAAATAGCATGACCTGGCTTGTCACCAAAGGCACATGGTTAATACTGTGGCAGTGCTGGGGACCCAGGTCTTAGTTTGGCTCCACTGCCGACACATCAGCACATGGAGGAAACCAACACAGAGTGGCTCCACCACACATGGGCAACAGACACGTGAGCCTAATGCTGCTGGAGCTTAGAGGTGTTTCCCATAGTTTGAGATTTGGCAAGAAATTAAGAGTAGGGCCAAAGGCAGTCTGAATTTTGGAATTTTGAATGATCTATTAGTCAAACTAGATCCCATATTAGGAGTCAACTTAAATGATCTGAGACCCAAGAGCAGGAAACCAAAACATGCCAGAAGCTTCCTTCATATCTTCCAAGACCAGAAGAGAATAGAGACTGATTAAGCAAATCTTCAGTTTCCTCTTGTGGATTCACTGCCTCTAGTCCATACCCATAGGTGACAATTAAAGACCAAGAGTTATTTCTGGTACATTCACATAAGCAGGTTCATGCTGATAATAATAATAACAACAATAGCTAATACTTCAGAGGGGTTGGGGGTTAGGGGACTGGATAAAAAAGATGAAGGGATTACAGAGTACAAATTGGCCGGGCCAGGCATGGCTCAGTGGTTGAGCATCAACCAAGGATCCAGGAGATCGAGGTTTGATTCCCAGTGAGGGCACATGCAGGGTTGTGGGCTCAATCTCCAGTTGGGGGTGTGCAGGAAGCAGCCAATCAATGACTCTCTCATCACTGATGTTTCTATCTCTCTCTCTCCCGCTCAGTTCTTCTTTCTGAAATCAATGATATATATATATTTTTAAAAGTACAAATTGGCAGATACAAAATAGTCACAAGGATGTAAAGTATAGCATAGGGAATACAGTCAATAATATTGTAATAACTAAGCACAGTGCCAGGTTGGCACTGGAAATATCAGGGGGATCACTTTGTAAAGGATTTGAACCAATATACTACAGACCTCAAACTAATACAAAGTAATAGTGCATGTAAAATGTAATTAAAAAATAAAAACTTTTAAATAAAAAAAGAGTTGTTGTTGCTTAAATGCAGAGATAAAAAGAGATGTGTGTGTGTCAGTTAGAATACACATATATTTTCTGGCTAAGTCTAATGAGAGAGCCTAAAAGCAATGAGATTCCAGTTATAGTGAGCACACTTGGGACCCAGATCATGGTTTCTAAATACTGCTCTTCAACAGAAGGAACCAGAACTCCTTGGAGAAGTGGTTGATTGATTCCAGGGGTGGAGCAGGAAAAAACAAGATGAAATTGGAACATCTTGTGCTGCCAGGAAATAAATAAATGCTCAAGAAGGGATGGAGGTTTCCAGTTAAGATGGCAGCTTAGGTAAACATGATACTCAAATCCTCCCACAACCTCATCAAAAATACAACTAAACTACACAGCAACTATCATTCAGAACCACCTGAAATCTAGCTGAACAGAAGTCCTACAACTAAGGATATAAAGAAGCAGCAGCATTGAGACTGGTAGGAGGGGCAGAGATAGGGACTGGGCTGGTCCCACACCCATGTGTGGTGTGAGGCTGGTCCCACACCCATGTGTGGTGGATAAAAATTGGCTATGGAGGTCCCGCTTGAGGAGCGAGGGGTCCCAGCCCCACAACAGGCCCTCCATTCCAGAATTCCAGTGCCAGGAAGAGAAGTACCCATAACTTCTGGCTGTAAAAACAAGCAGGGATTGTAGCTGAGACAGACAGAGGCTGCTGGAGTCCCAGGCAGTTCCTCTTAAAGGGCCCATGCATGGACTCACTTGGACTTACTCCCTCTGAGTTCCAGCACTGGGGTAGCAGCTTGAAAGGCATCAGGGACATATAGGGAGGAACTGACGTGTCTGGCATCAGGATGAGAACTGGAGGGGCAACTTTCTCCTAGACACAAATTCTGGTAGAAGCCATTACTCTTTTTCTGAGCCCTTTCCCCACAGAACTGTCAGGCAGGTGCTATATCTGAATCTCCATCAGCCTGACTATCAGTGTTCGCCTAGCCCTGGTGGTTTCCTGAGGCCCTGCCCCACCACTTGCAGTCCCACCCAAGCTGTTCCAGTGGCTTTTTCATAGGAATGGGCTATCTTGGTTCATGCCTCAAACTTTCCTAAAATCTCTCAAGCAAGCAGCATCTGGCCTTGGCATGCCCCTTACCTCTCAGTAAATGTCCACAGGCCCAGCACTAGCAGCAGCCAGCATTGGTTCATAGCTTGGCCTCTCCTGGGTACCTCCAATCCCAGCACAAGTAACAGCCACATGCAGATGGTTTTGTATCTCATGCCCTGTGGCCATGGGCAGAACACAGGCAGAGGCTGACCTTGGCCTGCATTTCCTGGGAGTCCCCAGAGCCAGTGCACCTGGTGGGTAACTTCAGACAACATTGTAGCACTATCCAACCACCTCCACAAGAGACAGACTCAAGGGTTGGACTCAGCAGGCACCAGAGCCCCACTGAAATAAGTACTGCTTCTTGGGGTTGGCCCCTGCATCTAATCCTCCATGGTGGTTGCAACCAATCCTTGCAGCTGATGAGCCTGGGCGTAAATCCCTTCCTTTGATGTGCCAATAGCAATCAAAGCTCAATTACAGCAGGAGGGTGTACACAGCCAACACACAGTGCTCAGCTTGTTGAACGTGGAAGCTGTGCCACTGGACCCTACAGTACACCTACTACATTAGGCCACTCTACCAAGCCCGGAAGACGTAATACATAGAAACAAACACAGGGAGGTTTCCAAAATGAGGAGACAAAGAAACATATTCCAGATTAAAGAATCCAACAAAACTCCAGAAAAACAACTAAACAAAATGGAGACAAGCAATCTACTAGATGTAGAACTCAAAACACAGGTTATAAGGATGCTTAATGAACTTAGGGGAACAGTAGGTGAACTTAGAGAGAATATCAACAGCATAAAAAGGGACATGGAAACACAAAAAAGAACCAGTCAGAAATGAAGGATATATTAACTGAAATGAAGAAAAATTTACAGAGAATCAACAGTACAGTAGATGAAGCTGAGAAGAAAAATAGCAATTTGGAATATAAGGAAGTAAAAAACACCCAATCAGAACAGCAAAATAAAAAAGAATCCCCCAAAATGAAGATAGTGTAAGGAGCCTCTAAGACAACTTCAAGTGAACCAACATTCGTATCATGGGGGATCTGGAAGAAGAGAGAGAGCAAGAAATTGAAAACCTATTAAAAAAAAATAATGACAGCCCTAGATGGTTTGACTCAGTGGTTAGAGTGTTGGCCTGCGGACTGAAGGGTCCTGGGTTCAGTTCTGGCCAAGGGCATATACCTGGGTTGCAGGCTCAACCCCCAGCCCTGGTAGGGGTGCATGCAGAAGGCAACCAATTGATGTGTCTCTCTCACATTGATGTTTCTCTCTCTCTCTCTCTCCTCCACTCTCTCTGAAAAGCATTGGGAAAAATATCCTAGGGTGAGGATTAAAAAACAAACAAACAAACAGAATTTTAAAAATGACAGAAAACTTGCCTAACCTAGTGAAAAAAATAGACATACAAGCCCAGGAAGTGCAGAGTCTCAAACAAGATAAACCCAGAGTCCCACATCGAAACACATCATAATTAAAATGCCAAAGGTTAAAGACAAAGAGGAAATCTTAAAATCAGCAAGAGAAAAGCAATTAGTTACTTACAAGGGAGCTCCCATAAGACTGTCAGCTGATTTCTCAAGAGAAACTTTGAAGGCCAGAAGGGATTGGCAATAAATATTCAAAGTGATGTAAAGTAAGGACCTACAACCAAGATTACTCTACCCAGCAAAGCTATCAGTTAGAATAGAAGGACACATAACGAGCTTCCTAGCCAGCTGGTGTGGCTCAGCCACTGAGCATCAACCTAAAATCAAGGAGATCAGGGTTCGATTCCGGGTCAGGGCACATGCCCGGGTTGCTGGCTTGATCCCCGGGGGGGGGGGGGGGGGCAGGCGAGAGGCAGCAGATCAATGGCGACTCTCTCATCATTGATGTTTCTTTCTCTCTCTCCTTGAAATCAATAAAGATATATTTTTAAAAAAAGAGCTTCCCAGACAAGAAATAGCTAAAGAAGTTCATTACCACCAAACCAGTATTACATGAAATGTTAAAGGGTCTTCTTTAAGAAGAAGAAGAAAAAACAAAGATTAAAAATATGAACAGTAAAATGGCAATAAATACATATCTATCATAATTGAATCTAAAAAACAAAGTAAATGAACAAGCAGAACAGAAACAGACTCATACAGAGCACATTTTGACCGTTGCCAGATGGGAGGGGGGTTGGCAGGTTGGGTGAAAAGTGAAGGGATTAAGAAGTACAAATCGATAGTTACAGGATAGTCACAAGGACGTAAAGTACAGCATAGGGAATATAGTCAATAATATTCTGTTATCTATGTATGGTGTCAGATGGGTACAAGATTTATTGGGATAATCATTAAGTATGTTATATAATGTCTAATCACTGGGGTGTATACCTGAAACTAATATAATATTGTATGTCAACTGTAATTAAAAAATTAAAAAATGATTTTTTTAAAAAGGGGGGAAAAAAGATGGAGACATGTCCAAAGGACACAATTATCAACTTCAAAGATCTCCCAATATCCAAAACTGGAACAATTTAAGAAACAAAATAAATGATAGTACTGGGAGACTGGGTTTCGAGCCCTGGAACAAAAGAAATATCCATGAATCCTTACAGGTATGAATAAATAATTATATATGTAAGTGAGTGAGAAAGGAAGGATAACTTTTCCTAAAGGAGAATTTCAATTAATAAATGTATAAAGAGTCAGGAAAAATTTATAATGACCAGTAGGGAAATACCACAGTAATAACTGACACAGAAAAAAAAATCCACCAATAGATGCTAAAATTAGTGGGCAAGAGTTTGAAAAGAAATGGGGCATTTGCATAACATAATTTCCCCAAGATACTTATTAAATACAAATAAAAAATATTAACATTTACCATTGAAAAAGCCAGAAGACATCACCTTAACTAAGTGCTTGAGGTCAACATCGCTGATAATAAGACAACATCAACATCATGTACCCTCAGATAAGATGTACTGAGAATGACATAACGTCTTTTCTGTGTTTTCTTCTCTGTTAGAATGTAAGCCTCTTGAGAGCAGGGACGTTGTTTCTTTTGTTAAATTGCGTTAGCTTAGTGCTTGGCACAAATATGTATTCAGTAAATGTTGCTTGCGTGAATGATATGTTATGTGAAAAAATTAAAGTCTATCATATATCCTATTTATACATAGTTTACAATACAATAAATTCTATAACTGCAGATGAGATGTTTTAAAATATGGAAGAATTCTTTTTAAGTGTGGAAGAATAACTGACGTGCTAAAGGTGAAAATCTCAAGGATCTGGTGGTTTGCACATTTACTTCATATTACATTTTTAATGTTTCAATGACAATTTTTAAAGTTAGGCACGGAAATGTTAGCCCCCTCTTCCGGAATCCTTTCCTCCTCCAGGACGCCTTACCTCCGACATCCAGATCCACCTTGAAGTGGGCGCTGTGGGTATGGACGGTGCCCAGCGTGTGCTCTCCAACCTGGTTCCCATAACTTCGGGCAGCACCAAAGAGAAATGTTGAGCTGATGTAGCCCGTGGCATGCAATTTGACTTCTATGGCTCCATTGGGGTGGAAGACCATATCCCACACATAGTCATAGTTGAGCATGGTAGACACAGATCTGATGACCAGAACTGTCTCTGCAAGGCCCCCAAAATAGTGGGAGTGTATGTCTGAGTGGTGTCTCCTGAGGGGAAGACCCTGGTTCTGTTCAAACACACAAAAGGCATCTCGTAGTGTCTTGGGGGCTTGGGACTCCAAAAGGAAATGCCAGTCTACGTAGGTGGCCAGGTAGGGACAGTCCACCCCACGGGTCAGGGGGGAAGAGAAGTGGCCCAAGCCAAAGCCACCATCTGTGTACCGGCTTCGCAGAGCAGAAGGAGAATTGCCACCATAGATGGTCAGGGCCTCCTGGACGCTGATTTCATAGGCCACTCTCTCTCCTTGGAAGCGGATGTCAAAGATCCTCGGGCCACTGAAAGCTCCGAGGCCAAAAGAGAAAGTCCACAATGAGGAGGCCACTCGACTCCCCTGGACACTGAAGCGGGGGCCCTGGGGATGGAACTGCAGAGGGGGAGCCGGACCTGGGGGCACCTGAGATTTCAGGGACCAGGACCCACCTGTGCCATTGTCTGGGATCAGCACCACATTCACCAGGCCAGCCTCAAACTGCTCTTCCAGCTGAGCCAGACTCTCATAGTAGCGGCCTTGGAAGAACACCTTCTGGATGGTCCAGCGGGCAGGGTCCAGAGCCTTGTGGTCTACAAGCAGCTCCAACCCCACAGGGTGCAGGTAAAACCCAGCCCCTGAGATGTTGTAGTACAGGCCAAACCAAGTGGCTCTGTCTCCTGATTGCAAACCCCGGGGAGCTGTGTTCATCGTCACTAGGTTCCTTCCTTGGTGTTTGTAGAAGCAGCAGTGGTGGAGGAGACCAGCTGCCTGGGGCAGCTCTCTGTCGAAGATCATCTGGTCTATGTCCAGGTACTCTCGGAGCAGCACGGGGCGGCGGTGATAGGGCAGGGGCCCCCGGTGACGCTCCACAGTCACATCCCGCATGTAGGAGGGGTGGGGCAGTGGCCCCACCACCAGCTCACTCACATTGGGCTGGGGTTGTCTGCCAAAGAAGACGATGGCCAGTGCCTCCCGGGCAGGCGGGGGGCTCCCCCTGTCCAGGTGGGCCAAGGCTGCAGCCTTGGGGGGCAGCTGCAGCTCCACCGAGAAGACGCAGTTGTCTGAGGGGCGGGCCTGGGCTGCATCCACCAGGCCTGGCCCCAGCTGCTGGGTCAGAAAGCTCATCACAGCCGCCAGCTCCTCTGCGCTCAGGTCTGCAAACAGCTGGCTCTGGCCGGGGGGTGCCCAGTGCTGGGCACTGGGAGATATGGAGGGGCAGCGGGGAAGCAGTCCAGGTTTACATTCTCTCTCAAATCCTTCCTCAGTCCCAGCTTCACCTTCACCCATACTTATCACCAAAGCACTACAAAAGGACAAAATAATGAAGAAAGTCATAGCTAAAGCCCCTGCCCTGTCTTCAGGCTCTTGAATTGGAACGCAGAATGGGAAATAGAAAGATAATCATAAAAAGGACCTGGGTGCAGGGTGCCTCTTTTAGTCTCTGGAGGTTCCTGGTCTCTGGCTGGTGCTGCTGGGCAAGAGGCCTGATGGGTACATGGAAGATGATCAGCCAAGGGCAGAGGGTTGGGTGGAGGTGGAGCTAAAGCTGGAGGGAGCCAGGGGTCAGGCCAGGCTTGGGAGGTGGGACTATGGTAGGAACCTGGACTCTAAGTGACCCACATAAGCCTCTGTCCTCTGTTCCAAATCAAACACTCAGGGTCAGGGTTGGGGGAAAAGGGGAGGAGTTGGTTTTAGAGATAACACCTGGAGGGAGGAAAGAGGAAGTGACAGGGGCAGAAAGGAACTGTTTTTCGGGCTCTTCGTCCACCCTCCAGATGGAACCTTTCTCCTGGCTACAAAGCTGTAAGTGAAGCTCATCCTCCCACACCTCCCCACCCAGGCTCCCTCACTCCTTCCATTAGTTCATGGCGCCCTCCAGGCTCTGCTCCTAGTCACTCTCCTGCTCCCTGCACCAACGAGAACCCTACTGGCAGCCCCAGGGATGCTTCAGAGCACTGTTGAGAACAGGAGGAGTTGAAGGCGGGAAAGTTGAGTGAGACAGGTCAACACCGTGGAGGCTCTGTGAGCACCCTAAGTTACTGGAGCGTGCAGGGTGCGGGGCCAGTCGGAAGTTGGAGGGGGTGCAGGGCCTGCAGAGTGTAACAGAGACCCTCCCCCCCACACACACACCTTGAGCAGGACTGATGGGTCAGGGGGCTGGAAAACTGGCTGTGGAATAACCTAGCAACAACCCTTAACTGCAGGAAACCTTTCTCTAAAATGTCGCAGACGCAGAGAGCAATGCCACCTCCATTCTCTGCCAGGTGCTGCGCAGGAGGCCACCAGGATCTGGGCAGCCAGGTCCTGAGGGGAACTAGAAGAGACTGAAAGTTCCAGAGGAAGAACATGCTTCCCTCCTGAGCCTAGGAAAGGATCCTTGCCAAGGTGGACATGTCCGGGAAGACTTCTCAGGAATGACGCTCGACTGAGCTCGCAGGCAGAATGCATTCTCCTGGCAGAGAATGGGAAGGACATTCCAGCCGAAGGCAAGAGGAGGTACAGAGGTGCAGAAGCTTGAGACAGCCTGGCACGGGCCGGAGTGGCCAAGAGGTCAGAGTGTTTGCTGTGAAGTGGGCATGGGAAGGAGGGCAGGCGGGAGAGCTAAGGTCAGGAAGCCTTGCGTGGTGCGTGTTTTAAGTAAGCCAGTCATCCAAGGGAGACAGCAAACGTCTCAGAACCCAGGCATTTCAACTAGGTCAGCCAATCTCAGAAAGGTCAGAGCATGCAGAACTATTTATGCAGCCAGCTCTATTTGGATATGGAAACTCGACTGGTTTTCCTCTTCTTTGTTCTTTAAACCTGTAGAAGGTCCAATGGGGTTCATGAGAAAGGGAGGGCCTCACTTCCCCCAGGGACGGAATTTAAACAAAATAACCCCCCTCTCCAGGGAGATCAGCCCTACTTGTCCTCAATGAAAATGGGAACTGGGCCCGGCCGGGCCTAGCTCAGCAGCTGAGCGTCGACCTAGAATCCAGGCGATCAGGGTTCAATTCCCAGTCAGGGCACATGCCCGGGTTGCGGGCTGCAGCCGATCAATGACTCTCATCATTGGCATTTCTGTCTGTCTCCCTCTCCTTTCCTCTCTCTGAAATCAATAAAGATATATTTAAAAAAGAAAAAAAAGAAAATGGGAACCGGTTTTGCTTTTGCTGATCTGGTTTGTGTACTCTGCAGAAGCTATTCATCGAAAACAGTATTTTAAATAGTTTTAATTTAAAAAATGTTTTAAAAAAATTTTGGTGAACATACAGGAGAAAATGAGGCTTTTTGCTCTAGGAGAAAGTAGGTGTGGTTCAGCCTCTCCTCCCCTCTTTGCCTTGGCAAGTCTGGCCTCAGGGCAGTGGAAAGTGAGCATAGTAGTACTGGCTGCGGTCAGCAGAAGACTAATCCAACCATTCCCCAAAGTCCCAGATGACAGTCTTCCCTATTCCTAAAAATGAGCACCCCCACACCCCCACAAAACATGTCTGTAATTGAATTTCCTGCCAACCAGATGAGTGAGGACACAGAGCTGGTTATCTGTTATAGAAAAATAGAGAAACGTTACATTTCATACCTACCCCTGACTGTTGGGGGGAGAAATTCACACCCAATATTCCCATTGACTGAGCAGCAGTTTGGAAATGAGGAACTGGAGAGCTTCTTGCAGTCAAGACAAACAATAGAACTGCTGTAACTAAGGCAAGGAGAGGCCATTGGCAATGGGCCTCGTGACCTTGAGAATAAGGGAGAGCAGAATCCAATGTCAAGGCTTACCTATCCCTGGCCACAAGGCAACTATGAGTCTGGGTCTTTCATAAGTCATGAAAGTCACTGTTAAGATCACTAATGTTTTTGTCCTGAACGATGTTACCAAGTAGAGGTCAAAATATTCACTCTGGTGGGGTATCACCAAGCTCTCATGTGGGGAGGTGGGTAATGATGGGGGGGAGCCCTTTGCCTTGGCTGGTGGGGGAACTGGTGTATAAAAAAGCATCACCCTGACCACCTTCCCTAAGTGTCTAGTTGTCGAGTTGCTTCCTCTGAGATATTGTTTCATCCTAGTCTTCACAGGAATCACGTTAAATACCCTAAACACTTGTTGGAAAGGTGTCCCTCTTACAGAATTATTCAGGAGACAGGACTATACATCCTGCTCCCTCCACTACATCTTCTCTTTGAATAAACTTGGCCCCGGCCTCTGGGAATATAATGAAGATGAGTTTATCCCTGGGAGCTGGAACCCACCTCTAGCCCCCAGGCTGAGGACTGGGCCCGGAACACTGTGCCTGGGAGGAACTGCTGCCTCAAAGGCCCTGTGTGGTCAACTCGGCCGCCTTGTACACCCAGGTTACACTCTGTGCCAATCTGCCTTCTAGGGAGATGGCTCTGGCTTGGGTGTGGAATAAACCAGAGGTGAGGAGACCAGGCAGGAGGCAAAGGGCCAGGATAAGGCCGGTGGTATGGAGGACAGAGAGGTGTTTAAGGGTAGAGTTTACAGGACTCGGTGCCTGATTGGGTGCGGGTGGGCAGAGAGAGCACAGCATCTTACATGACACAAAGGTTTCCCGTTGGGTGACTGGCTGAGTGGTGAGGCCTTTCAGCAGAAGGACATACACAAAGAGCAGCAAGTTCAAGGCGGAAACTAAGTTTGAGGTGCTCATGGGAAGCCCCACTATAGATGACTAGAAAAAGGGAAGTTTACTCTCTGGATCTAGAGTACAGGAGAGAGATTCTAGGCTAGAAAAAATAGATTTGGGTAAAACAAAAAATACTAGCACTTAAAGTATTGGAGGCTGAAGTCGCCCAGGGAGGACCTCCGTAGAGAGAAGAGGGGAGGGTCAAGGACATGCTCCTCCCTGTGCCTGGGATGTTCTTTGTGCTCTTCCTCCTCTCCCCCGCCAACTTCTACTCCTCTGCCAAGATCAGCTGAGACATCAGGTCCCTCAGGAAGCCTGCCGCTGGCCCGCTCCCACCTTCCCTCTAACAGTCCTCATCTGTAATTGCCCCATGGCTTGCCTCTCTTCTCCTGCGGGCAGAAATTGTATCTTTCATTCACTAATACATCCTAGTGCCTCGCATGGTGCCCGGCACTTAGGGGGCACTTTATGCATCTTTACAGGGTGCACAGAGGAATCCTTCTCTTGCACTGGGAGCTGGAGCCCTTCCCAGGGGCTTCAGGCGAGGCAGGCGAGCACATCTTAGGCTCCTCACAGGGGGTGCTGGTGTCTACATTCCTGGGGAGGTCCCAGTTATGCCCTCCGATCTAAGCTCCTGGGGTCCTCTTGTCTACCTCCTCTTAGGGCCCAAGTGCTAAAGTTCTCAGCCTTAGGGACACTATTCTTTCAGAGCCTGACACCCTCAGTCACTATTCACTTGACCAAAGGTCTGAGGCCAACACTCTAGTGGGCCTCAGTGGTCTGAGGAAGAGATTAGATTGGGGCTCCAGGGTAATGCATGAGGACAAAGGCCATGTCCTCAGCCCAGACTCAGTTTTCTGGTCCTGCCAGGGTGGAAGGTGGTGTGCAGGGAATGGAAGGAGGGAGAGCTGATCCTGTAGCCCTCCTGACCCCAGCTGGGCTGACACTCTCGCGATCTACATGTCCATTGAGGCCTGGAACAGGTGGTGTCATCCTTGTGGTGGAGATGTAGAGACACAACTACAGTCACATTTTCAGATAAAAGCTTGTGAGCACTTATTTATACACACTCTCACCTCAGGCGAACACTCACATTCTTTGGTCTAGAGATGGGTTTCAAGGTAATGAGCTTGAAGTTAGTAAGATCCGGGGTGAGGGAGCATTCCTATAATTCACTTCCCCCCGCACCGACCATTGGGAAACTGACCCTAAGAAGGAGAGTTAGGAGGTAGAAACAAAAGGATATATATTTTGTTATTATTATTATTTTTTTTAATCTTCACCTGAGGACATGCTTAGAGAGGAAGGGAAAGAGAGAGAGAGAGAAATATCAGCCCAGGCATGTGCCCTGACTGGGAATCGAACCAGCAACCTTTCCGTACATAGGATGATGCTCAACCAACTGAGCCACTCCAGCTGGGAAAAAGGATATGCATTTTAAAGAACTTAAGTTATTCAGGTCAGAGGAAGAGTAAGCATAAAATCAGTATCAGAGCCTCATCTGCCCAGGACATCTCTTTTTCTCTCCCATCTCCGTCTTCAGCCTCCCTTGTCCTCAGTCTTTCTGTCCTCTGTCACTCTTGCTTCCACCCCAGGCCATGCGGTAAATTAATCCAGCCATCCCTGGCTCTCTGCTCCTTACTGAAATCTTTCCCCCTGTCCTTTGGAACCTAGTTTCTACTGACTCCTCCCCATCCACTGTTCCATTGAGTCTGAGGTGAACTTGGGCTTGGGCTTGGGCTTGGGCAGGAGAGAAGGTAGCAGAAGCTGATGTCTGAGCTCCCTGGATAGATCTCCCTCTGGTCATAAGCTGAGCAGCATCCAAAATCCCTTTCTTGCCCTTGACCTCCTGGCCTGGCCTGCACTTCCAGCAGGCAGAAGTCACCCTTCCCCATTGCTTCTCATGGCCCTCTTCTAGGAGAGACAGAGAGCGAAAGTGGGAGAAAGAACGAGAGAGACTCACTGAAGTTTAACACTTTATTCGGACATAGACAAGCAAAAGGAGGTAAAGGAGTTACCATAGGCCATGCCCATTTCTCTCGGTCTCAAAAACTTAAAAAAGTTAAGTCCGGAGGCCCATCCCTTAACTCCCTTTACCCTCCGCTACCCCTGACCTGTCCTAAAAGACTTATCAGTTAAAAAAAAAAAAAGTCAGATCCTGTTTAGGTCCACTTATTATTTAATTTGAATGGGTAACATAGTCACATGGTTCAAAATTCAAAATGTACAAAAGGGTATATAGTGCTAAGTCCCCTCCCTCCCCTGTCCCCAGCCTCCAGTTCCCGTTCCAGAAGCAACCATTTCTTCTGAATATGCATTTATAAGCAAATCTATATTTATATTTTCCTCCCTTCTAAACCACAAATGGGAAGTACACCATACACACTATTAGTATACAATGAGATATAATTGCATTTATAGCTGTGCAGTATTGCACTGTAGGGCTGTAGGAATTGAACCAGTCCTGTCCTTTCCAGACCCTCCCTTCTAGTATATTCGCCCCAACCCAGACTCCCTGAGGCACTAAGCTCCAGCTCACTTGGATGCCAGCATGTGATTGGATAGCCCTGGCCCACTTGGTCGCTGGAGCTCCTGGGTATTTCTGCTTCTCACCCTCGGTTCCTACCCAGTCTCCCATGTTGGCTGCGGCAGAAGACAGATGTCACTGGTCACACACAGCCCTGGCACAAAATGACCACTCCTCATTACCACTGCACCCACAAAACCACCTAAAATGCTAACCTGAGCAGCAGCTGTCTCCATGACCATCCTCTGCTGAGAATGCAAGGCAGGGGTATACAAATGGGCAGAGAGACCCACCCTGCCCAGGACTGGGGTGGGGACAACTCCTACTCCCCCTGTATGTGACAGACACAGGGAGAAAGACAAGGATTGTCCTCCCAAACTAGATGTCCCTTGCATTTTGAGACTTCCACAGGCCTAGGGCCAGGAGAGGAGGCTGAAGGTGAGAAATGAGGGCTGGGAGGGAAATCCCAGAATATAGGAAAAAGTAGGAACAAGTGGGGGTGGTAGGCAAGAGGAAGAGGGGAAGAAAGAAAAGGGCTTGGATGAGAGGGAACGGGGGCCAACAAGCGCCTTCCAGCTCGCCCACGCCTGAACTCGCCTGGCAGAAACCCTGCCCTGGGGCCTCTAGGGGACCATCTCCACTGCAGAGACCTATCTTCAGCTCCCCAGGCAGGCACTGGGGAGGCCAGGAGGGACCTGGAGGCAGTCTAAAAATATTTGGAAAAGCCCGGAAAAAAAAGGGGGGGAGTCTTCTGGTAAAAAGCTTAACTATCACTGCAAGCTCCTAGAAACCCAGCAGGTCTGGTGGCAACAAAGCTGGGTCTCCCCTGTGTCCCCCCACCGCCAGCATCACAGGTTCAGGATGCTCCCAGTAAAGAGGGAAAGCAAAGGAAGATGTCAGGAGGTGACCTTGGGGAAGGAGGAGGAAGGAACCTCAAGGATGTGAAGAAGGAGAAGAGGGCCCCTGCCTGCCAACCCAGTGCCCACTGCTCCCCCTCCCCACACACCCTGGTCCTGGGGCCCCTGGACACATCCCCCAGCTCAGGGACCACCTAGTTGTGAGAGAAGCCCCCATGAGAGAAGGCAGGGAGGTCGGGGGCACAGTCAGCAGCCTTGGGAAGGCAAGCCAGGGGGTTGACCTCACAGGCCCCAGCATCCTGGTCCCCCCGGAAATAGATGGAGTCAGCAGAATCGGAGGAGGGGTCCTGGTCAAAGAAGTTGTAGGGTCGGAGGAAGAAGCCCACACCATTCCCCACAGTCACTGTGTTGGGAATGTCCTCTGCATGTGGGATGTGCAGGAAACCAGCCGTCACCCAGGCCACCAAGTCCTGGCAGGGGAGAAAGAAGAGGATCATGAGGCCTGACTTTGCTAACGACATACCTGCCTCCCACAGTAGCCTCATATGTAAGGATTTGCCATGCCAGGCCCCCTATCCTCAAAGGATCTTAAATCTTTAAACGTTTCCACTATTGGTACAGAAATCAAAGCATAGTCAATTTCATATTCATATTGGGAGCAACACCTGCCTCCCTGACCCAGCCTCTGACATTTCCTGTCACATCTCCATCAGCCTCTCCACTCCCAGAGGAATGACGATGCCACAGGCTACATCAGCTCCTTTCCCCTTCACTCCGAGAGTTCCCAAACGAGAACTGATGGGAGGGGGATGGAGGAGGGAAGATCAGGGTTTGGGAGGCAGAAGAGGCTGACATTCAGAAATTAATCCTTTAGTGGTCACACCAGGAATGGGTTCTAGATACAAGAGATGTGGTCTTCCCTGGTGACCTCCAGCCCTTCTTGAGTCCTGGGGCCTGAAAAGGACTCAGTCCACAAAGCTGAGACTTAGAGGGCTGCAGGGTCTTGAGGATCAGCCCGCATCTGCAAATGAACTCCCAGCTGGGGAAGAATCCCGCAAGAGGTAATGATCAGATCCACGCAAGCACAGAAGGCAGGAGTCAGCTCTGCCCCTGAGGAGACCACGTGGTTTTCAGGGATTCCCCAAAAGAAGGTGGGGCTCATCTTTGTGCGCCCAGCCCTCTCGCTGGTCCTCTCAATCAGCTGACCTTTCCAACAAGGGTCTCGTTGTTGATGAAGTCAGTGAAGTCCACGGTGGGGGCCCAAGGGTCGTTCTGATTGAAGATGCTGGTGCTGCTGGGCTCCTCCTCCTTCCGCTGGGTCACGGCCAGCTGGTACCTAGGGGGGCACTGGTCAGGCCTCTAAGGTCACTAACCCTCTCCTGTTGCCTGATTATGATGGAAGGGAGCTGAGCATGTGGACTTCAGCTTTCCCATCTCATTCACTGGCCGCCCTGGTGAGTCATCCAACGCTTTTCCAGGGCCTCCTTTCACCCCCCTGCCATGTCACAGCACGGCCCCTCCCCCATACAAAAGAGACAAAAGTTCTCGGCCCTGAGCTTTAGTCCGCCAAGGCAGGACGTACCCAGTGCCCACCCCTGTGCCTTTTGAGAACCAGGAAACCTTTCTGGAGCTCACTTTGCATACAGTTGGAACTGAGTTTCCAGTTGCCCCTCCGGTGCTCCCTTCTCACTCTCATCTCCCCCAGCCCTTCTCTGACACCCGGGTGCCACTCACCTCCCCCAGCTGAAGGCTCTCTCCAAGGAGCTGTTCTGGGGCAGCGGCTCTCCAGCCAAACTGAGCATCTGGATGCGGTAGCCCCGTGGGTGACCCCACCTGTTGCTGTGGTTGCTGGCCAGGTACAGGTGGCGAGGGGGGGCACTCCCCAGGGGGAAGGCAGCCTGCTCCTCCGTCTCTAGCAGCTTCCGAGCCACCTGCAGCCTCTGCATCTGGTGTTCAGGGCTCCAGGGGACCGCCATGGGGACAAAGACCATGTCCTCAGCCCAGACCCAGTTCTCCAGTCCTGCCAGGGTGAGGGAAGGAAGAGGGAGAAGGGGCTGATCACCCACCTGGCTTCAGATTGGGGGCCAAAGAGAAGCCCAGAACTGAGTGTGCCCCCTACTTCCTTTCCCTTTCCTCCAAATATCCCCAATCTTTTAGCCAAAGCTGTTGACCTATAAAATATTTTGTCAAGGATTTCATTTATTTATGATTTCATTTATTCATTCACTTATCTGATTAGTGGCAGGCCCAAGATCGGCCCTGGGGACACACAGATGAACAAAACATCATCCTTACCCTTTTCTCACAGAGGATGCAAAGGGCAATGTCCTGACTGGCCTGCAACGTGAGAGGAACACATTCAAGATTCAAGGTTACAGGAATAGAGGTGTAGGCAGGAAACAGGGACCTTCCTGGGCAACTTTTCAGCCTGACCTTACAGGATGTTACCAGCAGAGATGACATAGCAGGAACAAAACATGAGCAAAAGCAAAGAAGCTTGACTATCTCGTGCTGTGTGTGTCCAGGGACAGGGTGGCTAAAGCAGTGGACAGGGAAGAATCTGAAAGGCCGGATGCAGCTGCATTCTGAAGGGAAGGGCCTGGTAGGCTCTTCTGTGAATGGGATACTCTAGGTGATGGGGAAAGTGAGACCTGCATAAGGGAGCAGGGCTCGCATGGACTGGTAGGTCCCTCTAGGCACAGAGTGAACACTATATCTGGGAGGGAGAAGAGTGGAAGCAGCAGAAAGAGATCTGGTGCCAACAGGGGTGTGACCGTGGGGCCCAGTTAGAAGTTTAAGATATTTCAGAGGCAGAACAGAAAAAAATCTAGTGATCAGCTCAACGTGGGGGAGGAAAGTAAAAGAATAGACTCCAAGACATCATGTTTCCTTGGCACTCTCTGTGACCACCAGGAACTATCTGGAATGCTCCACAGTATCCATTCTATCCCTCACGCATAAGTCCAGAGAGAGATGGAAAATCAGGGAGGAGGAGGGCCCATCTCCCTAGGAAATGTCCAACCTGGGGTGTTCCATGACTGGCCTGCATGTGCCAGGGACTTGACAGAATGCAAACAGATCCTCCAAAACAGAACACCAGCACCACAGGCCAGACACATAGAAATGAACTGAAAAACAAACGCTGCCTCCCTGAAATGGGTCCCATATAAATGCAAAGGAGGAAAGAGGGCAAAGGGGACCCTGTTGGCCCAGATCCTGCCTCCTCCCTGAGATTTGCTATTTCCCAAGATTTTCTGATGAGGTCATATGGAGGAAGGGTGGCAGCTGTGCACCCAACCAAATGAGCTAAATAAAATTTAGCCTCCAACTCTCTCATATCCAGCCAAAGAGGAAGCATGAACTCCAAAACCACATACTCACTCTCGGATCTTTCTTTCCTGCATAACTGCCATAAGCCCGAAACAAATAGAAACAACTCTTCAGTCCCTTCTTCTGGAATCCTTTTCCCGTCCAGGATGCCTTACCTCCGACATCCAGATCCACCTTGAAGTGGGCGCTGTGGGTGTGGACGGTGCCCAGCGTGTGCTCCCCAACCTGGTTCCCGTAATTTCGGGCAGCACCAAAGAGGAATGCTGAGCTGATGTAGCCAGTGGCATGGAATTTGACTTCTATGGCTCCATTGGGGTGGAAGACCATATCCCACAAATAGTCGTAATTGAGAAAGGTGGACACAGATCTGATGACCAGCACTGTCTCTGTAAGGCCCCCAAAATAATGGGAGTGTATATCTGAGTAGTGTCGCCTCAGAGGGAGGTCCTGGTTCTGTTCAAACACACAAAAGGCATCTCGTAGTGTCTTGGGGGCTTGGGACTCCAAAAGGAAATGCCAGTCTACGTAGGTGGCCAGGTAGGGACAGTCCACCCCACGGGTCAGGGGCGTGGAGTACTTGCCCATGCCGAAGCTGCCATCAATATAGCGGGTCAGCATTGCTGTGGGGGAGTTCCCACCATAGATGGTCAAGGCCTCTTGGAGGCTGATCTCATACGCTAGCCGTTCTCCCTGAAAGCAGATGTCAAAGATCCTCGGGCCATTGAAAGCTCCGAGGCCAAAAGAGAAAGTCCACAATGAGGAGGCCACTCGACTCCCCTCGACACTGAAGCGGGGGCCCTGGGGATGGAACTGCAGAGGGGGAGCTGGACCTGGGGGCACCTGAGATTTCAGGGACCAGGACCCACCTGTGCCATTGTCTGGGATCAGCACCACATTCACCAGGCCAGCCTCAAACTGCTCTTCCAGCTGAGCCAGACTCTCATAGTAGCGGCCTTGGAAGAACACCTTCTGGATGGTCCAGCGGGCAGGGTCCAGAGCCTTGTGGTCTACAAGCAGCTCCAACCCCACAGGGTGCAGGTAAAACCCAGCCCCTGAGATGTTGTAGTACAGGCCAAACCAAGTGGCTCTGTCACCTGATTGCAAACCCCGGGGAGCTGTGGTCATCGTCACTAGGTTCCTTCCTTGGTGTTTGTAGAAGCAGCAGTGGTGGAGGAGACCAGCTGCCTGGGGCAGCTCTCTGTCGAAGATCATCTGGTCTATGTCCAGGTACTCTCGGAGCAGCACGGGGCGGCGGTGATAGGGCAGGGGCCCCCGGTGACGCTCCACAGTCACATCCCGCATGTAGGAGGGGTGGGGCAGTGGCCCCACCACCAGCTCACTCACGTTGGGCTGGGGTTGTCTGCCAAAGAAGACGATGGCCAGTGCCTCCCGGGCAGGCGGGGGGCTCCCCCTGTCCAGGTGGGCCAAGGCTGCAGCCTTGGGGGGCAGCTGCAGCTCCACCGAGAAGACGCAGTTGTCTGAGGGGCGGGCCTGGGCTGCATCCACCAGGCCTGGCCCCAGCTGCTGGGTCAGAAAGCTCATCACAGCCGCCAGCTCCTCTGCGCTCAGGTCTGCAAACAGCTGGCTCTGGCCGGGGGGTGCCCAGTGCTGGGCACTGGGAGATATGGAGGGGCAGTGGGAAGGCAGGCTGGGTTCACCCCCACCTCCTCCCCTGCCAGCCAGCAAGACACACACCAAAGCGAAGATGGTGATGACCGCCAGAATGAGGAGCACCAGGGTGGTCTTCTGGTTCATTGTCTCATGAACAGAGGAACAGAGGATTGAACCAGAGTGGAGTCGTGTATTCTCAGGTCAGCAGAAGAGGGTCTCTCTTGGTTCCTATATTGGGGGCTCCTGGACTCTGGTTTAGGTTCCCAGTATTCCGAGGCACAGGAGACTGAGGGTGGGAAGGACTGGGAAGTCTGGGGATGGGGGCGGGGCAGGCCAGGGCTTGGGGGCGGGCCTGATGCGGGACAGCAGTGATATCCACAGACCTTACATGGCTTTGTCTTCCAGGCTCCAAATCGGACTCAGGGTTGGAACTGGGGAGAGCTAGTGTAGGGGAAAGGGGAGGGATTTCAAAATAACGTAGCTGACCAGCCTGGGTACAAAAATATACCACCATGAAAGAGCAGGGTCTGTGGCCCCTCCTCAGCCCCGCTTGTTCCCCCAGCCCCCACCTTCCCAGGGCCAGATGTTCCCTTTCCTGTAACTTGAAACTATTGTTCTTCTTCCAAGGAACCCCCCACCCCCAGCCCTTTAGCTTCCCAAGCAGTATTCTTTGGCCAGCACTGTTCCCCTTGTTCTCTCTCCTCCATTGCTAGTTTCCTTGGCCAGAATCCTTAATATTCTCTGGGGAATTCTAGATACTTCAAAAGTCACATAGAAAAAATTCAAGTAGAAATCTTGTAATAGTTTTTATTATAAATTGCACATGCCATCTATTTTACAAAATTCTATCTATTCAATTTCAATGCACCAGATGAAGAAATATCTGGTATAACGGTCACCAAATGTGAGCACTAGCTATTTCTGAATGGTAGGATTTGTGGTGTTTTCACTTGGATATTTTAATAATAATATCATTTTATAAATTCATCATTTTAAAAAAATACACTGGAAATATGAATTAACCAAAAGGATATATGAAGGTTTAGTGTGGGAAGAGGCTGTTTCCTGAGAAACATTAATAGGGCGGGAGTCAGGGAAGCAGGAATTGGGAATAGAGAGGATGGTAGGCCCCCCCCCCCACCCCTGTGTCCTACCACACCCTTGGGTTTACAAGTCTTGGTAAGAGAAAGGGGGCAGGTCTGGGACACAGGCTGCCAGGTGGGGGATGCAGGCCACAGGGTTGACATTGCAGAGCCCAGCATCCTGGCCCTTCTCAAAGTAGACGCTGCCAGGGGAGAAGATGGAGGGGTCCTCATCAAAGAAGTTATAGGGTCGGAGCAAGAAGCCAACTCTGTTCCCCACAGTAACTGTGTTGGGGACATCCTCAGCATGGGGGATGTGCAGGAAGCTGGCTGTAACCCAGGCCACCAGGTCCTGCAGGAAGAGGGAGGAGCTGGAGGACTTTGAAGGTGAGACCCAGAGAACCACCCTTCAGCCACAATTCCCAACCTTCAGCCTCAGCCCTGCTTCCACCTCCTCCCAGCCCCAGGCCCACAAAATGTGGTGATCCATGTGCAAAATTATAGGGTGGTCAGTGTCCCAAGGCTAATGTCACCCCAGGAGGGATGAATGACCCATGTTGGTCATCAGAGAACTCCTTGGCTCCTGAATCTGAGAACTGGAAACATGCCATTCCCTCCAACGTAGGGCCAGGGGGTTAGGCAGCCAACACACCAGACACAGAAGAGCCTCTCTCCTCTGTCTCTAGAGCTACCAACCTCTCCTAAGAGAGTCTCATTATTGATGAAGTCAGCAAAGACAACAGTGGGTGTCCAGATGTCACTCTGGTAATAGATGCTGCTGCTCTGTGACTCCTCCTCTTTCCTCCGGGTCACCACAAGCTGGTATCTGGCCAGGAATATCATAAGAAGGTGGAGTCAGAAAATGTCAAAAACCTTTACTGTCCCAGAAGCCTTTTGGATCAGATTCTGTGTGAGACCATGTCCCATCCCGTATCTACTTGGATCTGAGAGGAGGTACAGGGGCAGATGGTAAGTCAAGGATAGTGAGTTGGGGTCTCCGAGAGCTAGGATGGGGAAGGGGACCAGTCCTTCCCTACCACCCAGCCCCCAGGGCCCTCCTCACCTCCCCCAGCTGAGGGCCTTCTCCATGTCGCTTTCCAGGGGCATGTGTATGCCGAGGGGGCTCTGGATCTGGATTCGATACCCGCGTTGGTGACCCCAGGCATTAGTCTGGTTGCCAGCTAGGTAAAGGTAGCGAGGAAGGGGACTTCCCAAGGAAAAAGCTGTCAGGTCCTCCCTTCCCAGGACCTGCCGAGTCAGCTGTGGTCGCTGAAGTTGGTGCTCTGGACTCCAAGGGGCTGCCACAGGTTTAAACACCACGTCTTCAGCTACCACCCAGTTTTTCAGCCCTGCCAGGGTGAGGGGAGGGAGAGGAGTCCCATACCAGCTGAGACAGGATCCTCATCTCCCCCATGAGGTCCACTGCACTGGCCTGACAACAGGCAGCAGAACTCATCAGAGAGCACTCCATGCTGGGAGCCAGGAGGTCTAGATTTGGGAACTAGCCCATCTTCTTCAACCCTGCCCTGTCCAATACAGTTACTGTCAGTCACAAGTAGCTGTTTGCATTTAAATTAAAAATTCAGCTCCTCAGTCACACTAGCCACATTTCAAGTGCTCAATAGCCACATGTGGCTAGTGGCTAATGTATTGGACAATGTAGATATAGAACATTTCCATTACTGCAGAAAGTTCCAGTAGCACTGGTCTACCCTTGGACAGATTGCTTCTTTGACTCTCATTTTCTGAGTCTCTACACGGGACAGAATAAAAGCTGGTCTATGGCTGAGCTCTGTAAATGGAAAAACACATGCAGGTGGCTAGTTACATTCTTGTAACTATGAAAGGGACATTTGTCTTGGAGAAGCTGGCTGGAAAAACCCAGTCCCTTTCCATGGTGCCCTGCATACCCCTTAGCTCTGAGAATTTGCTTTCTTTCTCTCAACAAGATGGGGGCCACTTTCAGTCTTTTTCAAAAGTGAGTAGATTTATATCTTTAAATTGTCTGAGAACTCCTTGGAAATCTATTGCACTGTAACCTGCACTCATCACCCACCCATTTGGCACTTGATCACGTACTTAGCAGGTTCAGACTGTCAGTTTCTTAATTTTTTTTTTTAACCCTCACCCAAGGACATTTTTTCCATTGATTTTTAGAGAGAGTGGAAGGAGGGAAGGAGGGAAGGGGGAGAAAGAGAGAAACATCAATGTGAGAGACACATCAATTGGCCCCTGCATGCACCCCGACTGGGGATCAAACCTGCAACCCAGGTACGTACCCTTGACCAGAAATCAAATCCACAACTCTTCAGTGTGTGGGCTGACACTCTAACCACCTAGCCACTGGCCAGGGCTGTCAGTTCCTTTAAACGTGACCTATATATATGAAGGCAGCTGGCACGGGGAGGGGGACCTCTACTAAAGCCAGTGCCTCTGCTGGTGGTCTTGTGCACAGGGGGCTGACACAGGCTCTGGCCCACAGCACCAGCCTGTGCTGTACCCACTAGGGACCCAATAAATGTGACTTGATTTTAATTCCTAAGGCAAGGCTCTTTAATAACAAAAATGCTGAAGAGAAACTTCAAATCAGAAAATAATCATATTCCAAATATGTCAAAGAATCATTAATATCCCATTTCCATCATGCTATTTTCTTAGTTCTTCCTCCGCTCCACCCCCA
Organism: Miniopterus natalensis; assembly: GCF_054644295.1. Taxonomy (NCBI): domain Eukaryota; kingdom Metazoa; phylum Chordata; class Mammalia; order Chiroptera; family Miniopteridae; genus Miniopterus; species Miniopterus natalensis. The sequence continues at coordinate 22,787,921 of NC_142097.1, forward strand.
CCCCCACCCCCCGCCCCGCGCGCGCGCGCGCGCGCGCACACACACACACACACACACACACACACACACGTCTTTATACCCAGGACAGTAAGAATGTTTCACAAGAAATATCCTTAGTTATAGCAATGTTGTATTTGGGCAGTCACTTCCAGTCCCATCTCCCCCCACCCTCAATTTCCCTGTGAAACGGAGGGGTTTGGTGGGTTTCTAATTTTCTTTCTGGGTCTAATTGTCTGATTTGATAAGTTGGTTATTTTCTTTCCCTGACAAAACATGTCAGGAGCAGCAAGTCCTCTCTCTGCTCTGAGCCTTACTTGGGAATTCTTTCTACACTTGCACCAAGCCTACTACATGCCTGCCATGTCACTGGAGAGCCCATTGTGATGACATGTGCTGACAGGAAAGGGATGGGGGTCACGATCCTGTATCCCCAGGTGTCTGAAATCCTGTAGAGCAACTCCCAGCTAGTACTCCCCTTCTCATGCCCTGGACCACCTCTATTCTGAAAACCCCTTGAGACAGACTGCTTCCTACCTCTGCTCAGGCCCCCCTGCTTTCCCCTCCGCCACTGACCTTCAGAATTAGGAAGAACTCAGAGCCTCAACTCTAGCCCCATCCAGCCTTAGGGCAAATTCACCACCCACATTGTCACTCAAGGCTAAGGTAGACAGGCACAGCCTTTACATTAATTTCACAGTGGCAGCAAGTCAGAGGGGCTGGATGATTGGAGTTTGGCAGGGGAACCCTCTCTACCTTCTGCCAGAGACCCAGTAAGCCCAATATTTCAGGCTGACTGCAGTTGAATACACTTAAATCAGTCCATGCTCTGATGCCACAATGAATTGTGGAGCTAGAACGCAACCCTCTAGCCTCTTCTGGCTTGATAGGGGTTGGGGGGGGGGGTCTCCCTTCCCTCTGCCACACCCCAACTATCAATCCTAATTCCCTGAGCACTCACCTGCTACATCCAGGTCCAGCTTGAAGTGGAAGGCATGTGTGTGCACTGTCCCCAGCACTCGTTCCCCCACACGGTTCCCAAACAGGAGGCTTTCCTCTCCCCCACTCAGGAAAGCTGTGTTGACAAAGCCTGTGGCATGGACCCGCCCTTCCAGTGCCCCATTTGGGTAAAATACAAAGTCCCAAATGTAGTCATAGTTGCCTACAGTGGACACAGACCTGACTACAAGAGCTGAGCTGGCCAAACCACCGTAGAAATGACTCTGAATGTGATTGTAGTGCCTTCGAAGGGGTAATCCTTGGGCCTCCTCAAATACACACACAGCCCCTGGGAGCAGCTGGACTGTCCCTTTGCCCGCTAGTATGTGGATGTCCACCATTGTAGATTGATAGGGGCAGTCCACACCCCGCACCAAGCCCCGGCTGTGGCTGCCAAGTCCAAAGCTGCTATCCAAGTATCGGGTCATCATTGTCTTGGGTGAATCAGCACCATAGATAGATACACACTCCTGGACACTGACTTCATAGGCCACTCGCTCGCCCTTGAACCGAATATCAAAAATCCTCATGCCACTGAACACCCCATGACCAAAGGTAAATGTCCAGAGGGAAGACATGACCAGGTTCCCTTGTACACTATATTGGGAACCCTGGGGTGAGAACTGAAGAGGTGGAAGAGGACCTGGGGAGACCCGGGACCTCAGGGATGAAGCCCCATTTGGCAGGGGCAGAGGAACTCTAACCACTTCCAGCTGGCCAGCCTTAAACTCCCATTCCAATTGGCCCAGGTCTGCATAGTAGTGCCCAAGGTAGAAGACCTGCTGAACAGCCCAGTGGGCAGGGTCCAGGGCCCTGTGGTCCAGCAGTAGCTCCAGCCCCACTGGGTGAAGGAAAAACCCAACACCTGAGATGTTATGGTGGAGGGCTATCCAGGTAGTACGGTCTCCCGAGCGCAAGCCATGAGGACTGGCCTGCAGAGGTGCCAAAGTGGAGCCATTGTAGTTGAAGACTGAAGCAAGGAAGACTGGTGCCTTGGGTAGCTCCACCTCTTTCAGATGCTTCCAGATCTGGGCAAACTCAGTTCCCAGCATGGGACGTCGGTGATAGGGCAGGGGGCCCCCATGACGCTCCACAGTCACATCCCGCATGTAGGAGGGGTGGGGCAGTGGTCCCACCACCAGCTCACTCACGTTGGGCTGGGGTTGTCTGCCAAAGAAGACGATGGCCAGTGCCTCCCGGGCAGGCGGGGGGCTCCCCCTGTCCAGGTGGGCCAAGGCTGCAGCCTTGGGGGGCAGCTGCAGCTCCACCGAGAAGACGCAGTTGTCTGAGGGGCGGGCCTGGGCTGCATCCACCAGGCCTGGCCCCAGCTGCTGGGTCAGAAAGCTCATCACAGCCGTCAGCTCCTCTGGGCTCAGGTCTGCAAACAGCTGGCTCTGGCCAGGGTGTGTCCAGTGCTGGGCACTGTGGGATACAGAGGGGCAGCGGGGAGGCTGGCTCGAGCCCCCTTGGCTGGACACCAAGACATAGGCCAGGGCAAAGATGGTAATGAGGGACAGTGCCAGGAACACGAGGACTACCTTGACATTCATGGTGAATGCTGAGAGTTGAAATGAGAGTCCTACCAGCTGCTCCTTCCAGTTACTGACATCAAATCAGGGTTTATATTCAGTAGGATGGATAGGAATGGAGAAAACTCCACCCTGTGGGTTGAACAGGAAATTTCTGACCTTGATTTATATAATTCTGTTCCAATTTTCTGTTCTGTGGTTTGGCCCAAGGCACTACTTCCATGTGCATGACATCTCCCCTGCCCCTGAACTCCTATTGGCAGCACCATCAGTACGCACTACTGATTTCCATCCTTTACACCAGATTAGAGGGCATTTGAAGTAGCGCTGAACTGCACCTTTCACCCAAAATATGTCTGAGGAAGAATGCATATCTCAGATGCCCAATCAAGTCCTGTGTGCCTGAATACAGGCACTAAAATGGTCCGTTTTTCACCCTCCTGGTAGGCACTACCCCCCAATATTTCTAGGACCTACTGCCCAGTTCAGCAACAAGCACTGTGTTCTGCCAGTTACCTAAGGTCAAGCCCCTGATCTGTAGTCTCAGGCCTCTTCTATCTAGTCAGTGAGAAAGGAGTGGTGAAGTCCTGAGCTTAGTAGTCAGATTTGTACACCAATTCCAGGTCCCTAAGCTGTGTGACCTCAGGGGAGGTACTTATTGTGAGTCTGTGTCCTCACCTATAAAGGGATAAAACTACCCCATAGATTCATGAAGATTAAATGTGATCATGCATATAAAGTGCTTAGCAAAGCCTAACACAGGGCAGGCATTCAAAAATTGTTACCTAGTGGTTATCTCTAAAACAGAACAGAGCAGATGTTCCTCCATTGTTAAAGGCCTTAAATCTCTTTTTGCAGAGACAGTGAGGGGATCACTGGATACCAGAAGGCTACTTTACAAGGTGGAAGTTGAGGAAACTTTATTTGAGAGGGAGGTAAGGTCCTAGACAGCCCTATAAGTCATTTGAAAACCAAAACCAAGAGTCCCCTGGCATCTCCTCAAGAAACTTCAGACATTATTCAGAGGGGAGAGTTAGTAGATGGTAAAGAAAATGACACGGTAGAGCCCGCCTTGAACCAGGCAATTCTGTGATTTCCCACGCGGAACTAGAGCAGCCTCTACTGGCAGTTCATGGGTATCACTGGGGAAGGAAGGAAGGAAGGAAGGAAGGAAGGAAGGAAGGAAGGAAGGAAGGAAGGAAGGAAGGGAGGGAGGGAGGGAGGGAGGGAGGGAGGGAGGGAGGGAGGGAGGGAGGGAGGGAGGGAGGGAGGGAGGGACTGGGATCTTGTTGAGGGTTGGGACAGAAGGCAGCTTAGATTTGGGAAGAGCTATTTTTCACATAATTCAGACTGTACACAAATGAAGGACCCACCCTTGCCTCTTGGTAGGCAGAAACCTCAATCTTTCCATTATTCCAGAGAAAAGAGGAAGCTCAATTAGTATAAAGACACCCAATAGGATGGCTGGTGGTGTATGTGGAGGTGGGTATCCTAATGCGCACACATGTGAGTATGGGTATGTCCCTAGCCACCAGAGCATCGCACCAGGGTCTGCAGCTTTAGAAAGAGGTCAAAGTACCTGTATTTTTAATAATTTCTTGACATGGTAAAAGAATTTTACATTACGATCCAAGGGTGGTAGGGTGAGGAAGGGCAGCAGAACAATTCAACAAAAAGGGAAACAAATGCATGGTGGAAGGGATCTGGAGAGTGGGTAGGGGCATTGCCCAACTAAAATGCAATTGGTTTGTTACTGAGTACTATTCATGGGAAGACAGCATCCTGACTCCTTCTCTCTATAGCATATTGGGAGTAAAAACAATGCATCCGGGTGGAAATACGATTAGGGCTTGGAAGACAGACGGGAAGAGTAAGTCAGAAACAGACACTGAGAGCCACTGGCTGGCTGGCTGCAGATGCTGACTCTCTAGTAGTGGTAGAAAAAAGTGGGGAATATCTCTGGAAGATTCGAGATAGGAGGCAACTCTTCTATGGTTTTGACGTGCCCAGCAGATTTCCACATACACACAATGTGCACATGCCTGTGTGTGCATGCACACACATACACACATAAGTGACTGCTTTCCCTGGAAGTACAATACTATAAATAAGAGAAATATTTTTCCCAAAGGAAAAGCCCAGCAGGAGTAGCAGCATCTGGCCCTCACAGCTGTAGACAGCCCTCCCCTCCCTCAATTTACGACTGGTCTGGAAAAAGGCAATCAGGAGTCAGAGGACTGGCCTTTGCAATAATGCCCAAAAGGACCCGGGTCACAGAGAAAGGAGCCTTCCCCCAAGAGGAGCTTCTTGCCTCTTGGCTCTCCTCCAACTCACCAGCCTCTGGGTACCAAGAGGTTGTAATATCAGGAGACGATGGGCCTTAGTGGATGACAACTAAGACAAGTATCGCCTCCTAAACAGTGTGTGTGTGCACGTGTCTCTGTGTGTGTGTGTGTGTGTGTGTGTAACAGGGTTTGGGGGGATGGAGTCAGGTAACAGAGCAGAGTAGGAAGGCAGATGTGTGCATGTCTGTATATATGTCTGTCATGCACAATGTATATGTGAAAATTCTAGTTATAAAAACATCTGAAGAAACTAGGGTCTTAGCTGAGGTCTATGGTATTTCTTGCCATGTATGCAGATGGAAAACCCAAAGTCATCACCAGGACAACTGCGGCAGGGAGGATCCAATATCCCACACTGGCAAGAGATACTAACCTTACATGAGAAGAGAGGAGCTGGTCTCCCTGACCCCAGATCCTAAAAAAAACAAACAAAACCCTAGCATTTTCCTTCTAGTTCCCTCAGCTCCTGTTAAACTAATCATCAAAATGAAAAAAAAACACAGAGCCCAAGACACAGGAGGAGGGTGGGGAAAGAAAACACAAGTATTCCGGTGCCAAAATCCTGTGCACACAAACCTGGAGTTCTCTAGAAATTAGGACAGGTCAGGCGTGGGGTATTAGGGAAGGAAATAGAAGAGTTCCTGAGGCCTGAAAAAAGAGGTAAACACGTCACAGAACTACATGAGAGTTTCATTAGACTCTAACTAAAAACAGAGAGAGGTGATTACTACTTCCAGCCAGTTTCCCCATCACGATAGTCATGTAACAAACCAAGGCAATGTCGGTCTTGAGCCAGACTCACAGAGTCCCCTGGCCCTGGCCCTGGCCTCAGTACAGTGTCTCTGCATTGCTGCTCCGGGGCCGTTTGATCTTCTCAATATTTTTCAGGATCATGTCATGTAGGGTGACCTGGGAGAAAAGAGATCAGAGAATCACACATCTGTTCTACTCCTATCTCAAAAAGAAAAGATCCCTCCCAACCAATTCCCCAAGCAATCATTCACATAATCCTATTCTCACTCATCTGAACCTGAAATCAAGATGGCTGCCCCTCTCTTATATCCCCAAACTAGGTATACCTCGGTTTTCCCAAAGTCCCGAATGTCTAATAACTAACATTTGTTGAGCAATTAACATACCAAGAATTACACTGGTTCCTTTAATGTATTATCTCACTTTTAAAAAAAACCATCTTTGTGCCCTGCCAGTGTGGCTCAATGATTGAGCATGGACCCATGAACCAAGTGGTCCCCAGTTTGAATCCCAGTCAGGGCACATGCCCAGGTTGTGGGCTTGATCCCCAGTAGGGGGCATTCAGGAGGCCGCTGATCAATGTCTCTCATTGATGTTTCCCTGTATTACTCTCCCTTCCTCTCTCTCTAAAATCAATAAAAACATATTTTAAAAAAACAAACAAATCATCTTTGTGCAGTAGATACTCATGTTAATCTAAGTTCCATTTTAGAGATGAAGAAACTGAAGTCTAAGGTTAAACAACTTGCCCAAGGCCACACATTACAGGTAAAGTTGATTCCAAACCTAAGTCTGTCCCCTATGCTATATAGCACTCCCTTCCATTCAGGTAGAAAGAAGGGAGATACCCAGTTATATACCCTCAACTTCATAGTTCTTGACACTTGGTTGATAAGCAGAACTTGTTCTTTTAATTTTACCTCCATCTCCCATCTTGACCCCCAGAGAGTGGCAAGAAATTTATTGTCAGAATTAAGAAAAGCCAGGGCAACCGTGGGCAGTGGTCCAGGTTACTTACATATTGATTCCTTAGTTCTGATATGATGAGACGAAGGCTGATATATTCTTTCTCATCAATCTCTGTCACAGTTCGGCGATAGTCCTCCTGAGAGAAGGGGCAGAGAAAAGGTTCATTCCCAAGGCTGAACTATTCACGGACATCTCTTTCCCAGTAACAGTCACTCCTCCCTATCCTACCACTTCCACCCTCAGGGCACAAAACCCTTACTTACCACATGGGGATATTTAGCTATTTTAGAAACCAATTTGGCTCTTGTAATATAATATCTGGAAGGAAAGAGAAAAAGAGGAAGCTGCAGGAGACCCTGGACAGCACTTACTACCTCACCAGCCCCCAATTCCTGGGCCAAGCCCCAAGCAGCCCTACCTAGAAATCTGGTCCAGATAAGATGCAGCTTCACTCTCAACAGTCCTTAGTTCTGCAACTGTCTCCTCCTGAAAAAAACAGTGAGTCAAAAGTTACTTCCACATCACTCCACAGTAGACCAAGGAGAAAGGAAAAACAGACTAAGTAGGGAAGGTAAGAGTATCTCCCAAACCTTCCTTTCTAGTGTGTAATGAAAGCACATTACCTGAATGGAGACCCCAAAGTTGTTTCCATCTTCTATCCTAGGAATCAGGAGCTGTACCCACATTTTGACCTGGAGGGTGAGAAGACCAAAAAATATATTTATGAGGACCATGGCCTTTTCTGCTGATGCCATGAAGTATACAATTCATGCTGCTGGGGCCAGATGCCAGGAGCACAGGAGCCAAGATACTTAGTCTGCCAACACCCATATCACCTTCATGCCTCCAGCCCCACCATCCATCATTTTTCATAGTTCAAACCAGGCTGTTTGAAGTCAGCCCATAGGTCACTAGCCCCTGCCTCACCGTGTTGCATTTCTCAATCAGCAGCCGGATCTCAGGTTTCACTTTCTCAATAATGTCCACCAGCTGCTGGTTGCTTTTTAGCATCCCATTGGGCATCACAAACACCTTGGTTCCTGGCAGGGACATGAAGAAGGCCAAATGATTGGGGTGGGGGACAGGACATAGCATCCTCCACCTTTCCCTTCCTCCCCAGACCCATGAGATGCTATGACCTCTGCCTTTTATCTGTCACAACAAACACTGACACCACCAACAGAAGCAAAGAGAATGTAGAGATTAAAAAATGAGTGTTTAAAGTATGTCCAAAGTCTGAAGAATAAGGAAATTAAAATATGCTCTAAAGATTTAATGTGCCAACTATTATTAAAGAGAAAAAATAACACGGAACTGGGACTTCTGTGAAAAATTTGCAGTGTGTAGTTACCCCTAATTTTTGCAGTGTGAACTACCCCTCTCCTTTGGCTAGTTCAAACTAAGTTCAACCCTCCCTTTTTATTGGAAAGTTAGGTTTAGAGTGCTAAATAATGACCATATTTGGAAGACTTGGGAATGCTAACTCTGGGAAATAAAATCAGATTCTGCTTCCAGGCCAGGAGAACACCGGACCCATCTGCTTCTCAAGGCTGTAAGCCAGGGGGTAAATGGGGTGGGGCGGCTCTTACCTTGAAAGGCCTCTTCACACTCATCCAACCTTCGCTTTTTGTAAGTGGGCTAAGGAAACAGAAATCCGTATTACAAGTTATACTTCAAGCAAGTTTAATACCTTCTTTGACCCCAAAAGTTATCTTATTAATTTATGCAATTTACTAAGTACATACAAGGCTTTAAGAAAAGGTTCTTACTATAAAGCAACTTACGTTCTAGTTGGTAAGACCAACCTTTTGAGAAATATAACACATTAAGCAACTACAGGACAGGGATAGCCAGCAATTTTCAACCTTTTTCATCTCATGGCACACATAAACTAATTAGTAAAATTCTGCAGCACACCAAAATATATATTTTTGCCCATTTGACAAAAAAAAAACAAAAAACCCAGCATAATTTTGAATCATTCTGGGTGGCTATTGTTGTGTTGGCCGTTGTCATTCTTTTATATGACAATCTAAGGGGAAGGAGGTCAGTGCCCCTGACATAATAGTCAGGTATTACATGTTTTAAAAGTTCTTACAGCATACCAGTTGAAACTTGCTGCTATAAACAATAGGAAAAAAGAACCATTCAATGCAAGGTAAAAATAATTATGTAGGCATCTGCTGGTTCCACAAAAAAACACAATATTCAATCAACAAACACACATTTAGCACCTGTTATATACCAGGAACAATGCTAGGTGCTGGGAATACAAAGATGATTAAGACAGTTTCTGCTTTCCAGAACTCTAAGTTCTAACAACGAGACAGTAATGCAGACAAAGAACAAGAGTATCATCAGTGTTATAGAATGTGGACATTTAATTGATGAGGACCAGGTAATAAATATGCACAGCAAAGACAGGGACTGCAGTTATATGTCAAGAACTACTCACCCAATAACAAGACTCAAGACATTGAAACAGGTAAGAAAAGTCTTGCTTAGAGAGCCATGGGAACAGACCAGATAACCTGAGGGAGCCCGTAGCTATTAGTCCTACTTAAAACTCACTCTAACACAGAGTAGTATTAGTAAATTCACCTCATGCTATAAATGAAAATCAGGGTCTAAAGGGGATGTACTAGAGTCATCCTGTCTGTAGGAGCCCTCATTCCCAGACCCAAATCCCACTGTTTCCCCTGTATATGTTCAAACTGACCAGGAAGTAAAGGACAGAGAACCTACTGCTACAGAAGACAAAAATAAATATAGGACACTTACACCATCCAGTCCATCGTGGCTGTTGGTGAGAAGGATGGGGTCAGGGACAGGGAGATTCATGTCTGAGTGGATCTGAGTTAGGTCATGAATATTTAGGATTGGTTCCTGAAAGAGAGACACCCACCCCCAAACATTAGTCTTTTCAAGATGAACAAAGAAGTATTTCACGTGAAGGGCAAGCAATGCGAGTGCTTTACAGTACAAAACAAAATAGAACCAACACATGATTTGTCCCACTTGACAGGAAGACCAGGGCCACCCCAAAATTGGGAAATCTGAGGAAAAGGGTCTCTCACCTTCAAAAAACTATCAAGTTCTAACAACTTCTTTGGGAAAAAATTTGCCACCAAGTCCTCTGCCTAAAAATGAGGAAAAATACATTAAAATTGTGGGATGGTATCTCTCAGCAGTTATCTCCTCTTTGGGAAACTCCAATTACTAACCAACACTCATTTTTCTATTTACTTCACTCACCTCACTTGTGATCCGCTCCCTGAAAGAATCAACCTAAAATTAACAAAGAGCAAGTCAGTATCTGGCAAGAGGTAAGGGCAAGGTAAGGAAACCCAAATCTAGTTGTCTTTCCCTCACCTTGTAATCGTAATGAGAAGCTGAGAGGCCCCCAGACTGCAAGTACTTTATTTTTTTGAGGACCCATTTCTCCATCTCAGGAGAGGGAAACGGGGCTTGAGGGCAGCACCCACCTGTCTTCCCTCCCTCCCTGTGTCTGAGGCTGTCTGAATTTGTGAGCAGACGAAAGACAGGTAGATAGGGGAGGTGTGAGCTCACAAACGTGCCAACTCCCTTCCAGATCTGGCCTAAGATATGAGGCAGGCCTGACTCCAAGGGCAGCGGCAGTGTCTGGAGGCGGGGCTGGGAAACTTCCAGCTGTCACTAGCCTAAAGCACTGAATCCACCACGTGTCCGCGGAAGTCTCCCCGGGGCTCTTCGTCAGCAGACAAGGTACAGAAGGCCACCCTATATTATCCTCTCCCTCGATGCCTTCTCCGGGAGTGGGGGGGCTGGGCTGAGCAGAGCGGAAGCTCAGAGCTGGTATCCCCAGGGAGACAAAGGCACCACGGGGAGTGGGGAGCCGGTCAGACTGCTCGGGGATCGAAGCCACGGGTAAGGAGGTCCGGACCCGTGTCGCTACCTTGAGCTTCACTTCCTGATCCACCTTCAGCAACGAGGCCATGGCCGGGCAGGGCCGTGTCCGCTCCGCTGGAGACCGGAGGCGCTGTGGGCTCCGGGGAGGGGGTCAGAGGGACTGGAGGAATCTCGGCTGCTCTCGGGACGCGGCTGACCTCGCTGGCTCACGAACCGCTCACTCGCTCGCTCGCTCCCTCTGAGCCGTCTGCCCGCCCGCCCGCCTGCTGCCTGCTGCTGGATGCCTGCTTGCACTCTCGCTTGCCCTCCCGGCTTTCGCCGCTCACGCCGGAAGTTACGTCACAGCCAATCGCCGGGACTCCTGCGAGGATGTGCAAGTGCTCTGCGCAGCCGCACTGAGGTTTGGTTCTGGGCGGTCCGGCCGGATTCATATCTCCCGGATTCCTGTGCCCGGTAAGGGGGAAGTAAGAGGGAGGGTGGCGGAGGCTGGTTGACTGAGAACTGAGGCCCGGAGAGACTCGGGAGCTGTTTGACGCTCTCTTAGCTTGTCATTAGCTTTCACCAAAGGGACCTTATGAGCCATGCGGCTCGGAGGACGGGACCCACGGTGGCGTCGCGCCCCAGTGACGTCAGACCGAGGAAGCTGCTGGTCCCCGCGCTGGGTTCAGGGACCTGGTCTGCGGTTCCTGCTGCCTCCGCCGGTGCTATAGTGCTATGCTAGAGCCAACCAGAAGACAAGTTCTGTTGTACCAGGCTTCCCCACCTTTCTGCACCATTTATTTCCTCACACTCTTTCAGACCTCGGAGATCAACCGTGTGATGGGCAAGCTGACGCCCAGGGTTGGGTAGGCTACACAGTGATGCTGGTAAATCCTGGAACAGAACCCAGTCTCCTGACTTCTAGGACAACGCTGTATCCGTTTTGCTAACGGAAAGCAAAGACCGGATCTCCCCTCACCCATGTTTTTTTCTGTTTGTCTGTTAACATTGGTTTATTCTGCTAAATAAAATGGGCCAGGACTGTGCTAGGCTCTGGGACAACGTTGCCTCAGAGCCTAGAAATAATAATGTACATCACTTATGTAACAAAATCTTCTAGTAGCCACAGTAAAAAGCAAAACGTGTGAAATTCATTTTAATCACATATTTAACCTCGTTTGTCCAAATATTTCAACGAGTAACCAATGTTAAAAATATTAATGAGATCATATCCATTCTTTTTTCATGCCAAGTCTTCAAGATCCGGTATAATTTTACACTTACTGCCCATCTCAATTCAGACGTGCCACATTTGCAGTCCTGAGTAGCCACAAGTGACTAGTGGCTGCTGTAATAAGCAGTACGGCTCTGGGATATCAAACGTAAACAAGACTCAAGTTCTCTGGTTTCATGGGGCTTAATACTGGGGAAAGACACCAGGAAGTAAACCAACAATGTAATGACAAAATTTGAAAAATGTTAGGAAACAATGACAGATATAGAGAATAGCAGGGGTCCTGTTGCAGAAATTGAAAAAACTAGTGAATTGGGGGTGAGAATAGGAGTGGGGTGGGGAGTGTTGTTAGGAAACAAGTTGTTAGATTAAGTGCAAAGGCAGGCCATCTGATTTATATTTTGGGGTCACTATTACTGCTAAACATTTATCCTGGTCAGGCCTCTGTGCTAAGTGCAAGGGAAATGGTAATACCCAGTTAAATGAAGTGTGACTGACTATGGCCTTGGGAATCAGGGAGACCTGGCTTCAAATCCCACCTCAGCTCTTTACTAACTCTGATATCTTGGTAAAATTACTGAAATGCTGAATCTCAATTCCCTCATCTGTCAAGTGGAATTTTAATCACTATTAATAAATAATACGTGATTCTGTAGGTATGTTGTATTAGAAATCATATATATTTAAAAGAACTAGCCACAAGGCAGGTAGTAGATACATTGTAGCCATTGTCAGATAAGCTACCTGTTAGTGTTTAGCATGAAGAGGTTTCTCTTTCAACCATGTAATTATCATCTCTGCTTTCAGATTCAAAAAATCCTTTTCCACCTATTCAAGACTACATATAACATAGCCCAAACTATCCATTTTGCTAATTAACATGTTTTCCACCCCCTTTTTTCTCTTATTTTTAATCCTCACCTGAGGATATGTTTTACTGATTTTAGAGAGAGGGGAAGGGAGAGAGAAAGAGAAACATCTGTATATGAGAGAAACATCAATCAGTTGCCTCCTGTACGCACTCCCACCAAGGATCGAACCTACAACCTAGGTATGTGCCCTCGCCAGAAATCAAACCAGCAACCTTTTGGTGCATGGGACAGTGCTCCAGCCAACTGAGCCACACTGGCTAGGGCACTGTTTTCTGTTAACACTTGTACCTAGTAAATTTGAACTCGGATCTGAAACTTAACTTTAGGAATGCATTTCTTTCAGAATGTATAACTGAAACTTGAAAACGTAATGTTTGTGCTTGTTGAAATACAGCTTTGTTCTCAAATTGTGTTTTGTCTTTAAGTAAGTTGTAAGAAGGCAAATACACTTTCCTTCTTTATTCCATCCCTCCTCCTTTATCCAAATGTTTTATATAGTACTCCACTCATTCGTTTGTTCAGTGAACAATTGCTGAGAGCACCACTATATTTTACTAAACTCTATTCATTCCCGTGTGCTTATGAATCAAATGTGATCACTGATGACCACCAGTCTCACTTTAAATTCGTGTTTACAAATCTCAAATGGGTGCACAGCACTGCTGAGATCCTACTACATGCTCCTGCCAAGTTTACTCTTCCACACTCCAAATGCCTGTTATACGGCCTCATCTCCCCAAACTTTCAATATCCCTCCCCTCCCACCTCCAATTTATAGTCTTCACTTATTCTTCACTGAGAAAACATACAAATGAGAACTTCATCTCGCCACCAAATCTGCCAACCTGTAAGTACTTTCTGCTTTCCCTCCTCTTTCATCGAAAGAAACATCCCTGTTCCCATCGAAAACCAACTGTTTCCTTTCGTACATTGGAACCCATCCCCTCTCACTTTCTCAGGGTCTGTGCTTCGGTGATTATCCATTCTTTTTCCTAGATTACACTTATCTCTCTCTACTGGGTCACTTCCAAACATGATAAATATCTCCCATCTTGAGAACCGCCCCCCTGGAACCCAGACTCCTCTCTCACACTTTGTCTCTGTTTCTGTGCTCTTCTTCATGGCAAGACTCCTTGAGCAATATTATTGTCTCATACTCTACTTCCTCATCTCCTTTTACTCCTGTCCACTCCAATCAGGCTTTCCCACTCCCCATTCTCATTGAGATAGTTCTTATTAGGTTACCAATGACTTCCATGTTGACAGCACCTGTGGTCACCTCTCCATCTTACTTGAACCTCTCAGTGGTACTCAACACCTGTATGCTGATGGCCCTACATTTATTTCTCCAGTCCTGACATCTAACTGAGCTCCAATTGTCTCCTTGACTTCTCTGCTTGGGTAGCTAATAGGCATCTCAAACTTAATGTGGCCAAGCCAGAATTCTTGATTCTCCCCCACACCTGTTCCTTTCCTGCTCATTTCCGTCTCAGTAACTGACACAACTGTCCACCTAGTGGTTGAAACCAAACACCTAACTATGCACCTTGATTCCTCTTTCCTCGTCTCCCCACACCCAACCAGCATCAGACCCTGTCAGCTTTACCTGTATAATCCTGTATGAGTATGTTTTCCCACCTCCTCACTTGTTACCCTAGTCAAAGTCCTGTCATCCTTTGCCAAGACTATTACAAGACTATCTGCTCTCCATTGTCACTCTTGCCACCCCCACCACACACACACACACTACCGCATTCTATTCTCTACTCACACCCAAATTATCTTTTCATATGTCAACCATGGTTATGGCAGTACCTATTCAAGCTGAACAAATCTATCATCTATCACCCAGAAATCCCAACTCTAGCAACACCCAACAGCATTGCATAAATATATTCGCCAAGATCATGAAAAAAGAATGTTCATAGCAACACTACTCACAACAGCCTCAGCTGGAAACTACTCAAATGTCTCAAGAGTAGAACAGATAACTGAATTTTAATATATTCACATAATGGAATACTGCGTAGTATTGAGAATGGGTGAACTAAAACTACACACAAGATAGAGGAATCTCACAAACATAATACTGAGTAAAAGAAACAAACAAAAAAAGACATACTGTATGATTGCATTTATAAGATGTTCAAAAACAGTCAAATTTGCCTGGCTAGTGTGGCTCAGCAGTTGAGCATCGACCTAGGATCCAAGAGGTCGAGGTTTGATTCCCAGTCAGGGCACATGCCCAGGTCACAGACTCCATCCCCAGTTGGGGGCGTGCAGGAGGCAGCCAATCAATGACTCTCATCACTGATGTTTCCATCTCTCTCCCTCTGCCTTCCTCTCTCTGAAATCAATAAAGATACATTCAAAAACAAAAAACACAGTTGAATCTTAATATATGGTGTTAGAATCAAGGATATTGTTTACCCTTGTGGTGAGTAGCAACTGGAAGGGGGCGTGGGGCAGAGAGTTGAGTGCTGGTTACATGGGTATGTCCATTTGTGAAAATCTATTGAGCTGTAAAATTATGGTCTATGTCCTTTCCTCTGTGTATTTTATACTTCAGTAAAGTTTCTTTAAAAGTCAGCCAGATCATATCCCTTCCCTGCTTATCACCCTCAATGGCTTCCCAGCTAACAGCCCTCCTGAACCCCTCATTGAAGTAGCCCCCACCCCTGTCCCCACTTACTTTCTATCACATACATCATCCTCTATTCTTTTCCTCACCACACCTAGTATATTGGTTTGTTGCTTTAACAAGAAACCACAAACTGGGTGGCTTAGAACCAGATAAATATATTGTCTTGTTCTGGAGGCTAGAAGTCTGAACTCAAAGTAGCTGGGCTGTGCTTCCTCTGAAGGTACTAAAGAAGAACCTTTTCCAGGCCTCTCTCCTAGCTCCTGATTGCCTTAGGTCCTCCTTGGCTTGGAAACTGTCTTCTCGCTGTGTCTTTTTACATGTCGTCCCTCTGTTCATGACTGTCTTTGTGTCCAAATTGCCCCTTTTTATAAGAACATCAGTCATATCAGGTTAGGGCCCCCCTAACGACTTCATTAACTTGATCATCTGCAAAGACCCTATTTCCAAGTAAAGTCACATTCACAGGTACTGAGAATAGGACTTCAATATCTTTTGGGGGAGACATAATTCAACCAATAGCTAACCTATCATTATCTGAAATCACCTTGTTCATTCGTTTCAAATTTGTCATGTTTGTCATGTTCATGTTTGTCAAATTCTCTCCTCTAGAATATAAGCTATGAGAGCCATTCACCAGTGTATCCTCCCAGACCTAGAAGAATGATTGGCACACGGTAGGTCCTCAATAAACATTTGCTGAATTGATGACTTGGGATATGTTGTTGAGTATTCACAATCCCTCAAGCACTGTACATACTGACTCATGTATTCTCCAAGCAGCAGGGCACACAGAGAGTTTACTGTGTGCTGGGCTTTGCTCTTTGTACTTCATATTATTAGGTCATTTAATCATCACACCGCCCTATGTGACATTCAGGATTATGCTCACTGCAGGAACAAGAAAACAAGGCACAGAGTAATTGAATAGCTTGCTCAAGGTCAGGATTTGAACCCAAGCAGTCTAGACTTTCAAACCCTCAGTTGTAATCTCTATATACCCTACCTCTAGAAGCTCATTACATCTCTATGCCTTTCTGAGGCTGTATTAGTGGCAGTCAAGCAGGAAGAAACGTAGGGCTATGAACCTGCCACACCAGGCCTAGGTGAGAATTCTTTGGGAATGATTGCTCTCACTCCCTCTAGAGGGAGTCTCATGCTGAAAGATCCAAGAGGAAGAAGCGTTGTAAAGACTCTAATTAATTAGCAATACCAGGAGAAAATCAATGTAGTTCCATGTATTACATCTAATGCTAATTATAGGAGGTTCACCTACATTAAAAATAATAGGAAAGTCACTTCTGGAAGTGAGGACGACTTTCTAAGCAATAGAAGTCATCAAGAACAAAAAGGCAGATTTGACCTCATAAGAATTTAAAACTTTTGTACGTCTGGAAAATACCTTAATAGACCAGTTATGCAAATTGATGACAAATATTAAGCAAAATGTTACCTAATAGATAAATGAACAAAGGACTCAAACAGAAAATTCACAAAAGAGGAACAACAACCCAATCTAGACAATGATGACAAAATAACATGGAAGTGCATCCCCCCTTGTTCCTCAAATATATGATACCTAATATTGGCCAGGGCATTGTGAAACAGGCTCTCTCATACACTGCTGGAGCAGAATATGATTATGTGCAACTGCTCTGGAAAAAAATTGCTAATATTACTAAGGAGACATGAAATAGCCATACCCTTTTCATTAGCGATCCCAATACTGAGGCTTTATCATAAGGAAGCAGTCAGTTCTTCATTGTAATTACCAAAACTGGAAGCAATGAAAATTTCCAGCAACAAAGAAATACATTAAGTTAGTGCACTTGATGTGATGTGATGCCATGGTGACAATTACGAAAACTGTAGCAACATGGAAAAATATTCATTAGGTACTGTTAAATTTTAAAAGCAGGACACAAAAATTGCATATAAATTATAAATACAAATACAACCATGTTAAAATACATAGGGAAAATATTTTAACGGCAAACAAAAATTATAGTGTGGTGAGATTATGAGTAATTTCATGACACTATTCCCCTAACTTCCTGTATTGTTAATATTGTCTTTCTGTAAAAGTTTAATTTTGTTGTAAATGAACTGTATGCTTATTGTAAAAAAAAAATTACAATACAAATTGTGAAGTAAAGTCTCTGTCCCATTGTCCAGTGAAAGACACTGCTTGCTGCACATCACTTCATATGACATAATGTTATATCATACGCCATATACAGTATGTTATTTTTTATATAAAGGGAATCATACCATGTATACTGCCTATAACTTTTCTTATTTCCGTTGACAATCATCTCAATCTCAGTTGCCTGAGTTCATGCAAAAACCTCTTAACTGGTCTTCCTGCTTCCACCCTTGCCCTTCTTCAGACTACTTTCAAAGTAGTCCACTGAACCAAGTAAAAGCAAGTTTACCTCATTCTTTTTAATGGTTGCATAGTATTCTGCTAAATGAATAATACCATAATTTCTTTAAGCAATCCCTTACTATGGAGGACATTTAGCAATGAAAATTCTTGTACATATATATTTGGTCACTTGCATGTCTATTAGGAAAAGTCCCAGAAAGAGATTTTATGAGCCAAAGAATATGAACACTTAAATTTTTGATAGACATTCCCAAACTGACTTCCAAAAAGATTGTACTAATTTACACTCCCAGCCAACAGTATTCTAGAGTTCCTCAAATGCTCATCAGCAGTGAATATTATCCACTGGTTCAGACTTTACCAATCTCATAAATGAGGAATGCCTCACTGAAGTTTAATTTCCATTGACCCGGTCACAAAAGAAATGAAACATCTTTTTATTTTTTCAATCAACCATTTTTTTTTCTGTAGTTTGCTTTTTCATATTCTTTGCCCTTTTCATACTGGCCTATTGGTATTTTTACTGATTGAATAGAGTTATGTATATTAAGGAAATTTGCCTTCTATTTTATGAGCTGCAACTATTTTCCACATTTTTCTTTTGTAATTTTTTTTTTTTTTTTTACAATGTCTTTGATAATTCCAAAAGTTTTCATTTCTAAGAAGTAAAATTCAATATTCCCCTTTTTGGCTTCTGATTTTCATGTCATGCTTAGACATACCTTCTCCATTCCAAGATTTATTAAAGATATTCACTTATGCTGTCATCTAGTACTTTTAATCATTGTATTTTGGTGCTTTAATTTTTGAATAACTTGGAACTTTTTCTGGTGTAAGCAACCAAGTAGAAGATTCGGCTCACCACTGCCTATCTACATGGCTCTTTGGCCCCACTCATCACTTATTAAGTAGATTATTTCCCCACTGATTTGAAATACCAGCTTTATTACACACCAGATCTCCCCGTATACTTGGTTTATTTTTTGACTCTTTTCTGTTTCTTTCATCTCTCCATTCCGGCACCAAGACAAAAATGTTTTAGCTTTATACTTTATAATATCTTTATACATTTCAGTATCTGAAGTGCTCAATTTTCCCTAATTAATAATTGAAATTTTATACTATAAAATAAAGTTTACCTCCCCTCCAAGTGTGTCTACCACCCTCTCAGGGGCGTTTGAAAGAAAGCCCAGCTCTCTCAAGGAGAAACTTTTAAAACTTATTAAAAATAAATAAAAAGTAAAAATAAAACTGATACTGCAGAAAGAACTAAAGTGGCTCCTCTCCTAAGTGACAAACCTTCAGAACGGTCACTGCATCTGGGAATGGCGGAGCCTCCCCTCCCCTTCCCCTTCCCCGGGCAGCCTTCGCCCACCCGCGGCCGCCGGCCGCATTCCCCAGCTCAGCCTCTAGGGGTCGCAGCCCGCCCCAGAGCGAGCGGACCCGGCCGGCCTGCCGGCTCCTCTCACAGCGGCGGCCGTCGTGGCGTCACGTCCGGTCAGGGCGGAAGTCCTCCCCTGGCCCACCGGGAAGTAGCTGAAGGCTGGGCGATGGCAGTTCTGGGGGCCTCGCTCTCTGGCAGACCCGACACCGTAGTTCCCCCGCGGTAGACCGGACCAGGGTGGCGGGCTCCCGGCCCCGAGGTAAAGAGCGTCGAGGGCTAAACAGCGACCTTAGAAAGGAGCCTGGGGACCCCTCGGCCCCTATTGCCGCCGCTCCCTTACTGGGCTGTAAACTGCCTTTGCCGGGGCTGCCCCGGAAGCAGGTCCACTTGGTATCTTACGGTTCCCAGGGGGACCGGCGCGGGCGCGATTTTCCCCCTTCACCACACCAGCAAAGCTGGTGGTAGCCCCAGACCGGGGGTTCAAGGGCGCCTTTCTTCCTAATATCGCCTCTCCATCGCTGCAGGGATGGAGGGATCTAAGACATCCAGCAGCACCATGCAGGTGAGCTTCGTGTGCCAGCGCTGCAGCCAGCCCCTAAAACTGGACACGAGCTTCAAGATCCTGGACCGTGTCACCATCCAGGAGCTCACAGGTCAGCGAGACCCTTGCAAAGAGGGTGGTCAAAATCGTTGGAAATGGGCAGCTTTGGAGATGTAGATCTTAAGGTGCCTCTCCGTGTAGTCTGCCACAGACTCCCGTGTAAACCTAGGAAAGTCACTTAATCTCTCTGGCTCCCTGTTTTCTCATCCGAAACATAAAAGAGTTCTGACACACTGTCCGAAGAGAGTTTTCAATAGCAAGAACAGGTCCTTAGTTTTTTTACTCCTGCTGTTTCAGAGTAAAGGAATATGTATCTATAATAATAAAGGGCATATTTTAGGGACTTGCCATACCAAATGCATTAACATGCATTACTCTGTTTAGTCCCTGCAACAACCCCCAGGGATCATTTTACAAGTGAGGAACTGAGGCTCAGAAAGCTTAAGGGACTTATGCAGTGGTCAACAGCTAGTAAATGGAGGAAAAGAGTCTCATAATCCCAAAAAGTGAGATGTAAAAAAGAAAACTGAATAGGCAGTTAAAATAAGCTCAAGAATCTGGAGTCAGCCTGCTTGGATTTAAATCCTGGCTATCATTTACTAGCTTAATGATTTTTTGCAAGTTACACCACCTCTAGGTCCTGGTTTCTTTATCTGTAAACATAAAATGACCTTAAGGTAGTTTTAAGAATCAAATATGACAAAGAACAATTTAGGAATATGCTGGACAAATAATACTCAGTAAATGTTAGCTGTTGTTACCACCTGATTTCTTTTTCTGAGGAGAATTAACCCTAATATATTTTAAACTTTTTATTATGGAAAATTTCAAACATACAGCCAAGAGGATAGCATAGTGAACTCTCTCATATCCATCACCTAGCTTCAACAACTAGCTACACTCTCTCATTCTTGTGTTCTCTATACCTTTACTTACCTCCCATCCCCACTCAATTATTTTGTTTTTTCACTTTTGTTATAGAAAACTTCAAAGTATATAATGAACCTCATGTACCCATCACCTAGCTTCAACAATTATTAATGCATATTTAATAATGTTTCATTTATAGCCCCATCTGTTCCCCTCCCACCCCAAATTATTTTGAAGTGAATCCCAAACATAAATACCATACATATTTTGGTAACTATTTTTGAAAGATAGGTGTCTTTAAAAACATAACCATGATCTCATTATACTGGAAAAATTTAACAATTCCTTAATCTCATTTAATGGGAGTAAGGGGAAGAATACAAGAGATTCTTCTTTGTGTAAATGGTACTTTAAGAAAAAAGTGAAGGTAGGGGTGGTGATGAGGATATTTCCAATTCTTTTTCCATACTTTCATGCCCACTCCTGCTCTGATAAGATTCTTTCTGACTCAATATTTTCCTTTCCCTTAGCTCCATTACTTGCCACAGCCCAGGTGAAATCAGGAGAGACCCAAGAGGAAGAGGCTAACTCAGGAGAGGTAGGAAACACTGGAATGAAAATTGGATTCCTGCAGGGTACTTGGTGCTTCTAGAGCCCACAAACTTTTGGCATCTTTGGTTAACAAGAGGTTCTGCCTGATCAGGCCACTGTGGATCATTGGAAGTATAAAAGTGCACCTGAGGTCACAGAGTTACTGAAAGAGTCATCCATTCAAAAATGTGGAGAGAGGTCTTCTTTATTTGAGGCAAAATTATAAGCCATTATAGGTGACAGATGGGATGACCTATGTATCCAGGTCATCTCAGGGCATTCCTGGTTTACATCTGTTGTCCTAGCTAATTATTAATATCCAGTCTTCTCCATTCTCAAAAGTATCTTGGTTTAGGCAACAAATTATATGATTACCCTAGCCAGAAGAGATTGTCATTGTTAGAGAACATGTCATTTTTAAGCTGTGGTAACTTCGTTGATCATTTTCATTGCCAAAGACAGATGTCATAAGTTTTTGATCACATATAAATTATATCAAAGTATTGAAAACATATAAATTACCTGCTTTTTACTATGCCATGGCAAACTTAATTGTAGTCTGATCTGGCTTTTTCCTTGTGCCATGATATTTCGGGCATCTCACCCTTACCCCTAACTAGTTAGTGTTGAGAAGATGCACATTTAATTATAATTGAGTATAACATAGTTAGGGAATGCTGTTCCCCACAAAATAAAAAACAACAAATGGGATTTGGGGTGTGTCTGCACCAGGGGTCCTTTCTTAGTATCTAAGGATTGGCTAGGTAATACCCATTTAAGTCTCTGGTTTATCAAGTCTTGTGGTTATCAATCAAGGGTAAAGCCAAATAGTTCTGAGGCTATTTGGGAAGTAGACTCCACCTCTAAACTGCCAGAATTCTAATGCCCTCTTATTTCCTTCCCAGGAGCCATTTATTGAAACCCGCCAGGATGGTGTCTCTCGCAGATTCATCCCCCCAGCCAGGTGCCTACTACTCCTCAGCCCCCTGCTCCTTGCCAAAGACTAGTAGAATTTTAATCGAACCCAGAATTGAGACCAGAGTCAGGCGATAGGAGATGAATCATCACCTGCCCTTTTGGCTCCTCCAGAAAAGATGCATTCCCTTATACCTGGCCCATCACCTTCCAGTACTAATTGAGTTTTTCCTGTAGCCATTCACACATGGGAAGAGACAGTAATAGCTCTCATGATAAAGAATTGAGAAAAGTCAAGGAGCGATTGACTAATAAAAGAGATGGGCTCTTGAAAAGTTTAAGAGTAGCAAATGTTAAATGTTCTCATTCTTAGCTATTGATGCATGTGAAGGTGGCTGGTGAGGGGTGTAATATTCAAAAATGGCCTTTCCAGATTCTCCTCCCTTTTCTATTATAGACACACACATATCAGTTTTTGATGCCCCTTCTCCCTTCTTAGTCCATCCAAGCCAACCTTCGTGCTGAGTGCCCCTGTGGAAGACCAGCATGGCCTTCCCTTGGGAGAGAGGTACCCTTGGGAGGTCAGTCGGGCTAGGAGTGGGTATGCACCTTGAGGCCCCTCAGCTGGTGCTTGAGAGTCTCTGCCACTGGCACCACAGTAGGTGGAGGAGGCCTCTCTGCTCCCTCATGTGGCCCATGGGCGGGGGGCTGTCTGCAGGATGATGTCTACAGAAAGTGCCAACAGCTTCACTCTGATCGGGGAGGCATCCGATGGTGGAACCATGGAGAACCTCAGCCGAAGACTGAAGGCAAGTCGGCCTCATTCCAGCATCAAGCAGAGGGCATGGTTGGTAGACGGGGGTGTCTGGACAGATAGCATGGGGCAGGCCCTACCCTGACTCTCCCACACTTCCAGGTCACTGGGGACCTTTTTGACATCATGTCAGGCCAGACAGATGTGGATCACCCACTGTGTGAGGAATGCACAGATACTCTTTTAGACCAGCTGGACACTCAGCTCAACGTCACTGAAAATGAGTGTCAAAACTACAAGTGAGTGCCTCCAGACCCAGGGCCCAGAAACTGGCATCTGTGTTTTAGAACTGTCACTGCTCTGAGACTGCCTGATCCTTACCCAGGAGCTGTGTTCCACTCAGGTAAACAGAATAACAGGTTCCTTTTGGTAAGCATACTCTGTGTCCTTGGCAGACGCTGTTTGGAGATCTTAGAGCAAATGAATGAGGATGACAGTGAACAGCTACAGATGGAACTAAAGGAGCTGGCATTAGAAGAGGAGAGGCTGATTCAGGAGCTGGAAGATGTGGAAAAGAATCGTAAGATAGTGGCAGAAAATCTCGAGAAGGTCCAGGCTGAGGCTGAGAGACTGGATCAGGAGGAGGCTCAGTGAGTGGTCACCCTGTTCTATTTTCCTGCCCTCTGAGCTCCAGGAGGGGAAATGGCTTTCAGCTGAATGTGTCTGATTAGTTTGTAAGCTGCAGTCAGCTGTCATTCTGTAGCATGTCTGCTCTGGATCCTGCATACTGTTCCCAGGCCCTGTTTCTAGAGGTTTGTTTGAGGGGTTATGTATGAAGGGTCAGCATGACTAAGTAAAAAAGCATGTTAATTAAATAGAGCGTGGAGAGCCAGGGCTGTAGTCACAGCTCTGTGCTGTAGGGAACTGGGCTCATTTGGGTAAGTCAGCCGCTGCACCCGGCATCCTGTTCTGGAAAGATGAGCATATTGGTCTACATTTGTTCTTTCTCAGCTCAAAAATTTCATTGGTGCTCTCACCCTGAGAGAACCCTCTGTCTATTGGAGGAGACGCAGAGTCCACATAAACTGAAATAGGGGAAGTGAAGGACAGAACAAAGTTAATTTTTCACAGAGCAGTGTAATAAATTCCACTGGAAATGGTGTTTACTATTTAAAGGACAGTAAGTATATAGAGGTGAAGCTATAGAAGTTCAATTGAGGCCAGTCCATGGAGAAGCCACTTTTTTGTTGTTAATCCTCACCTGAAGATATTTTTTCCATCGATTTTTAGAGGGGAGGGGAGAGTGGGAGGGAGGGCGGGGGGAGGGAGGGGGAAGAGAGAAACATTGGTGTGAGAGAGACACATCAACTGGTTGCCTCCCCCACATGCCCTGGACTGGGGCTGGGAATAGAACCCACAACCCTTCAGTGAACAGGCCTACACTCTAACCACTGAGCCACACCAGCCAGAACTGGAAAAGTCACTCCTGACTCACCTTGATTCTGGGAAAGATCAGACATCCAAGAGGCGTTTGGTCCTGGTTCAGGAGAGGCCTTTCTTCCCCACCCTTTTTGCATATGGCAGCTGGAATCAGACATTCCTGTCTCTCCCGGGCAAAACACCTGGGGCAAGTTGTTCCTTTGAATGGGGTCTGTGACAGATTTAAAAAGGGCTGTAACTAGATGTAACCATAATTACTAATAAATTGTTAAGAGGGGTGGTAATAGAGAAATTTTAGCCCCCGAACTAATAGTCTTCGATGGCCACCTTGGCTGCTCGCAGGTATCAGAGGGAATACAGTGAGTTCAAGCGACAGCAGCTGGAACTGGATGATGAGCTGAAGAGCGTGGAAAACCAGATGCGTTATGCCCAGATGCAGCTGGACAAGCTGAAGAAGACCAACGTCTTTAATGCGACCTTTCACATTTGGTAATGAGGCTGGAGGGCGAGGAGCACCTGGGAAGTACTGCATAGCTGGACCTTACCTGTTGACCACAAGATAGGACTGTATATCATTTCCAGCCCATCTGGGTTTTTTTCATTCCTTGTGATGGGCTAGGCACAATCAGGGGATGGAATTCTAGAGCTTGGTGCCATTCACTCTTCCAAGGAAAGGGAAAGATCTGAGCCCTCCAGACACGTGAAATTCTGCTCCTGCCTGGAGCTGATTTCTTATCCCTAGGGTTATTCATGTTTTAACTTATTTGATGTTTTGTCCATTTAACTAATATCTGTTGAGCATCTCCGGTGTTGTAGACAATAGTCTAAGCACTAGGATGGCAACAGCAGACAGTATGCATTCTACCTTGTAATCTGGTGGAAGAGATGGTTAAATAACAGGCAGTTGTAATACAGTATGGTAATGCTTAACCTAGGGTGCTTTGGGAACGCTAAGGGCGCTTTACCCAATGTGGGGAGGCCACACGGGAAGTTTCCCTCAGAGGAGGCTCATGTTTAAACTGAGATGTGAAGTAGAAGTCTGCAGAAGAGGGGGTTTGTTCCTGTCAGAGAGAACATCATGTGCAAAGAAACAGAGGAAAGTGGGAGTGGTGAGTTCAGAGAACTGAAAGGAGCTTATTGTGACTAGAGTGTCAAGGGGAGAGTGACGGGATGTGAAACTGGAGAGTTCCCAGTTCCTAAAGTATCCTGTAGGTGTCATGAAGGGATTTGGACTTTATCCAAAAGGCATTGAGTTTGAGGAGAAGTGGACAGATCGAAGAGACTTAGGAGGTAGAATCAACAGAGTTCAGTGCTCTTTTTCAGGGATGGAGCTGAGAGAGCATTCAGGGATGATGCCCAGGTTTCTTCTTTGGCATCTGAGCAGCAGGTGGAAAGATGATGACTCACAGTTTAGACCTGTATTTAAAGTACCAAGAGCCTGAATATATGAATCTGGAGATAAGGAGGGAGATTTATGCTAGGTTTTAGGTGAGAGCAGGAAGTCTCAGAAGTTGCTAAGTTTTAAGTTCTCCCTGTGTTTTTCCCTGCCCTTTTGCCTTCTTCTATAGGCATAGTGGACAATTTGGCACAATCAATAACTTCAGACTGGGTCGTTTGCCCAGTGTTCCTGTGGAATGGAATGAGATTAATGCTGCTTGGGGCCAGACAGTGTTGCTGCTCCATGCCCTGGCCAATAAAATGGGTCTGAAATTTCAGAGGTAAGATATGTAGCCCTTTCTTGGGGCGTGGGATGTCTTTGATATAATTGTATCTCCATTCTGGTACTGCTGTCCACTATGATGGGAACCCTTGCTCCCAACAGTCTGGGAGTTTTCTGTCTGTGGAGACTGTCTGCTTCTGGTTTTCCCCTCACCATAGGGCTCTTTCTGTTGATTAAGCAGTCCTCAAGCTGTGTGACCATAGTAGTGGCCCCCAACCCACCATCTATCTCCAGAACCTTAGTGTTCCTCAAGCTATTTTCAGTTTTAGTTTTTAAATCTAAACAAAAACATACATTCATCCACAAAGGTCCCCAGACAATTATCTATGTACTTTGATAAGCAAAATCTTAAACATGGAGCCTATGGGGAGGTGAGAGAGGGATGGGAATAATAAAAGAGGTAGGATGAAGTCTGAAAATCATTGGATTTTAACATCCCATAATCACTTTCGGAGGAGACTGGGTCCATCTCTGTATGCATTTTCTTTTTAGGTATCGACTTGTTCCCTATGGAAACCATTCATACCTGGAGTCTCTCACAGACAAATCTAAGGTACTCTGGGAAATTCCATTTTCACTGGAATACACAATCTTGTACCTCCTAACGAAACAGTTTACTTTTTTGTTAATCCTCACCCAAGGATATTTTTAACCTTGATTTTTACAGAGAGAGTGGAAGGGAGGGAGGGAGGGGGAGAGAGAGAAACATCTGATAGAGACACATCAGTTGGTTGCCTCCCACATGCACCCCAACAAGGGTGGAGATTGAACTGCAACCCAGGTATGACATTCCCTTGACCGGGAATCAAATCTGTGACCCTTTGGCCCAAGGGTTGGCCAAACCATTGAGCAACACTGGCCAGGACAAAACTGTTGTTTTTTTTTTTGTTTTTTTTTACTGATTTCAGAGAGAGGAAGGGAGAGGGAGAGATAGATAGAAACATCAGTGATGAGAGTCATTGATCGGCTGCTTCCTGCACGCCCCCTACTGGGGATCGAGCCTACAACCTGGGCATGTGCCCTGACCTCGCTCTCCTGGATCATAGGTCGATGCTCAGCTGCTGCGCCGGCCGGGCAAAACAATTTACTTTTGATAATGGCATTACTCAGTTCCTTCTTACTGAAATATCTCATGAAGACCCAATGTCTTGTCTAGTTCAGGATTAGCTCTTTGAGACCTGTAGAGAAAATTGGTTTTTTTACAGTCTGTTGAGCAGAGATATGGGAAGATCAGAAGAGTGTGTGTGCTCTAGGATGGGGGAAGGAATCCCTGGGAGGTGGATGTTTAATGCATTTCCAATGATAGTAAAATGGTTCTAGGTGCATTGTTATTTTCCCAGGGTTACTGTTTTCAGTGCAATACAGAAAGAACATGACTTTAGAGATTGATAGGATTGGGAACAATCTCTGATAACCGTGTTGGTGCCACATCCATAGCCAGTTCTCTTTCCTTGGGCAGGAGCTGCCGTTATACTGCTCGGGGGGGTTGCGGTTTTTCTGGGACAACAAGTTTGATCATGCAATGGTGGCTTTCCTGGACTGTGTGCAGCAGTTCAAAGAAGAGGTTGAGAAAGGCGAGACACGATTTTGTCTTCCTTACAGGTCAGTATCCCCCAGGGCTGAGTGAACCTAGAGGAGGACCAATAGAGCAGAACTGAAGGGGCAGTAGGAATAGCGGCGAAGCGTAGTATAAGTGGTGGGAAGGCAGAAAATGACACAAAATCATGATGCTGGTGGGCAGAGCTGATCTAACACTGCAACTGGGCCGGAATATGACCAGCTGGCTCCCGGAGGGAAAGGATGTTGTCTTAGATGGTCTGGGGGGTTTTCTTGGCACAGAGCTCATGCACACTCTCCAATTTCAGGAAGGTGGTTCCTTAAGCCCCTGGAAATACACAAGAATGCTTCCTTTGCCAAATTGTGCAGGAGCCGGGTGATGGATAGATACCTTAATTCAAGAGAGTACGGCTGAGCTGCTTCTATCACCCCAAAACAAAGCGTTTCTTTTCTTCTGCCTCCCTTCTCTCCCCATGAGTTCAGGGATGCCTAGGAAAACAGTGAGGAGTACTGTAACCCTCACTTATCCTCTGCTCCAGGCTTGTCATCTGTTTGGGTGTGTGTCCTGTCCCTGTACTCCACAATGACAATGAGGCTCTTGTGACAGCCTTCTTGATTTTTGGCTTTCAAGTAAATCCAAAATACACTACCATTTCTCGCCAAGTTCTTTAATAGATAAAATGACGTGAATAGTCCCATGATTAAGTCCCTGCCCATTTGCCTGCACTGACTTAACTTGGATCTCAGTTACTAATGAGCTCTGCTGTGTCCATCTGCAGGATGGATGTGGAAAAAGGCAAAATTGAAGACACAGGAGGCAGCGGCGGCTCCTATTCCATCAAAACCCAGTTTAATTCTGAGGAACAGTGGACAAAAGCTCTCAAGTTCATGCTGACGAATCTCAAGTGGGGTCTTGCTTGGGTGTCCTCACAGTTTTATAATAAATGACTTTCCTTAGGGGGATGTCTGCCTTAAAGGCTTTAAATTTGTTTTGTTTCAAAAAAAAGTTTTAAATTAAGTTCGGGTACTATTAAACAGCACATGTTTACAATACCAAAAAAGAAAAAAATCTACAAAAGCCACTTTATTTTAAAATATCATATGGCAAATAGTTCCCAGAGCTACACATGCCATGTATAGCTACCAGCCTTTGTTATAGTTTTGACTCTTAACCCATGCCTTCCTTTACCTTCTCCCCTTAAAACAACTAATTTAAGTTTGCTTCTGTTTTTTTTTTAACTGAGTTGAATTGAGATCGATGTGTTTTCACTGGATTTTATCTCTCTCAACTTCCTGCACTTAACAATATTAAATAGAAACTTTTGTCTCCACTGAGACGATGAGATGTATGAGACGCACAGTTGGATAACTTGAGAAAATGACATATAAGCTTTGGTCACCATGTGATGTGATCAGAAGCTTGTAATCTAACACTTCGCACTCGGTTTGAGTACTGAATGCCTGCTCTGCTCTGTGTTAGAGATATGAAATAGTGTTTGATACTGTTTGAGACATTATGGAGAGAATTATTTGTAATAAAAGATTTGCTGCAGTCTGATAACTGCCCATGGGTTTTTCTTTAAAGTAGAGTACTTTGTATTCTGGGAGAGTTGAGTTCAAGTGCAGGTATGTGGAAATTCTGTTGAAACATGTTTAGAGATGGCTTAGTGTTACCTTCGAAAAAGACTAGTGAAAATAGTCGGCTGTAGAAAAAGCCCTATTTGTGTAGATTTCAATAACAGAACAGAGATGTTAAACTAACTTTAAGGGGAAATACAGACTGCCTTCTTGCTCAGTCAAGATGACCCAGATGGTCTCAGTGTTTGAACCCTTGGTTAATACTGATCTCCATGTCTGATACTCTTAATGATATGAACAGTTAAAGAAAAGCCATAAATATCTTGTTAAACAAAAATGAACCAACTTCACTAATATTCTATCTCTCCCAACATTTTACATTTTCATTCTGATACGACAAAAAGGACATGCTTGTCCACCTTAACTCTTTCACTGATGCAGAAAAATAAGCATAAAGTAGGAATATAAAACGGTTCAAAAGGTACTTGAAACTTTTGTACCCTGAGTATTAAAGTAAACAAAGGGAGGGATGAGTGCAGTGACAGAAGGCTGTTTCTACTTGGCAGATTCTGTCTGCCTCATGTGTTGGAGGAAGCAGCAGCCCTCAGAGCTCTGGCCACCAGGTGGGGAGGAATGGGCTGCTGTCGCCCTGGAGTGTTGGCTCCCACGCTGTGCATCAGGATTGCATAAGAGAATGCAGCGATGCTCTCCAAGGCAATGCCAGTGATGCTCTGCAAATGCCCCACAACCTTCAGAAATAGAGACAAATTTTTTATTACTAAAGCATAACATGTTTTAGTGCACAGACTAATTGCTTGGGCTGTTCTTTCAAGCCAAATACAATTTTTTTTGAATGCCCCACAACCTTCAGAAATAGAGACAAATTTTTTATTACTAAAGCATAACATGTTTTAGTGCACAGACTAATTGCTTGGGCTGTTCTTTCAAGCCAAATACAATTTTTTTTGTTTCCCTGAATTTACAGAGAAGATAAAATCCAGATCCCAGTGTTTGCCAATAGCTAGATTACATGAGGATACCTTTGCCCTGATGGTGTTTGTGTGGAAAGTTTCTGCTAGACATTTCACTAGGCTGGAGATAAGTTTTGTGAAATGTGAGAGGGATGTTTGGGCCTTGACATTTTCTCTATTTGGGATATGTTTATTGATCATCATAAAGTGAAATGAACTTGGACCTCCATTTCTAACTTCATAAGAGGGAAACTGGAGAACACTTTTCAGTCCTAACCTACTTTTTCCTCTCCCAAATCCTGCTCATTCATTTTAATCCTGGGTCTTGGCACTTAATCTTTTATAGTCTCTGTTTTCCTTTAACTAATGGAAGAATGCTTTCTATTAAATGAATTCTGACCATACTGGTCCTGTTCAGTGGTGCGTACCTGGCTCCAACATGCATGGTTTTGGATGAAAGCACTTGCTGCAATGATTCCTACTGCCAACAGCATGAAGTCTTCCTTCACTGAAACAAACTTTTCCCTGAGTAATTAAAACCATTATTAATTTTGGAGCTAGAATAAAATTTGATCTTCTAAATCCTAGGGTCATGGAACTTCAATTGTTTATATTGATCATCTTGGATTTTTTAGACATGGAAGGAAATGGTCAAGTAATAGTTAATTGACCCCTCTCCCAGCCTCCCCCAAGTCAACTGGGATTAAAACATGAGCCTCCTGTCTGAATGGTTTATAAGCCTTTTGTTGTTCCATCTGTCTCCCTAACAAATGTAACTGAGGCTTTTTACCATTCTGACTTTACAGTAATCAAACACTTTTGTCCAAGTTGCAACCTTGTGACTGGTTTTTTTCCCCAAGTGACTATAAAAGCAGTCCAGTAATCTCAAATTATAAACAGCTATAAAGAAAGAACTAGGAAATAATTACTTGAAGTCATTTAAATTTAAAAGTGAAAACATTTAGGGTTTTGCTGATTGGGCTCAGTCATCTGCATCCAGGCAGCATACCAGACGTTAATTTGAACCAGATAACCTATGCAGGTTATCTGTGGACTGGATGCCTTGCTAGGTAAATTCCATTCCCCAAGTTCTCATGCTACATTCTGGACTCTCTTTCTGGAAGGAGCCTACGCTAAAGGAGTTGCCTTACCCTTGCAGCTGACTGGGTGTGGAGTTCTCAATTGAAGCCCTCAGCAGGCTCTCATATACAGGTTCGTGCAGAAGATAGACTAGATCGAGGAGGGTTAGGCAGGTTGCGTGCAGCTGAGTGGCTGGGACCAAACAGCCATTGTATCCTAGATGGAGTATGGGCATGGTAAAGAGCATTATGCAGGTCTTTTCTGATCATAATCACGGTGGTTATGTAACAAAACTGTTGAGCTGCTAATGTGCTTCCTGGTTGCTTGGCTTTACTCTAAGAAACCTCTTCAGCTAGAGGTCAATTTTAAAGGACAAAGGGAAAGGTAATCTCCATATACAATTAGAGTATATTTGTCTGTTCCCCTCTTATCTCATGCCTCTCTATAAAATCAACTCTTTGATCCTGCAGTAAGAGAGTGCCCTGTGAGTTCAAACAGAAGCCAGGTGCTGAGATCTGTTTCTTTCCCTGACAAGTACCAGAGAGGGCACTTTCCTCAGCCCAGGCTTCCTGCTGTTCCTCATTGGTGGGTTCTGCCCACTACCCCAGGGTACATTCTTTTTTAAAAAATATGTTTTTGTTGATTTCTATTTATTTACTTAGAAAGGAAGGGAGAGGGAGAGACAGATAGAAACATCCATTGGCTGTCTCCTACACACCCCCTACTGGGGACTGAGCCCGCATCCTGGGCATACACCCTGACGGAATCAAACCTGACACCTCTTGGTGCATGGATGATGCTCAACCAACTGAGCCACACCAGCAGGACTCTAGGTACATTCTTACTGCCTTCTACGGAAGACTCCAACCCACAGTCTCTAGCACACTTAATATAAGTACCTAGAACCTCAAGGAGCATCTCCACATATGCCAGGGGAGTAGGCAGATTGATTTGGAAGTTCAGGGACTTCAAAACATCAAGCTCTGACTCCAGCAGTTCTTCTTTAGTGTGTAGATATCCTAGAGCCTGGAGGAAATTCAGGACTGTAATGTTGCTGATTATCTGAGCAAGGAAAAACAAAATAGTGAGGGGGAGAAAAGGGTGTCAGAGTAAAGGTCATACATCTTGGCACAGTGTACAAAGCCCATCACAATCCAGCCCCTGCCATCTTCTCCCTTGGTAATGCCCCCTTACCCTCCATGCTTATCATATAGAGCTTGCAGTTCCCAAACCCACCAAGCTCCCCAAGCCTCCACACAAGCTGTTGTTTCCTGTGTCTGCATCTCCCCTTCCTCCCCCTTCTCCCTGCTTTTCTTAACTCTTCTCCCTCTTCCCTTAGGACCCACCCATCTTCCACACCCTCTCCCCCTTCAAGAAGTCATTTTCTCTAAATACACTTCCTTGACTCTCCAAGGCTGATAAGGTACATTCATAGCCCTCTGTATTTACACTAATCAGAACATTTTCCCACATTATTTGCATGTGTGTCTTCTCTCATTGGATAAGTTCCTTGACAGCACAGACAGTCTTTTTACTGTTGCAGCCATGGCACCTAGTGTAGCATCTGGCCATAGAAGACAACCAATATTTGTTGAATGAATGATACTTTGTTATATAGGCATTGGGTAGTGACATGGAAAAAAATGTTGTCCTTTATAAATGTAATAGTTTGCTTTTAATACTGATAGGTATGTTGGCAATTCAGACATTTTATGTAAACTGTCCTTGAGCCCAAGGGGAGAAAAGGTGACCTGTACAAATTATGGCATCTGTCCAGCAATTATACTTTGGGAACAGAACTTAAGGCTATTTAGCAATTGCCTCTGTGTGTGTGTGTGTGTGTGTGTGTGTGTGTGTGTGTGTGTGTGTGTGTGTGTGTGTGTGTGCACGCACGCACACGAGCACACCTGGGAGGTATGCTTAGGAAGCATAATTGCACTCTGGAATTTCCACTTGAGTGGTATCGCCTAGCCTAGGAGTAGGTTTCTCACAGTCACCTTTGGATGAGCTGGTTTCATTCTAACACTCAGGTGTCCATGAGCAACCCCAGCTCCTTACTTTGTAGTGGAAAGAAAGTTTGCTTGCCAGCTGAACACATGACACAAGACGCAGGATAAACTTGTTGAAAAGCTGCTCTTTCAGAGCCCTCCAATTCTGAGGCACTGTCTTATCCCGTAGCTGGATTGTGGCTTGCCTGCAGATATTCTCTGCCTGCTTAACCATAAACCTATAAAGGAAGGAAGGGGAGAGTAAACAATCCACCCTCACTCAAACTAAAGGGAGTTTCTGCTTCAAATTATGCTACATCTTATCCTCTCCAATAGCTATCGCTGGCTAAGAAATTTACATTTGCAATAGAGGGCACAAAACCAGGTCTCATGGTAAGGGACAACTAGTACTGTTTTTTGTTGTTTTTTAAGATTTGGGTACATTAGCCATTCTGAGAGATACCACTACAAAGGCCTTATGCTCAGGGCTTTACCTTTCTAGGATTTCTACAGCCTGGTAGCTCACGGATTTCTCCAGACACCATTGTTCAGACAGGAGAAAAACAAACTCTGCCAAAACAGGAAAGAAGAGCCTAATTCACAAGGTGCAACCAAAACCACTCTGTGAACTCTTGGCGTTGTGTAAAAGCCATGATGGGGCCAAGGGAAGAGGGTCAGGAGGTGAGAAAGATGAGACTGAAACAACCCAAGCTCAGTTTAGTTCCCTTTGCTGCCAATAGGAAGATCAGAGGCATGAAAAGGAGGCTGGCTGACTGAATGCCAAAGACAAGGCTTACCAAGCCCCCTCAGTGACCCTGGAGCCTTCCTGTGGGTCTCAGCTGATAAAAGGCTTAGCCAGCTACACACAAACATACCAGCTGGTCTACTTGGCCTCTACACCATGCTGGGAACCCCCAGCTTCAAGGGTGATTCTTGGATGGATAAAAACCCTAACCCCTATATTCTGTTTGCAGTGGAATGTTGACAGGAACAGAAAGGTCCCTCCTGGGGCTTCAATATTCTTTATAATACTGTTTGTTTAGTAACCACCCTCTGAAGAACCCCATTGCTTTACAAACATGATTCACCTTACAGCTGGACACCATCTCTTCACCACCAGTTTGTTGGGTAAATCTGTGGTGGCTGAGCCTCTCCCCAGGAGCAAGTTTGTTACAGTGGAGTGACTTGTTTGAAAGAAACATCATCCAAATCAGGGAACACAGCCCAATTTGGGGGGTGAGGGAGTCACTGGGAAGGTGGGAAGGGCAAGATACCTTGGCAAGATCTGAGGCTGCCTGTTTCTCTTTGAAAGAACCGCCCCAGCTAGAATTTTATTTAGTTTGCAATATCATTAGAGGGCGGAAGCAAGGATAAATGTTAGTTCTCAATAAAGAAAGCTCCAGAACTGGGAACTTTTAGCACTGATCAGCAAGAATTACAATCAAATTATCATATGTCTTCAGAGAAAATCTGACTTTCTTAGAATAAAAATGATAAAAGGTAGCACAAAATAATTTAACAGTCTGCTCGACACGTTACACATAGTTATATGTACAAAACCTTATTGTTACAGAGACCAAAGCTCTGCTAGCAGTGTCCAATGAAGAGAATGTTTAAGCAATTAAGCAAAATACCCTAGAATAATTGTGTGTTGTTAGCTGGTCCTTTTATTTGATGGAGTTTAGGCTTTGTTTTCTTTTGTGTGTGTGTATAGTTGCTTGGTTTTGTTTGGGTTTTGGTCTGAATGATCTGGGCAATTGTTTCTATTTTCCATTTTAATTTGCCAAGAAAACTGAGCTTGGGTTAGGTGGAATGGATGAGGGTTACACCTCTCCTTTGCTGTTGGCTCCACCTCCTGCACTTAGAAACACACTCAGACCTATTAATTAAAAGACCCTCCCCTTCTATCCTCTTAAGCTAGGGCTTTATCTAATTTCTTGAAAGCCTCGTTTGCATCTGCTGCTTCCACTTCATCATTCACTTTCTAAATGTTACACACTTTGGCTTCTACTTTTCCTAACTTGCTGAAATGATTGTCTCAAAGACCAGCAAATATGTCCAAATTGTTAAATGTCATGGCCCGTTTGCCATCTTCATTCCTGTTGTTCATATCCCTGAAGCATCTGAAACTGTCATCCTTCTTGAAACTCTCCTCTTACTTCCAAAGATCTCTTGGTTCTGTTGGTATCTCCCAAACCACTCCTCTTATTTTCTTCATGACTTTTCTTCCTACTCCAATCTCCTGAACACAAAATGTTTCCAGAGGAACTGTCCTTGACCTTCTCTTTTCTCTCTAGTAGCTCATCCTCTGCCTCTGCGGTATCATTATAGAGATAATTCCCAAACCTTTATCTCTAGTTTTGACCTCTCTTCTGGCTTTTTAAACAGCCTGCTAGAAACCTTCCTCTAAGTGTTTTACAAGCACCTGAAACTCAGTAGATTCAAAAACAAAGTGATTATCTTTCCCAAACAAAAATCACACTTCCACCCTAGTCAGTTTGGTTCAGTGGTTAGAGCATCAGCCTGCAGACTGAAGGGTACTGGGTTCAATTCTGGGCAAGGGCATGCACCTCAGTTGCAGGCTCAATCCCTGGCCCTGGTTGCGGGGCGGGGGGGAGGGGCAACCAATCAAGGCATCTCTCTCACATCCATGTTTCTCTCTCTCTCCCTCCCACTCTCTCTGAAAAGCAATGGAAAAAATATCCTTGGGTGAGGATTAAAAAAAAAAAAAAATCACACTTCCTGTTTTTTTTTTGTTTTTTTAATGTATGTGTGTGTTTCCCTTAATGGCACCAGTATACCCAGTCTTCTTGGCTCAACTCTTTGGCACCGTCACCTTTGCCTTCTTCGCTTCTTAAGTTCATTTATTGAGAAACCCTGTATTTTATCTCTGAAATGTTTTTAATCCACCCTCCCTTGACATTCCCTTGGCCCTAATACCTAAACTACCAGCACAGACTCTACTCCATCTTTTACATCACAGCCAAAATATTTTTTTTAAGGCAAAGGTTACAGTCATGTCACACCCATATTGAAAAACCTTCAATGCCTTCTTGTTTTCCTCCTAAGCCAAGTATAAACTCCTCTGCTTGGCATTCAAAGTTCCACATGGAATGTCTCCAAACTACCTTTCTGATTTCGATTTCAACTACTTTTTCACATGCTCTGGCCAACCTGGACTACACTGTCCTCACACTTACCCTACGCGTTCCTATTTCCATAGCTTTAACTCAGTTAAAAACACTGACCTCCTTTATGATCTTTACCAACCGCAATGTCGTCTTTCCTTCAAGGCCTACTTCAAATGCCACGATGCCTGGAGGACTCCTTTCTTTAATTCTTCCTACCCCCACCTCACCCCATCACTCCTTTCAATCCCCATAAAAGCTGGTTTTATCTAGTATATCACTTATCTAACCGTACTTGTACCTAAGCATTTGCAGATTTGCCCTAATATTTTCCAAGGGTTATATACATGGCTGGAAAGCCGGAACTAGGTCTCTATTTCATCTTTCTATCCCAGGCAGCCCGATAATAAATACTCTATAGATGCGGAAATCAAGGGCAAGGTGCTGCTGTGTCTTGTTCATCACTATTTCCCCAGCACCTGAAATACAGTAGCTTTTTTGAATTAATAAACAATCTCAACATCGGTGCCTCAAAGACAGACGCTCGGGTCTCCCCTACCCCCGGCTCCCCGGCCCCGCGTCCGCACCCACGATCCGGGTCTCCCGGAAGCTGCCCATCCAGCCGGCAGACTCCTGCACTGCTCGCTCATTCTGCTGGGCCAAGTGGAGCAGAGCGTCTTCGATCGTCTCTGTGGCAACAGCTCCAAACTGAAATTCGCTGAAAGAGGCCAATCTCGGCCTCGCGGGTCTGTTCATTTTCAGAAGCCTTTTTGGACACCCGGACGGCTCACTGAATCCATAAAGCGATCCCCTTAGCTTCTCTCCAAGGACTTCTGCCACACTCTGGATTCCTTCTTCCCTCCTGTGTGCTAGCCCTCGCTTCAAGTCTGAGGAAAACTCAATCCCCACCACAACCTCCAGCCCTGCACAGCCTTTTCCCGCCACAACGGTCGCGGACCCCTCAGCCAATCAGAAACCACGGCCGTTTCCCATCTCCCCCGCACTTCCCCTAAGGCCAACAGCCACACTCAGACGGTCCAAGAGAACGCGGAACTACAGCTCCCAGCGTCCCCTGCGGCGGCCAAGGACTGCTATTCCCAGCAAACTCCGCGCCCGCGGACGGAGACGGGTGGGGCGGCAATATGGCGGCGCCGGGAGCTGGTGACCCTCTTGATGCTAAGAGTGGAAAGGCCCCTCTCGCGCAGCGCATCGATCCGACTCGGGAGAAACTGACTCCTGCGCAGCTGCAATTCATGCAGCAGGTGCAGCTCGCCCAGTGGCAGAAGACGCTGCCACAGCGGCGGACCCGGAACATCGT
This sequence comes from Miniopterus natalensis, assembly GCF_054644295.1. NCBI lineage: Eukaryota > Metazoa > Chordata > Mammalia > Chiroptera > Miniopteridae > Miniopterus > Miniopterus natalensis. Next base: position 22,825,411 of record NC_142097.1, read on the forward strand.
GACCGGCCTGGGCATCGGGGCTGTGGTGTTAGCTATCTGTATCCATCCGGACTGTAGACTGAGGGAGACCGCATATGGGGCATGAGAAAGGGATTAGAGACGTGTAGGAGGGCAGTGTGGGGGTAGAAAGCCTGAGCTGTGAAAGTAAAGCTGAGCTAAGCGTTTAATGTACCTTACTCTATCAATCTGAGTTGCTCTTTTAATATAATTAATAATAACGGAGTTGGGGTCAGGGCTCGGAAGAACAGAGGGCAGATCAAATCACTGATTTGGGAGGATGAGAGATTAACAAGTGTGGTGGAAACAAGTCCAGGGAAAGGGAATGTGCATATTCCAAGTGGTTTCCCTAACCCACATCCCCAGACGGTTACACTTTCTACTCGGTGTCCCAGGAGCGTTTCCTAGATGAGCTGGAAGATGAGGCCAAAGCTGCTCGAGCCCGAGCTGCGGCAAGGGCATCAGGACACTGATCCAGATGGGCACTGCATGACCTCTAACCTGCTGGAGCCCCTTCGCATGAGGATGATGCCCCGTGACTGTAGAAGTTTAAGCCTGCTCACAGCATTGCTGGCCACCTAACTAACCTTGGGCGATGATGGAGCCCAGGCAGCCAGAGATTTATGCATTTGGCCATCAAGGAACATTGCCCACCTCACACCCACTGTGTGCAGCAGCTGACCCCTTCTTGTAGTTTGTTGTTTTTTTTAAAGGTATACAATCTTGGTTTTTCCCAAGCTTTTGGACTTTGTGGTTTATTCCCTTCACTTCCCAGGGGCTGGGAGGAAGGGGGACAAGAGGTGGGCTGTTATGGGAGTGGGTGTGGCAACTCTGTGCAGTGTTAGAGCCTATAGAAAGGATGGGGTCAGGTTGAGAATAATAAACTGAGTCATCTCTCATGGAGTCAGGTGAGTGTGTTGGGGCTGACACTTCATGCTGGAAAGCTCCACAGGCAGTAGCTGCAGCACAATGGCATTGCCCCAGGGAGCTGTAAATGTTTAACTAGAATTACTTTTTCCGTGAGATCTTTCCACCTGATTTAAGGGAGAGCTCATGGTGGGTCACTGGGCTGTTTGAGACTGAACCTCATCTTGGGGGAAGAAAGGTCACTCTCTGTCCTCTACCCTCAAAAACAACATACTCCAACTTTACTGCCTTTTCCCACCCCTAGAGAGAAAGGTAGATGAATGATGAGGGAGAAGTAGCTTTCATTTTTTTAAACCTCCATTGGGGCCTGCCTGTGTAAGCCTAAGGTGGGATCTAGATGGTGAGGTGGATTATTGACCTTGCAGTTTCCTTATGAACTGCTGGCAGGATCAGAACACTGGGCAACTTCTACCCCTGCCTCCTACTGTGCGAGGAGAGTCCCTTCTAAGTCCTTCCCCCCCCCTTACCTCACAACCCTTTGCCCCCAGTTCTTAAGGCCTGACATACAAATTCAGAGTCCGAGTTTCTAGCATTTTTATTGGCTGTTGCTAATTCTGATGTGAGAACACCCTGTCCACTTGCCCAGCTGGGAGTGTGTCCTGTGGAAGCATCTGCGCTTGGGTGGGATTGCTTAGTGGTTGACTCTTGGCTGGGGAGGTAGCAGGGATGAAGATGGTAGGCTGCAGAATTTATACCTTCTACATACAGCAAATAGTTTGCACATGCTTGGCTCCTCCCTAGAATGGAACAGCACTCCATGCCCCTTGTCCTTCTACTCGGTCAATGCTGAGGTCTTCCTTGCAGAGCTGTGCTGACTAGTAGATTCTGAGAGCACAAGCTCCATGGGGGGTCCTGGTGTGGGAGAGACACATGGCTTCGGTTCTGAATTCACTGGAGGGAAAAGAAAAAGCACTGAAGAAACCTCAGGGTGGGGGAGGAGAGTGAAGCTGCTGCCAGTTACCATTCCGTGGGCTCTCCCTCCCTTGGGCCCGCCCTCACCATCCTGCCAACATCCCCGGCGAATGTCACCCCCTTGCTTGCCCGCTGCTCCTGGGAGCCGGTGCTGCTGCCACTCAGGGAGTTCCTTCGTATGATGCCTGGGTGCAGGATGGGGAGGGAGAGTGCTAAGTGAGGGAAGGGGCCACGGGGACAGAGGAGCTAGCCCCCCCCCACACCAAGGGCAGACTCCCGGGGCCTGGAAGAAAGCTGCATCACTAGGGAAGGGGACTGGAAAGATGGGAGCCTGGCAACTGCAGTCTCACCAGGGCCTGGGGGCTCAGAGCGCTGCAGGCTGTTGCGTCGGGAGGTAGGGAAGCTACCCTTGGAGAGGCGGCGTTGGCGGCTGGACAGCATGGCAGCGGGGGCCACGATACCCGGTGGGGGCTGCTTCCCAAGCCTGCTGTACAAGTCCTCAATTTCCTTTTTCTGCAGTGTTTGCAGTGCCTCCACCTCTGACAGGTGCCTGAGGATGCAGCAGGAGCATGAGGGCTAGCCACACACTCTTCAGTCTACTTCTTGCCCTCCATCTTCCCCAGACTCACTTCTGGCGAAGACTCTGCAGCTCAGCCCAGAATTCCTCATCCTCCCCACTGCTCTCTGACTCCTCACTGCTCAGACACAGGCTGCTATAGGTGTAGTTCATCCACACTGGGCTGGGATGGCTCAGGGGTGGGGAGCTGTCCTCCACTTGGGGTTCCTTCCCACTGTCCCTTTCCTCCTCAACTCCAGCCCCCAAGCCCTCGGCTGCACGGTCACTCTCGGCCAGAGCCTCCCTGGCCTCTGGCCCGCCTCCAGCACTGTCCTCTGTGTCTGAGCTTTCTGAGGTCAGCTGAGGGGTTGGAGGCTTCAGGGAACCAGAGAGAGTTGGGGATGTTGGTTGCAGGGAAAGAGGCTCAGCTGGTTCCTTGGATGAAGTCACTTGGAAACGCCCAACAAGCTGGGGCTTTCCCTCTGCAGAGAGACAAGGAGGGAGTCATGGAAGGAGGGAGAGAAATCAGTGGCATATAAAGTGGATTGAGGATAATGGGAAAGTCAATGGTCAGAGGCCTCACCTTCAGAGATGGGCGCCAGTCTGGCTTCCCCCAGGAGTGGCCGAGCAGGATTTGGGGAGGCCTACAAAGTGTGGGTCCATGAGGAGAGAAATTATCCAGAATGCAGCCCCCTTAATTATCTCTCTGGGTTTCCTACTCACCTCACTCTCCAACTCAGCTGTCAAAGGTGAAGGCTTTTCCTGGCCACAAGGAGCAAGGGGAGAGGGAGGGGGCAGGCTTGGTAAGGGACCAGGAGGGGCTGGAGGAGACTGGGAAAGGAGCCCAGGTGAGGGAGACAGCAGGGACTGGGCCACAGTCATCACAGCCAGTGAGAAGGCACTAGCCAGAGAGAGGAGAGGGGCTGCTGTGGTGGAGGGGACGGGAGAAGAGGAGCATGGAGGAAAGGAATGAGGCATAAGAGGGACCTGGGAACAACTGGGAGAGAAGGTAGGTGGAGAACTGGAGAGGAGAGAACTCTGTGGAAACTGAGAGGGTGGGAATGGAAACTGGGAAACATTGGGGGAGAATGGAAGTGGAGAGCTCGGAGGGTGTAGAGAGAGATTTGAGACCTGGGAAGAAATTGGAGAAAATGGAGAGGGGCTGGGATGATATGGGGGAGAAGTGATGGGGAAGACAGGAATTGGGAAAACAGGGCTTCCAGGAGAAAATGGGTTTCCGGGAGACAAGGGGGTTCCAGAAGAAGATGGGGAGGTGGAGAAGGCTGCCCAGCTGCTATGCTCCAAGGAGGTACTGCTCTGGAGCTCTGCTGGGGAGGAGGGTGTGTTGAGATTCCAATCCTCTGCTCCCTGCACCTTTCCCTGGGGCAACCCAAGGGCTGCAGAGAGTAGGGACAGAACTCAGTACATACCGCTGGATGGGTTGGGGAGGGAGCCTGAGGGGACAGGCAATGGTGCTGGCTCCTCCTGAGGGAGAGAAGGGGGCCACCGTCACAGTGGGAAAGAACCTAGTCTTAGAAGGAAGGGTTCAGACTGAGGCTCTCAAGCTAGGACTCGTGGACCTCTTGGAGTCCACAGATGAACTTTGGGAATTCAAAAATGTATTTGCTGAAATATTTAGAGGTAAAGGGCATGATGTCTGCAACTTAAGTGTTTCAGAAAAAAATATGTGCACACACATATAGAGAGGGGAAAAGAGAAAGCTAGTGTGGCAAAACAATTGGCAAACCTAGGCTAAGAGTATCTAGGAATTCTTTCTACAATTCTTGCAACTCCTTTCGGTAAGTCTGAAATTACTTCAAAATAATGAGTTAAAAGAAAAGTATGTATTGAACACAGTTTTCTAGGACAAGGGTCCATGGCTTTCACCAGAGGCTCAGAGCCACTGTTTTAGGTTTCCAGAGATGAAGAGGAGTTAGATCCAAGGCGACTAGTGAGGCAGAGGGTAGCGTAGCCTGGAGCGGAGTCCGTTTCCCCCTGGAGGTGGCCAAAGGGTCTGACCTGAGGGCCCAGGGGGTCTTCAGCAGCCTCCCCAGGGCCAGTATCTCTCTTTAGCAGGGTTTCCACTCGCTGGATAATCTCCCGAATCCGGCTCAGGAATCCAGCTCGCTCCGAAGGCAGGATGAACTCATTATACACCTGGCAAAGGTCAGCAGCAAGGGAGGGAGCGTTGTTATCCCACTCATCTCGCTCCCCCTGCTCTGATCTTTAAAAGCCAGTCTTTCACCCTACCGCTTCTGCCAACCACCAACCTAAAACAAGTCTTTAATAAACATCTACTGTGTCAAGCACTGTGTGGTGTTAGCTACTTTCCTCTACAGCTTAAGAGGAAAGTAGCTGACATTCATAGGATGCATATATATACCAGAGGCTTCACATATCACATTTAACACTAACAGCAGCTTTCTGGGGTCTTTGTTAACACCCCCATTACGGAGTTAAGATAACAAATGCTCAAAGAGATTAAGTTCAGTATGCTCAAGATCACAGGATTTGCACCCAGATCTGTCTAAAGCCAAAGCCTGAGTTCTTTTCACTGTTGCTTCACATGCTTTTGGACACAATTCCTACTCTCATAGGGCTTATGAAATATACCACAAAGGTGTGCATGCGGGTACACACACACACACACACACACACACACACACACACACACACACAATAAAAATAAGGCAACAAATGGTAAACATGACATTCAATTCCACAAACACTTATTGAGTACATACTATGTGCTAGGTACTGTCAGGAATACAGGGGAGCATAAAACAAAGTCCTGGTCCTGAGGAAGCCCAAAATCTAGTGGAAGAGACACATATACAGAGTCAGCCCATCGTAGGTAAGGCATTTATGATCGAGGGATAGATAAAAATGCTATTCCAGGCGGGGGGAAAGAGAGTTGTTGTTTAATGGGTATAGAGTTTCAGATCTGCAAAATGATAAAGTTCTGGAGATCTGTTTCCCAACTGTGAATATACTTAACAATCATGAATTGTATAATTAAAAAGGGTTAAAAGGGCAAATTTTATGTTATGGGGGGGTTATTTTTTTAATGTATTTTTTATTGATTTGAGAGCGAGAGGAAGGAGGGAGAGAGAGAGAGAAACATCATGAGAGAGAAATATCAATTGGCTGCCTCCTGCACACCCCCTGCTGGGATCGAGCTTGCAACCTGTGCATGTGTCCTGACCAGGAGTCGAACCAGTGACCTCTCAGTGCCTGGGTCGACAATCAGCCACTGAGCCACACCTGTCAGGCTGTTATGTGTGTTTTTTAACCATAATTTTTATTTATATTTATATATATTTTAAAACATATCTTTATTGATTTCAGAGAGAGGAAAGGAGGGGGAGAGAGAGAGGGAGAAACGTCAATGATGAGAGAGTCATGATCGGCTGCCTAGCCCGCAACCCGGGCATGTGCCCTGACCGGCAATCGAACCCCGATCTCCTGGATCCTAGGTCAGTGCTCAACCGCTGAGCCACGCATGGCCAGGCTTAACCATAATTTTTAAACGGTAGTTTTAAAAAATGCTATTCCAAAGAGATAGCAGGTCATACTACCTTGGGGGTGGGAGGTAGGGGAGATGGGGGAAGTGGGATGGTATCAGAGCTGAACCTTGAAGGATGAGTAAGAAAAACAACCCTTGCCTGGCCGGTGTAGCTCAGTGGTTGAGCATCAACCTATGATCCAGGAGATCCCAGTTTGATTTCTGGCCAGGCCACATGCCCGGGTTGCAGGCTGGATCCCCAGTAGGGGATTTGCAAGAGGCAACTGATCAATGACTCTCTCATCATTGATGTTTCTCTCTCTCTCTCTCTCCCTTTCCCTTCCTCTCTCTGAAATCAATAAAGACATATTTAAAAGAAAGAAAAAAAGAAAGAAGAAAAGGAAAAGAAAAGAGAAAAGAAGAGAAGAGGAAAGAAAAGAAAAGAAAAGAAAAGAAAAGAAAAGAAAAGAAAAGAAAAGAAAAGAAAAGGGAAAAGGAAAGAAAAGAAGAAAAGAAAAGGAAAGAGAAAAGAAAAAAAGAAAAGAAAAGAAAAGAGAAAAGAAAAGAAAAGAAAGAAAAGAAAAGAAAAGAAAAGAAAAGAAAAGAAAAGAAGAAAAGAAAAGAAAAGAAAAGAAAAGAAAAGAAAAGAAAAGAAAAGAAAAGAAAAGAAAAGAAAAGAAAAGAAAAGAAAAGAAAAGAAAAAAGAAAAGAAAAGAAAAGAGAGAAAAAAGAAAAACAACCCTTTACTGAGAACCTACCATGTGCGGACACTTCTCATACATTGTATCATGTGATTTCCCTTCTCATATCTATTATATCACATCTCATAAATTATATCAGAACATCTTTGCAAAATAGGTACTATCACCTACATCTTATTGATGAGCAACTGAGGTTCACAGAGGTTAAGAAACTTGCCCAAGTTTACTGAATTAATAAATAACAGAGCTGAAATTTGAACTCAGGTCTTATGTAAAAGCCTACCCTTTCCTTTGTTCCACGCTGTTCATCAGGGAGAGGGGGCAGTGTAGGCAGAGAAAACATCATGAGTAATAGCTCTGAGGCATGAAAAGGTATGACACATTCACAAAAGGAGAGCTGAAAGTTTTGTGAATTTTAAAGACCATGTTCCAGAATTTGGACCTTACTCTGTAACCACAAATAGCCACTAAAGATTTTGGAGCAAAAGCAACAAGATCAGGTTTAAGTGTCAGGAGAATTCTGCTGCAGAGAAGTAAAGGGTGGACTGGTAAGGAGAGAAAAGAGGGCAACGGATCCTGGGTTCAGGGGGCGGGGTCTCTGGCAGTGTGGGATCTGAGTGGGCTTGAAAGTCCAGTAGAGAAGTTTCTCAGGCAGGAGATGAGAGACCCCCTGAGCAGATGGAAGCAGAAGCAGGAAAGCACCCAGCCTCTTCAGAGGACCATTTAGAAACCAGGTGACTGAAGGAAAGATTCTGGAAGAGTCAAGTAGCTTGATGGAAGGTGATAAGCTTGCATGCCAAGTGATATTTTGTCTTTGTCCTGGACACAAGGTGAATGATATGATAGAAGAGAAGCTTTTCAGGAGAGAGTGCCTCAAGCCTGATGTTTCTCCCATTCCCTTTCCTCCTTCACCCCAGAGGCTGACACCCACCACCCTCACTCCACTGAAACTGGTCTCCCACAAAGCCCTTCTCCTGACAAATACCAGTGTGATCTTGCCTTCGGCTTCCCCCATGCTACCTACTTGAAACTCTCTCCTCGCTCAGTTTTTACTAACATCTTTCGGGGCTTCTCTTACCTCTCAGGCTCCATCTCTGTGTCCTTTGATAACCTATCCCCCCTCCCATTCTAGAACTGGCAGTATCCACAGAGACACACACTCAGGCCTTCTATGCCTCTGGGTTTGCAGGTCCATCTCCCTTCACTCTCAATTCTATGTTGATGACTCCTAAACCCACCTCTCTCTCTAGCCCTACCTGACCCATATCCTGCTTCTAGGGAGAATCTTATCTTTCCTGTCCATCATTCAAGCTCATGATCCCTAAAAAAAAAGCCCACTTTCATTTCCAGCTTCCCCTCTCCTTTGATGGTCTACTCCCAATATTTCCAAGCTACAAGTCACCCTTGAATATCCTCTCTCCCTAACGCCCTATCATATTAACTCAGCAAATATTTATTGAGCATCTACTGTGTGTATTGTACTATGTCAATAAATTACTGTATTACAGAGTATTTTCCCGAAACCCTCTCCTCCCTCCCATATAATCTATTCTTTCCCGTCCACACCTAGCTCCTGTACCCACCTGCCAACTGGATTCCCTACCCCCAACCAGCTCCCACATCCCATGGCAGACTGGTCTTCTTAAAACCTATTCTCACCATGTTACACTCTCCCTAACTCTTAAGACCATCTATAATCCATGCCCACTCTACATGCCCAACCTCACTTCCAGAAGGGCTCCTCCTGGAACCCTTAATTCTAGTGGTCTCCTCATGAAGCCCTCCCGATGCCATATTCCAAGTCACTATCTACTTCTATGCCTTTGCTTATGTTGTACCCCCACTAGACATGCCCTCCCACCTTCCACTGCCATTCTTACCCATCTGTCAGAACTTGCATAAGTCCTACTTCTCCCCCCTCCTGCCCCCAGCCCATCCCTTACTTATAGCCAGAGTATCACATGTCTAGCATGTACTTCACTGTAGCTCTTGTATATACTGTTAGTCTCAAATTACTCCAGCTGAGGATCCAAATCTCACTGGATAAAAAAATCTCCCCCAAAACAAGGGCAGAGATGTCTTCAGTGACACTGCGCTAAGTGCTTTAAAAACCCTTGCTGTTGGATGGGGGGGGAGGGGAATTCAGCACCAGGGAACATCAGGAGGGAGACCGTTGTCCCAGACCCAAAGACTCAGTCATCTTGCTCCTCCTCACCATGGCAGCTGCAATCTCTTCTGGGCTGTCCCCATCCAGATCAAATCGGAAGGTCACCATCTTGCTGTTGTGCGTCTGTAGCTGGCACTCAACCACTCTGTCATTCTGGTCTGAGACCTTCAGATTTAAATTCAGCAGAGGGAGGAGGTCAAGCCTTCTGTCCTCATCACATGTCCCCACCCCACTCCAACCATGTGATGTGGCCAGATTAGAACCGAAGAGAAGCAGACCCTGCTCCCAAAGTCTGGTATTAAAAACCGGCTGCCACTTGAGTGCCAGTCACACACCGCTGCTACCAGTCACACACACTTTTTCTGGCTGACCTCCCCCATCCTTCTGACAGTTCCCTCCTGGCCCTGAAGGTTGTTCCCCACATCCTGTGCCTTCCTTACACTAGTGACTCGAAGCCGGGATCTGGGTCTGCGCCGGAGATTTCTCCCTAGGGGTCTCCTCATCCGTCCCATCCCTTCACCCACGTCGCTAAGGCCTGATGCTGCATCTGAGGCGTAGCTACAAAAGGGAAAGGAGATAGACGGAGTGTCAGAGTGGACCCTGGATCCCCAGAGCTCCAAATGTCTCACCCTAGCACCCCAACTCGTACCAGAACTTACCTGTCTCCAGGGGAAAAGTCACTGCCAGGGCCAGAACGGGGAATAGATAAGGCAAAGGCCTGAAACAGGATATGGGTTCTTAAGATCAGAGCAAGATCATTGTTGGGATCCAGGGAGATAGTTTCAAGGATGCTGAGGTACTAGGGAGATGGAATTAAGGGAGATGAGGACAAGAGTGGTAGATTTCCAGGGACATGGGGCCAGGTCATGGGGTTGGATTTCACAAGGAGGGAAATAGGTCATAGGCTTGGAATGGCTGGGAGCCCCCCAAGTGACCCCCTCTCACCGAGGGCAGGCAGAGATGGGACTCAGCGGGGCTGGATGGCACCCCACTAGGGGGCTGAAGGGCAGGGTCTGAGGCATCCAGGAAGCCGGAGGAGCTGAGGTAGCCATCAGTCTCGCAATCCGCTGGTGGGGGAGGGGATCAAAAAAGGGGAAATAAAGGAGAGTGGTGGCAGAGGAGGGGGCATGCCTGAGCAAGGAGGGGCCTGGAGTTGTCCAGGAGCTTCATGGCTAGATGTGGAAGGCAGGGTAAGCGACAGTGCTGCTGGGTTGAACTTCTGGGTGGGGGGCTGAGGCCAAGGGTTCTGGGACCTGGGTCCTAAGATCAGAGGTGACTTACAGGTGGTAGATGAGTAGCTGGCATGGCGGAAGAGGAACGGCTGGTGTTGGTCTGCCTCTGGCTCCTCAGGCTCAGGGGGGAAGGAACTGGGGAGACCAGGAGTCATGGGGACAGTTGCTGGTGGTGGTTCTGGCTCAGGGGGGAGGGCCTCCAACTCCCTAGCTTTGCGCAGCTTCTCCCGCTTTCGTTGGATAGCGGCCACCCGTTCACGTACTGCACGGGCCACGGGCTGGTAATCAGCTTCGCAGACTAAGCCCAGGGCCACCTGGAGTAGGGAGGGTGAGGAACACAGCTCGGGATCCCCCTCAAAGACCCGTCAGAACACTTTCTTGGGACCTCCAGGATATGGAAGGGAGCCAGCATTTATTGGTTATCTACTATACCTATTAACTGGAAACTGCTTACATGATCGCGGTTAAGTCTGCCCAATAACCTCCTGAGGTCATCTCATCAACCCCATTTTAGAAATAAGTGACCAGTTCATGGTTATACAATGAGTCAGTTCCTCTCATTTTGCAGGGGGAAGATGAAACATTTGGCAATGTTTGGAAACTTTTTAGCTGTCATAAGGGTGGGGGGGTGCGGAGTAGATGCTACTGGCATCTAGTAAGTAGAAGCCAGGGAATCGCAACATCCTACAATGCACAGGACAGTCCCCAAAACAAAGCCAGTAATGTCAAGGTCAAGAACCCCTGTAAGTAATGGGTCAGGATTTGCTCTCAGTCAGTGCTAGGGAGACCTGTTCTTATGCCACATTTCAAAACACTTTCTCAGGTTCTTGGCCCAGACCCACCCATATGGACAACCCTCATCCTTTCAACTTCCATTTTTCTCTTGAGAATCATATACTCTCCCCTCCCCCTCAGGCCTTCCTAAACCAGCTCCCCAATCGTCTTCCCCTACATCTTCTACCTCCCATGTATACCTCTCCTAGTCCTTCAGTTTCCTTTATTCATTTCAGCAACGGGCTTTGCTGGGCATGTAAAGGAGGTAGGGCAGGGTGATCTGACTTAAAGGCTGAACAACCTAAGTTTAGATCCGGCTCTGCCACTTACTTGCTTGGCACGTTGGACAAGAAATTCAATGTCTCTGAGTTTTCATTTCCTCATCAATAAATCAGGATAAAATCATTCTATGTCGAGGTGGTAACTGATCAAATGCACGTGAAAATGCTCTAAGACATATACACACGTGGGCTATTAATGAGCTCCTACCACGTGTCAAGCACTGTCTGGGATAGAAAAATCAATAAAACACAATCTCTGCCCTCAAGGAGTTTATAGTCTAGTAGAGGAGAAAGACAGAAATGTATCCTGGTGGAAAACAAGACGGATGGACGGATGGACGGTGGTGGGTCCTGTAACTGAGGAGCTGCTGAAATGAGAACCAGCATTTAATCTTGACTCTATAGAGACATAGGCTTCCTGAAATTGACGGTTCTGTGCACGGGGGAAGAAAGACAAGAAAAAAAACAAAACCAAGAGATTGGGGGAGGGGGGGAATGACAAAAAAATAAGAAATAAATAGGTAGACAAATTGGAGAGAAAGGCATTCCAGAAATATCGGGTCAGCAGGAAGTAAAGCAGAGAGGCTGGAGGACCCAGGGTCTGTTCTGGAAACGAAAATCTCCAACTTATTGAACATAGGATGTTCGTGCGGGTGTGTTCAGAAGGAAGGTGCACGCCCCCCGGCGGGCGTGGCTCAGAGATTGAGCATCAGCCTAGGATCCAGGAGCTTGAGGTTCATTTCCCGGTCAGGGCACTTGCAGGGGGGGGATGGCGGGGGGTTGGGGGGATGGGGGTGGGGGGATGGGGGTGGGGGGATGGGGGGTGGGCTCGATCCCGAGTGGGGGGCGTGCAGGAGGCAACCGATCAATGACTCTCATCATCGCTGTTTCAACTCTCTCCCTCTCCCTTCGTCTCTCTGAAATCAATAAAGATTTTTTAAAAAGGAAGGTGCAGGAGATGCGAAGAAGAGTGGGTTGTGCCCCTCTGCCACCACCCGGCGTCCCTCGCAGGCCCAACTGCAGGGCAGTGGGCCCTCGGCTCACCATCTCCTGCGCCACCTCCTCGGCGGCATCCCGGCCCAGCTGGAACAGGAACTCGATGGCCTGGTTGTCCCGGGGGCGCCCTCCGCGCCGCGCGTCCTCCATGCGCAGCCAGAGCTTGAGGTCGGGCTTCTCGCCGTCGTCCTCCTCCGCCAGCTCCACGTGCACGCCGCGCTCCTCGCGGAAGAAGGCGTGGGCCAGAAGGTCCTGGATGGTGAACCTGGGGGGCGGCGCGGCAGCCCTGAGCCGCGTCCCCGCGGCCGCCCGCCCTCGCGGCCCGCCCCGGCCCGGCCCCCTCCACCCACCTCTCGTTCTTATCCGTGCGGATGCAGCCTTCAATGATCTCCTTCACCTCGGGCATCTTCACCTTGTAGAAGCTGTTCGGTTTCGTGCCCTGGGGAAGGGGTTTCTTTAGCCTCGGGCTCTCTGCGCCCCCGGTTCTAGGCTAGACACGCGCCTGAGGCGCAACGCTCGCAGTCGCGAAAGCACCGTGACTGCTACCGGGGGATCTGATTTTGAATCCCAGTCCCTCCGTGTATCGATAATGTGACCTTAAACAAGTCTGCCTTAAGCCAGTTTTTTTTCATTTGGAAAACAGTGGGCAGAATATTTGCCCTGCTCACCCCGTGGGGCAGCTGGAAGGATCCGATGAGAGGCTGAAAGTGGAATCGTTTGTAAACTCTAAGGAGCGATACACACACATCATTATTCTAAACAGCTCGTACTGCCTGGGGGCGAGTGTGCATCCACGCTACTGCAGTGGGAACCGGGGTGTCTGTGTCTAGCCTGTTTTCATTAAGGGAAAGGGCACTGACCACGGGCTGGTTGAAACAGGAAAATGGGAGGGGACCTGGAATTCCCAACCCCCCCCCTCACCGAGGTGACCTTGCGGTAGATTTGCGCGGCATTCTGGCACTCGGAGTAAGGGTACTCGGAGGTAGCCATCTCCAGCATGCACATGCCAAACGCGTACACGTCCACGGCCTCATCGTACTTTTCCTCGTACATTTCTGGAGCCATGAACTCCGGGGTCCCTGGAAGATTCACAGCAAGCGTCAGGTTGCAGAGCCTCCTTTCTGGCCTCACCCCTCCCCTTGGGTATAGTAGGCTAGGCAGCCCTCCAGTTCCGGAGTGCAAGCAGCCAACCCTTCTCCACCACGGTGGTGGGGGGGAGATGCCACAGGTCTCTCCGTTTTCCCCATGGTTTTCTAACTCTGTAGAACTCAAAAGGACTCTGCTGGGGGAAAGGGGGACCCCAGGCTCTCTTCTGATACGGCAAAGGTAAAATAAAAATGGCAAGGACCCTCCTGGAGGGACTCACCAATAACACTCTTGGCAAAGGAGGCGCGCTTGAGCGTGGCCAGGCCTAGGTCCCCGATCTTGACGGAGCCCGTCGGGCCGGTGATAAAAACGTTGTCGCACTTGAGATCTCGGTGCAGGATAGGGGGTACTCGGGAGTGTAGGAAATGAAGCCCCCGAAGGATCTGACGGCTCCAACGCTGAAGGACTCGGGGCTTCATCTCACGGAACCGCCTCAGGTATCTGGGGAGAGCGCACAGCCAGGGTTGTGGTCGAGGGACGAAGCCCTCACTGGGAAGCTCCCCCTAAGCCCTATCTACACCACCACCTATGCATCTTCTACCAGCATTCTCTTAGCCTAGGCCTGCGAGGGGATCCAGGGAGAAACTGAGTCAGGAGGTGTGGGAGGCAGACGTGAGATTATAGGAAGTAGGCCAAGGTGCGTGGAAGCACCGGAAGGGCTGCCTGACTGCCCTGGCGCCGGGGAGGCCTCACAGAGGAAATAACTGTGCTGCATCCTGAAGGATGAGTAGGCGTTCAAGGGTGAAATGGGGAAGGGATGGAGACTTTCCAGGCAGAGGGGACATTGTGCTCAAAGGCACAGAGACAGCAAGCCACCAAGCAGGGTGGGAAGAGGTGCTGAGAATTTGGTTTATCTGAAATTTAGGGTGAAGATGAGGCTGGATCCCAAGGACTGCAAGCTGTTTAGGAAGTGTGGACTTTATCCTGAGGGCATGGGAGACCTTGAAGGGTTTTTAAGAATGGGAGTGAGAAGGTCAAACTTGCAACGGAGACATAACCCCAGAATGCAGGAAGAAAGGATAGCTTGGACAGGAGAGGGACAGAGTGGGGGAAGGCCCTTAGAGACCAGACCAGTAAGGTAGGTGGCAATGAGGTGGGGGTGTAGATGGGGCAGTGAAAACCAAGTGGGGAGATAGGAGGAAGGACCTGAAGACAGACTGAAGGGGGAAAGGAGATGCACAGAGTAGACGGAGAGGAGGCATCTGGGGAGACACCGAAGTTTTGGCTGTAGTGCTGGGTGGACCTTGCAATTCACCAAGTCAGGGACATAGGAGGGGTGGGTGAGAGAGAGTGAGCCTGGTGCTGGACCTGGATGTAGAGTCTGAGGAGCCTGGGAGAAGTTCCAGAAGCAATGGGACCTCCCACCAACCACCACCACCACCACCAGGCGAAGGAGCTCACGTCTTGAGTGTGCCCGAGGTCATGAGTTCAGTGACCAGCACGATGCAAACCTGGCCCCTCAGCACTGACTTCCACGAGTCATAGAAGCGTACGATGTTGGGGTGCTGCAGCCCCTTGAGCATCTCCACTTCCTCTGAGAATCGCTGCCGCTCTGCTCGAGACAGTTTCCGAGTCTGTGGGGTGGGGGATGGGGGTCAAGGTCAAATCTGTCCCAGGGCCCCCATGGTGAGGGGTTAAGGTGGGGCACAGGGGGCGGGGCTGGGGCGCGAAAGGTGAAGGTTGAAGCCGTGGGATGGGGCTGGGTCGGTCGGTAGGATCGTTGGCCTAACCGGCTATGGACCCCTAATTCCAGGTCCGCCCCCTCAAGCTGCTCCAAGGACACGCCCATCCTGGGCCTGGGACCGCCCCCTGGACCCCCTGCTGGACACAGCGACTTTATGCAGTCGGGTCCAGGAGCCCTGAGCTCAATAGCGCCTTTGTGGCCGCCCGGGCAGGCCCTGGGGCGGGAGGGGGCGCCCGGGGGACGGCAGCGGGCGGGCAGACGGCGGGTAGAAACCTGGGGCCGCCAAGGGGGTTAGCTCCAGAAATGGAGAACTGCTAAAACCAGACAGAAGGAAGTGCAGCAAAAGCAAGGATCAAGGACCAGGTTCCAGGAGACCACCCCCTGGCTGTCCCGCTCCGGTCTCATCTCCCTCCCTCACCCCCACCCCACCCCACCCCAGTTTGGCCGCCTCTACTAGCCTGGCCTGGAGCCTGGGGCGCGGCAGTGGCAGAGCAAGGGGCAAGCCCAGTGCCAGGGCTCCGGAAAGGACCCTTCCCTCAGGCTCTGTCCCCCAGTCTGAATCTGCGGCTGCTGGCAAAAACTTAAAGCCCACGGGGCTCAGCACCTTTGGGTCTGGGAAGGGAGAGCCCAGGCAGGCAGTGGGATGAGTAGGGCTGGATTTGGGCCAGGGCCAGAACTCCTTGTCTCCCCCTCCCCCAACTGTGGAGAAGTCCAGAAGTCTGACTGCTCCAGAAGGGGCCTGCGAGGGCCCCATCCTGCCACAAGAGCTGAAATCTTCTGGAAGTGGAGAGGACCCTGCCCCAGCTCCTGGCCTCCATCATCCCAAACTCCAGTGAAGATCTAGGTTTAGGGAACAGGGAGACCAGGGTCTCGCTGAGTCTGGAGACTTAGGGGAAGGGGCGGACCATTGCAGGATAGCCAGCCAGCCACCTTCTCAAACCTGAAATGGCC
Organism: Miniopterus natalensis; assembly: GCF_054644295.1. NCBI lineage: Eukaryota > Metazoa > Chordata > Mammalia > Chiroptera > Miniopteridae > Miniopterus > Miniopterus natalensis. The sequence continues at coordinate 22,841,240 of NC_142097.1, forward strand.
CATTATCCAGTTTACCATCCCACTTTCCACCTCTCCGGGTCGAGTACGGGGACTTTAAAGCGGACAATGTCCAAACCCTATACCACCTGCCTCAGTTTCTCTCTCTGCAGCCCAGAATCAGCCAGATCCATGGGTCATCAGAACAAGTGGCGGCAGGAGTGTCTGGACGTTTGACTGGAAAAATACATCCCTCCTTTGTTGCTGTCCCCTGGGTCTCCCATCCCAAGACCTCCAGAAGGTCCCATCCCGAGGTGCCACCCAGCCGCACCTGCAGCTCACACCAGGCCACCTCCACCGTGGTGTCGGTGTCTAGCCCTCGATACACCGTCTTGAACGAGCCACGTCCAATCTCAATGTCAAACTTGAGGTAGCGGCCGTCCGGGGACGTTGCCACAGCCTGGGTCTCCGAGTCCTCCTTTTCCTCCTGCTCCCGCCGCCGCTCCTGGGCCGCAGCTTCGGGGACCCTTGGCGGTTCCCGGGATCCCAGGCTTCCTGCGGAGCACGCGAGCTCCGGACGCGCAGAGTCCGCAGCCTTCACCTGGGCCCCCCCAGTCCACGTGCCCTCGGCGGGCTCTTCGGAGCTAGGCAGTGGGCTCCTTGCGGGGTCGGGACCAGCACAGTCCGGAGGATTGGGGGGCTCCGGAACCGGTGAGGTTGCCTGGCACCAAGAGCTCAGCAGCCCCAAGTCGACTGAGCTTCGGCGGCTGAGACGGGAAGAACGCGGCCGGGGCTCAGCTTTCCCGGAGAAGCGGCGCGCCCGGCGAGGAAGGGGCCCGAGGCGGGGCGGCCCCGTGGCAGCGAGAGGGGGCGCAGGCCGCAAGGCCAGGTCGGCCTCCGCCTGGGACATGGGGCCCGCGGTGTCTGGGGCTGGGGGTGCCAGCATGAAGAAGGGCCGGGCTCCGCAGGGCAGTAAGCCGGGCGACTGGAGAGGAGGCAGCCGGACAGGCGGACTGGTCGGGTGCGCAGCACTCAGGCAGAGCTACTGGGGCCCTAGCCCCCGGCTCGCCCGCCCCAGAGCCCCGCCCCCAGCCCCGCCCCCACCCCCCAGGGCCGCCCCCTCCAAGCAGCCAGCGGTGCGGATTCTGGTGCACAGCCCTTCACCTCACCCCTCGCCCCGCCCCCGGCCGATACCCCTCTCCTCCCCCGCCTCCCCGCTTCCCCGCCTTCAGTCTCATTCCTAAGTGCCGGGTGCGAGGCCACGGGGTGTCCTCTCGCACTAAGAGTGCGCAAACCTGTTTGGTGGGGGGCATGACGCTGGACAGGGAGAGGAAACGTGACCTCGGCTCCCAGGCCCTAGAAAAGGGGGGTGGCTAGAGGAGGCTACCACAAGCCTGCACGCCCCAGATAAGGTAGCACCACCCCTCCTAGCTGTCCAGAGTAGCACCAGGCTGACAATACAGAGGTCAATGGGAAGGTCTGGTTTTCTCCGACACGCCGCCATCCCTCCCAGCTGCACAGGGATGGGTGTGTGCACCCCAGGACAAGCCCCACCCCCAAACCAAGGCCCCGGTCACCCATCCCTTCCACCTCCCTACCTTGACCGCAGCTTGGCCCTGATTAAGAGTGGCTGTTTTTGCTATGTGGGCTCTCCTTCCTCCCCCTTCTGTTTGCCAAAGTTTCCAATAAACCAAAGTCCATGTCCGGTTTACTCCCCCTCAACTCTCCTTGGCCTCAACTACCTCACCCAGACCAGATGGATGGAGGGAGGGGCTTCAGTGTAGTTCAGGACTTTCATGGGGGAGGTGAAGGAAGGGGAAGCCATTAAGTTACTCCATCCAGTTCAGACACGGAAAGCAGTGTCTCCAAGCTGTGTTCCATCAGCACTCCCCCACACAGCCCACCCAGCAGATGTAAAACCACAGGCTCACCAGGGAGCCCGCCATAACTGGAGGACCTTGTCATTTACAGAGGCCATAGGCCTTCTCTTCCCTCTTCTAAGCTGGGATTTTCTCAGGGGGTAACACTTCACAGCCCTCCCCATGTCCATTCAGTAGTAATACCAGAGGCAGGCAGTGGGATTGAGCTTTTTAATATCACAGATCACTGTCCAGCCCCTCCTCTCACTGGCAGGCCCCTTCTTGGGCCTCCTTTCTTCATATTGCCTGGAAGGCTGCCTGCAGCCAGGGCTTCCACTATCCCATAGGAAGGATCCAGCACCAGCCTGAGAGGGGAGGCAACAGCAGCTACAGGGGTGGGAGGGGGAGAGAAGCTTGTAGAGGTGTGTGTGTGTATATGTGTGTGTGTGTGTGTGTGTAGTTACATATGTGAACACATGTAAAGTGCTGGGTTTACAGACCCTGGGCTCAGAGACAATCTAGGACAGAAGAGAAGGGGCAAGGAGAGGAACATCTCTTCTCTATGGCACCTCAGCCTTGCCCTATCCCAGGGACAAACACATGGGGTTAGTGGAAACCCATCCCTGGACTGAAGCCCTTTTGAGTCTGGTGGAGTCACAGATCCAGTCTGTGGGGACACTGGGTCTGTCTCCTTTTGAAAGCCCTGGAAGGGTGGGAGGTAAGGCGTAAAGGGAGACGGGTCTTGCTAGAAGAACTTGACGCCTCGGCCATCGCTGATGGTGATGATCTCTGCTTTGTGCTCCTGCTGGAGGGCCTGCAGAGCGCGCAGTAGGGTTGCCTCATCCAGCCCATGGAACTCTGGACAGGGAGAGAGAGGTAGTCAGGGACACTCAGCTCCTTGGGGCTCAAGGCCTTTGGGGAGAGCAGTCTAGCTGGAAGCTGAGAGCTTACAAGGCCAGGATATATATGTGCCATCTATACTGCTGCAGCTGCCACCCACCCTTCCTGGGTATACCTTAACAGTAAGGAGTGGAATGCCCTGGCCCAGTAGCTCAGCTAGAGCATCATCCTGATACACCAAGTTGTGGGTTCGATCTCCGGTAAGGATACATACAAAAAGCAACCAATGAATGTATAAATAAGTAGAACAATAAATCAATGTTTCTCTCTCACTCCCCCTTCCTCTAAAATCAATAAATTAAAAAAAAAAAAATTTTAAAGGGAAGGAAGAAAGCTTTAGTCAGCATAAAATGAGTATTCATACTTATTTTTCCCTTCTTGATTCTTCTGTCAGACTCAACTCCTATGTGTACCCCAAACAGTGCCTGATGCACAAGAGTGACACCATTTGCTTGTGAGCCAGAGGGGGCCTTGGCAATCAACCCTAGGGAGGTCAAGGCCCTTGTCATGGGGACTGACTCTATCTGCACATTTGTACCCATCATGAGGACCTGTCCTAACACAAAGAAGTATAATCTGGCCAGGAGACTGTTAAGGTCCAGCACAGATATATGCCCTTTCCTAGTTAAAAGAAACACGCTGGGAACCAAGGGCCAGCTGAGTGTCTGAGGGCCAGGAGATATGGCATTATACTTTAGGGAGATGTGAGAGGCAGGAGGCAAGCCCTAACAAGCTTGCTCACCTCATCCCCTGCGGGGGCTCAGCACTTGAGTCAGAAAATTTGCTTTCTGAGGAAGCCTCCAGCTTTGCCCAGCCTGAGTAGTGGGCTGGGCAAGGCTGAAGCACTGAAGTCATAGGTGATGGTGGGAGTAGCAAGCAGAGGCCTGCAGATCAGGGGGGAAGAGCCAAGAGCTATAAAATCTGTTAGGGCAGTCAGGACCTGGCAGAAAGGGGAGGCACCCCCTTTTCCCCAGCTAAGATAGAAACTTTTGGTGATCCTGGGGATCAGAATCTGAAGGCAGAAATAAAAGAGCTATGTAAAAATCAATCACTATGCAAATCATTGCCTGGCCAGAAAACAAAGTACTTAACAGGGCTGAGGGTGTTGGCCCAATCCCTTCAGCTATTGTCCACAAAACTTGAGCCCTCTATAAGAATAAAGGGTGAAAGAAAGCCTGAGTCAGCAAGGAATGAGGTTTCAAGCTTAATCTCCTGCCCTGGCTCCTCATTTGGCATCTACACCCCTAATTCTTAACTTCATGGTTCACAGATGCCCTTGAAAATCTGATAATACTGACTCTATCCCTAGATAAAACACATATACCCCTACAAACAAAACTTAGGGCTTTTTGTATACGAATTCAGGTAGTTTATGAAAATAATGGATATGGGTTAAGAACCCTTGTATTATGTAGTATTTGGAATTCAGAGGCAGAGAAATGGGAAGTCTGAATGTCAGTTAAACAAGGACTGGAGGATTCAGATGACAAAACTGGGGGAAGAGAAAGGCATTACCCTCATCCTCTGTGTCTTCCCCATTGGTCAGTTCATACAGGGTGAACACGGAGTTGTTCTGGCCACTTCTGGAAACCTGGACACAGAAAACCGGGATTGAATAAGGACCAGGAATCTCCTGGGAGAAGGTAAACTGGCCGGCTCCACCTCTTGACCCAGGAATGGTACCCAGTCTCAAACCAGGGTTGTCACTTCTGCAGAGAAATGGCTAAAACCCACAAACCACACAGGTGCTATATTTATATGTGTACACACACATTTGGAACCACTAAACCACAGGCCTTCACGTGTCTGAGTTGTGACCTCTCATTCTGGTTGTTTTCCTGTTCAGGAATGGGTGGTATGTATTTGTTATATTTGGGTTGTTGATGTTTCCTCCCCTCCTTTCTCTCCTGGGAACGTTTAGAGCTAACGGTGGCTAGGAATGTGGGAGACAGAGTGTGTCCCCACACCCACATTGGTTCAGAATGTCGCCTTCATATTGTGGACAGCCCCGTAAGGGTGCAGTGGGGGAGGGGCCCCATGGATTTTTTTTCCCCCTTTCTTTCCCCATTTATCTCCTGTGGCCAGAGGCTCCAGCCAACAATAGTACTCGTGGTTCCCAGTACTGCATTCTCCAAACATGGCCTCACATAGCCTCTGGCCTCCAACAGGCAATGAAAGGGAACTTCTGTGAAGCCTTGGAAATTGAGTCACTGAAAGAATCTTCCCTGGAACACCTACACTTCCTCATTCTGCCCCTTCCCACTTTGCTCAGTCTGGCTCTGGGAACACCAGGTATCTGCGGAGCACAGATACAATTCTCCTTTGCCATGTATTTGTCATTGCAGCAGAACAGTCTCACCCACTGATAGATGAGTTTCCCCCATTCTTCTGGCCTCCGCCACATGATCAGGAAGCTAGATTTGTTCTTATCCAGCCACTCGAGGTTCCCTGCAAATCAGATACTTATGAAAGCATCATGCTCTAAGAAGGGACAAAGAGGTAAAAACCAAGGTGGAAAAGAGAAGAGACTCAGCTTTCAGAAAGAGAAATTCAAAATTTGTTTTACTATTGCTGTCTACAAGGCGCTCATTCTCCTTCCTCATCTCTTCAGGTATTAGGGTACAGATGAAAAGATTTAACTTTGTGTACCAACGGGGGAAAGGACCCGGGGAATTGGGCTGTCTACTGTACAGAGAACTCTGAGCTTCAAGCAAGAAGAGAGAAAAAAGTTATTAAAAGACGTGTTAATCTACCCTCAGGAAAACCCAACTAGGAGGAAAAATAAGAAATCTGGGGAATTGAACCCACCTTTCTTCCTCAGTTCCTCTAATACAACCTGGATTGATTCCACAGGGAGCTTCCCTGGTTTAAGGTTAAAGAAATGGCATTAATGGAATAACTGAGTGAGATAAAAATTGGCAGAGCCAGCCTCATGCTGAGAACCACCTGCCCCCTACCTCTCCCTCCCACATACATATATGTGCAATTCCCCAACGGGATATAAACTGGCACTTCTTGGATACTGGGGGAAAGAAGATAAAAACAAACTATTCCAATTAAAAGGAAGAGCTTTACAAAATGAAAAGTACTATATTTTCTTATCCTCTGTCTGCTCTCCCTCCTGCACAGATATTTTAGGCATGAATCAGGCAGCAAAAACAAATGACCCTTACTTCCTGGGAGGAGGAGAGTAGGTGGAACACATTACTAAAGTTAGTACATGAGTTTGAGCCTCACAATGACCAGGACAGGAAATTTAGAGCCAAAAGGGCTCAAGTTGAAAGACCTGAATGGCACCTGGGTACCCATCACTGCCTAGGACTAGAGGGTTTGGTGCTGCATTTGGGTTTGGGGTTAAAATGGATGCCAGCTCCATATACTTGCTCTTCCTCAAGGTCAGTTTGGATGGGAACCTGACTACTGTGGGTGAAGTGTGTGTGTGTGGTCTGGGCATGTGGCAAAGTGTGGAAGTGCATGTGTGTGGGCTGTGCACGAGTCTGAGGGAGGATACGCTGTAGCTTCACGTTGTTGAAGAGCGGGCTCTCCTGAGCTTCCATCACCGTCATGCTGGACTGTTTGTGCAGGCGGCAGAAGGACAGGACCAGCGAGCACCAGGCGGCCAGCTGCTTCTGCCGAGTGTCCACGTTCGGCTGTAACCTGCCGGGCGAAGGGGATGGGTTGCAGAATTACAGGGAGTGAGAGGGAGAGAGGCAGCACTTGCCGGAGGCGCGTTTCGAGGAGAAAGTGAGGAGCTGAGAGTGGTGGCGACCGTGTCCTTTCTCCCCCTCCCCAAGTGAAGGATCAGAGCTGAGCCCGGGGGCCGGGGGAGGGAAGGGAGGCACAGCGGGGCTTCTCGGGGTCTGAGCCTCACGTAAAGAAGGGCGGGAAGCGATACTGCCACGGCCACTCGAAACTCATCGCCATCGTAGTAGTCCTGGAAACCCGGAACCTCCCGGCAAAGGACTTCCGGTCTCCGCTTCTGCACGTCCGGGCAGAAAGCACAGCAGAAAGGTTCCGGACCCTCCTTGGGAGACGGGGGCAGTCTAAAGGAAGAGATATTCATTCACCTTCAGCCAGTCCCTTGCCATTACCCTAAAAATTCTTACCATTTAGAGCAGAAAGGTCCCAGAGAAGCCTGATTCAACCCCAGAAAAGGGCAGTGCCTTTCTCACCGCAGCATAGTTTATTCATAGAACTGCAAGTAGAACCCCAGTTCTCCAGACCCCAGCGTAGGCTTATGTCCACCATGCCAGGCTTCTTTCAATGTTAACATTTGTTTCAATTGACATTTAAATTAAACGCCTCGCAATTCACCAATCTCCTCAATTCCTATGTCCTTTGACTCCACCATTCCTCAGTCTCCTGCAGCACCCGTGGGAACACATTTGTAGCTTTTATAGCTGGAAACAGCTCTGCTTCCACGATTCAGAGCTGTCATCTTTGACCACAGCCATCTATCTCTTACCTGTCTCACGTCCTCACTTCCTAGTCTCAAGTCTCAGATCCCTTTTGGTCTATCTGATTCCTTACCCAGACTAGACTACTCAATTCTGTCCCCTGCGCTACCTACCTGCTGGTCAGTTTTCAAACCAGGATTGTTGCTCCCTGCTCACCCACATCCCTCTTTTTTTGTCATTCCTTGGTAGGGGAATATTACTAGAAAAAAAATCACCAGAGCATGCTGACACCCAGATTCCTTGACTAACCCTGCTGCTGGGCTCTGAGTGCAGTCCAGTGACCCTTTGTCTTTTTTTTTATTATTATTATTGATTTTAAAGAGAGGAAGGAAGAGGGAGAACAAGAAACATCGATGTGAGAGAGAAACCTCCTTCAGTTGCTTTGTGCATGCAACCTGGGTATGTGCCCTGACCAAGAATCCAACCCACCACCTTTCCATGTATGGGCTGACACTCCAACCAACTGAGCCATACTGGCCAAGGCTGTTTTTTGTGTGTGTGTGTGTGTGTGTGTGTGTGTGTGTGTGTTTAAAATAAGAGTTTATTTGAATCGAACTGACAACATATATTGGGAAGCAAGATCTCAAATGCTCCCAACCCTTGGTCTTTTGTTGACTCCCTTTCACATCCCTCAAGGTAACTCTTCAAACTTTTCCACACTGTTCAAGCTATTTCATCTGTCCCCCTTCCCCCCCTCTCTGCAGAATGCTCTTGCCTTCTATTTTATGAGATTGAAGCCACACATGTGAACCTATTAATCTTTCCCTCTCCATCTTTCATCACACTTGATTCACCTCTCAATTCCTCTCCATTTTTACTCCTTCCTTTTGGAATCAAAAGAATAAGTGTCACTCTTCCTTTACAAGACCAACCCTTTGGCATATCTTCTTTCTTGCCTCTCCTTTCCAACTTCCTCCAGTACTTCTCTGCATCATCTCCCCTCATTCCCTTCCCCCTGCCTCCTCTCCCCTAGTCTACAAATATGCTGAGGTCATCCCTATTTGAAAATATGTAGTGTCCTTCTAATCCAAAAGAATATATGCACCCCTATGTTCACTGCAGTGTTACTTACAATAGCCAAGATCTGGAAACAGCCCTAGTGCCCATAGTAGATGAGTGGATTAAAAAAAGCTGTGGTACATTTACGCAATGGAATACTACTCTGTCATTAAAAAAAAAAAAAGGAAATCTTGCCTTTTGCAACAGCATGGATGGACCTAGAGATTATTACGTTAAGTGAAATAAGCCAGCTGGAGAAAGGAAAATGCTATGTGATCTCACTTATATATGGAATCTAATGAACAAAATAAACTGAACAACAAAATAGAAACAGAGGTGTGGATACATGGCACAGACTGATAGCTCTCAGAGGGGAGGGAGAAGGGGGGACTGGATGAAAAAAGGAGCAGTGATTAACAAAAATATCTATCTACATAACGCATAGACACAGACAACACTGTGGTGATAGCTGGAGGGAAGGGATAGGAGGTAGGTGGAGGTGGGCAAAGAGGGGAAAGGGGGACGGAATGAAATTTTGCTTGGGGCAATGGGTGCACGATGCAGTGTGCAGATGATATTTTATTGAGATGTACACTTGAAACTTGCATGGTTTGGTGAACCAATGTCACCCCAATAAGTTCAATTGAAAAATATGTAGTGTCCTTGACTTTGCCACCCTCTCAATTTCCTGTCTGATCTCTAACATCTTCCCCACCAAAATTCATCCTTCACTGTGCAGTTCCTGATTCACAAAAGTGCCCAACAAATACTTGTTGAATGAATGAACGAACCAACCATTCCATCGATAATGTTCTTTCAAAGGACATCATCTCCTTGGCTTCCCTGGCACTGCTTTATTCTTGTTCTGCTGTCTCTCTGATCTTTCCCTTTGCCTCATTCCCCCCCCCCTCATTTTTCATATGTGGGTGTTTCCTAAGAACCTAACCTGTCTTCCTCTTTCCAATACACCTTCTCTCTTAGACCTCGCATCATGGCTTTACATGGCATTTCTGTGCAGAATACTCCTAAACTTACGTTTCCAGCTCCACCCTCTTTCCACCACAGCTGCCACTCCCATTTCTGACTCACTGAGGGATGTAACAGCTTATTCCATTACCTCATATTGCATATTCTTTTCTTCAGGCTACCTCGTCCTGTTAATGGCCCTTTTCTATAATTACTTCCATCATTGTCCAAGTAACTCAGGTTCAAAGCCTGAGTCAGTTCTAGTCTCTCCTCTGTTACCTGCTTCACATCCAAATTCTGCTGACTCCTTCCCCTGTTTTTAATAATCTCTACTACTGCCCAGCTGGGCGTGGCTCAGAGGTTGAGCATCAACCTAGGATCCAGGAGGTCGAGTTTTCAATTCCCAGTCAGGGCACGTGCCTGTGCTGCGGGCTCGATCCCCAGTCAGGGGCCTGCAGGAGGCAGCTGATCAATGATGACTCTCTCATCATTGATGTTTCTATCTTTCTCTCCCTCTCCTTTTCTCTCTCTGAAATCAATAAAGATATATATATATTTTAAAACTCTACTATTTTAAAATTATTTTTCATTTCCCCATTCACCACACTTTCAGCCCATGTCCTCCTTTTCTCAAGCTTGGATTGTTACAGTAGCTTCCTAATTCATCTCCCTTTCTACTCTCTCCCCAGGGGAATGGACTCCATCTAAGGTCAATTTATGTAGCAGCTCCACAAACACCCTCCTGCAATCTGACCTCCTGTGATCACACGTCTGCTAGATGTGACCCTTCCTTCCTTTGCACTCATGCAAACATGTGGTTTGTATTCCTTGCATGATTCTCATCACACACTCCATTGTTTTTGCTAATTTGGACATGTCAGCTCCCTTACTAGATAAAAGCCATTGAGGGCAGAAACCAAGTCTCATCTAACTTCTTTTTCCAAAACAATATACCATAGACAGTGTTTTATAGCCAGCATGACTTTGATGTACGTTAGTAAAATGCATGAAGGCAAATATGGGCCAAGAAAAACATAGCTATATCCTTGAAGAAGACATACGCATTCATGGACACAGCGAAGACGTACCTCAGGTGAAACTCAAAATGTCCCAGGGAACAAGTGTCTCTGGAGAGACAAGTAAGTCCTGAGAGGAAGAGTGTGTCTCAAGGAATGAATAGATACATTCTAGGAAACATACAAGTATATATCTATGGAATAGACAGGCATGTCTAGGAAATGGACATGCATATACCCAGGGAGGCAGATATTTCAACTAGGAAAGTTCCTGAAGGGGTGTTAGGTGCCACAGGGAATAAACAAGTGTCTTTATGGAGAACAAAGTTATTCTCTAGGTATTTTTGATGACCTGGCAGGATTGTCCCAAGGAGAATTGGAGGTGAAGGTTCCCTGCTGGGAACTGAGCCTCACTGTCCAGGGAACCTACAGGAGAGTACATATGCCACAAATGGTGAGTCAGAGACTAGGTATGTCCAGAGAAAGTGGTGTGGATGAAAAAGGGGTGCTGTAATAAATCCTAAATTCCTACCTGGGCAGGTCATGGTGGGTAGTCACATGCCAGGCGTATGAATTTCTAGCCTTGAGCAAGCCAGGTCCATTGTTTCTGTGTGTCCAGGTTGGCACACCTTTGAAAATGCCTCTTTCCAAACCCCTCCTTCTAAGACATAACACCCTCACCTTTCTTTCTGCCACCTTCACATAATCTTCATTAAGCTCCCTAATTTCAAATGTGTAAGAGAAACTGCAAAACTGTCATTCTTCAGAGCATTTGAGAGCTTGCTGCTGGCATATCCCATCAGTTTTGGCTCAAATAAACTTTTTTTAAACTTTATATTATTGACACTATTACAGATGTCCCCCATTTTCTCCCTTTTGCACACCTCCACCCGGGCCCACCCCCCCTCAAATAAACGCTTTTAAAAATTCTCTGCAGGTTTGGACAGTTCTTATGTCGACAGCGGGAAAGTGTCTTAAGGGAGCGTGGTCTGACTCAGGAAGCTGATAGAAGGGTCCCGTTGAGAACTAGTGTTTGCTATGGAGATGACAGGTCTCTGACCTCAGGGTCCAATCTCCTGTTTTGAGCGGCTTCCACCCCATATCCATCTTCTGCTTTGTGGTTTAATGGACACCAGGGGGCAGTATGCAGCCAGTCTGTAGGCCACACCCCCGGGGTCCAGGACAATGTAGGACGAGGGCCAGGGACCTGGAGGGGGAGTCCTTTGGTGAGCCTAGCAGAGGGAACCTCCACTGCTTTTGCCCTCAGTAGTGGACTCCAGTTGGTCAGATCAGGGTTTCCATTCCCAGCCTCTAGGGGTGACCTGAGACATGAAAGGGGACAACTCAGGGCTCCTGGGTGGCCTCCCTTGCTTCTTGCAGGGGTCACAGCCCAGAGTCCTCCCTCTCCCCTCCCCCCCCACCTCCCCAACAGCTGTCCAGACAGGAAGGGAGTCTCTTCCTGCACGTTTCCCGGAGCGGGGTTTGGATAGGGGCAGGAAAGGCCCCGCCTTGGGAGGAAGAAATGTAGGAGTGTGGCCTTCAGGTGGGGGTGGGGGGAGTGCTAGCAGAAGACTGTGGTGAGCAGGTAAGTGAACAAAACAGTGGGGCAATCCAGATTTTTCCAGCTTTGCTTCCCAGAGCTGAGGGTCTGAGGAAATGACAGACTCTGGGAAGGACACAGGCCCCACTGGGATGGGGAGAATGACAGTGTACAAAAGAAAAAACTTTTATTTTGAAAATTACAGAACTTGTGCCATGAGCCCATCCAGCTCCATCTCCACCAATCTGAGGCTCTGTGTGGGGTGAAAGTGAGAGAAGAAGGTAGAGAGACAGAGAGAGAGACCTGGTGGTAGCAGGGGAAAGGAGTAAGGTAGCTGAGAAACTCATGCCGCCTTAGTCTGGGCTTCGCTGTCTTTACTCTTCCACACCACAAGGGTGACCAGGAACGGGATGAGGCAGATGGGGGCTATGATCATGGCCAGGAGCACATCCTCTGGGGGGTCTGAGAAGGTGGGCTGCAGGGAGCAGTTGGCAAAGTGGATCAGGTGAGTCTCAAAGATGACTTCTTCCGCCAAGGGATTGGGAAAGCCCAGGCCAAACTGTTCTGCATTATCTTCCAAGCAACTCTGGAGTTTGCTATAAGGACTGGGGGCAGGAGAGGACTAGAGTGAGTGAGGGATTGGGCTCACAGAGAGGAGTGCCCCACATTTACTCAAGGCCCACCCACAAGGAGCACGCCCCACCCCTGGCCCAAACCACCCTCCAGCACTGCCCCTACCTGCTAATCACCGCCCAGTTGCACCAGTCGTCTTTGATAGAGTCCATATGACCCTTATAGTTGTCCCAGCAATGTAAAATGTTCTGATAGTACTCCTCCTCCGTTTTCCCTGTGGGCACTAATACTGCACATTGACCACACCACACCCCTCCCTCCAAGCCCTCTGGTCCAGGTATTTCCATCCAAGAGTCACTGTCCCCGTCTTTAAACATACGAACTGCCAGGAGAGCCTCAGAAAGTTTACCAAACAAGACATTTCTGGCTAAGGAGAAAGTCCCAGCTCAGGAAAATGTTAATGCCTTCCATGTGCACAGCCATTCCCAGACTGGCAAGAGTTTCCACATACACCTTTTCTGGGGTCTTCTAACCCACCTATAAGGTGAGCCAGTTTAGAGGCCTCCCCACTGACTTGCCTCTCCTCTTGCCCCAGGACACCTTCCTACAGCTGCTGACTACTCACCTTCTGACTTCAAGCTGCCTTCGGTGGTGAGAAGCTGAGCCACCGACTCCTGGGGCTTCAGGATAGCTGTGGGCAGATATGGGAGAGGAGGTGGGATAGCGGGGATCTGGGCAGTGGAGCCTGGAGGGTGGGTGTGAGTTGGAGGCTAAGACCCTCGGAAGTCAGAGGTACTCTCAGAAGGGGAGGAATAATCCATCCACGGGGTGCCTCAGTGCCCAGATGAGAGGGGCTAGTACCAGCTCCTTCCAGCTCGCGTTCAGATCCCAAACCCCCTCCCTTCTCGCCACCCCAGACCTCCCAAGATCTCTCCGCCGGGCCCCCGCCCCAGTTTGCCCCAAGTGGGAAGCAGCTGGAGCGACGCCCTTCCCGAGGTGGGGCCACGGACGGTCCGAAGGACTGCGCTGTCCGCACCCACAGCCCGGGGCCCGTTCTGGCCTCGGCCGTCCAGCCCCCCACCCCGCCCCTCCAGGGCCTCCGGCGCTTCCCACCCGGGCCCTGGGAAGCCGCGCTCACCGCCCAGCAGGAGGAGGAGGCGGAGCGCTGCGGGTCGCCCCGCGCGAGTCGCCGGGATCCGCGGGCCGCCGGCCGCACTCTCTGCCCGGAGCGGAGCCATCGCGTGGCCGGCAGGCGAGGAGGGGCGGCGGCGCTGCGCCGGGCCCGGGCGAGGGCGCCTATATCCCCGGCCCCTGGCGCAGGAAGCCGCGCCGCTTCCTCGCAGGGGCTGGGACAGCGGCGGCCACGTGGGGGGCGGGGGCGACGCCGGGGGCCGGCGGGCTGGAGGGGAAGTCGCAGCTCCAGCCCGCGCTGGCGTCCGCCGCTCCCTCCGCCTCGCTGGCGATGGCCCATCCTTTCTTCCAGCTCACCCCGCGGGGCTGGACAGCTCCCCTCGGAACCCAGACCCGGCATCCATTTCCTGGTCTCGGCTGCGTGGCGCCCGGGACTTGCCAGGGTCTTCCATCATCCGCTGCCCGGACTCCAGTAGTCCCAGCTCTTGGCGGGGCGGGGGCCGAGCCGGGGGACAGGCGGGGTGGGGAGCGAGCCGCCCTCCCGGACTTGGAGAAGAGGGAGGCGTCTGGGAGCTCCCAGGGCCTCTCGACGCCGCCGTAGCATCTAGGGGGGGGTGTGGTGTGTGTGTGTGTGTGTGTGTGTGTGTGCGCGCGCGTGTGTGTGTGTGGTGTGTGTGCGTGTGTGTGTGTGTGTGTGTGGTGTGTGTGCGTGTGTGTGTGTGCGTGTGTGTGTGTGTGGTGTGTGTGCGTGTGTGTGTGTGTGTGTGTGTGTGGTGTGTGTGCGCGCGCGCGTGCGCTGCCCGGCCTGCGGGGGAGTTCCCAGTTTCCCTGGGAATACCCGCCGATGTCAGCCCGCCTGCCAACACCTGGCAGGAGAAGAAAGCCAGCCCTCCAGAGTGGGTAGAGGGCCTGGGAATAGAGGTAGAGGGAAAACCAAAGTCCCAATACCCTCCCTTCGAGGTATGTCCTGGGGCCTAGACCCACAAATAGGATTGGGGAGACGGGCAAAAGTAAGATGACTGTATCCCCAGATAGAAGGTGGCCACAGCTCTTCAGGACCAAGGTTGTGAGAACGGAGGGGTTTAGAACCTACCATGTGTGATTTCATTCATGAGATGGGTACATTATTGTCCCTGGTGTGTGTGTGTGTGTGTGTGTGTGTGTGTGTGTGTGTGTGTGTGTGTGTGTAATCCTCACCAGAGGATATTTTTTCCATTGCTTTTCAGAGAGAGTAGAAGGGGGAGAGAGAGAGAAACATCCATATGTCACATCCATTGGTTGCCTCCCACACACTCCCAGACTGGGGCGGGAAGGGAGCCTGCAACGGAGGCACATGTCCCTGGCCGGAATCAAACCCGGGACACTTCAGTTCGAAAGCCGACGTTCTAACCACTGAGCAACCGGCTAGGGCTATCCCTGTTTTACAGTGAAATAAGCTAAAGCTGAGGGGCAAGAGCCCAGAACTTGGAGTTCAGAAGCCCTGAGTCCTGATTCCATCTTTCCACTCCCCTGGAATGACGTCGGTTACCTTCACAAACTCTTAGTGTCATCCCACGTACAATAAGGACATTGCCCTCTTCGCTAAACTGCAGTGAGGATGACATATGTGAAAAGGCATTGCGTGTACTCAGTAGATACTAGTTTCCTTTCCTCCTTTCCTAAGGACTTGTCTAAGGTCACACTGCTGGCAAGCAGCATAGTGATCTTGGGGCTCCCAGGGGCCCTGATTTCTTCCACACTGCATCTGTCTCTGTGTCCTGAGCCAGAGCTTCATTTGCCTGAAGCAGTGGAGGAGCCCAGCAGCTGGCTCGGCCATGACGTGCAACTCCAGACACAGCTGTCAGCACCGAACTTTCCTAAATTACTCCCAGACACTGACCCTTGGACTCAGCTGCTGCTGTTGTCCAAGTTTACTGATCCCTGCCTACCACGAATTATCTTTCATGATCTCTCTTCAAAAATCTTCATCTCAGCGTCTTAGACTCTTGAGTCATGGCCACTGATAACCTGTGGCCCTCCTCCATAGTTGGGGTCAAGAGTTGCTTTAGAAAGACATTCAGAGGGAGAAGGGAGGTGGCCTACTTGTCATAAAACCCAAAGCCCTCCTGCAGAGAGTCATCTTCTGCAATGTACAGAAAAGAGCCAGGCACCTCAGACCCACTTCAGGCCAGGGACAAAATCCATTCTTTCCCTGTCACCCGTGTTTGCCCTTTTTAAAAAAATAAAACATGATCAAGAGGGAAATTCTGGGTGATAAGATGGAAGGAGGGAGCAAAGAGGGGGAAGAAAGCAAAACCAGCCCTTTCCACTGCACTGGGGTCAGAAGCACCTGAGCCCACTGTGGTTAGAACTGGGGTTGGGGTCAAGATTAAAGTTGACAGCCCAGCTGGGTGTGGCTCAGCGGTTGAGCATCAACCTAGGGTCCAGGAGATCGTGGTTCGATTCCTGGTCAGGGCACATGCCCGGGTTGTGGGCTCAATCCCCAGTCAGGAGAGTGCAGGAGGCAGCCGATCAATGACTCTCTCATCATTGATGTTTCTCTCTCGCTCACTCTCCCTTCCTCTCTCTGAATCAATAGAGATGTATTTTTAAAAAAAGATTAAAGTTGACAAAAGTAAATGTTGGGTTTTAAATAGGGCAGCACGGTATAGTGGATAAAAACAGGCTTTGGTTAGGATTCCGAAGGCAGGTTCTGCCTCTGTCTTGCTGTGTAACCTTGGGCAGGCCATTTCATGTCTTTGGGGCTCGACATTTTCATATACAAAATGACCTTAGAGTCAAAAAGGAAAGCACAGGTGACTTGGTAGAAAGTGTGATTTTTAGCCTAGAGTTGGGATTAAGCTTGCATCAGGATTGAAGACCTCCAAAGGAGAGCTTGTTGTAGCCATTCCTGAACGTGGAAGTCCAAACACTTCCGTTGCAGAGTCTGGGAATTTTCTCTCCTCCTGAATTTCCTCTTCCCACTTTTTCTTACCAGTTAGATGGTTGGATGTTTTCATTGACCCCTGGGAGCATCCTGGTAACTTGGGGTCGCTATAAGGGTCCTTTGGGGCTGAACAGAGACTGGAGACCTCACCCTCTTCCAAGTTACCATAGGAGATGGTCCCATGTTCTGCAGCAAAAGGACAGAGAAGGGCTTCATTAGGGACAAGTTCTTTCATGGGAAGTCCTATTTTCCACCCTTACGAGCCCTTACCTTTCTTTTCTAAGCACATTTCTGCTTTAAAATGTATAATTTTTGCTATAAAAATATACTTTTTAGTTGCAAGTAATACATAAGTATATACCTGTTGCAAAATGTATTTTTCCTTTCAAATTATTTCAATAGCCTGGCAGTGAGTCAAAATATGAAAAGAAGATTCAAACTTGCTCCCTTTAAGGGGAATGCTGCCATGATTGCCTTGCACAAGCATAATCAAAGGCAATGATGACACCAGATTCCAAAGAGCATGGGTGGTTAAGAAGGCTTCGAGGCTCACATTTTGAAGAGCTTGGTTTTGGAAAGTCTCAGAGGGGCAGCAGGAGACAGGAGAGATATGAAATTTAAGGGACCCTCCAAGGACAGGACAGGGTTTCTGAGCCATCAACACCTTAAAATGTTTCTTGATGTGATTTAGTGTTATTCTTGACGTGACTCAGTGTGATTCAGTGTCGAGAGTATTTGTCCTCTGGGGAGAACGGAGCAGGATGGGCTGAGCAGGTCTGTTGCCCTTTAGGGTCACACTTCCTTCAGGGTATAGACCCAGTCTCCCTGTTGTTCAGGTAATACTGGAAAAACAAGACCACACTGAAGTCAGCATTTCCTATTCTATCAGCAGCTTAATCTTTGTTGCAAAATATTTAAACACAGAAAACTTCATAATCCCATTCCTTTTTTTTTTTTTAAATATATCTTTATTGATTTCAGAGAGAAGAAAGGAGAGGGAGGGAGAGAGAGAGATAGAAACATCAATGATGAGAGAGTCATTGATTGGCTGCAGCCCACAACCCGGGCATGTGCCCTGACCCGGAATCGAACCCTGATGGCCTGGATCCTAGGTTGACGCTCAACCACTGAACCACGCCCGGCCAAGCCCCCATTCCTTTTTCACTCACCTCCCCACATATTTTGCCCTTAAAAAAAAGCATAAATAGGATTTAGTATCCATGTTGTTCAATGATTTCTTTTTTTACTTAATAACATGTCTTGGATATCTTTCCATGATGCCATATATAGATGTGCCACTCTCCTCTCCTTTTAACTGTTGCATAGTATAGTTTTCAGTCTTTTTCTTTTTTTCTTATATCCAGCGGAGCCAGGTCTTTAAGGTCCCTATACACTCCCGTATTCCTCTGTCCCTACCCCATTTCTACCCCTAGTGCTTGGGAAGAGAGGAATGTGGCTCTGGTCCAAGTGAACATTGACCTGAGATTTCTGGCCCCAACCTAGATTGATTTCTCCTGGGTAGGAATCCTACTGTCATGTGTGTTTCCCTTCTTGTTACAGGCTGCAGACCATCCTGCCTGGAACAGGGGGAGAGATGACTCAGTCCTTAGAAGAAGTGCCATTTCTAATTCTCAGCCTTCCCCCTACACACATGCACGCACGCACGCACACACACACACACACACATCCAGAACCACATCATGGGAAGGAAAAAGTACTGGGGGCCTTCTTCACAATGAAATTATGCGGAGCATCCTGGAATTAGCGTCTCTATGGTGTAGAGACATTCGCTGGCCTTTTCCCCAGCAGTCTGCAAAATAAAGAGAACAGGAGAGGATGTGCCAAAGAGTCAGGATCAAGGAAGCCAGAAGTTTTGGCCGGGTGGTGCTGATCTTTCCAAGCTGGAGAGAGGAGCTAGGCATCTTCAGAGGTCAAGGAGGGGTCAAGGAGAGCCAGGAGGGCTGCAGCCAGGGAGCCAGCTGGCTGAGGAGGGGAAAACAAGGGAATTGGAACACAGTTACTCCATCTCTCCCCAGCTTCTTCATCTCCCGGATGATGGCACACTCAGTATAAGAAATGTGACCACCTCTCAGGGGGAAGAATGGCTATGGGAGAAAACTTTGATTCTTGGATTTGTAAAAAGCATAGAAAATGGTCAAGTTATCAACTGCTGAGGACTTAACAGTGGCTACCATTTATTGAAACCAGAACTGCTTGATGCAAACTTCATGTCTTAATTATGATTTATTACTTCCGTCTCATTCAAAATCATAGTATTAATTCCTTATTGGGTCTTAAAAGGAGGGGGGAAGGATAGAGTTTCTTCTGAGACCAGATTGACCCCTCTAGAAATAAGATCCTGCACACAACTTACTCCCTCTCTTTCCCTGATCTAAGCTGGACAATGACATCACATTGTGGAGGTTGTTTTCTGAAAAGAACCCAAGCCAGATTCACAAGAACAACATTCAGACAGTGTGACTGAAGACGACCATGGCCAAGTGACCACAGCACACGCCCAGCAGTGCTGAGAACACTGCTGGTCCCTCAGCACTTCAGGCTGACTCATGGTTGTTGTCAGGACCAAATGTCAGATGCCAAGATTGCTTTTGCCCTTTCTCCATTCCTAGACTGTCCAATGAAACCATCCCCAGGAATGTTTCTATATCTTCTCAGTGTTGGGGGCAGAGATGGTGATCATGCTCTGTTGACCATGATTGTAAAAGAAGGGAGAGCACCTAATAGGAATAGGACCATAGTTGTTTAATGATTTTTTGTCTTACTGACTATAGATAAGAAGTTTTCCTACAGACCTTAGGAAGCTGGAGGATGTGCTGCAAAAAGAAAAACAGAGCTGTAAAAAGATGAGACACCTTGGGGCCTGGATGAGTCCATTGCTTAGAAAAGAAAATGCATTTTGAGAACAGACTAAGGACAGTATGAGCTTTGATTTGGGTGTTGTCCCTGGAGCCTGACTGCCCTCCGGGAGTTTGCCTCAGGTCCAAGGAACGGGCTGGAGGAACTGGGTTTTAACACCATTGAAAATTAACTACTTTGTTATGGATTTCAAGATCCTGGAAGGAAACACATGACCACAGGCCCTGCAGCCATCCTTCCACGACCACCCCTCACCCCTTGCATGCAGCCCTATATAACCAGCCAGGTAATAAGGAAAAGGCAGGGCAGATTTTATGTGGACAAATCCCACTGCTCTCCCATTTTGTTGGCAGTAATGGAATAAAAGCTAAAATATAATTCAAACTTGTCTCTGCTTAATTGGCTGAAGTAGAGACAGGCAGCCTGGACCCACTGTGTCCGATTTACCAGCACTCCAGGAGGCTGGCTGTTGTATAACATGGGGGTGCTCCGAGGATGCCAGGCAGTATGCTCAATGCTTCATGCAAAATGTTTCATTTAAACTCACAACTCCGTTAAATAGCAACCCACTTTACAGATGAGGAAACTGAGGCTCAGAAAAGTTAAGCAACTTGTCTAAGGCCATGCAACTAATATTGATACACAGGTCTTCTTGATGCTGAAGCCTGGCACTTTACCTCTGCTCCACAATACCTGATGGAAGTTTACTTGCTAGCCAACTTGCTAGACAGAGCCAAATAGGCAGGGATGAGGAACAGTGGCCAGAAGGGCAGCCAGACAGGGCTCCTCATGGCACAGAGGGCTTTCTCCACTCAGTACAATTCCACTCCTAACTATACTTGCTTCACCTACAAACAGCAGTTTTTCACATCCTTCCCCCCAGACCTTAAGGTATTAGATCAGCAATTTTCAACCAATGTGCCATAAGAATTTTTTTTAAATGCAGAAGCTTGCCCTAGCTGTTTTTGCTCAGTGGTTAGAGCATTGGCTCATGGACTGAAGGGTCCCGGGTTTGATTCTGGCCGAAGGCATGTACCTTGCAAGCTCAGTCCCCTGCCCTGGTTGGGGCATGTGTGGAATGCAACCAATTAATGTTTCTCTCTCCCTCCCTCCCCCCCCCTCTCTCTCCCACTCTTTCAGGCAAAAAAAAAAAAAAAAAGGCAATGGAAAAATATCCTTGGGTGAGGATTTAAAAAAAAAATATGGGAACCTGACTTTTTAAAAAAAAATCACTTTGGAGCAAAAAGGGTAGGTAATTACTTTTTCTTTTTTTCTTTTTCTTTTTTTTGGTAAATCAATCAAAATTATACCTTTGTCAGATTGGCAAAAAATATATTTTTTGGTGTGCCACAGAATTTTAGTGATTAGTTTATGTGTGCCATGGGATGAAAAAGGTTGAAAATCACTGCATTAGATGGACAATAAAAAAAGCTCTTGACGTTATGAAATAAATCATTTTTCTGGATCACAACAAAGATCCAATATATGTTAAGTAAATATGATTCTAATAGTGTATGAGTGTTTTAACTTGTAGTGTTTGCAGTGTGAGCTTAAAAAGTATTATAAAAGGCAATATTTTCCTCATCTCTAAAATGAGGGTAATAATATCTATAAATGATAATATTCAAAGCACTTAGAGTAATCATAAGTATATAAGCCCATAATCAAGGTATACAGTATTATTTCTATTGCCTTAGTGGTTAAAAGCATACATTTTGGAGTCAAGCCGACTTGAGTTTGAATCCCAGCACCATCACTGATTTATCAATATGTGACCTTGTGCAATTACTTAACTCCTCTGAGCTTGTTTTCTTATCTGCAAAAATGGGGCTACTAGTGTGCATCTCACTGCGCAGTGGCAATAATGTGTGTAAAGTGTTTGGTCCAATGCCTGGCACTAGTAAGCATGTGATACATGGCAGTTAACTGTTATCAACCAGGTGGCTGGCACCAATTCTACACCAGCAGGACTCTCCAATTGGGATGCAGGGAAGGAGGAAACTTTATTTAGTGCAAATGGCTCTACAGGCTCAAACTCACCCTAATGCTGCCCCAGGGGCCAGGTGGCCCTGGGGCCAGGTCCTTCTTCAACTAGGCAGTTCCACTCCATGGTCGGCTCAGCTCCACTCAAGAAGAAGCAGTCTTCCACGGAAAATGCGCCATCCAAGCCAGAGGGTAGCTGGTTTGTCCACGCAGAAGTTCCTGCGTGGTCCCTGATTAGTTTCTCGTCATGCAAATGAGGATGCCAAATCGTCAGAGTTTGATTGGTTCAAATGCACTGTCCTGATTGGTCAGAATAGAGCCACTCGGATTGGTCAGAGCTATGCAGCTCCTAGGATAGGGGAAGATTCAGTCCTATTGGTTGGAATAGGACTCCAGGGAACCTTTATAAGGGTTGGCTCAGCGGGCAAAGACCATGTGTGGGCAGGCAGTTTAGCGCTGAGGTGGTAGAGGACACTGTGCAGAAATGACTGCTAGGCTCTGATTTTTCATTTTTATTTTTTTTAGGGTTCTCACTATTATGATGTATATAACACATGCAGTTATGATAACTATATTTCCAAGGTATTCTGGGATCCTTCTTTTTGTTACATAACACTCCTTTTTTTTGGAAAGAATACAGACTTTGCAGTCGAACGGACCTAGCCTGGGTTTGAATTTCAGCTCTCCTGTTTTCCAGCAATGTGGCCATGGCAATGTTGTCAATCTCCTTGAACCTCAATGTCCTTCGCTGTAAAGTGGGGGTAAAAATATCTACCAGGCATCTTTCAAGGATTACACAAGATGTTGTAGGTTCACATCCAGTCCAATACCTAGTGATTATGTGAATGCTAAAGGCAATATGTTAAATATAAAAAAACTGCGATTTCTTTTGCTCCTTTAAATAAAATGTCATGGATATAATCTGTAGATAGATTCAATGTACTTTTCTTGCTCCAAAAAGGGTTTTCATAGCCTGCTGTCCCATCCTAGCCACAGTAGGGTTCAAAGGGCCATATTATCAGAAGTGTGGGACCCTGCTGATAAGCCACGGAAGAGAGCAGGGGAAGTGGCAGAACCAAGTGGCACTCCCCTTTCCTGTCTGGCTAGGATTTGTTTGTCTTCCACACAGGCTGTTCCCTGCTGATATGGAGTGTCCAACTTTGATTGGCATCTCCAGTACAGAGGAAGTAAGGAGCCTCCTGCCTTTCAGGAGTTGCTTTGCTCTGGACTTGCAGAGTCGAGTCCCAAACACATTTCTCCTTCTGGAGCCACTGGTGAGAGCAGAAAGCCATGAAGAGAATCCAGAATCGTGATGTCAGAGCTAGGAGACCTCAGAGAAAAGAAGAGGTAGAGTGAAGTGGTTCAGAGCATGGGTTTGAGGGTCAGAATGACTGGGTTCAAATCCTGGCCACACCACTTATCAGTTTAGTGATTTGGGGCAAGTTCCAAAATCCCTTTAGGCCCTAGTTTCCTCAGCTGTAAAAGTGAGGATGAGAATATTACTGACTTCATATGAAATGAGATGACCCCATTGTAAAGCACTTAGTACACTGCTAGGCACATAATGAATGGTCAGTATTTGAAGGCTATTATTATTTTTCTAGTTCTGCAGTTTTACAGTTGAGGAGCCTGATGGCCAGAAAGGAAGCACAGCTCATTAGCTATCCACCCAATCAGGGCTAATTCCCAGGCAGTGCTGTGCCAAAGGCGTGTCCTGTGGATTCAAGGCCCTGCATTAACTGGCCGAGGGAGCGAGAATAAGCAGCACCACCCTAGCTGTGGGGTTGGAGCTTTCAGAGAGTGTGCAAAGCAAGGCATATGTCCCACCCAAGTAATCCCCCAAAGAGGAAGTTCCTTCCTACTGGAATAATTTATTTTGAAATTAACAAAGACTAAGGAGGCCCTTTCTAATACTTTGGCTTGGAGGCTCAGAATTTAAACTTTTAATAGCCATGGACAAGGGTTTATTGTGGACCTGTTTTTACTTGCTGAATTGAATGCATTATTATGATCCCTAAGCAACTAGCGTTCAGGAGCTAAGTACCTGAGGGTGGAAAGCTGGGTTTTTGAGTTCAGAGGACAAAATGTCCGGGAGAGGAGCGACTTCAAAAACTGAGCCATGTTTCTAGGCTCAGTAATGTCTAGGCCTCAACTTGCTTTGGAGCTGCCTTCGCCTCTAAGGGTTCAGGGAAGGGTCTGGCACTTGAGCTGGCCCCACCAAGGCCTGGGCAGCAGCCCCATTTCTGGTGACCTTCATGTAGGCTTTTAGGTTGTGCTTTGCTTGGTTTTGTTGTTAGTTTCCTCCCAGCGGGGTGGCCTTTCCCTGCTTCTGGGTGGGAGCTGGGGGAGGGAGAAGGGTTTGCTCCCATCTCCACAGCTGTGTTTATACGTCCCTGTCAGGGACTGTCTGGGGCCCAACCTTTCCTCGGTCCTTTGCTTCCCCTCAGAGAAATGCTATTTGATATCCCCGGGGGCTTTACAGGGGAGGGGCAGAATGAGTCAAAGGGTCACCATCCAAAGGGGGCTGGAAGGAAGGGAGGAAGGTTGCAAGGGAGGAAGGAATAGTGCAGAAAGTTCTGTTTGAACCGGCCCACCCCAGAAGGAACAGAACGTGACATGTCGTTTCTAATCACTGAGTAGAACAAAATCTTGCTTTGTGACGAGGCTGTGAGTGCATAGAGCAGAACAGTCCTCCCTAAGGCTTCATTGGGGCCAGTAGTCACAGTTACAGCATGTTAAAGCCAATAAGATCATGCTAAAATACACATAAATTAAAAAGGATTTAAGAAAATGGTCAAGTAAATAATGCTCTTCTTCTCCAGGGAGCAAGTTGAGCTGGTATTAATCAGTATAATGGTGTGGCTGGACTCTCAGCCAAGCCCAGGAGAGTGACTGCCAAGGCAAATCAGGCATCAGGTTTCAGAAATTAAACACATAATTTTATTTTTCTGCAATAGGGAACTTTCAGAAAAAGAACCAGTTCTGTTAGGCTACTCAGCACACTTTGTCCAGTTTCTTTCAGCCCCAAAGGCCTCCAATTTAAGAGCAAGATGAGCAACTGGAAGCCAGGAGTGACAGTGTTATTCCTTCCTCCTATTAACTGCCTGGGGGTGGGGCTGGGAGGAGTGGGGCAGGGGTAATGGTACTGTTTTTCAAAGGTCCAGTTGCTGAGCACTTGCCAACAGTTTTTCTACGAATTTATAGGACAAAGACCTGAAGGGTTGGAAAAGAAAAAGTTCTAAGGAAGAGCTTGCCAAAGAAAGATTGGCTGATAGTTTCTCAGGAACCACAGTCAGCTAAGAAAGAGGCTGGTCTCAGGAAAAATTCTGTTCCATCACAATGAGGAGGAACCAATTGGCAGACAAAATTTCCCCAAGAACCCCATGCTTGTTGGTGATGTGGAAAGTTGTTTTTATAATCCTCCAGTGAACAAGGATTACTAAACCCCGGGTTTCATCCTATTGCCAAGTATCGTTGTGGATATGAAAAAGGTATTCAGTGAGGTAGTGAGTGTACAAGTGGTGCTGGAGCCCTGGCGCACGTGGCTCAGTTTGTTGTGCATCTTCCCGTGCATCCAAAGGTTGCTGGCTCTATTCCTGGTCAGGGCACATGCCCAGGTTTCGAGCTTGATCCCCACTGGTGTGGGTGGTGCAGGGGGCAGCCCATGTTTCACTCTTATATGATGTTCTGCTCTCACATTGATGCTTCTCTTTCTCTCTCCCTCTCAAAAAGAAAGAGAGAGAGAGAGAGAGAGAGAGAGGGGGGGGGGAGAGAGAGAGAGAGAGAGAGAAAGAAAGAAAGAAAGAAAGAAAGAAAGAAAGAAAGAAAGAAAGAAAGAAAGAAAGAAAGAAAGAAAGAAAGAAGGAAAGAGAAAGAAAGAAATTAAAAAATAGTTTTAGAAAAAAGTAGTGTTGGAGTTTTAGCCAAAGAGATGCAAGAGGGCTAGAAGGCTTAATGAGGAGGTGGAGCTTGAGCTGGGCTGCAGAACTCTGATCTACAACTTTGACATAAATTCCCCCATCTTCCTTCTTTTCCACCTCAAAATATTTCTGTAACCATATTTTTTCTTTGTTATTGCAAAATTTCTTTGTATCTCCTTTCTTATAATTTGGCATACTCTCGTAAAGCAATGTTGTCCACTCCCATGGTGTTAATTACCATCCCATATATTGACAGTTCCCAAATTTCTCTCCAGTCTCAGTTCTGATCTTCTGAACATCTCTCTTTAGATAACCCACATTCTTTTTTTAAAACAATTTTTTATGTAGTCTAATGGTTCTCAAACTTGGTCACACAGTGGAATCACCTGGGATGCTCTTAGAAGTTGTGAAGCTCAGGCCATACCCCAGAACCAATTAATCAAACTCTCTGGGGGTTGGGGGCAGGCATCTGCTATTAAAGTTCCCCAGTTTTAATTTCAATGTGAATAAAATTTGGGAATCACTGATCTAGAAGGCATTGAGAATGGAAAGAAACATTATTGCAAATTACCAAGTATGAAGGAATTTTGTCTTTATTTGGTGAAAAACAGCAAAGTCAAAGTTTCTGATAAAAGTAAAAGAACAGGGCAGGAGCGGGGGTCAATGGGGGAAAAAGGAGGACATCTGTAATACTTTCAGCAATAAAGATAAATTTTAAAAAGAAGTAAAGGAACACTAAATTGGGAATCCTGAGACTTGAGTTTGAGATCTGACAGAAAGAGCAATTTTTCATCTGTGTAAGGCGAGTCCCTTAACTTCTTTATGCCAGAATAGCCTTGTGTGTAAAACTAAAATCCTCTCTACCTACTTCATAGAGTTGTTATGAAGATTATTTGAAAAAATAAACATCACAGGCTTTCATAGTTATACACTTGGAGACAAACGTAAGGTAATGTTATTTTGTATTTTAAATTTTAATTGTTTTAGTTTTATATTTTTAAATAACTTCAGATTTCCAAAAGAGTTGCAAATGGTAGAGACTTTTTATATACCCTTCAGCCATCTTCCTCAAAGGCCGAGGAAGTACAATTTCGAAAGCCAAGAATCAAGATTAATAAAATGCTATTAACTAACCTATGGACTGTATTCTAATTTCATTATCCCACTGGCGTCCTTTTTCTGGACCAGTACTCAATTTAGGATCATGAATTACATTTAGTTGTCATGGCTCCTCAGTCTCCTTCAGTCTGGGACAGTTTCTCACCTTTTCTTTCTTTCATGACCTTGACATTTTTTGAAGATACTGGTGTTATTCTGTAAATCTCCCCCTCCCCTTTTAAAATATTTTTGTTGATTGATTTCAGAGAGAGGAAGGGAGAGGGGGAGAGAGAAACATCAGCGATGAGTGTGTCATTGATCAGCTGCCTCCTGCACGCCCCCTCCTGGGGATGGAGCCTGAAACCCAGGTACGTGCCCTGACCTCAACCTGACCTGACCTCCTGGTTCATAGGTCCACGCTCAACCACTGAGCCACGAAGGCTGGCAATTTCCCCTTATTGTGGATTTGTCTCATGCTTCCCTGTGATTTAATTAAGTTTATGCATTTTTCTTCAAGAATACTACAGATGTGATTTTGTGCCCTTCTCATTGCATCATACTGAGGGGTACCTAATCCAATAATATGTTAACTTTGATCACTTGGTTAAGGTGGTGTCTGTCAAATTTCTCTCCTGTACTTACCTTTGGAACTTACAGGTATCTTCTGATGAGATCCTTTTTGATACAGGCTAATTTGAATCTAAAGGATTGGTAAAATTTTTGACAGAAATAGAGAAGTCAGGTGTAAATAAAGCACGAATAAATAGAGCCCATAAGCGAGTGTTCGGGGGTACTGGTAGGTGTGAGGGATTGGTATGAAGCGGTTCCAGATTGGCTTCAAACGATGAAGTGAGACTTGGGGATGATGCAGCCGCTGGATAAAGTCTTTAAGAAGATATTGGTGGCTCCTCGAGGTTTCCCAAGACACCTGCCCCCTGACAGGGCCACCATCGGGCTGGCACTGTACCACCTCGACTCCGAGGTTCGGGGTGTTCGTTCCAAACGACCTACGCGTTAGAAGGAAGCCCAGGTAGCCAGACCTGGAAGGAGGGCTGCGCAGCGCGCACGCGCCGGAGGAGGCGCGGGGCGGGGCCACGACGCGGGGGGCGGGGCCGCGGCGCGCAGGCGTCCTAGTGGAGGGTGCCTGCGGCTCGGGATGGAGGGTGAGTGAGTAAACAAGCCCGGGCCGGGCGGTGGGGCCGGGCCTCGGCACTTCGCCACCCGGGGCCTAAGAGAGGGAAAGGCGAAGGGGTCAGGGAATTGGGAGGAAGCCGAGGGCACACTGCCTGTCTGCCAGAGGTAGCGGGCGTCCACTCCCGGTTTCGAGGGCCGGGGGAAAGGGGGCGTCGGGGCGAGAGAGCCCCCGGCGAGGACCGCGTCTGAGGCTGGGAGGGCGGTGTGTCCGGGAGGAGGAGCGGCGGGGGCGGGCCCGGGGACGGGGAATCCCGTTGGAGGGCGGGGTGGGTCGGGTGGGCGGTCGTCCTGGCGTAGGGAGGGCGCGAGTGGGCGGTGGCACCTGCGGGGGCCCTCGGAGAGGTGGACGCCCAGGGACCCGGGGCTGTGCACTGGGAGGGCCCGACACCGGGCCTCAGCTTTGGGGGTGTTGAGGAAGGGGTGGCAGTAAAAATCGGGGCCGGGACTGGGTGAGGTGGGTGAGGTCCTAAGGTGCAAAATATAAGGGGGCGCTCACTCTCCGGGTGGAGCGGGTGCAGAAGCCTCCTTAGGTTTTGGGCTCTGGGCGCCTCTCGCCTCATCAGCCTCAGCCCCGAGAGGCTGCTTTCCAAAAATTTGGTTTCGCCCACCCCGGAATTCTCCTGGGGATCAAACGATAGAAGGGGTTAGCGCCTTGAAGCAAAAAGGTGTATTTGGGACATGCCTGTTAGGAAATGTGGGACCAACTTATTTCGGTGAAAAGTGACTACTGAGAAATTGTTTCGGGGGTGGGGAGAGCGAAGGGATGTGGAAGGATGATGTAGTGCGGCCGGTGGAATATCGAGAACCGGCTTTAATCGGTGAAATGTGGGATTGTAAATGGAGTAGCCTAGGTGTGGAGCCTCGCGCCGGAGGGGTGAGGGTAAGGAAAGGAGCCGAGGTGGGGGAGCTGCTGCGTGCGTAGGAGGACCGCATTGAAAGTGTGGTCTGTTCCTCCA
The DNA here is from genome assembly GCF_054644295.1 of Miniopterus natalensis. Taxonomy (NCBI): domain Eukaryota; kingdom Metazoa; phylum Chordata; class Mammalia; order Chiroptera; family Miniopteridae; genus Miniopterus; species Miniopterus natalensis. The sequence goes on from NC_142097.1 coordinate 22,869,572, forward strand.
CGTTCGCTGCCAGGACGCCTTTGAAGAGAAAAATCCCCCGCCCGGTGCTTTTAAGTTTAGGAAACCGGCATTGAATGAAGTTTCCAGCTGGAGAAGGTGCTGAGCTTGGCTATTTTAAGCCTTGGAATCCCCGGGGCTGGGGCGGTGTGGCATTGATAAAAGAGATCACTTACTTACCTAGAAGAAAGTACGTACTTTTTTGTAAGCACAGTTATAATAGAGGAAAGGACTCTCTATAAAAATGTAATAATAATATTATTGCCAAGGTTTATGTTGAGTTGTGTGTATTACAGTGTGAATTAACTCTCCCAGGGCAGGGATGTTTGCCTGTTTTATTCACTGATATACGCTAAGAACCTAAAACAGTGTCAAGCACACAGTAGGTGCTCAGTACATATTTGTGGAATACATAAATAGTAGGCAGGTCTCTGAGGCTGGCTGTTGGAGATCTGGATCCTAATTCTGCTACTAACTGGCAGAGTCTACTTGTAGTCCAATCATGGATCTTGATGCCAAGACACAGCTTTAAAACCGTCTGAGGTTGACATGGCTTCTTCATTGTGTTATTTGAATTCTCTTTGAAACAGCACTAGAATAAGCGGCCTAGAATTAAAAAATGAAATTTTACTCCCAAGACCACTTTTGTGAGAAGGGAAAAGGGGAGAAAATGTAGTCGGACTTGATTCTCTTATCTTGCCTCTGGATTAGCATGCCTTTAAAAAACTATTTAAAAAATTAATTTTGCCTATTTAATTTTTTGAGATCTGAAATCTGGCTTCCTTAGTCCTCTGGGTAACAGTTTTTGTCCTTGATTAAACATGTAACAATTAATTTAATTAAGTAGTGTATCTTTTTCCTGTCTTGGACTAAGTTTTAAAAGTTTCTACCTTGTAAACTAGCAACTTACCCAACAAAGTTTGAGGCAGCAATACTAAAAACACATTACATTTCTACATAGAGTAGTTCAAACTAAAGAGAAAAAAGGCATGTGGAGAAAGGTGAAGAGAATTATATCATTTATGTTAGGATTGAGGGGGAGGATTTAAAAAGGAAAAATTGCTCTTAGGGAATACCTCCATTCTAGAAAGTCCCAGCTTTTGTTCTTTTTAAATTTGTTCAAATTGTGTTCTGGGCTCTTTCCCACCTCTTTAGTCCACCAGCTTGTCAGTTGGGACTTTAGTGCTCCAAATCCTAAAGTCAAGAACAACTTAATGGGTAGTTGAAGTTAAGTGCCTCTGGTGTGTTGTGTTCTCTGACACACTTGCCCTAATACTTTGATTCAAAATGGAATAACTAAAAAGTCTTGTTTTTATTGAATGATAATGAGCAGTCACTAAGTATTAAACTTTGTGATAGTGTAGTACAGAATCAGCCAAGAGAGGGCTGATTCTGTTAGGAGATTACTTGGAACTATTCTAAACCATTGTTGTATATCCTAAGAGCCAGCGTTTTCCTTTGGGTCTCATAAAAATCAATCCTGCATTGATTTTTATCACCATTGTCTCCAGTGCAAATGACCTTATTCTCTTAATAAAGCAACACTAGAAAATATTAGTGCTATAATTTTATTTTAAATAAAAATTCAGGATCACAGCTTCCTGTTAGTAAGGTTTTTTTCTATGTGTATCGTGCCCAGAACCTCAAACTAATAACAAATACAAATATCTTGGAGAAGTGGGAGAGTATAAATTAAAGATGTATTTAGTAGATCTTACTTGAAGGATCTATCCTTATATATATATATACCTAGCCATAGAGTTGATTTTACCAGGAACGTTGATGAAATTGGTGATCACCAGAATGACTCATTGTGTGTTACTAGAGCTATTTGAAGAGGTAGGTTCACCGCTACTGTTTATGTTTCAACTCTACAATAAACTGAAAAGGAAAGAATAAGGTGGAAAAATTTTAAATTTACAGGGATATTCACCCAGGCATTACTTAACAAAAATTATTTGTTATAAAAGAGAAAGTAGTAAAGACATTGAACTTGCCCCTAAGACAAGCTTCTGTAAAGGGACACCTTTATATGGATGAAAGAATTTCATAGTTTGGAACTTTTATATTCTGATCTCAGTTTCTCTGAGTTTAAGAATATTGTTCCTTAAATGTTTTGTCTCCAAACATTTCAGAACGTTTTCCTATTTCCAACTAGTGACAAACTACATTCTAGTTTTAGCCTTTGAAGCAAATTGAGATTCAATTTTCTGGGGAAGGATTTCCAAATTTTTATAGCTTTCTTTTCCTGTAGAGACTTGACTTATAAATAAGGTAGTTATTATTTCCAATTATCAATTTTTTAAAAAACAAACTTTTCTTAGAACAGTTCTAGATTTACAAAAAAATTGTAAAGATATTACAGGGAGTTCCCATATACCCTACATCCAGTTTCCCCTATTATTAACATCTTACAGTAGTATACATGTAACATTTTTTTACAATTAATGAACCAATATTTATCATTCTACTATTCATTCTGAAGTCACTCAGTGGTTTTTTTAAAAGGTGAAATTGGCTATTGTTTTTAATAGTAAATCTCTAGAAAATACTGGATTGATCTGCCATCAAGAAAGACTTATTTTTTCTTTAATCAGCATTATTGAGGTAAGATTTATATACAGTAAATTAATCATTTATGTATATAGCTCTCCAGGTTTTCACAAAAGTACATAGTCAAATGACCATCATCACAACCAAGGTATAAAACATTTATATCATTCCCAAAAAGTGCCTTTATGTTCCTTTCTTTTTATTGCTTTCTGCAGCCCCAGCCCCTGACAATCACTGTCACTGCAGATTTGCCCTTTCTAGAATTATACTACTAGAATGTCATGTATTTGGAATCATATAGTATGCCATTTTTTTTGGTTTGATTTCTTTCACTTAGCATAATGCTTTTGAGATGTGTTGTACATGTATAGGAACTGTTCATTCCTTTTTATTGCTGAGTTGTAGTCCATTGTATATATATACTGTATCCATTTGCAAATCCATAAATATTTTCCTTGTTTCCACTTTTTGGCCATTATGAATAAAGATGCTATGAACATTTGTGTACAGAATTTTGTGGGGACATATATTTTTATTTCTCTTGGATAATTAGAAACTGTATGTCAGGTTATATAGTAAGTATATATTTAACTTTACTTTTTAAAAAACTGGCCAACTGGCTGGTGTGGCTCAGTGGTTAGAGCGTCAGCCCACACACCGAAGGGTCTCTAGTTCCATTCCCGGTCAGGATACCTAGGCTGCAGGTTTGGTCCCCAGCCCAGTCTGACGAGTGCGGGAGGCATCCAGTTCCAATTGATGTGTCTTTCTCACATCGATGTTTCTCTCTCTCCTCCCTCCCTCCCCCTCCCCTCCCCCTTTCCCCTCCCCCCTCCCCCCTCCCCCCTCCCCCCTCCCCTCTCCCCTCCCCTTCCCCCTCTCCCCTTCCCCCTTCCCTTCTGCCTCTCCCTCTCCTTCTCCCTCTAAAAATCAATGGAAAAAATATCCTTAAAAAGCGGGCCAACTCTTTTCTAAAGTAGCTGTACCATTTTGCATTTCCACCATCAGTGTATGAGGATTCCATTTTGCTCCACATCCTCACCAACAATTGATATTATCAATCCTTTTAATTTTAGTGGGTTGTAATAGTACACATCCTTGTGGTTTTGATTTCCATTTCCCTAATGACTAATAGTATTGAGCATCTTTTTGTGTGCTGTTTTGCCATTTCTATATCTTTTTTGGTGAAGCATCTGTTCAGGTTTGTTTTTTTTTTGCCATTTTTATTGGGTGGTTTATCTTACTGAGTTTTGGAGTTATTTATATAAAGATGTTTTTAAACTTCTTGGCCAAAACATCATGTTTTGAAGTTTATTTTCAATGTGTAAGGGAACTAAGTGAACATAATGAAAAGCTCTTAAGTAATAGCTTAGTACTTAACTGAAATATAAATGCTGTTTTGCATGTCTAAGAACTAAAGAACAGATCTAGTAGAAATATAAAGTATTTTTTATGTGCCATTTCCATTGCCCAAGGTGAATGAACCCATCTCTCCAAATCTGCTCTCTTGAATGCTGAGTGTTTTGTTTGTTTGTGCTTTTTTAAAAAAAATATTTGAAGTGATAGTTGTTGGTTAGTGTCCAGGTGCTTTGAGAACCAATCTTATGACTGTGTTTCAGGTGTTTATTTTAATCATACCTATTTGTTTAAAATAGTATGTCTCAACCTCCTCATACACTCTGTGGGGACTTACTAACTGCCAAATAAACTTTTAGAGACGTTTAAGTCCCATTAAAAAGCAAAGCAAAATAAATATTGCCTCATGGTCACATGAAATTCAAATAGTATTTTTATTGTAAAAGGAGGAAATGTGGCTTATTTTACATCATAATTGGTTAAAACAGTGGCATCTTCATGTATATGTGTATGCTGTCAACTCTTGACAGGCTGTGGGAGATCACATTTTCAGTTATAACTCCTTTCCTTTTTTAAAAAAAAATAGTTTACTTTTCTGTATTCACCATTAGATCGTAAGCTCACTGACTTTTAAAAAAATTTTTTTAAAAATATATCTCTATTGATTTCAGAGAGAGGAAGGGAGAGGGAGAGGAAGAGATAGAAACATCAATGATGAGAAAGTTGTCATTGATCAGCTGCCTCCTGCATGCCCCGACTGGGGACCGAGCCTGCAACCAGGCATGTGCCCTCACCGGGAATCAAACTACGATCTCCTGGATCCTAGGTTGATGCTCAATTGCTGAGCCACGCCCCACCAGGCTCCTTTTGTTTAATCCTTGATATTTTTTCCATTGATTTTTCAGAGAGTGAAAGGGAGGGGAAGAGGGAAAGAGAAGGAGAGAAAGAGAGAGAGAGAGAGAGAGGAGAGAGGGAAATATCAGTGTGAAAGAGACACATTGATTAGTTGGCTCCCAACTGGGGCGGGGGTTGAAGGCAACCCAGGAATCCAACCTGAGACCCTTTCCGTGTGCAGGCGGATGCTCTAACTCCTGAGCCACGTAGGCCAGGGCGTACGTAACTCCTTTCTTTAATAAAAATATTTATATTTTTCTGTGGCCATCTCCTCTAAGAAATCTACACACACACACACACACACACACACACACACACACACACACACACACACAAACACACCCTAGCAGCTGTGGATTATGTTCTTTTCCATTACTTGATCTCCAGTTGTAAATGGATGCAGCAAACTGCCCTAAGCTTACTATTTCAAAAAGGGAAATGAGTTCCAAAAAGAATGGGAAAAGGATTGCAATTAAAACCCATTTTTTAAGGAGGTTATGGTGACCCACTAAATTGTGGTCTAACACTTGGCTCATTTGCTCATTTGCGTCTCAGTAAGAGTAATCTAAGATTTCTTAGGGAGGCAGTTTTGTCTTACATTTGAACCATTTTTTCATTTTCTGGAGTATATTCATCTTGTTCGGTAGAAAGTATATGAACTTAATGTTACTGTGTGATGTATAATTTTATCAGTCAAAAAGAGTCCCTCTTTTGGCCCCATTCGATAGAGGAATGAGAAGATATGAGAGATGTAGGAGGAAGAGAGGTGGGACAATTTGTAGGAAAGAAATTCAGGTCAGTTTAGGTTTTTTTATATATCATCGTTTTAGCGCTCTGGGATTCAGATTCCTAGATGCTGTTGTTTTGTTCCCTTCGTCCAGAGAGAGAATGTTTAACTCACAGGGAATTCTGTTCTTAAGAGCTTGATTCACCTGATTGAGTTTTAGTAAACACAGTGAATCTGCCTGTGTTTTGCTATTTCTTCCTTTATTTCTCCTCTAAATTTCTAATAGCAGTGTACCAATCTATTTGGTTCATCAAATGAAACCAAGTCCATGTGCATGAGATAACAATCATGATCGGATTGTGGCATGTGTGACAGTGGGTTCAGTTTGGCTGTTTTCTTGTCTGTGCTGTCAATTCTTACGGGGAAAAGCAGGTAATTTTATTTTATTTATATTTATTTATTTTTAAACATATCTTTATTGATTTCAGAGAGAGGAAGGGAGAGGGAGAGAGAGAGATAGAAACATCAGTGATGAGAGAGTCATTGATCAGCAGCATCCTGCAACCCAGGCATGTGCCCTGACTGGGAATTGAACCCCGATCTCCTGGATCCTGGGTCGACGCTCAACTGCTGAGCCACGCCCAGCTGGGCAGTACTTTTAAAATGATTGGTTAGAAATAAAAAAAATAAGGCCTGAAACTTTAGTTTCTGTTTCGAATTTGGACTCTTCATAGTTCCTTGTAATGTATTCAGAAATTTAAAATATTAGGTGAAATGAATTGAACTAGTTCTCTAGGAAACCTAAGTAATTAATATAGAGTAAAGACATAATCCTGTAGATTTTATTGAATTTTTACATGCATGTAGTATTTGTTCTTTCTCTAAAATAATTGATAGGTCTGCAGGCTGAGCCTAGAAATTGGTTCAGAAAAGCAAAATAGCAAACTGTAGTTGTGAGAATATATTTGTACACATGACTGGAAGGATAGGATTTAATAAAATAGAGGACTCTCCCCAATGACATCATGTATTATTGGGACCTGCCTTACATGCAGAAATAGTGGTAGCAGAGACCGCAAACTCTTCATAGTTACGGGGGAGCATTCTACAGAGGGTACTGGGGTCTGACTGTGCTTCACTGACTTAAACACTGCTGTCTATTCTCTTTCAAAAAGCTGAGTATTTGTTTTGCTTTTATGTCTTACCCTTCCTCTGAAGAACAGAAGGCACATTGTAAAACCTGACACATCCCTTTCCATTCTATGAGGTAAGTAGAGTATTTTATAATAAGTACTTCTTTAAAACCGTGACTTTTAATTTAAACACCAAAAAAAAGTTATTTGCAGTGTTATATATTTCTATATGTCTTGCTGTTGACTTGGAGATGAAATCATGCTGTTGTCATATCCACCCTTTACTACTAAGGGTGTGGTAGATTTAGACAATTTGGCAGGTACAGTTTTATAGTGTGGATCTTTCCATGAACCTCTTTGATATTAACTTGATTCTTGCTGACCATTTCTCTTAATCAAGGTAGTGAATAGGCTTCAAAGTTTCAAAGTTCCTAAATATCTGTGAGAGAACTTCTTGAGCGCTAAGTTAAAAACGAGGTACAGAGGAGGATCCAGGCTAAGTTTTTTGTTGAACTCATAGATTTGCGTTCTTTAAGTGTATGTTTTTATAAATAAATATATAATGGGAATGAAAGTATAACTGACCATATTTGAGTTTGAGGAATGCTTCATTTCCAGGCAGTAAAATGCTATTTCTCATCCCCACCTTTCTTAGATTACAGCAAAATGGATATACCAAATCCCCCAACTTCCAAATGTATCACTTACTGGAAAAGGAAAGTTAAGTCTGAATACATGAGACTTCGACAACTTAAACGACTTCAGGCAAATATGGGTGCAAAGGTAAAAAATAATTTCCAAAGATTCTGTATTTTAATGTATTGATCCAATGTGGAGGGGTTGAATTTTTTTTTAACTCTTCTCTTGAAATCCTAACAACTTTTTTCTTGGCTTTGTTAGGCTCTGTATGTAGCAAATTTTGCAAAGGTTCAAGAAAAAACCCAGATCCTCAATGAAGAATGGAAGAAGCTTCGTGTTCAACCTGTTCAGTTGATGAAGCCTGTGAGTGGGCACCCTTTTCTCAAAAAGGTACTTCCGGTGTCTAAGCTCCAGCCTCCCTTTCTTCCTTGGACTTGTATTTGTGATTAGAAAATAAATAAGAAGGAAGTGCAGGGTAGAAGGGGTCAATGGGGGGGAAAAAGGGACATCTGTAATTCTTTCTATAATAAAGATAAACTTAAAAAAATAATAAAAAAGAAAAAAATCTTTAAAAAAGTAAGGATGATGGATACAGTTGTTATAGTCAACTTTGAATAGGATGGTAAATCTGTAGCTTAAAGAAGAACCTTTTTGCCTGTTGTACTCCTCAGTTAATGAGCATAATCATGAGTTTTTCATAGAATAAGACATTTGCTATCTATTTTCCTGGATTCTGTGTCTAGGCTACAAAGTAACCTTTTTTTGTGCCTTGTTTGGCACCTTCAGCACTTTGATATTGGAAAAAAGAATGCCTCGGGTAATGGACAGGAGTATCTTGATCAAAGGGATGTCCCTTATTGTAAGTTTGCGAATCATGCTAGCTTCTTGAAGAGATAATGCTTTTAAGATATAATAAGCAGGTAATGTATTGAGAGTAATTTTGTTTCCCAAAGCAGAATATGACTGTAATTTCTTTTGCTTGCCCCGTACCGTCCCCATCACCTGTGCAGCTAAGTTGATGTCTGCTGTCTTAAAGTTTAGGTCTTCAGGAAAACTTCATCTTCCTCCTCATCTCTTAGGACTTTCAGAGGCCCTTTGCTGTTGTCTCAAGCCCAAGGAGACCAACAGTTTTAGACTGAAATAAACATCAAGTGTGGGATTTGAAATATACATCATTGAGTGTGGGAGGCAGTGTGCTGGATGTGGGGAATTAAGAGAGAGTTTCTGCTTTCCACAGGTTTACGGTATAGTGGTTCCTTTTAGGAGCTGTTACAAAACCCTCAGCCTATTCATTTGAAAGAATTAGAAGGCTACTGGAATCATTTTGGAAGGAAACTCCAATTCTTTCTTAGCTTGTGTGCTTGCCTTACCCTCTCCATTTCATTGTTTATATTTCAGTGTACCATTGACAGCATTTTCCCAGGATTTGCAAGCCAACATATGTTAATGAGGTCTCTGAATACAGTTGCATTGGTTCCCATTATGTATTCCTGGTCCCCTCTCCAGCAGAACTTTATGGTATGTATTGAAAGCACTATGGTAATTGTTTAAATTCTATGATTTTCTTACGTTGACATGCTGGCACTCCTCTTAAGGTAAATATTGTCAGAACAAAGCTTGGACATGCAGGACAGAATGCTTTTGTAATTTATGTACTCTAAAAAGTATATTGTGCCCAGCCGGCATTGCTCATCGCTTCAGCATCCTCCTAGGATCCAGGAGATCAAGGTTCAGTTCTCGGTCACTGCACATCCCCAGGTTTCTGGCTCGATCCCTAGTACGGGGTGTGCAGGAGGCAGCCAGTCAATGACTCTCATCATTGATGTTTCTCTCTTTCTCTCTCCCTCTCACTTCCTCTCTCTGAAATCAATAAAGATATATTTAAATTTTTTAAAAAGTGTATTGTGCCCTGACCTTTTTGGCTCAGTGGTGAGAGCATCAGCCCGTGCACCAAAGGGTCGTGGGTTTGACTCCAGGTACCTGGGTTGCCGGTTCCATCCTCCGCCCTGGTTGGGGTGCGTGTGAGAGGCAGCCAATTGATGTGTCTCTCTCACATTGATGTATCTCTCTGTTTCTCTCTCTCTGTTTCTATCTCTCTCCCCCTTCCCTCCCTCTCTTCCATTCTAAGTATCAATGGAAAAAATATCTTCTGGTGAGGATTAACAAAAAAAAACCACACACAGAAAAAGTATATTGCAAGTTGTTCTAACTTGTTAGATGTTGTGCTCTCCAAAGTGTACTTTTGCGTCGATGATTGTTCTTTTTTTTTAATGAATGAGACTGGACAAGACTCCAGTTTTCCCTTACTACCGTGGCCCAATTTTATAACATTATGTGCAGTTAAATGCAGTCTAAATCAGACAGTTGAGGCTTAAGCAGGTTGACAACTCCCTGCTGATGGCTCAATCCTTTCTGAATCCCCTCAAGGCAAGATGCTATGAAAGCAACTGAGATAAATGAGGTGCACAGGGATCCACAATCCTTTCATCTGGGCCCTTAAGCTGACTCCTACTAGGATTATTTGTGGTCCTGATAATCAGCCCTCTCTAAATACTGCCATTGCTTATCATCTGCCTGGTGACAGATAACAATTCCGCTGACTGAAATAGGATATAGGTTTACAGAAGGGAATCCTCTCTTAGAATAAAGCTTCAGAGCAATTTTACTATGATACTTGAGGATTTTTTTTCTTTTTATTGATAGTTGAGGATTTAGGAATGACTGTGTTTTCTGTTGAACCAAAAAAAGAAAAAATCCATTAGTATTGCTTATTGACAGAAAATATTTGTAGTTCATACTGCGATTGCCAGGTTCCCATTGAGTGCGATTGACATGAGTTATGATCATATTTTTTATTATTTTTTATTAGTGTGTATAATAGAATATCCAAAAATTTTATGGTTGCCCAATTTCTGTTATAAATATTCTAGTAATATTGCAGATTATATTTTTGGAAGCCTTCCTTCTCATTTAATCTCTCTTTATGTACGAGAATTAAAATTGAAGACTTTTTAGACTGTTGTTTAGGTGATATTTATTCCTATTTCACAATGATATTTTAGTGAATAAAATGAGATAATAGACGGTGGAATCCCTGTGAAAAATAAATGTACTATCAAGTTTTAGGTGCTAGTGGAAGTATCATGCTAAACATTTGGTAGTTAATATCCTCACATAGCTAAACTGACTTTTTTTCTTCTTCTAAAAATAGCGTTGCCCTCTTACATTTGAGGTTTTGTTGGCAAAACAAAATAGCCAGTTTTTAAATTGCAGGCAGCTGTGACCAAAGTCATTTTCAGGAGATTCAAGCAGCAAAACAGGCTCAGCAAATATTTCATTAAACAGAAAGGAGGAGATGCATAGTGGATTCATGGAACAAATCACATCTGGTTTGATTTCAGGTAGAAGATGAGACAGTTTTGTGCAATATTCCCTACATGGGAGATGAGGTAAAAGAAGAAGATGAGACTTTCATTGAAGAGCTGATCAATAACTACGATGGGAAAGTGCATGGCGAAGAAGGTAGTGGTGCTGGGTCTTTGGGAGAAGGCTTTGTTAGAATGGTGCTTCTTCTTTGGTCCATCATCATCTTCCTCTTACCTGCTCCCTCATGGTGAACACACTGAAGAATATTTCAGTGTAATCATGTGGCTGAAAGTAGAAATCTTATATTAAAAATTTCCAGTTAAATTTTTAAAGGAGTTGAGACATAAAAGGATCATATAGTAATCAGTGATGGGAGAGAAAGTTCAGTGTACAAATAAATTTGATTTTAGAAATTTTTCGTAAATCTATCCAAGGCCATTTTTTCTTAATTTCCCTTTCTCTGAGAATGACAGTGAGCATAACCTCTGTTTTATGACTTTGATCCAGATATCCCCTGGATCTCTCAAAAGTTGGTTATAATATCCTGACTTTCCTAAAAAAAAAAGTCATTTGGATTTAGTTGTAGTTTTAGAAAAGACTGTTAGTGTGTAAGAAGTGGGAAGATGGGGAGATACTCCCCATGGATTTGCAAACCAATAAGGTCACCTGCTCTTTTGACAATTGTGGCTACTGTTATGAGGCTGTTGAAATGCATTTATCCACTACGCCCCCTAGTGTTCAAAGACTTTCTCCTAAGGTATGGTATAACCCCATATAGTATGATTTTAGGAAAAAATGCTATGTTTTTATTCAAAGAAGTCACTACTGACCAGTTAGCAGCAAAACCAAGTACATTTTCATTTTATCATTCTTTTTCTGTCCCATTTGTATTGTTTTCACATTTATGTGAGATTTTGGACCATAAATACAGGTTGACCTGTGACTGTGGAAGTGAAGTACCCCAGTAAGAATAAAGCCTATAACTAAATTTCCCACTCTAGTTAGCTGAACTGTTGCAGTTGTAAGAGCCAGTCAAATTATTGTAATGCCCTGGTTGTCCATATAAAAATGTATACATGTTATCTAATGGACTAATGGAATATGAAACAACCACTGGTCATCCATTTAATCCTTATGTTTCAGAGATGATCCCTGGATCTGTCCTGATTAGCGATGCTGTTTTCCTGGAGTTGGTAGATGCCTTGAATCAATACTCAGATGAGGAAGAAGAAGGGCACAATGACACCTCAGATGGAAAGCAGGATGACAGCAAAGAAGATCTGCCAGTAACAAGAAAGAGAAAACGACATTCTATTGAAGGTAAAGAGCACTACTTCCTTATTCTACTTTGAAAGTAACAAGGAGAGCCCTAGCCTGTTTGGCTCAGTGGTTAGAGCGTTGGCCCAAGGACTGAAGGGTCCCAGGTTCAGTTCTGGCCAAGGGCATGTACCTCAGTTGCAAGCGTGATCCCCGACCCTGGTCAGGGCGCATGTGGGAGGCAACCAATCGATGTGTCTCTTCATATGGTTTCTCTCTCTCTCCCTTCTACTCTCTCTGGAAAGCAATGGAAAAAATATTCTTGGGTGAGGATTTGAAGAAAAAAAGTGACAAGGAGACGCCTTGACCAAGTAGCTACCTCAGTTGTAGTTAGAGTGTCATTCCAATATGCCAAGGTTATAGATTCGATCTTCAGTCAGGGCACATATAAGAATCAGCCAGTGAATGCATAAGTAACTGGATCAACAAATCAATGTCTGTCTCTCTCCTCGCCCTTCCTCTCTTTCTCTCTAAGATCAATAACTAAACTAAAATAAAAGTAACAGGGAGAGGGAAGAAGCAAAAACAGAAAGCTTGACTGTTTATTGAAGGCTGTTGTTGCTTGTCATTGATTCACTAAAAGGGAAAAAGAATCATTGACTGATAGCTTAAGATAGCTGTGACCTAGCTGAGAAGAAAGTAGAACTTAGAGAATAATTATAATTCACTTCTAATTAGAAAAGTGGTAAATTTGAAAAACATGGAAAGTTATAAACAACAAAATAAAATGACCTTATAATCCTGCTGCCTAGGAATAACCAGCATTAATATTTCCTCTTAGACCTAAAAAATGTAACATATATATAACTAATACAACGTTATATGTCAAATATATCTCAATTTTTAAAAGTACATATGTGAATCAACCTATTTTATATGTTATATGAAATTGGGATCATGCCACATGTGTGTGTGTACACATATATATAATTTTTTATCCTTTTTATTTAATCTTATATCATGAACATTTTCCCATGTTGTTAATATTTAGCTATTTAATGTTTAATTATATTCTACATTATTTAATTATACTATATGTCCAGGGACATAATGTGTCTTTTGTTATACCAAAGTTATGTCAGACTTGTTCTTCAGCAAATAGGATTCTTCTGTATTCAGGTCTCTCTGTGAAAACTCTGGTTTTTACCTCCAGGTTCTATCTTGGGCAGTGAATTTTGTTGTTAATATGTAGATGGCTCTGATTTCCTTATTAACTGGTAGCCTATTAGATAAGTCCAGGTAGCCTTGACCTTCTTACATTCCTAGAGAGCCAATGGTTAGGTTAACAAAGCAGCTCTAATCAAAATGATGTGATGAAAGGAAAAATGATCAGACAGCTTTGTTTTCATACTCTGATTATAGATAGCACTCAGGAGCTTTTTGTCTTTTCTAATCCAGGCAACAAAAAGAGTTCCAAGAAACAGTTCCCAAATGACATGATCTTCAGTGCAATCGCCTCGATGTTCCCTGAGAATGGAGTCCCAGATGACATGAAGGAGAGGTAGGGGAAGCTGTCCCTCTCAGGCCATGTAGAGTGATTGGGCAAAATTTTTATTCAAGCCTATATTTGGTTAATAAAAAGCCTTGTTTATGGTAAGTGCATAAGATTTGCCCACTCTTCTGATTATTAAGGATCATTGTTTGCTGGCTTTTGAGTAAGTCTGGGCAGAGAACTTTTATAATTCTGCCATTTTTCTGGAGAGTTACTCCAGTATCATACTTACCAAATCTTTCCTTCCCCTTACTTTCAGTCATATCCCCAGCCCAGCATAATTACATTTGGTGTACCAACTTAGTTATACACCATTCCATCATAAACAAAACTCATAAAAACTCCCATCCTCGCCTGGCCGACTATACCTGGATGACTCTCAGTACTCAATCTGTATTTTCTCAGTGAAGACATTCCCTTGGAAGGATCTCTTTATCTCTTTTTTCTTAAATAGGTATCGAGAGCTAACAGAGATGTCAGACCCCAATGCACTTCCTCCTCAGTGCACACCCAACATCGATGGCCCCAATGCCAAGTCAGTGCAGCGGGAGCAATCTCTGCACTCCTTTCACACACTTTTTTGCCGGCGCTGCTTTAAATACGACTGCTTCCTTCACCGTGAGTGGGGCTACTCTGAAATGCTCTCTTATTTTCCATTCCCAGCCACCATTTCCTTCTCTTTGTTTTAGTTTATCATATAGAGTTCCCAGCTTCCAATCTGATGGTGGTTTTACAAAGGACCAATCAGTTTTCACTTGTTTAGTTATAGTGCAACATGCTTTGAGAATAACTAGCAACATAATTGTTTTTCAGTACCTCCTAGCTTTGAAAGGATTGTGGTGATATCAGAAATGATTAAATTTTGTTCCCTTTGATGGTAACTACTTATATCCAGATTCTCCTACACTAGCTCCCTAATTCAGTTTTGTTCCTCCCCATCCTGTCAAGTGGATGAATCATTGGAAACAGGACAGTGTTGTGTTTTCCAGCTTTTCATGCTACTCCCAATGTATATAAACGCAAGAACAAAGAAATCAAGATTGAACCAGAACCATGTGGCACAGACTGCTTCCTTTTGCTGGTACGTTCTTAAGCTGTTCTACCATTGTTAACTTTGTTGAAAATTGAGCAGGAAATGGTCCTTGGGCTTTCTGCCCCTGGGAACACAAACCAAGTGAGACAGTACATAGCACTTGGGGGTCATAAAGTGCAAATAAAACATCACTTCTGCTCTTAAGGAGCTCCTACCTACTGAGGCAGTAGGACTGTGAAGTTAGTCTTATGGAGTGAGGTTTGAAGAGAATTGATGGCTTCCCTGCCTTAAATATCATCTATTCACATTTCAGAGTCTGAAACTAAATTGTTTAAATTGAGCTGTGTGTGTATGTTTAACTTACAGGAATGTATATGCACAGGTTTTCTTTTATTACCTTTTAGAAATCAGTACATATTCAAATGCTGGACTGTTTCCCAAACTTTTTATTAAGGAAAATTTTAGTCATTCAAAAAAATTGAAAGATACCTATTTCCTCAATTTAATAACATCCCCCCCCCCATATTTGCTTTATTCCTGTATTTGTGTGTATGTATCTTTTGCTGAGCCATTTGAAAATAAGTTACAGATATTGTGATGCCTGTTTGCTGAGTATTTCAACATGCATCCCCTAAAAATAAAGACATTCTCTTACATATTGCAGCTAAGAAAGTTAACAAGAATTTCATAATATCATCTATTCATTCCATATTCAGATTTTTTTTTAGTGGTACCAAAAATAGCTAGTTGTGTTTTTTCCCCCAAACCAAGATCATGTAGTCATGCATGTCTTTTCAGTCTCTTCTAATCTCAAATAATCACACCACTTTTTTTTCTTTTAAAAGTTCAGGCTGGTTGTCTTGTGGGGTGGCCCATATTCTGGACTTGTCTGTTGTTTCCTCCTGGTGTCATTTAACTTTTTACTCTATCCCCTATTTCCCATAAGCTAGAATTAGCTCTGGAGGCTTAATTATACTTAGGTTAAAAAAATTTTTTTAATTTATTGATCTTAGAGCGAGAGAGAAGAAGGGGAGGGGAGAGAAAAAGAAACATCGATTTGTTGTTTCACTTATTTATGCATTCATTTGTTGCTTCTTGTATGTGCCCTGACTGGGGATTGAACCCACAACGTTGGTGTATCAGGACGATGCTCTAACCAACTGAACTACCTGGCCAGGGCTATGTTAAACATTTTGAATAAGAGTGTATTATAAGTGATGCTGTGTGCATCACATCATAGCATAGGCACATAAAATCAGATTCAATTAATTTTGAAACTTTTCTTTTGGTATTGCCTTTAGGGCCTACAGAATATTATTTTGAATATCCTTATTAATAGGAAACCCTTATCCTTTACATGTAGGTTTAGTTTTCAGAAACAGCTAGAAGTCTTTGGGAACCAGGTATGGTAAGAAGATAGATGATCAAGCTGAATGGTAGTTACTTGGTCTTTAAAAAAAAAAGCATAGCTATAAAATAATGAAACAGTATTCTTCCAAGTTTAATATACTAATTTGGAGGGAAGTTCCAAAAATTAAGTAGTAATATTGTACAAATTCAGGTATTACACATATTATTGAAACAGAGGCAGAGCAGTAGAATGTAAAGAGAGGCTGGGGACGAGGAGCCCTGATCCTTTTATGCACTCTGGAAGAATTAGCTATATACTCTCAAGCAGGTCCCTTCCCCTCTCTCAAGCTCACCACCTCATCTACAGGAGAATATGTTCTCAAATCCCAAACAGCTAATAAGCAAATGAATTTTAGATGCAACTCACTGGAAAGTTGAAGATGCATAGATGAATAGATTATATCTTTATGATATTACTTTAAAAGATAGTTCTTTTGTGAAGAGGTATAAGTTTCTAAATTTTTAGAATGTTTGCTAAGCAGCTGTTACATGCCCACACTTGTATGGTACAGAGCAAACAAATTAAAAAGTATCAGTGCACATAAGTACAGGTGTTGAAGAAGATGGTTTATGATGATGGGATAAATATGGTGACTCTGGGCCTGTTCCAGTTTTCTATTGGTAACGTGTCCATTGCAGGAAGGAGCAAAGGAATACGCCATGCTCCACAACCCTCGCTCCAAGTGCTCTGGTCGTCGCCGGCGAAGGCACCACATGGTCAGTGCTTCCTGCTCCAACACTTCAGCCTCTGCTGTGGCTGAGACTAAAGAAGGGGACAGTGACAGGGACACAGGCAATGACTGGGCCTCCAGTTCTTCAGGTACAATGAACAAAAAATGATCTTTTCTTACCACACAGGGACTCTGGTAAAACCCAGGATCGCCACCTAACACTTAACGTTACTATGTTTTATAAAATTGTTAATTCTTTCCACGGGTTTGCCTATAAGCAGTGGAGATGGGGAATATTTTTGTTCCTAACTACGCTGCCTTTTAAATAAAGTACTTCTGAGTTTGTGGCCAACTACTGATGACACCTTCATTCCACCTTCTTCGGTTTCTCTTATTTCTTCCTCTCTTAGAGGCTAACTCTCGCTGTCAGACCCCCACAAAACAGAAGGCTAGTCCGGCCCCACCTCAGCTCTGTGTAGTGGAAGCACCTTCGGAGCCTGTAGAATGGACTGGCGCTGAAGAATCTCTTTTTCGAGTCTTTCATGGCACCTACTTCAACAACTTCTGTTCAATAGCAAGGCTTCTGGGGACAAAGACGTGCAAGCAGGTACTGTCTGAAAGCAGCAGGAACAAGCGTGGCCCTCCTTTCATGTGCTGCTCTGTCAGCCCTTTGCCATCTTGTAAGGCTGCCTGTCTGGAGAGAAGCTGTCTCAGGCTCAGTCCCTCATGAGCCGTGCTTCTGGGCCATGAAGTGGGTCTCCAAACACGGGGCCTCCTTCAATGGCCAGCGTAGCAGTGCTTGGAGATCTGCTCTCCTCCTTGCTGAATTCTTATTTCTGTCTTTAGCCATGATCTAACTCTTCTGGATATTTTAGCACACTTTTAGCTTCTTTTTCTGGTTCCTGCCTTTTCTTCTAAATGTGTATTCGTTTCCTAGAAGGGACTCGTGGGTCTATCTAGAGATGTTCTTACCTGGCGTACTTCTGCGGCTGCTTCCTACATCAGTCTCCTCATTGCTTTATTCTACAAATTTCCTATTACAAGATTTTCTAATCACCACCCCTAAAAGCTAGGCCTGGACCTCGCCCTGCTCACTTATACCATCACTAGAATCACAGTTTGTTAGTAGCCACTGATGCTCTGGAGGCAGGACAAGACTGCAGTGAGAAGACACTGTGGAACAGGGACAGGAGACAGGTGTTAAGGCCAATCTGTCCAACAAGAAAGGAAGAGCAGAGCTCACTTGGCTCCTAACTTCTGGAGGAGTCTCTGTCGCCTCTTCTTCATTTTTTCTTTACTTAGAACAAGCAATAGAACTGGGAGTTGAAGTGCCCTTTGCTTTCATAGTGGAGCTCAAACCTATTTCCCTGAGACACGGGTTCTTAACATAAAGATCTATCAGATTGGTTGCAAAACAACTTTTGTGTGTATTTTCCTGAGAAGAAGATTTAATACTTTTCAAAGAACCTCAAAATTACCTAAACCAAAAAGGAGGGGCGGGTGGGAGAACTGAAAACAAATGCTATAAAGGAAGAAGCACAATGAAAGGGAACCAGCCTTCCTGAAATGCTGTCCTACTGAAGTGAGTAGTCAAGGCTCTGACATCTTTATACCAGCAGAGGGAGCTAGTGCTGGTATGTGTCAGGTCTTTCACTCAGTTAAACAAAGTTGCCCTTCCTAAGAAAGAGATACTGTTGGTAAGAATCCGCCCACACTCAGGGTTTGGTATGCAGAGCAGTAGATGAAAGCTACTAACCAGAAAAGCTGTAACTGTGCTTAGTATTTCTACTTTCTCAAGTCAGAGTAAATGCTTAAGAATTAACTTCAGAGCCATTTCCACTCTATCTGTCCTGACTGAAGAGATGCTCATCAGCTGCCCAGGAGCTCTCTAGAACCCTTCTAAGCCCAGCACCTGGCTGAGTGACTTATATGACTGCCTAGCTCAAGAAAGAGTGACAAGTCCTGTTGAATTTCTCTTCCAGGTCTTTCAGTTTGCAGTCAAAGAATCACTTATCCTGAAGCTGCCAACAGATGAGCTCATGAACCCCTCGCAGAAGAAGAAAAGAAAGCACAGGCAAGGGTCAGACAAAGGACATTCTGTGGCCAGGCTGTTCCCTGTGCTCTGACCTTCCCTTGGACTTCCCATCTGCCTCCCTCTTTAGCCACTGCCCATCCGTTTGGGATTGCACAACTGAGGGCCAGCCTTCTCAGTGCTCCCTGTGGGTCTGTGCCTTGGCCTAGCCTTTCCCCTGTCCCTAGATTCTGTGGGTCATGAGGTAACTGTTTGGTTTTCCAGTTAAGCTCTTGGCCAGTGGAACATGAGCTGGCCTCATGCTCCACACTGAGGCCATTTTCCTCTTTGGGTGATTAGTTAACCACTGTACCCACTTCTCAACCCTGACCACAGTTGTGTGGTTTGTTGTGGTGGTGGTGTTTTTTTGGCACTTACATTATTTTTCTAAGTTGCATAATAACACTGCTTTCAAGCTAGTGTTATTATGAAGTAGTTGGTGGCTTCTTTTTTAATTTGACATTCAGCCTGGCTTGATTCCCTAATGACTATCACCTATTGAAGAAAGGAACTGACACCGATTCTAGATATAGAAGGAAGTCCCCGTGGCTGCTTCCTTTTAGTTCCTTCACTCAGAGCATATTCCTGAAAAGCCACCTTACTACTCATCTTGAAACCCACACATTTCTACCTCCCCAAAGGTTGGGGAAAAGGAGAAACAATAGTAGTATAATAGACATAGAGGGTTAGATTTTGCTTTGTGTCTGTTTTTTGTTTTATGTATGTTTGTTTGTTAAGGGGGGGGGTGGTGGTTATGTTTAAATCTTGAGGCATAGGCCAGCTGGATTTGGGATGGACTGTAGCTTCCCTGTATCAGAACAGAGGCCTCCTATGAAGTGATTTGGGAGGACACTCCCCAATTATCAAACTGTAGGCCCTCAGAGTAGGTCACACTGTCCTTTACCCAAATCTGCAGAGTTCCCCAGGACCATGACCCAGACCCATCTTGTCTCTTTCCAGGTTGTGGGCTGCACACTGCAGGAAAATCCAGCTGAAGAAAGGTAGGTTCCTCCAGGGTCGCCTTTGGCAGTTCAGCTCAAGGTCTTACCCCTGTGGCCATCCTCTGCCCCACCTGCAGCTGCACTTCTTGACCCTACACCGCTTTCGCAGGTTGCAGTTTTTCTGTAGCAACTGAGAACAGCTCAGCTTTTCACTGCAGCTGTGAAGACCTTAGGAGGTAGAGTTATGGGCCTGTGGTCTCTGACTTTTGTAGTTTGCCATTTTCCAGGTCCTAGTCTTTGTTTAATGTTCAGAATAGCTGTGCTGTAGTCCTGGACTATTTCCACACTTTCACCACAAAACAAATCACCCCATTGTAGCTTATGAACAGCCGTCATCTAGGATTGCCTCTCATTTCAGGTGCTGAATGTGTGTCTAAGGTTGTGGTTAGAACAAACCTCCTTTGAATTGGTGCCACTGGACACTTGGGAGGGAGGGCAGCTAGGGAGCATGAGCTCAGCAGTGTCCTGGTCTATTTTTTTCTCTCCTAGATAACTCTTCCACACAAGTGTACAACTACCAACCCTGCGACCACCCAGACCGCCCCTGTGACAGCACCTGCCCCTGCATCATGACTCAGAATTTCTGTGAGAAGTTCTGCCAGTGCAACCCAGACTGTAAGAGTTCTCCGTTTCCCCTGTAGTCTACCAAAACAGTCGGCCTCAATGCATCCCAGTTTCCCTCCCCTCCTGCGCCTTTTGCTGCTTATGGGCATTCTGATATTCTTGCTGCTGTGTTTTAAGCATTCTACAAGAGACTTAAGATCTGGAAAAGCCATTTTTGAAAACCCATATGTATATGATTCTAAAAGGAACAATTATACAAAAACCGGATGCTTCCCCACCTTTACCGTCCAGGGCAGAATTAAGAAACATGGGAATCTTTTTCCTGATAGTGCAGTCATAGCTTCCCTTTCCAGAATGTTTTATAGGTTACGATTCTGCATGTCTATTTTATTTTACTATCTGGAGTTCTAATATCAGATCAGTCTGTATGTCAGCAGAGGTAGGATAGAGGCTAAAAGTGCTTCTCTCACTTCTTATCCCACTATTCTCTTTCCCCCTCAAGGCAGCTTGATGGCAGCCCCCAGATCTTGCAGAACTTGGTGCCCAGGCAGTTGTGCTGTAAATACCTCCTAACCCATAGCAGATATCAATCTTAACCACAGCAGAGAAGTGCTTGTACTGAGGAGGGCAGTGGGTGGAGGAGGGTGGCATAGAAGGGATGTGCTGTTCTCAAAATGATTTTTGTTTTGATGCTCAGTATTTACCAGTGAAAAACACTGATTTCATTTTCTTTAGGGCACTGTACATCTCCCTTCCAAATTCCACCAGCAAGGAGGAGGGAGAGCATTGTTGGGGAATCTCTAGGAAATATACCTCCATAGTCAAACCTGATTTTCTGACTCTCGGGCATGAAAATGGAGGCACTCCATTTTCTTTGGAAAAATTTTGAAGATGTGAATTTTGGGAAGGGAACTTCTCTCCTATTTTGCCAAATATCCTCGAACACATAACATCTACTTCTCTGCTGTCCCTTTAGTCCAACCTGACCCAGCATTTGCCTGCTTCTCTTCCTAACCTTACCTGTTGTCCCACCCAGGTCAGAATCGTTTTCCTGGCTGTCGCTGTAAGACCCAGTGCAATACCAAGCAGTGTCCTTGCTATCTGGCAGTGCGAGAGTGTGACCCTGACCTGTGTCTCACCTGTGGGGCCTCAGAGCACTGGGACTGCAAAGTGGTTTCCTGTAAAAACTGTAGTATCCAGCGGGGACTCAAGAAGGTGAGGGCTTTTCTCAGGTTTCTGAGCTGGATAACAGAACAGGAAAGACTGAATAGTCCCCAGTAGCCTGTTTCTACTGGTTCCTTAAGAGGGTTTGTACATGAACGTTCTCTGTAAACACTAAAATACACATTTTTGCTGAATTAATAAAGTTTCCTGTCCTAGTGATGGATGAGAAAAGTGACCTCTGAACCAGCCAGATGGAAAGGAGCAGGGAGGGTGGACGGGTCATTGATGTTGTCTATTTTTACTTGACACACAGCAGTGAAGGTCCCCAGCTCTAGAGGAAGAGGCGTCATGTTTCCTTTCACCACCTCCCTTTTTTGTTTTTCCTCCCACCAGAACAGAATGGCTTAGACCTTTTTCTGTTCTCAGATCCTCTTAACAGTAGCTAGTTTTTTCCAGCCTCCCCTCCCCCCCAGCCGTACACATGCACACCCAGTACACAGATCCCCTTGCACCCACACACCCTGTAGTCTGAGGTTTGCCTCCTTCTTCCCCAGCATCTGCTGCTGGCCCCCTCAGATGTGGCCGGATGGGGCACCTTCATTAAGGAGTCTGTGCAGAAGAACGAGTTCATTTCTGAGTACTGTGGTGAGGTGAGTGCTATCAGTTTGGCCCACACTCTTATCTGGGGAGATACTGATGAGAAAACCCTGATTTTCTGTGGTCTAGACTTCTGTGAACTAATCTCTAAATAACTCTGCTGAGTTCTCATATGGCCTCTCGGGGGATCCCACAGAACTGTTTGCAATCCTGAAACAAACCACTCTTCTTCAACTCTTTGGCAGTTCAGACCACACAGGAGGGGCAGGTGGGGGTCTCTCTTCAGCCTTAATACTGGCCAGCCTTGGGAGGGATTGGAACGAAGTAATCTGAGCTCAATATGTTATGATTCTCAGTAGGCACCTATATGTGGCACTGCCCCCTCCCACTCCTGTCTAGGGGCAGGGTCTGTGCCCTGAACAGAGAGCCCAACCCCTTGTTTGTTCCTTGTCTGTCTCTGCAGCTCATCTCTCAGGATGAGGCTGATCGACGAGGGAAGGTCTATGACAAATACATGTCCAGCTTCCTCTTCAACCTCAACAATGGTACAGAGTCTCTTTCTCATCCCAAAGTGGTCTCGAACAGGTCTTCCTACCCGATGTCCCTTGTTATGGTCCAGGTTCAGATCACCTGTGAATCTTCCAATAGATGCACAGAGCAAGGTGGTGCGATTGAACTTACACACAATGAGCCACAGTTCACTTGCTTTGGGGGAATTTCCATTTCCAGGTTGTGTTTGTAATCAGAGCACTGAGCACTTGCACCTCAGAAATCTTCCTACCTAGGTGGGAAGAGGAAATCCATAATTCCAGCAAAAAGATGGGGCCCAAAGGGAGTGTGCGCACATGCAGCTGCGTTCTTACGCTGCCTGCTTTCCCAGCCCCTCCTAGTACACTGGGCTTCAAAATGTCCACTGGATTGTCTTGTTTCTGTTTGATTGATTTTAAATTCAGGCTCAAGTTGTGGAGTTGCCTGGTGAACTCATGGTCTTGGTTTACTTTACACAGATTTTGTAGTGGATGCAACCCGGAAAGGAAACAAAATTCGATTTGCAAACCATTCAGTGAACCCCAACTGTTACGCCAAAGGTGAGTTCCCAGTGACCTGAGTGGTGGGCTAGGGGATATATACTTCATTTACTATGATCTCTATCCATTATTAACTTTTCTATAGCTGAGTTATTTTTTGTCCAGAAGTAATCATGATTAATGTCTGGTATCATTTTGATCCTCTCTCTCTGTTTTATAATGTGTTTTTTTTTTCAGTGAATGCATTATAAACATTTTCCCATAAACATGAGTCTTTTTTTTTTATGTTAATCCTCACCTGAACCCAAGGATATTTTTTTCATTGCTTTTCAGAGGAAGTGGAAGGGGGAGAGAGAGAGAGAGAAACATTAGTGTGAGAGAGACACATCGATTGGTTGCCTCTTGCATGTACCCCGACTGGGGCCGAGCCTGCAACTGAGGTACGTGCCCTTGGCCAGACTCAAACCTGGGACCCTTCAGTCCTCAGGTCGATGCTCTAACCACTGCGCCAAACCAGCTAGGGCTAAACATGAGTCTTTTATTTTATATTTTATTATTTTTTAAAAATATATTTTTATTGATTTCAGAGAGGAAGGGAGAGGGGGAGAAAGAGATAGGAACATCAATGATGAGAGAGTCATCGTTGATCGGCTGCCTCCTGCACTCCCCTGACTGGGGATTGAGCCCACAACCCAGGCATGTGCCCTGACGGGAAATCGAACCACGATCTCCAAGATCCTAGGTCGATGCTCAGCCACTGAGCCACGCCCAGCTGGGCTAAACATGAGTCTTTTAAAGATAATTCTTTTCCCATGGCACTAGCCAGAGAAAGAGATCTAAGAGCATGGAGGGACCCCCCCCCCCCCCCCAAATACACACAGAAGCAACTCTATTGACTACTTTCTACTTCCACTTCATATATGTTTTCACTGCAAATTTGGAGAAAATTGGCCCAGAAGCACTACTGATTGTTGACTTGGGGTTGACTAGGAACCTAGCCCTGGGTTTATCCTATTTGCAGTGGTCATGGTGAATGGGGATCATCGGATTGGGATATTTGCCAAGAGGGCAATTCAAGCTGGCGAAGAGCTCTTCTTTGATTACAGGTGAGGCAGCCAGGAATGGTCCTAGAGAGATGGGCGTAGGGGTGGAAAGGGTGGCTGTTGGAGTTGATTTGGGGGCTTAAGGTGGGTGATAGGGAGGAAGGAGAGGATCTTGTGGTGATCAAGGCTTTTTATTTGTTCTGATTTCTGGTGCCTTGCCTCAGAAGGGAGAGCATTATAAACTGCTGCTAAGAAGTGGGAGGTGAAATGAAATGGGAGGGGACTCCATCTTTTTACTCACAAAATCTTGATAGTAATCTGGTTCCTCCTCCTGCTCTGGGACAGGTACAGCCAAGCTGATGCCCTCAAGTACGTGGGGATCGAGAGGGAGACTGATGTCCTTTAGCCCTCCTGGGCCTCACGCCAGCGCTTATGGTAGCAGCACTGTCTTTGCTTTCGTGCACACACCACTGCTGCTCAAGTTTTCTGCACTATGTGTCTCTCACACCAAGAAACCCCCCACCCACTCCCTCTGTAGTGAAGCCTCAGCTGTGTCCAGTGGAGACAAAACTGCCTCAGTGAGAGTGGAGGCAGAGGCAGCTAGGGCTTGGGCTCCCAGGAGAGATGGTGCAGAAGTCAGAGACTGCATCTCAGGCCTCAGAGGAATAGAGCACAGGCTGGGGGTTGGTGACGTATGCTTGATTTCTTGTCACCCAGGCTGTAGGCCTCAGGTATCAACTTGGGTGGTTCCTAACAAGCATTAGCCTGCAATTCTAACTTTCCAAATCAAAAGTCCTTATGTAATTGGATTGCCAGCATATCTCTCTGTGGTCCCAAGACCTGGAGAAGACAGGCTAAGTGAAGTTTAGTACCTGGAGCTTATGAGCAGTCCGGTTTAAAGGTGGGCTTGGCAGGCAGCACAGCTGAATTCAGAGCTGAGATGGGTCACCTTACTACCTCTTCCTTCCTGGCAGGGTTCAAACTGAAAGGGTGAGTTTTACATATCGATAGCCAATGCTGGAAGAAGGAAAGCTAAGTGCCATTCTTCCATGGACAGTGAGAACCAGCCTCACAATAGTAGTAAAGCTGCTACACTTGGGCCCCAGCAGGCTTTGAGAAACCTCTGTATATTCTGGAGAGGGATGAGTTTTCAGATGCCCGAGAGCAAGTGCCAGTGCCCTGTTAGCTCCTTCCAAAGTTCTAGCTTAGCAACTGTGGGCAGGCATTCTGCTGCCACTGAGGAAGCATGGAGGGGTATGCCAGGTTGGGTGTGAGTGCTTGGTTCCCTGGATCCGTAGTTGTTTTCAGGCCTTTCATTCCCCTTAGAGGCCAGGCCCACATGTAGATGGGTATAGGCCTGGACTAGGGGGAAATTGTCAGTGTGATTGACTTTCCTGTCTGTAGCACCTGCTGTTGGAAAGGATGAGTTGACAGTATGTGTTTAGAGGTGGGTAAGGGGCTCCCAAATTGCACGTGTTTAGGATAGCATCATGTGTGCACTGCAGACTGGCAGAGGGTATTTGAAGTGTCGAAAAGACTACCTGTGCCAATCTGTGGTGTCATTCTCTCTGGGATTCATGCAGAGCAAAGCACTTTATTTCTTCTAGATCTGTAGACTGGGGTAGAGTTTAAGCTAACATCTCTGAGGTCCTTGTCCAAATCCCATTCCTAGGTAGGGGGAAGAAGAGGGGTGGAAGGTTCTCAGGTTCTGTCTCATCCTCTGGTGGAGGTAGGAGGAGGTCTTGACATAGAAGAATTGAGTGGGAAAAGAGCAGCCCTAAGAGCTGCCCTGTGTCTGTCTGGTGTGCTGAGCTGGCAGAGAATAAGGAGCATTGTGTTGGGTAAAAAGGACACGGGCAGGTACAGACTGGTCTAGGGAGTATTAGAACAGGGAGCAGGCTGCTTCTTCTCTCTAGGGAATCAGAGCCTCTCTCTCCCAGGCTATGCTGACCACTCCCTTCCTCCAACCCCTCTGGCTGTCCCATGAAGCAAGGAGTGGGATTCCCGCTGCCCAAGCAGCCATCCAGGGGTTTTTGTGGGACGTGCACACACACACTCACCTACTCTTGCTCACCACACTTCTGGGCACGTGCACTCAGCAGAGCACACACCCAGCCAGCTCCTGACGAGCCTATTCCCACCTCGCTGGGCCAGCCCCTACCATGATTCTGAAATGCACATCTGCTGTGGTTTGTATTCATTGTGTGTTGGGGACACCTTCTAGCTAGACTGTGGGCTCTGAATTACTCATAAATTTTAGGGGAAAACCAGAGACAGATGAAGGAGGAGTTAGGTCTGTCTGAAATGCCAGGGGATGGCATGAGGAATAGGTGGGGGAAAATTACATCCAGCCTTTGAGAGGCTAGACTGACCCCACCCTTCCCTCAGTGTGCAGAATCACTGTGGTCAACCCCCTCCCCCAGGTTCAGACTACTAATACTCCTGTTCCTCCAGCATTCCCATCCTTTTTCCCTGCTGTCCCCAACCTTTAATGACGGGTGCCAACCCCTCCCCCAAGACATATAATGATGAATGAAGCAAGGTGGTGGAGGGTGGGGGCAGAGGAGGCTGGTATACATGCGGCTTTATTGCCAGTGAATTTCACGCACTTTAAAGTCCTGTGGCTTGTGACCTCTTAATCTGAATAAAGTGGCAGAATCCATTTTGGCAAGGCGTGTCCCGTGTGCTTTGGGACTGGAAGGATCCAGGGATGGCAGTACAGGGGTACCTCTGGCTGAAGCTTTAGCATTCTGATCCCCACTTGTCCACTGAGATCTGGGGCTAGGGAAGGGTGGGGGTTGGCAAGAACCAGTCAGGCTCCTGGTAGGTGATACAAGGATTCTGAGGGCTCCCCGTAGAAATTCCCAAGCCCTCAGAAGTTCCCTTAAAACCATCCCACTTACCCCCTCAACCATGACACCAGCTGCCACACACAGTCTGGGGCTCTGCCACTCTGCTTTATTAGAACGGCTCTGAGTCTGAGAGCACAGCTCCAGAGTGGAGGGCGGATCAGGCTGGATGAGTCACCAACTGACCTCACAGGACTTCCAACACCAGAGAAGCAAACTACAGACCACGGGCACAGCACAGGACAGGACAATCAATTGCTTTTTTTTCTTTTATATATAAACTGATAATTTAAAAATTAGAGTAATATATAGTTTCTCTAGAGAGAGACTTTGCAACAAAAAATATATATAAAGAATGTGACCTGGGCAAATGAAGCAGCATCTCTGAGCGGAGGAAAGAGGACTCCTCATGCATTGGAGAGGGGGCCAAGCCTTTGGAGAGGCACCAAGGCTACTGCATACCTTGGAAGCAGGAGGAAAAGTAGAGGGCTGGCTAGTCAGTGTGTCTGCATTATTTTCTCTACGTTGCAAGTTTTTATGGCTTTGGCTATAAAGCATTTGAAGTAGCAGAGGTACTAAAGTGCTAAACTGAAGCCTCTCAGTCTCTATAAAAAACAAAAGAGGAGGGTAGGGGCCAGTGATGAAGCCCTCCCTAACCCCCGACTGAGTGGACACAGATGGAAGACATTCTGCAGGGCAGGGGAAGCCTGGGGAATACGATTTAGCAGCCCTCTCCCCCCATATTTCATGCATCCCTGCAATCCCACACATCTGTCCCTGCTGAGATTGAATGTTTGCAGAGAGACAGTTAATCTCCCCTGCACTCTGTTAATCCCTGGCAGCAGCTGGGACAGGGATGGCAGGAAGGGCCTGTCTCAACCCCATGAGGCTTCTCCTTTGGGGGCAGGCAAACAACCAGGAGCCTGGGGAAACGGAAATGGGCAGGGCATTGGTTTAGGCAGTGAGGCTCGACCACTCCCTTTGGTCCCATCTGTAGCTCTGCCCACCATACTTGGCAGGAGGGGCATCCTCTGGATGAGCAGAACCAGCTAAAAGGAGCCAAATGTCCCTGACAGGGTTGGGTAGAGGCAGGTACTGGGGAATTCAGAGAAAATGGACTTAATCCCTGAAGCCCTTCTGATTCATTCAGACCTGGACTCCTCCAGGATCTGGGGTAGGTTTTGGTCCCGGGGGCCAGGGCCAGGGCCTGGGGCTGGGGTTGGGGCTGGGGCTGGGGCTGGGGCTGGGGCTGGGGCTGGGGCTGGGGCTGGGGCTGAAACTTGGGTGGAAGCTGGTGTAGGGGCTGGGGCCTGGGCAGAGCCTGAAGTAGGTAGGGGAGGTTTGCTGCCAGGGTGGTAATCATGGGTGGCCTTGGGCTCATTGGTGTGGTAGGAACCCTTGTAGCGATGATTTTGCAGATAGAAGAGCACCAACATTCCCACCAGCCCCAGCAGCAAGAAGGCCACCAAAACTGAAAGGGGAAAAAACAATTTAGAGCAGATCTTTGGTGTGTCACATACATACACACACACATCTATGCATACCTGTGTGCTAGTGTCTGCTCTACAACCTCATCAGGCGAGTCCTAAGGGTCTGGTAGGTCTAACTTCCTGGGTTATCCCCTGCTGTCTTCTATTTCTAATATTCTCTTTTCATAGCCCTGGTAGTTTCCCCTTCTTATCTCTAGATGTTACTGTACCCCCATTTCCTCATTCCTTAGCCATAGCTTCATATTAATATTTCAATTAAAAGTCTATAGCATTCTCAAACTTTAAAAAAAATCTTCAACCCAATTCTACCTTCAGCACAGCCTATCTCATCCGTTTTTGTACCACCATGCACCCAGTGCCTTCACCACCCCTCAGCCCTGGGGATACAGGGCAGGGAGGGAATGCTAACAGAGGGTAGAATCAGGAGGTCAGGGCAGTGAACACACTACTCACAGCCTAAAAGTATGGCAACCCATCCATCATCATGGTAGTATGGGAAATCTGAAGAGGAGAAAGCACCAATTAGGAGAAGCCACCTACATGGTAAGAATCATTTTCTTCCAGTCGTCCCTCCCTCTTCTGTGTCCTGGGGACATACCTGGGGGCAGATACCAGGGATCCAGCTCAGGTGGCACCTCTGAGACAAGACGTGGCATGGCTCCACAGTTAGATTCAGATAGGTCTCCCTGAACTCGAAGGGCCTCAGCTAGCTCAGCAGTCATGGGTCGAGGGGTTCGGAAGTGGGTCTTGAGGGGAGCCACATTGTTGAATCGAACACCAGACAGGCAGCCGGAGAAACCTGGTGTGTTGTAGCGCTGGATCTCTGGGTCAATTACTCCTGTTTCTGGGGGAGAGGCAGGCCCAGAAAGGAAGAGCTTAGACCACCAATATAGCCCTGCCCCCACTCATCGTCCATGGTTTCCCACTCATCACCACCTTCACTGCTATTCCCAGCTCCTTCACTCTCTTACAGGTTCCAAGGACGTCATCCATAATTTCTTACCCAAAACACACTGTCACCCACAGCTTACCCATAACACGCCCTAGATACAAGGCCTTGGGTGAGTCCAGCTGGCTGTCCACCAACAGTGAGAACTTCTGTTCTGTCAGTGGGAAGTAGTCCACCTGAGGCAGGGAGGGGAGAGGAGATGAAGGAGGGAGAACCAGAGGCAGACACAGGCCTGATCATGTAGGGACTCTGTTTGAATTCTGTCCAAACTGGTGGTAAAGTCCTACCTCCGCCCTAGGTGGGTGACCCCTGACCCCAGATGTAGAATTTGGTATTAAAAACCCAACTACCTGATTTTGAGCCCTGTTTTTGCAGCTTCCTAGTGGTTTGATTGGGAAAACCACTTTCTGAGCCCATTTAATGATTTGTAAAACTGATAAGAACACTTGTGTACCCGAACTGCCTCACAGACCTGTTATGAGAGTCACATGAGGTAATGTATATGAAAATCCTCTGCGAATTGGAATGTGCTCTACAAATGCTAAATATGTGACATTTTCCTGGGTGCCACAACTTGTGATTTGAACCTGTGGTCTGAGCTGGTCCACCTCCGTCTACACACCTGGATGAAGAGGTGGCGGTAGACCCGGGTGATATTGACACTGTGGGGCTGGCCATCAGTAACCGGTCGGGTAGTCAGTTGGTACACATAGGGACTGGTGCCCAGCTGATAACGCAGCTGCAGAGTTCCTGTGGGGTGGAGAGGAGAAAGGAAGTTTCCCCTCAGGTCCCACAATCCCTGTTTTCTAAGAGCACTGAGGTCCTTATATGTATGTATGAGTGAATCAATAGTTGTGAGAATGAAGAAGCTGGAGTTGTGGGGGAGAGCCTTTCAGGAGCTTACCATCTTCCTTGATGAGCACGGCCATGTAGTCACGCACGAAAGAGCTGACGTAGAGCAGGACTGCGGGGGCAGAGTCGGTGCTAAAGCTGAAAGACACCTCCTCTCCAGTAACGTTGTAGACAGGGCCCCGGTAACCTGGCACAGGACGGCCAGGCTGCGGGTAGTCAGGCAGACGGTACCCAGGGCCATGGTAGCCAGGCACATAGCCAGGAGTGTCGTAGCCGGGGATGTAGCCTGGCTCGTAGCCTGGCACCGGCCGGCTCAGCATGTGGGAGAACTCCCGGGCTGCAGAGCGCAGTGCCGACTGCAGGTTATATCTCATCCAGGTGCCGGGCTCAAAGAAGCCACCAATATCTGAAGGCAGAGGTGGTGAGGTCAGGGCTTCCGTTCCCACATTCAAACACTGAGTGTGTCGTCCACACATACACACCCCTGGGACTTCCTTTCAGTTTCTGCCAACACCACAGTTTCATCTAACCCAACCCGTGCATTTTATAGGTGGGGAAACTGAGACTCAAAGGTGGGTAGTGACTTGCTTAAGGATACACAGTAAGTGGAGAGCTAAGATTAGAATTGGAATATCTTTGATTCTATCCAGTACATTCACCACTACTCACACTCAAACCAAGACCAAAGGTCTTCTATTGGTCCCTAAGTCCTTGTACCTCCTTACCTTCACCAGACTCCCCATCAGTAGCCTACCTGCTCACGCACCCTCCTGGACCGGCCTTAGGGAGGATGCAGTCTATGTGCAGAGAGCTTGCTGCGGTGAGTGACAAGGTTCTCCTTAACCAAGAACCAGGTTGCAGACATGTTTTAGGAGTGCAGCAATTGTCAAATAGGAAATGGCATAGGAGGGCATCATGCAGCCTGAGGTGGATATGCTTGCAAGGGGGGTAACCTGTGTTACCTTGGCGATAGGGGAAGATGGGGAAGTTATTTGCTTGTTGCTTTTGAGTTCTTTTACCATCAGCTAGCTGTACCACCCCTTCCTTGCCCCCACTTTATGCTTTTGGAGTCACCCAGCATCTTCAGCTGCCTGATGGCCCCAATTCGGAGCTCAGGAACCCAGGGACACCCTCCTTCCTTTCTTCCCTGCTATCCCTACATCCCATTTCAGCCTATGGCTCCCTGACCTCCCATAACCAGCAGCACTAACCATGGTTGCAATATGGCCCATCAAATGCTGTGAGGTCGCAGTCACATGTGTAGTAGCTGTAGCGTTCCACGCAGCGGCCTCCATGGAAACAGGGGAACCGGGGGTGGGCACAGTGGCCCGTGCAGTTGGGTGAGGTGCCCTCAGAGGCATTGGCCCGGCCTTCCAGATTCAGAGTCACTCCATTCAGACGCATAGCCCTCAAGCAGCCCACGAAGGGTCGCCTCTTAAGCTCTGCAGATCCTGGGAAGTGTGGGTAGGTCAAGAAATGGGTGTAGAGCAAGAGACAAGGGTAAGTATTGGGGTTGGGAAAGGATCCAAGGGGGCTAGAATGGAATAGAGCCAGAGATTGGAGAGGAAAGGTGGGTCTTTGGCTCACTCTGAAGCAGAGGGGATTGGGAACTAAGACATGGGGTTCTTGGAACAGGAGAGCAGCCTTGAGAGGGTGGGAAAGCTAAGGAGACTTCCAGACTGCCTCTGGGCTGCTGCTCACCAACGTAGAGGGGCTGGTCGTACTCCAGCCAGATGTAGGTCTGCAGGGGCATAGGCCGCACCACCCAGGGCCGGTGGTCCACGCGGAGCCGCGCCTGCTTCACATTGATTTCAGCCCGGACCAGGTGCCACTCGTCATCGTTGAACTCAAAGTCATCTGAGTGTACTGTCAGGTTTTCATCTCCATTCCCCACATCAAAGGCAAAGACCACATCGCGGGATGCTGGACAATGGGAGGGGGAGGGGGAGAGGACTCAGACCTCCAAGATTCCTCACCCAATACAACCTCTCTTCTTCATTCTTTGGAGCTCCTGGAATGTCCCTCCAATTTGTCTACAGCCTGGGACAAAACCTATAAACTGCTTAAAACCTCAGACTCCTGGTCTCTCCCAAATCAGCAGATCCCTGGAGCCAGCTTCCCAGCCCCACTTCTCAGGTTAGAAGCATAGCTAGTCAGCTAGGAGATACGTCAGGAGTCCAACTTCCTTATTCACAAGAGAGGCGAACTGGGTGCCTCAGGTCACAAAGCCAGCTTTTAAGACAGACCTGGGCCTAGAACCCAGGATCATCAAAAGCCCTTTCCATACTGCCCTCACAGAGTATCTGCCCTTGTCTCTTGCCCCAGCCTCCACCTACCCCCTTTCTTCCCAGAGATCGTTGTCTACCCCATGTCCCTCCCAGTGTGCCTGCTCACTGTTTAGTTCCACCCGCACGTAAGGTCGGCACCACTGGTAGTACAAGCCCCCCATATTCTCTAGGAAGACTCCTGAGGGAGCCGAGGTCCTGAAGTAGAAGGAGACATCAAGGCTGTGGTTGGCACGGATTGGAGGGAAGCGTAGTGTAGTCCCAGTGTGGAAGGAGATGGTGTTCCAGGAATTTCCTACAAAACCAGATAGAAGAAGGCCTTGTCAGGGAGGTTGGAGGGTAGGGGAGTAAGGGAGCCTCGGGTGGGGAAAGGAAAGGCAAAACGGACAGCTAGGGGGAACCAAGGGAGACCAGGGAGCATGATGAAAGAATATGGTGTAGAGGAGCATCACAGATGAGGGTCATGTCATAGCAGGACCTGGGTATCTGGCGGTATGTCCTGGAGGCACTCAGTGGGCCAGGTGGCCTAGATTCAAGAAACTGGGAGAGCTAATACTGGAGGATACACAAAAGGGGTCTGCCACTCACGATCGCCATAGCAGCGCAGAGGCCTCAGGAAGAATTGGGCCTCAGAAGTGGAGCGGTTTGTATCCCCCACCACCACCTGAGTGACAGGCAAATGGTCCACAAAGGTCAGCAGTCCCTTGTCAGTTCTCCTGTGGGAGCAAGATGCAGTGGCTCAGCCCCGGCCATTCACCTGCCCCATAATCTTGAAAGCCCTGTCCCTTTGCCTCTCTCACCACTGGGGCTGATCAGCATCACAGTTACAGTGCAGAGCAGGGTCTACGCAGCTTCGGTCCAGACCACAGGCACAGCGCTGGATCCCAGGCTGTGAGCCTCCCCAGTAGAAGTGCTGCTCCTCATTTCGGCCAATCCAGAAGCTGTAGGGGTAACCTCCTGGGGAAGAGGTTCAGGCAGTTTCCAGGCCCTGTTCCTCCACTAGCCTCTGGGCTCCCCTCCCACCCTTCTAACCAGCCTACACCTCTTGAATCTTCTAGCCCAGGGCTCCAGCTTAACTGTCTGGTTTCTTTCTCCCAGGCCCCCACTGGTGTCTCCTCCAGCTCTACCTCACCCTCCCAGACACCAGACCCAACCTGCAGTGTTAAGCAGCCTGGAATTGTAGCAGGAGAATTCGATCCACTGTTCACAGTGCTGGGAAGCATTAGCCAGGGCACTGACTTCCTCCCAGGATGCATTCCAGTACTGGACGGCCCCCAGGAATGGCCTCTCCATGCTTGAACCTGTCACCCGGGTTGTCCACAGCCTGTCATGCCGCACAACTGTCCATGCCCGATTCTCTGGAGGAGGGGAAAGGACAGAGCTTTGGCTGGAAATGGGCATTCTCTACCCATCTCCCTGTCCACCTCCACCACCACTGCTGCAACTCAGAGCCAATAAATGTGGCCAGCAGCTCCATTCTAGCCTAGCTCCTGGCCCTGGACATTGCAGGCTGGAAATGAGACAGCTGGAATAGATCAGGAAGCTGGAATTGATCTGCAAAGCTAGATTACAAATTCCTGAGTGTCCCTTTTCCCTCTGCCCTCCTTTAGCCCCACCAGAATTTAATCTGACTGGCCCCTGTCCACCCTTCAATCCTTCCCTGTTTGCCCCACACCCCAGCATAGCCTTGTCAGCTGCCCCTTCACCACCTATCAGAGCCACTTACCTCGAATATCACAGTACACTACAAATGGCTTCAGGGGGCCACTGCCATCAGGATCAATGGTGAAGTTCCCAGAAGTTTTCCCACTAAGCCGATAAGCCTCACAAGATTCCTTATACAAAGCTGGTAGGTGGTAGGGTGGGTAAAAGGCAATTATGGGTTCAGAGGGCTAGGAGAGCCAGCCCCACCATCTCTGGCAGCCTCATGATCCCCAGCAACCTTATCCTGACCTCCCGTGTCCCTGACTCTTCCCCCATATCCCAGCTGGCTTACGTTGGTGGCAGGTCTCCCCCTTGTAGCCTGTCAGTTCACAATAGCAGATGAAATCATCCCAAGACTGGTAGCAGCGTCCATCATGCTCACACATGTTAGGGTTGCACCTAAGGAAGGGGTCAGCACCAAGGGAAGAAGCCTTATTGGGAGCTTGAGAGTGGGCTCTAGCACCTACAGGCTCCATCCCAGCTCCTGAGAACACCAGAACTCCATGAGACACACCTCACCTAACTAGCCAGATATGAGCCTAAATGCTGGGGCGTTAGGCAGGCCTCAGGGCTCAAGCACTGTTTGCCCTTCCCTAAAAGAACAAATAAGGCTTTATGCCACCACCACCCCCAAACCCTATAGGACCAGAAAATAGATGTTTCATTTCCATTCTGAGCGTCTGTCACTTTAAGGGAACAAACAGGAGGTGAGAGGTCAAGGAGGAATCATCTCCAGTTAGGAGACTGAAGAGCTGGGACCAGAAGAAAGATTATTGAGAAAGGCCACTCCCTTTGGGAGGCCATGGAAGAGGGCTTTGGAAGGGGTCACCTCTTGCAGGGCGAGGGGCTTCTGGATACCTATCAGTGATGCCACATGTGTCAAAGAGGACCTCAGCATAGTATCCAAGCCGCCGGCCCTCCACCAGAGTCAGGTTGACCAGTTGACCATCCACCTTGAACAGCTCCATGCAGCCATGGAATGCCGTCTGGTTAGAGTGGCAGCCCCATCGACTGGCTGGCTTGGGACAACCTGGAGCAACCACCCCTGTGAGGCCCTCCCCATGGGAGACTCCAGAGACCCTCCCCCAGGGAGATGCCAAGGGAGAGTCAGACATGGAGGAAGGGAGGGGGCCAATAGATAATGGCAGTGACCTTACGGTCCCCAAGACCCCAGAGGGGAAAGAGAGATTTATCCTTACAAAGCTCTCCATGTAGTGCCATCTGGGTGGACTTAGGTGGGGGCCTTCCCACCCAGGGACAGGGGTCTGGTCAGGTTAGCCACCACTTACCCCCAAAGAAGTATGAGGTCCCTGTACGGATCAGCAGTGGGTATGAGACCCTGACCTCTGCCCCCTCCACATCGTCAATGCTGATCACAGCATGGTTTTCCTGTGCCGCAAAATTCACCTCGTGCCAAAAGCCATCATTCAGGCGGTACCCTGGACAGGAAAGGAGGATGCTGTAGGTGGGGAAAGCACCAGGCCCTACAGACGAGGAATGTGTCTTTCCTGGGGAAGCAGCACCCCCCCCCCCCCGTCCCAATATTGGACTATGTGCCTCCTCCCATTGTTACACTTATCACACTGAGTGGTGACATCTCTGAATGTCTCTCTGCAAAGTTATAAATGAATAACAGACACCTCCAGAGACACCCTGGAACTGGAGAATACCAGGACTCAGCCTTCCTGCCTCTCCTAGCTCCAGCTGCCTCCATCCACCCCCACCTTTTCCCAGGGCCCTGGGACCTCCTACTCTGCTACCCTCAGTCCAGGCCTACAATCTCTAGGGCTCTCCTCTGCCCTCTCTGGCCTCCTAGTGCTACACGCCATACCCCCCACCCCCACCCCCATCCATCCCTCACCAGCGGCAAACTGAAGCTTCTTTCGGCCAGCCTGCGCAATGGACACGTTGACCTGCCCGTCACTGAGCATCAGCTCCACGTGGCCCAGCCCGTCCCCCAGGCTGGAGTAAAGTAGCAGTCCGGTGAGGTCCCAGGTGCGGAAGCGAAAGGAGACTGCGAGGCGGCCGCGGCGCGGGAAACCAGGCACTTGCACGAAGTTGTGAGGACCTCCGAAGTTGACTGGGTGTGGAACCGGGTCCAGGCAGCGGAAGGCCACCTTACCCTGGGGGCGAAAGGAAGGATCGGTCAGTAGCCGCAAGCTCCTGCCCTGCCTCTGAGCCTCTGCTAGGAGCTCCATTTTCATACTGGTCTAAGATCTTGGTCACAGCACTCCCTCGGTGTGGGGGCGAGACCTCCAACCCTGACTGTTCCCACCCCCCTAGAAATACTTCCAGCTGTAGGAGAAGTTTCAGCTTGCTCACTATCACTGATCTACACGGTCTTCAGGGCGACCGCCTTGTTCCTTCCAATGTCCAGAGGCCAGATCCCATCGGCTAAGGGCAGCTTAACTGTGGGGTAGAGGGGTGGACTTTGCACCTCCTGTGATTCCGTGATGCCCCCCACTTGAGCATTTGGCTGGGGAGGGGGAGGTCCTGGGCTTTTTATCTGATTATCAAGATCTCTTCCCGGTCCACCTCTTTGCTTTCCAAGCGGCTCCGATGTCCCATCCTCCCAGATCCCCTGCCCACTGGCCTCGAAGGTGATCCGTGAATGGCGCCGCACAGCCAGGTCCGCGATGTTGACTCGGTTGAAGATGACGTTTTCCATGCAGCCACGGAAATTATGCCGATAGGCGAGGTTTTTCTGCGCAGCGCCCACCAGACCCCCGATGAACATCTGAGGGCGGGGTAGGGGAGTGAGATTCCTTGGTGCGGGAGTGCAAGCACCTTCCTCGAGCTCCCACTCTACAGCTTATAAAAGACTTGAAACACACATTTCCCCAATATTGGTGTTAAAGCTGGAAGCTCGCTGGGCTTCTGGAGGTTTGGGTTCTAGTCCTGACTCCACCACAAATTGGCTGGAGTAAGTCAATAAAACTTTCTGGGATTCTTTACACGCAGATGGAGGGAGGGCCTTTACCAACTCCACAGAGTTAGGCAATCCAAGGCAATTTTCTCATCTTGCCCAACCCCCAAAATCTGGATTTCCAAACCCCATTTCAGTAGTTCTGTGGTGGCATCCAGGAATAGGCATGCTAATAGCAACAAGGACAAAACCCCAGGCCTTTCTGTGAGCTCCAAGTTTGCCAAGAGCTGCTAGGATATCAGAAACCGGGAAGCAAGGTCTTGCCTTTGGTGGAGAGAAATGCTTCCCCCCACAGACGCACCCAGTACCCCACTCAGCCGAATGAGTCCTTCTGCTCTGCTCACCTCAGTGTCCAGGTTCAGTCTCTCGAAATCACCATTGAGAATGAAACGCTGCACATAGCCATCCAGGGTGAGGTTTGCTTGGCGCCCATATCGGTCCACACGCACATAATGCCAGTGCTGGTCATTGAGGACCCCACCAGCGCTCACCGTTGTGTGTCCAGGTCTTGGCTGGATGGGGCTGCTGCCTGAGGATGGGATGGGGCTAGGTCAGACCTTGAACCTGGAGAACCCCAGTGATCCCTAGCCGGTAGGTGAAGCAGCAGCCAGGGAGGGTGGGCATTCAGAGATTGGACCACTGGGAGTCTGGGATGGAGCAGTGGTCACTGGCAAGGATGTGACTGAGGGTAAGTCATTTAACCTCTTTGAATCTCTGTTTTCCTATCGGTAAAACTTGGGGCATGATAGCTGCTTCTACCTCATCATGCGGATGTTATTAAAAACTAATTAGATACAAAAATAATAACTATTTAGTGTGTGTATGTGTAATGTTTTTACAGTGAGGAGACTGGAACTGGAGAAGTGCCAAGGTCACACCGGTAGCAGATGGTCGAGCTGAGACTGGATTACAATTCTGCTAACTCGGAGTCCAGTGTTTTGCTAGCAACAAATTCTACATGAAAAAGGCAGGTTGGTCCAAGCAGAACAGGGGACGTCGGGAGTGGGCAGGGCTTCGGGGAGAAGGTGCAGCCAGGGTCGCGACAGCAGCGCCTCACGAGTCTCTCCCCGTGGCTCACCCAGGCTCATGTGCAGCAGCAAGTGCGCCCCCTTAAGCTCGAGTGTCACGTAGTCGCCCTGGGCGCCCTCAGCGTGCAGCAGGAGCCCGTCTTTCTCCTCGGTCTTGAAGCTGAAGGCGAACACGTCCCACAGGCTTCGGCTGACCCCTCTCGGGAAGCGGTAGGAGATGGCATCATCGCCGTCGAAATAGAGCACGTCGGACTCTGCGCGAACGACGACCGAAGGTGGGCCGAGGACCGGGGAGGCTGCTTGTCTCCCGGGACCCCGCCAGGACCGCCGCGCCCTTACTGTAAGGACAGCCGTAGAGGCCCAGCCTCAGGCCGATCTTGCCGCGCGGGTTCCAAGCCAAGGGCACGATGCGGACGTAGCGCGCGGTGAAGTGGTAGTGCAGGTCGTGGCGCACCACGGCCGACTCGTTCACGTTACCGAAGAAGGTCTGAGGGGGCAGAGGAGAGGAGCGACCAGTCCCCACCTTAGGTTTGTTTCCCAACAGCCTCCCAGCCTGCAGTTGTCACAGCCAGCCAATCTGGACTTTGCAAAAGCAAACGCTCCTTGGATCTCCCCTGCCTTCAAGGCTTTACGCAAACACAGTTAATGACCCCTAGAGGGTCCTCTCCTACTATCCTATTATTCCTCAAAGCTCAGCTCAGGTGTCACCTCCTTCAAGAAGCTCTCCCAGATTTTTCCCTGAGGCTGTTAAACCCTGTCACCTGGGAGTGTCTTGCGCACATGGTCAGCTTACAGTCCCTCTGACCTTAGTCCCTGGAGCAGAAGTCACTGCTCCTTACCTGTGCACTCACCACCGCCTCCTCCCTTTCCCCACAAGTTAATGCCCAGCCCAGGTAGCAAAGCTGAGGAGGTTCCCCAAGTGTGTATGCATGCAGGAGGCTGGACTACCGCATTGTGCCCTTGTTGGTAGAATGGCGTCCAACTGTCCACTCGGTCACCGTAGAGCAGAAGGTAACGGGTGACCCAGTCCCAAGAATTAAAGGAGCCTTGTGTGGCCACCGCCCGGATTCGGTGCTTCTTCATTAAGTCGATCTGGAGCCAGGGATTCGGGTCCCCAATCCGGGGAGACCATCCGCTTATGCCTATAGAAGGGGCAGGAGTGTCACCACTGGCTCCCCCTTTACTCCCAGCTCTCCAGAGCCTCTCCCCCCTCCACGGGGCTGCACTCACCGTGCAGTCGGGCAAAGCGCGGTGTAGTGAAGAGCCCATAGTAAGAGGAGGCGCCCAGGGATCGAGCATACAGGGGCCCAACCAGCTCCTCATCACAGCCATCTGGGTTGGGGGAACAGACATACTGGTCAGGTCAGCCTCTCCCAGGTCTTCCCAAAGGCCCAGTACACTGAGCAACTGGACCTCGTCCTTCTCAGTTCCCCAGAGGCAGACCCAGCCCTAACTGAAAGCCATCTACTCAACCCGGGCTGCAGCAACAGCAGCACACTCAGGGGAGGCTATCTTCTTCTGGGGGAACCCCTAGGCCAGAAACTCCCTAGCCGGTCCTTCCATGGTTCTAACCAGGCTCAATACTCCCCAAAACACAGTCTCAAACTCAGCATCTTTCAGAACTTGAGTCAGCCCAAGACACCAATCCAGCCCCAGACTGAGCATCAGTCCCACTCATCAGCATCCCCAAACTTGCACCAACCCCAGGTCCAGGCCTTGGTCCCAACCCCAGCCGGTCCTAGCACCATCACCAGCTCCATGTCCAACCTTAGCATCAATCCAGCACCAACTCCAGCTTGGATCCCAGCCCCAAAGTCAAGCCCCAAACCCCAAACCCTAGCCCCTGGGCCAGTTCCAAGCCCAACCCCAGCCCCTGGCAAAACCTTAATCTTAGCCGGGGTCACCAGTAATGCTCTTATCCCCAGCCCTCAAACCCAGGCACCAGCTTTGGCTTGGACCGTAGCGCCAAATCCCAGCCGGGGCCGACTCTGTCCTCGGCTCTGAGCCCAGCCCCAGCACGGGGCGCGCGCGCCGGCCTCCGAGCTGCATTGCGGAGCGCGGGGGGAAAGCAGGAAAGGATGAGAGCGAGCCAGCGAGCGCGCGCCGGCCGGGGAGGGACCCGCGACCACCCAGCCGCAATGCGGTGCGGGACCCGCCCTGCTGGCTTTGAACTCCCGGGCCCAACCCCGCGGGCCTCCGAGCCCCGCACTCACAGTAGCCCCAGCCCTGGGCTCCTGAGACCGCGGCGAGCAGGATGCAGAAGAGCCGGAGACTCATCCCGCAGGGCTCACGGGTGTCCGCGGCCGCCTCCCAGTGCCCAGGTTCCGGCTAGGGCTCCAGTTCCAGCTTCGGCGCCCAGCTCTCCTGGGGGGTTCTCAGCCGATCGCCGTCTCTCCTCCTTTCCAACCCACCCCTCTTTCCTTTCTCCCCCAACCCTTCTCCCCTCGCCCCCCTCTCTCAGTCGTTCCGGGCTCTCCGCGGTTCTCTCTCCCTCCTTTCCACCCTCTCTCCTGTCACCTCCCCCCTTCCCCAGCCTCTCCCAGCTCGCGCTGCTCTCCCGGACCCCGCGCAAGCGCGCGCCTCAGCCTCGCTGCGAAAGGGCGGGGGCAGCGAGCCTCCAGCCGCCGGGAAATACCCCGAATAACCTGAGGCTGGCGGGCACTGTGGTCGCGGGGCTGGGGGAAGGGAGCTCGTGAAAAATTCAAAGGTGATGGGGGTGGCTGGATATGGGGAGAAGAGTCTCTAAAAAGATTCTAACATTTTCCGAAGGCAAATAATGCTCCAAGCACCCTTGTTAGGCACCCTCATAACCCTGTGAATTCTGCATTTTTACCTTACTCCACTTTGCAGATGAAAAACCTGAAGCTCAGAGAGGTAAAAAAACCCAAAAACACAAACAACTTACGATCACACAGGTAGCTAGCAAATGAGGATATTCCAAAAACTCATTCTCTTTCTACTGGCAGAGTAAAGAGAAATTGTTTTTTTAGGGGGTTGAATGGGAAAGTTAGGTAGAGAGGGACCACAGACCCTAATACCCCCCACCCTCTGGGCCTCTCTCCCCGCCCCTTCCTTCCTGTCCTGCTAGTTTAACTTCTCTCCTCCGTCGCTATACCTCAGAAACCCGTGTAGCCAGAGATGGGGACCGAGCCCGCGGAGCAGGTGGGAGTGGGGGCGGGGCGGTGGGTGGAGGGAGGATACAGAGAGGGAGGGTAAGGTGAAGGGATGGGATTCCACACCTGGCAACAGGCCTCCGCCATGCTATGACCTATGCGGGATTCCTAGAGCCATTTGGGATCAGGGCCCCTTCAGATAAATGGGTCTGGTGATGTGAGGCTGGGGTTGGGAGACAGGACTGGGGCTGCAGGGAAGGGTGAGCTGAACATAGTGGTCCAAGTTGCCAAAGGAAAACCTGAGCCCCAGTTCTTGAGACCTGCTTGTCACGAGTAGTTCAGTGCACCTGTACTGGAGGGTAGAGGTGCGGGTTCCGGAGGGGAAAAGGGAAGCGACCCATAGCTTAGAGTCCGGCCACCGGGTCTGAGGCAAAGCCTGCATGGGGGAGTCCTTCCAGGAGAGGGCGCTGCAAGCGGAACCGAAGCTCCAAGATTTATTAATAATACAAACCCTTGGCCTATGAAGAGCACAGATGCTTCACATCCATTATCTTCCTACTTCAAACAATCCTTATTTCTAACAACCCTGCCAGGTGAACTGGTCAGGATTTCTGATCTCGACATTACATATTAAGCAGCTGAGATCCAGAAAGAGCAAATGGCTTGCTCAAGGTCACTCAGAAAGCTGGATGCAGAGACAGGAGGGGTGCAAGGGCAGACAAGGCCTGTTGTTGGGGTGCTGGGGAGTTTGGAAAAGAGTTTGTGTCTTCTCCCAGTGTACCCTTGTATCTGGTCACACCCCAGCTTAGAAAGCGTGTGTGGGAGGGGGAGGGGAGTGGGAAGGGAAGGACTCATAAGGTCTCTTTTCATTCTGGCCTCCGCAGGTCTTCTGGGGCCCATACTCTGGGGACGACGAGGAGGCATACTCAGCGGAGCCCTTGCCAGAGCTCTGCTACAAGGCGGATGTCCAGGCCTTCAGTCGAGCCTTCCAATCCAGTATCTCCCTGATGGTGGCCGCCCTGGGTCTGGCTGGCAATGGCTTGGTCCTGGCCACCCACCTGGCAGCCCGAAGTGCCTCCCGCTCACCCACCTCGGCCCATCTGCTCCAGCTGGCCCTGGCCGACCTTCTGCTGGCCCTGACTCTGCCCTTTGCCGCAGCGGGAGCCCTGCAGGGCTGGAATCTGGGAAGTGTCACCTGCCGTGCCATCTCGGGCCTCTACTCGGCCTCCTTCTACGCAGGCTTCCTCTTCCTGGCCTGTATTAGCGCCGACCGCTACTTGGCCATTACGCGGGCCCTCCCAGCCCGACCTAGGCCCTCGGGGCCGGGCAGAGCACACTTGGTCTCAGTCATCGTGTGGCTGCTGTCACTGCTCCTGGCACTGCCTGCTCTTCTGTTCAGCCAGGACGGGCAGCGGGAAGGCCAGCGGCGCTGCCGCCTCATCTTCCCCGAGGGCCTCACGCAGACGGTGAAGGGGGCGAGCGCCGTGGCGCAGGTGGTCCTGGGCTTCGCGCTGCCGCTCGGCGTCATGGCGGCCTGCTACGCGCTCCTGGGGCGGACGCTGCTGGCCGCCAGGGGGCCGGAGCGCCGGCGCGCGCTGCGCGTCGTGGTGGCCCTGGTGGCGGCCTTCGTGGTGCTGCAGCTTCCTTACAGCCTCGCCCTGCTATTGGATACCGCCGACCTACTGGCCGCCCGCGAGCGGAGTTGCCCTGCCAGTAAACGCAAGGACCTGGCGCTGCTGGTGACCGGGGGCCTGGCTCTCGCCCGCTGCGGCCTCAACCCCGTGCTCTACGCCTTTCTGGGTCTGCGCTTCCGCCAGGACCTGCGGAGGCTGCTCCGGGGTGGGAGCTGCAGCTCCGTGCCTCACCCCCGCGGCCGCTGCCCCCGTCGGCCCCGCCTCTCTTCCTGCTCGGCTCCCACTGAGACCCACAGTGTTTCCTTCTGGGACAACTAGGGCTGCGTACCGAGAGGAGGGGTCGAGCTGAGGAAATGAATATGGGAGGGTAATGGGAAAAGGGAGTAGCTGGGGGAACACTGAAAAAGAGGTAGGGACCTAAAGGAATTGCTTCTGTACTTGGCCACATTAAATTGATAACGTGGAAATGAGATGCAACCCAACAACTGTTCCTATTTTTGAGTCACTGACTTGAAAGTGACTTGTAGCAGAGCCGTGGGTCCCCCACCCCCCGCCCCACCTCCATCTCCACCTCCACCTCCACCTCCACCTCCACCTCCACCTCCACCTCCACCTCCAGGGAGCTGGGCTCCGAGTGGGAGGCGCGGAGAGCCTGGGTGGGGGTGGGGGGCTGCTGAGCCTGCTAAAGCTGCAGCACTGACACCTCCTCCACCTCTACCCGCTCTCTGCCAACCGAGGTGAGGTGGGAAGCTGCCAGGCGAGGAGGGGCGGGGGTTCCTCTTGATACGGCGTAAAGAAGAGCTTTCTAACAACTAGAGTGCTATCCAGTAATGGCTGCCTTAGCAAGTCCCGAGTTCCCGGCCTCTGGAATGTTCAGACTGAGTCTGTCGGGGACTGTGTGTGCCTGCGTGTGGTGTGGAGATAGGGATGGGGCAGGAGATTCCCGTTTTGGGTGGGCTTTTGGATTAGGTTACCATTTTATAGTCTCTTCTAAAATTCTGTGGTGCAAGGGTGGGGGGGAGCAAAAAGTTGAGCCGTAGTTTTTCACCTTGGAGAAAAACCAAGGAGAAAATTCCAATTTGCAAATTTCCAAAGAGTCATTATCTTGGGCGTGGTGGGGGTGGAGGTGACTTGTTCTTGGTCAAATGCACTGAGCCTGCTGGAAAGAGAGAGGTTAGACATCGGAAAGAACTTCCCTGCAACTAGAGCCTGGGATCCAGACAGGGAGGAGAATACATGGTTGTGGTGTCCCCACCCCTAGGAAACCTCAGTGCGGACCACCGTCCTCTGGGGCCAGGGCAAGGCCCGGATGGCCTGTAGAGAGTGTCACATTAATTCTTTAGGTCTTTGTTTTACACAATCACGACAGGCAGGATGGTGTTCACGTGCGACAACTCTCGCAGTTTAATATCCGGTCAGCAAAGCTGCCCGGGCCACTTCAGCCAGCAGCCTGGGGACCTGGGACAAGAAGGGCGTGGCGCGGAGGGGAGGTCTCCAGGGAGGCGCTCGCCTGAGGTCCCCGCCCTGTCCCGCCCCGCCCCAGCTCCGACTAGCCTTCCTTCCCAGAGCCTCGGGCGGCTGAGATCGAACCACAGCCTCCAGGGGCCGTGAACCTCGAAAGGCGCGGAGGTGGCGCCGACCCTCAAAACGTACCACACACCAGCCACTGGGGGCCAACCTGGAACCCTCCACCGGAGACCGCGGGAATCGCCGCTGAGTCAGCAACGCGCGCGCGTGCCCGCAGTTGCCCTGGCCCCCGGCCCCGTCCGCGGCCCCGCCCCGCCCGCTTAGCGCCTGGGTTAACCCTTTCCTACGCAAAACAGCAGGATATTCACCCAGAGAGGCCTCCACTCTATCCGAAGACAACAGAACTCCCTAGAATCCCAAGTTACTCTCCCCACAGGAGTTCAGTGAGCTATGCGCTCTATATTCGATTTTATTTCCGGCCTAGGTCTGCAATTCACTTCAAAAAGGAGGTGACTCATGTCCAGGAGCTGGACTTCATCCAGGGGCGGAGGGCCAC
This sequence comes from Miniopterus natalensis, assembly GCF_054644295.1. NCBI lineage: Eukaryota > Metazoa > Chordata > Mammalia > Chiroptera > Miniopteridae > Miniopterus > Miniopterus natalensis. The sequence goes on from NC_142097.1 coordinate 22,914,478, forward strand.
CGCTAGAGCTGTGCCGGCCACAGGTAGCTAAGGTTCTTTCCTTTCTCAAAGATCCTGAGGCCAGACAGGGGTTCAGAGGGCAGCAGTCGGGACCTTCCTCGATGCCCTACGCCCTTCGTTCTCCAAAGCTTCCTCTCAGGAGGGTTTTTCATCTGCAGGTTGGTGAGCCAAGAGTTAAAACCGAGATTGAAGGCGGGCTTCCGTGACGTCACTAGCACTCTGTCCGACCTCAGAGACGAGTGCTTGGCTAACTTCGCACCGCCCCATCCCTCCCAATTCCCTGGCCCCGCCCCGTTGTCACCGAGCCAGAGGCACATGATGCAACCCACCGCCGTTTCAGTAGCCTGATTGGTGGCCGCTCCCGGCGCCAGGCACGGGGATTGGGCAGAGGAGGCTGTGACGAAAATTGGACCCTGCCCTGTAAAGAAGGGAGGAGAGACAGAAGTGGGAAGGGGGGGCGGAGGGAGGGGATTTGGGAGGCGGGGTCCCGGGGCTGTGCTCGCGCCCCTAGCGCGCCAGTCCCGGGGCTGCAGGGAGCGCAACGCGCGCGGCCCGGGCCCCGGCCACCGGACGCTCTACCGGACACGACCCTCTCTGGAGCTTGGACAGCTGCCCACCCTGGACACTGCACCGGACACTGCCCCCCACAGGGCTGGACACTACAACGGACACTACTTCCCAGCTCCGGACATTGCTCCCTCCTTCCACCCGGGCCCTAGACGCTTTTCCCCCTCCCCCTTCGGGGGCAGAGACATCAAGCCCCCCGCAGGCTCTAGCTAGCAACCCCTTGCACCCCAGCGCCAGACGCCGCCTCCTCCCGGTCCCCTTCTCCCTTCCCCTCCGCCCGCTTCATCTCCTCCCCCCGCCATCGGGTCTGAGCACCGCCAGTTTCTCCGACCCCCTGCAGCTCGGCCCCGGCTGCCCGCGCCCCCCCCCCCCCCCCCCGGCTGCTCGCCCGGATGCCTCTCCCCGGGGGGTTGTGGTGGCTCCTCTGCTGCCGTCGAGGCTTCACTCTCCTGCACCGGGATTACGGGGACGGCGAGCTTAGCGGGGACGGCGACGACGACGAGGACGACGAGACCTTTGAGCTGCGGACCCCGAGTCCACCGGGTGGCGGGCGGGTAAGTCCCGGGGGCTGAAGCGGTGTCTCAGCCCCTCTCACTACTACCGGCCGTCACGCCGGCTCCCGCTCCAGACTCCAGCCGAGCACCGCGCTCTCGGGTGGCTGGAGAGTGGGTGAGGTCTCGCCCTGGGGCCGAAGTCCCGGGAGCTCTAGGAGCGCCCTGCTCGGATGTGCCTGTGGGCCTCACGCTGGGTGCTGTCCACCTGCTGGGGGCCCGAGGGAGGGAGGCGTCACGCGTGGCCCGACCTGGCCCAGCCTCTCCCTTCGCTGCCAGGCCCGCGTCCCATCCCATCTCCTTCCGCCTCCGCCACCGCCGAGGAATGTGGCGAGGCCGGCTGGGCGGCCCGGGCGCCTGGGTCCTCTCTGCGCCCAGGTCGGGCGCGCTGGGGCTATGCGGGAGCTCTCACCCCAGGGACCCGGGCGAGGGGGAGGAGGCACCCTCAGGTTAGGGTGCGTGGCGGGGACCCCACCGAGAGGGAGCTGGGGACCAAGACTCTTGGAGGACTCCTCGTCATTACCCTCAGGACAGAGCTCTTGGCCCTCCCTGGTGAGCCTCCTGGGGAATTCAGAGGGGATGGTGAGGGACACTGGTCTCCCCGATTTTGTCGAATCTCCTCGTGAGGAAACTGAGGCACTATTGGCGTGGGAGAGCTCCATCCCCTGACATCCCCTCTGATTCCCTGGCAGACCCGCCACCAGACTCCCCAGCACTGTGGCCTGGGTCAGGCTCCCATCCCCCGCCCAGGGGTCCCCAGCAGGCCCGGTGGCTCCGTGCCCGGGTGGGGCGGGCTGCGCCGCCGGGGCCGGCGCCAGCACCTGGCGGAGGCGGAGGGCGGATAAATATAGAGGGGGGGAGGGAAGCAGGGGACTGCGATTAGGGGAATTGGTCTAAGAGTGGTCAGCACCTGCCTACTGCGGTGGTGTGGCCCAGAGCCCCTTTCAGACCCCGCAGAAAATAGGTGAATCTTTGCCTTAGGAATGCACAGGACCCAGGCGTCCCCAAGCGTCTAGACTAGGCAGGGTGTACTCTGTGAATCAGGCCATTGCCTCCCTCCTGCTCCACCTCCACCCCCCTCCCCGGAGCTAGGGGACAGGTGTCCCTGGCCCCCCTCCCCCACCTTTCCCTCCTGGCTTTAGCAGTCTGCGGGCAATGGGACGATGGAACAGTTCCTGCCCGACCCGGCTCGGGGATGGGTTTGTGGCCTCTCTCAGACCCCAGTCTACAGTTGAAGTTCTAGGGCATGGGGGGGGGGGGCGTGCGAAATCTACTGCGCATCTCCCCTTGAGAACGTGCTATTCCTCAGCCTGGCCAGCCCTTCTTGAGCCCCAGCAAAGGGACAGGGTCTCTGTTTACATTGAGTACCAGTGGTGTCTGTGGGAGGGCATAAGAAGCTCTTGGGGAAAGCCCTATGCTGAAGGGATCCCTCTTCCCTTCACTCACCTCTGTGCCCACCCGCGGGCCAGTGAAGGGGAAATGAGGGAGAGGGGTGACTTCATAACTGCGGGAGCAAGAAGGGACTTCGCCCACCTCTCCCTTCTAAGGCCCGAAGATTGAAGGGGACTTGCAAGATTCCTCTCTTACATCCCTGTGCAGTTAGCGCTGGAGGTGGTATTAGAACCCAGGTCTCCTGACTCCCTGCCCAGTGCTCTTTCCACCCCACCAAACCCCTGATTGCATCTTTGAAGGGTAACGGAGGAGACAAGGCTTTTTAGCTTCAGCTGTTCTGTAGAGTCTGGTGGGAGGGGGTGAGCCCAGGGTTTCAGCTTCCTCCATCACAGTCACAACCCCCTTCCTTGATTCCTCAACCCCTGAGCAGCACCGTCCTGGGGGCAGAAGCCCTGGGCATCCGGAGAGGAGGGCTCTGATACTGAGACTGTTTCCCCAGGGCCCCCTGGATGTGACGCTGACTCAGCCTGTGAGGAGCGCGCCCATCTCAGACAGGTGAGCTCCTCCTCTACGTCCCCTGGTCTGGAGACCCCAGCCGGTTCCCGGGACCTCCATCCTTGCCGCCTCCCCTCTTGCGATTGTGCAATAAGGGAGAGTCCTTATGCCGGACGCTGTGGTTTGGCTGGGGTCCCGAGGGGGCGGTCCGGCTGGGGGCGCCGGGAGGAAGGGGGGGGGTCCGGGCTATTTTTGGTGCGAGGTCAGACCGGCCCAGCAGTTCCCACAGCCTGGGGGAGGGGTGCCCAGCCCGGGAGCAGGCACCCCTTGCTGTCTGGGGAACCCCTATTGAGGAGCCCCCTGGAGGCTGGGGCCAGGACCCGCAGCCTCGCCCAACCCTTCGTCCCCTCTGGCCCAGGCTGCAGAGCTGGGAAGAGACACGGAGCCTCATCCCGGAGAAGGGGCCTCTGGAAGACGACACGGATGTCGTCGTGAAAGGTGAGGACCCGCCTCATGCATTCTGGATGTCCCTCAGTCCTACGACTCCTGGGAATAATGTCTTCGCCTGCTGATACCCTCCCCCCAGGTTGGCTGTACCGCGAGCCCCGCGGACGAGGGGCACGGCCCTGGTTGCCCCCGCGTCGGGCCTGGTTCGTGCTCACCCGGGACTCCCTGGACCAGTTCAGCAGCAGCGGGAAGGGGGCACGTCGCCTCGGGAGCCTGGTGCTCACCAGCCTGTGCTCGGTAACCGGCCCGGAGCGCAGGCCCAAGGAGACTGGTGAGACCTTGTGAGGACTCTCCTACCTCCCTGGGCAGTACCCCTAGCTGGCCCTGATTACCCTCCGCGGCCTCTCTTTCCCGCCAGGTCTGTGGTCAGTGACCGTGTCTGGCCGGAAGCACAGCGTCAGGCTCTGCTCCCCGCGCCAGGCTGAAGCAGAGCGCTGGGGGGTGGCGCTGCGCGAAGTGATCGCCTCCAAGGCACCGCTGGAGACCCCCACCCAGCTGCTGCTCAGGGACATTCAGGTAGGAGAGAGGGGACCCCATCGAGAAAGAGGAAGGTGGAGGGCCCAGCAGCGTACTGGATTCGTGGGGAGCCCCCTTCTCCATGACTGCGACCCTTTCCCCCGTGTCTAGGAGAGCTGCGGAGACCCAGAGGCCGTGGCCCTCATTTACCGAAGGAACCCGATTCTGAGGCACACCAGTGGGTCCTTGTATGCCCCACTTCTGCCCCTGCCCTATGGAGTCAGCGCCCCAGGTGAGTGGTGACAGTGGTCCAATCCCTTGGATGGGGAATCTGAATGTCTCACCTAACAGGGATCTAGGAGTCCTCAGGGGACCTACCCAGCCCCTCACTTTTTAAAAAATGAAGCTGAAACCGGAAGCTTACCAGACTGATACCAAAGGTGTAAGGGTGGGAAGCCAGCAGTCACACAGAAAGGCCTCCTTTGACCTTTTCTGACTGCTGGTGTTCCTTCACGAGTTTTACGTCTTCTATTTTTGTACAATAGGCTTAAGACCAGGCCACCCCACCTTTACAAGTGGTGGGAAAGCCACCACTTTAGGAGAAGGTTGTGCCTCACCCAGCTACATTGCTTTCCAAATGGGAGTCATGACTGGCCCAGGTCCTAAAGCTACAGGATTAGGGGGAGAAGAACCCTGGTTTTCTGACCCCCCAGTCCAGCCTGTTTTCTGGCCCATGGCGATGGTGCTCTGTACCCAGTTACAGAATCTGGTTTTAACCTATGTCCTTTAGTCTATCCCTCCACCTTACTAACTCGAAGTGCAGCTTCAGCAGATCCAGGGGGAAGATTCCTGGGAGGCAGGGGGTTGAGTCTGGCTCTGTAGGAACCGTTGTTTTCCCTTCCCTCTTCCTGTCCTCCGTACTCTCCCTTCCTTGCCACCCTCCGTTCCCTTATACTCCCTCTGACCTTCGCTGGTTCACGCCTTCCTCCCAGGGCTCGGCTCTGTGTCCCCTCTCCAAACCGACCCTGCACCCCCACGCTCCCGCAGGTCCTGGCTACGCACCCTTGCGCGAGGAGGCGGTGCGGCTGTTCCTGGCTCTGCAGGCCCTGGAGGGGGCGCGGCGCCCCGGGCCCCTGATGCAGGGTGTGCTCCAGACCTGCCGGGACCTGCCCGCGCTTCGAGACGAACTCTTCCTGCAGCTGGCTAAGCAGACCTCGGGCCCCGCGGGGCCCCCTGGGCTCCCGGCTTCCCAAGACCCCGCGGCCCTACGGTACTGGCAGCTTCTCACCTGCATGAGCTGTACCTTCCGGCCTGGGGGAGCTGTACGGGGGCATCTCCTGGGACACCTGGAGAGGTGAGAGGGCTGGGGTGGGGTGAGGCCAACGCAAGGGAGCTTTAGAGCTGGGAGAGAATGACGGTGCGGGCGTTTCAGAAGGGTTCCGTACCTGGAGAACTTAAACCCAAAGGAGGGAAGGCACTTGCCCAAGGTCAAGGCCGCTGCTAATAGCGCCTTGGTGGGAATGGCAAGATCCCATCTCACTTGCAGGAGGAGAAATTACAAAAAGGTGCCCCCTTTGGGCGGAAGAATAACCCAAAGGGTGCTTTTCCTTGCGGCTGATGCAGCCGGGGCTTTTAGGCTGGACAGCGGAGTGCGGCTCCATTGCCACCCGGAGCAGGATCGGGGAGACTTTGGGAAGTGGGAGGGGCAGTTAGAAAGCTGCGGGGGGGGGGGGGGGGGCGGGGAGACACACGGGACTTAGAAAGTAATTCCGCGCCCTACAGAGCGCCGGGTGTAGATTCAGAAAAGCCCGTCGCTGCCTTCATGGAACTTGGAGTTGGAGGGGAGGGAATCGACGAGACGAAATAAACTATAAAATAAGACTGTGAGAGTGAGGGGGAGAAGGAAAGCCCTCGCTCCGAGCACCGATCTTCGGGTTCTCACTATCCCAGGACCGAGCAGGCGCTCCCGGACTCGGAACTGGCGGAATATGCTCGCTTCATCCGAAAAGCGCTGGGCCGGACGCGAGGCCGAGAGCTGGTGCCCTCGCTGGCTGAGATTTCCGCGCTGAGCCGACGGCAGGAGCTGTTGTGCACCGTGCACTGTCCGGGGGCTGGTGCCTGCCCGGTGGCCATAGACTCCCACACCACGGCGGCGGAGGTAAGACCAGAGAAAGACCCCCTGGAACCCCAGCCTTTCCTCCCAGCTTCCTGTGCTCCAGCTCTCCTGGCGCGCGGGCCCCAGGTTTGCCCCACGTCTGAGATTCATCATTTGGGTGAGGGATATGTGTGTGGCGGGACTGAGAGACCTCCAGTTGGATCAGCCCCTCCAGAAGTCCTGAGAAGACCTCTGTGCGGTCTGACTTTCCCCTCACGCGCTTTCCCCTCCAGGTGGCTCGAGAGCTGGTGGGGCGGCTGGGCTTGGCCCGAAGCCGCAACGCTTTCGCGCTGTACGAGCAGCGAGGCGCCCAGGAGCGAGCCCTGGCTGGGGGGACGCTCGTGGCCGACGTGCTCACCAGGTTTGAGAAGTAAATGTCCAGCCCCAGCCCTGCTCTGCGTTAGCCCACCCTTCTCGAAGCGTCCGTCAGTCCTTAAGCAAACGTATACGAGCGCTTGCTACTTGCCCTGAATAGTGAGGTTTGCTGGTTCTGAGATGGACCCCTGTCCGCCAGCGGTTTGCAGCCCAATTTCAAAGCTGATCTCCTGGGTCCAGTTCGCCCTGGCCCTGGCCCTGCCCCTGCCCCAGGGCCCCACCCCAAGTTTGGCCCGGTCCCGCCCCAGGCCTTGGGGGGGATGGGGGCTGTCACTGAGTCGCTTAGCGCTGGGTTCTCTAATGCAGTGTGGCCGCGGAGGAAGCCGCGCTGGAGGACTCTCCCGACTCCAGTTGGAGACTGTGTCTGCGTCTTCATGGACCTCTGCACCCCGAGGGACTGTCCCCAGACGGTCACGAACTGCCTTTCCTCTTTGAGCAGGTGAGGATTTGTAGCATTCACGCCCCCCAAAAGACCCTGGAGCCTGAACTCCCTTGTTGGGCCATCGCATTTCGGCGTTTCGGCAACCCCGTGGGAGGCTTTAGTCGAACCCAGACCTCAGATTCCTCGCCCGGAGGTGTTTTCCTCGCCCCGACGGTACAGCCGCGGCTGCCTCGCTGACGCCCAGTGCTTCCCCCGTAGGCTCACGCCCTGCTGCTGCGCGGCCGGCCTCCCCCGCCGGACGACACGCTGCGCGCCCTGGCGGCGCTGCGCCTGCAGAGCCTGCACCGGGACTTCTCCCCGCGGGCGCCCCTGCCCCGCCTGGACCGCTTGCTGCCGCCTCCCGCCCCACCGCGAGAAGACCCTCCCCGCCTGATCCCCAGGCCTCCCCCCTCCGCCGCCCTGCTGGCCGGGGCAATCTGGAGCTCGGGCCTGGCCAAGAGGCGAGCGGAGCGGGCCCGGCGCGCTGGGGCCGGCCGTACGGCGGGAAGCGCGGCCCGAGAGGGAGGCGGTGGCGCGGGCATGGCAGCTGCTGTGCTGGGCGGCTGGAAGCGTCTACGGGGCATGGGCCGAGCGGAGGCCATGGCTGCCTACCTGGCTCTGGCGGCGCAGTGTCCAGGTTTCGGCGCTGCTCGGTATGAAGTTCTGGAGCTGAGCACGGTGAGGGGGATTAGGGAGAAGGGGACTCTGGTGGCCCAAGCCCCACACCTTTGCCCCAGAGCCAGAGGCCCCCACTGTGGGGTCATTTCACTCCCTACACCCAGCACAGCTGCCCTTCTCAGACCCCAGGAGTCCCTGGCTCTTGGGCCCTCACTTCTTTGGAGCTTTAGCCCCAACTCCACATATGCATGGTGGATCATAGGGGGACTGGGAAACTTCCTGCTCTCAGCCATCTCTTCCCATCAAAAATAATGCTGCAGGTTCCTCTTTTTGCATCCTGACTATGCCTCTCTGCCCCCAGGAGCCTGGTGGGGGCGCTCCACAGAAGCTATGCCTGGGCCTGGGAGCCAAGGCCATGTCCCTCTCCCGACCCGGTGAGACAGAGCCCATCCATAGTGTCAGCTATGGTCATGTGGCCGCCTGCCAGCTAATGGGCCCCCACACCCTGTCACTGAGGGTGGGAGAGAGCCAGCTCCTCCTGCAGAGTCCCCAGGTGAGTGGGAAGAGGAGTGTGAAAGGAGGAAGGAAGGGAAAGGATGTCCAGAAACATTTATTAAACACTGAGCATGGGCCAGGTACAGCTCTAGGCACTGGTGATCTGGCAGTGATCAAAGACAAACTCAAGGAGCTTACGTTAGAGTGGGGGAGTCAGACATGAACAAGATATCAAAGATTATTTAAGATAGTGATAAATGCTACAAAGGAAAGGGTAATGTGACAGGAGGTGACTGGAGGGGGCCATAGCGTCACATAGGATGGTCAGGAAAGTATCCTTTAAAAAGGTGACATTTAAACTAGCCATAGGAAGTTCTGAGGGAACAGCATTCCAGGTAGAGAAGGAACTTAGCTTATTAGAGAAGCACAAAGAATAAAGTGTGATTGGCACGTAGTGAAGGAATGTTGATGAGAAATGAAAGGTTGTAGGGGGCAGCTCATGTAAGGCCTTGGTAAGGAGCCTGGGTAGAGGATGAGACAGGAGAACCCAGTGGCCCCTGTTGTATCCTGACCTCTGCCCTCTCTTAGGTGGAAGAGATCATGCAGCTGGTGAATGCCTACTTGGCTAACCCCTCCCCTGAGAGGCCCTGCAGCAGCCCTCCTCCTTCATGCCAAGACCTGCCAGACACCTCCTCTCCCAGCCAGCACCCGGGCCTGGACGAGCCCCAGGGACAGTCTGGCTGTTTGGGGCAGCTGCAGAAATGAGCCTGCCAAGAGGTCACAACTTCCCTCCCATCTCCAGCCTGGACCTGGACTGCTCTGAGATTTGAGGGAACCATGGACCCTTTTAGCCCTGCAGGGACAGGGCATACCCTACACCCAAGGGTTGCAATGGGTGCAGACAATTTTCTAGATTGTTTCTTAATTTATTTGTAGAAGAAAAAAAAAAAAAAAACCCACCTTATTTACACAAACCCTTCCTGTGAGAGTTTGTCAGTGGGACAAGTTGGAGCCCCATAGCTCAGAGCTCCACCCCTGGGGACGCCCACACTCTGGGCTTTTACCAGCACTAAGGGGAGTCTGGACACCACAGGGCTCCACCCTCCTTGACTGTCTGGATTTAACCTCCTCCTGGCCAGTTGGCTACCACTGGGTGGTGGGTGGGGTAGACAAGGGGGCAACTGTGGAAGCTGGCAATTACTTATACTCTTCTCCATTGAGTGGCATAGAGGTGGCCTACTTCCCCTGAGGGCAGAGGGCAGTGAGTCATCAGAACTAGTACTACCCAGTTCCTATCCTGGTGTCTAGCTTATAGGGGGCCTGGTTGGATCCATCTTTGGTGTGCCTGGAATGGAGAGAAGCCTGGGGCAGGATTAGACCCAGGAACTTCTTTGGCACAGATAAAGAGCTTGTCAGGATGGGCTCAGTCCTACTCCTGAGTTCTGTTCCTGTTTTATGGGGTTGATTTCCTGAGGATCTGATATCCTTGGGCAGTGAGAATCCAGAGTCCCAGCTTTCCTGACCTGCTCAAAATGCTGGCCCTCCTTCAGTAGTCCCCATTGCCTCATCCCTGAGTAGAGGAGGCTGGGGCAACATTGATCCACCTGGGGTAGGAGTTAGGCATGGAGGAGACAGCAGACTTCAGTAATCAATCCTCTGTAGTCTTGAGAGTAGAGCTAACTCCAGTAAACAGCCTAGTTCTAGGCAGAGGATGTCAAGGGAAATAGTAGACACACTAAGACCTGGTAAAAAGCTAGGGCAGGTAAAGGTCACCTTACCAACACATGCCTGGACACTGGGAGGTGTGATGGAGGGGCCTTCACCATCCCTACAGTCACAGACCAAACCCTGATTATATTTACAACCAAGCTTTATTATTTTATTAGATGTAAACAAGCATATCAAGGGTTAGGGCATAAGAGGCAGGGAACAGGGTTAGGTCCTGGGCTGGAGATGAACCTAAAAGAGTTGCTGGTAAGGGGAATTTGAGTCAGACGGACCAGGCATGATGGAAACGGTGCTTACTATCCAGGGGGAGTGGTGGGGAGGAAGTCACTGCTCCTGGGTGCCCCAGGAGATGTAGTCTGGCCGCGTGGCGGCATGGTACTCATCAATGAGCTCCTGCACAACCTCCCTGGACCTGTCCAGCTCATCAAAGTTCTCCTTGAAGATGTCCTCCTTGCGGAACTGCTCCAGGAAGGCCTCCCGCTTCCGAAGCTTGTCGTACTGCTGGCAAGAACTTTCAAAGAGCTGAAAGAGATAGAAATCTCCATGACGGGAGCCAGTGCAGGATAGGGAGGTTGGAATAGATGGGGGGGGGGGAATGATGAAGGGGCTAGTGGAACAGAGTGGCCAAAGAAGACCAGGAGACTAGCCTTACCGAGGAGATGCTGGTATGGTTGGCCATCATGAGGCCACTGACCCGATGCGCAGAGGGCAGGTAGGGAGACTTCCTCGACAGGGCCACTTGGATGCTGGCTGGGCCCCAGGGGATAAAGTTGGCCAACTTCCGTTCCCGGATCCTCTGCAGGCTCTTGTGGACCTAGGGTGGGCACAGGGGTGGTGGTGGTGGCCTCTCCTCTACCCTTGCAGGTTTCAGGGGTGGAGTGAAGGGGCCTCACCTACCTGAGTGGGATCCACCTCCCCCTGGATGATGTTGAGGATGGCGATGTAGCAGTGGTTGGTCTGGCGATCCCGGCCAGTGGACACCATTACATTCTTGGGCTGCAGCAGCCGCCTCATGACATCCAGGACCGTGGTCTTCCTCACGCTGGCCACCTGAGGGGACAGTGGGCCACAGGGACCAGGCCAGCACTCAGGGCACAGTCCACAGATGCATGGGCAGAGAAGACAGGCAACACATGTCCTGCACCAGACTTGGGGCAGTATGGCCTCTTTGGGGAGTGTCTTTAGATTCAGGTCTATACTGAGCCTCTGCTGTGGGATCAGGAATCTTAACCATCCTCAGCTCAGCAAACTCATGCCCCTGTGCAGGAGCATAAGTAGATCCCATTCGGCCCAAGCCCTGCAGAGAGTCAAAGACAGGGGACAGAGGAGAGCAAGGAAGTTGTATAGTCTGTGCCAGTCCCTGAGCACAGAGCCTCCTGGGGCAGCAGGGAGAAGAGAAAGGCGGGCTTAGAGCCTCTGGGCCCAGGGCAGTTGGGCCTGGGACACTGAGGGCCGCTCTTACCGACTGGTCCGTGGTGAGGGGGGTGTAACCAGTCATGAGGAAATGGAGCCGTGGTGTGGGAATGAGTGAGGCGATGAGGCCAATGAGGTCGTTGTTCATGTAGCCAGGGTAGCGCAGGGTGGTGGTGCTGGCTGACATGATGGTGGACACCTGGGGACAGGGATGCCAGGTCATGGGTCTTGGCCCGGTTGGGGGTGCTCCCTTCCCCAGACAGCATTCCAGTAGGGAAGGATTTTAGTCCAAGAGTCCAGGAGTGATGGCTCACCAGCTGGTTGATCTGGGAGAAGGAGGGGTTCTGGATGTGTAGGCGGTCTGTGGCGATGCGGTTCAGGGCTGTGTTGTCCAGCACTACCTGGGGGGACAGAAGAGGGTCACGGCACCTTTTTTAGGAGAAAGGGGGCAGAGAAATAAGTTATTAGCTTATCCCTCCTCTAAATTCCCAAACCAGGAAGTGTGTAATTTTAAAAAGAATGTACTGTGTCTGGAGCATGAGACACTTTTCTACCATCCAGTGCAGTAAACAAATATTTGATTATCCCTATGTACCGTGTACTGTGCCTGGCTCTGGAGATACCAAAGAGAGTAAAAAGGCATGGTCTTCCCCCTCACCAGGTCTACAGTCTAGTGGAAGAGACTGATATTAAATATTAAGCAACAGAAAAGCCCGAGACAGTCTGGCTAAGTGGTTAGAGTATCAACCCATGGACTGAAGGGTCCTGGGTTTGATTCTGGCCAAGGGTACATACCTTGGTTGCAGGCTTGATCCCTGGCCCTGGTCAGGGCACGTGCGGGAGGCAACCAATTGATGTTTCTCTCTCACATTGATGTTTCTTTCTCTCTCTCCCCCTTCCACTCTCTCTGAAAAAGCAATGAAAAAATATTCTCGGGTGAGGGTTAAAAACACACACACACAAAAAAAACAACAACAAATCAACAGAAAAGTATAATTACAGTCCGAAATATGCACAAAGGCATTTGACCTTGACTGAGTGGTCAGGAAGGTTTATGCTCAGAGAGTGACCTTTGCGCTGAAAATTTAAGCATGAGTAGGCATTAAATAGGCTAAGCGGGGACATATGGGGGACTGTAAGCAACTTGGGATCACGTCCTTATTTCACAATTTGAGCCACCAGGTATGGATTTGCTGGTCATCTGTTCTCTTGGCTGGGGCTCAGAAAGGGCAGGTGTATGTGTCTCACTGCACTGGGAGGTGGACCCAAGCCTCCTCTTTCTTCCTCTTATGCTCACCACACAGTCTGCATTCTGGGTCAGCCTCTTGAGTGTGAGCAGTGAGTTGTAGGGCTGGACCACCACATCACTCATCTCGTCCTGGTTGGGAAACACTGAGTATGTCTGTACCAGCTTCTTGGGGTATCTGGGAGTGACGAAGAGGGAAAGGGGAAGGTAGCACAGTGAACTGAAGGACTCCCATCACTGCCCACTTCTGTCTTCTCGAGGGATAACGGGCCATTCCTTTCCAAGTGCCACCAAACTCTTATACAAAAGAGTAGAGGGCAGAACTGAGTCTCAAGAGCACTGGAGCCAAAAAGGATAAGATTAAAGCATCAAACCCTGTAGATCCCCTCCTCTCTCTAGGTAAACAGCCCTCCCAGGAGTTACTGTTTCCAACATGTTCCCTGGGTGGCCAGGCTCTGTTCCTACCTATGACTCAAAGGGCTAGTTGCAGGCCTTCCGGTCCAAGAGAAAAAATGCGCTCTCCCCAAACACAGGCTTACCTGTCATTCAATCGCTCCAGGAGGTAGGAGCCCAGGCCAGAACCCGTCCCCCCAGCAATGGAGTGACACAGCACAAAGCCCTGCATGGGGAGGGATGGAGAGGCAGTCTCCAGGGATCTGGGGAGAGACTTCAGGCTTGTCTCATTCCCCACTCCCAACACACTCATGCCTCAAGCCTTCCTCTGTGTCCATCCAGGCTGAGGCTCGTGGGAAGGATGACTCATACCTACGAGACTGATGCCATCCAGATTAGGATCTCCTTGAGGACAAGGACTGTACCTCATTTACCTCAATATCTCACATCTGATGCTCAATAAATGAGTTTTGATTTGAATTGTCCCTATCACACCACCTGTTCAGGCTACCTCCTGACATTTCCCAAACACATTTCAGCCTTTTTTTTTTCTTCTTCAGTGGGGCAGAACCTCACCTCCAGGCTGTCACTTCCATCTGCTTCTCGGTCTATGATGTCAAAAATATCTTCATGGATTTTCTCACCCTGCACAGAGACGGGGGGAGGGAGGGTCAGGATGAAGATTTTGGAAAGCATCTCTTTTCAGCACCCAAAATTCTACCTAGGGACACTGCTGCCACCCTCAAGCAAAGACTCAGCTGTGGCCCTCAGCCCAGAAAAGCTACTTTGCAAATGATTTGCACAGTTTGCATAAACCTCTCCCTGGCTGTCCCTCTGGTCAGGGTATCCCTTTGTCTCCTATTTATTGTTAATCTGATCTAGTTAGATCCCCAGGCTGCTTGAGCCTGCTTTGCCTAAGGTGGGAACATCAAGGGTTTCTGGGATGGCCACCTGAATACCTGGGAGAATCCACTGGCCCAGTTGTTGCCAGCTCCTCCTCCATGCTCGGACAGGTAAATATTCTCTGGGTTGTAGAGCTTGGCATAGGGGGAGTTGAGGATGGAGTGGATCACCCGGGGCTCCAGGTCCAGCAACACAGCCCTGGGGATGTAGTGCTCATCGTCTGCCTGTGAAGGGGAGTCCAGGAGGGGGCCCACTCAGCTAAGGCTCAGTCCTCTGGCCTCCCAACTTTGGCTCCTGCCTGCCCTCCCTCCTCAAGCCAGCAGCCCTGGCCCCTCTGCCCAGTGGGGTTTCCCAGTACCAGGCCGTTACCCTTCCCTTCAAGCCCCCGGCCAAGTCACTGGGAGCACCTGGTAGAAAAAGACGTCCTTGCGGTCAGTGCCCTCGGTGGCGAATTCCTCCACTATGCCCTCAGGGCTGATACCATGCTCTGCGCACAGTTGTTTCCAGAACTCGAACCCAACTGGGGGATGGGGAGAGATGCTGGGTCTGCTAGAGTCATAAGGCCTCAGAAGCCCAGGGGTTAGGCACATAGACTGTCACAACTCAGAGACTAGATCCAACACCCCTGGTCTGGGAGCCTTCAGAGCCCAGGGCTAGAGGCGCAGCTCTAGGTCTGGGGCTCGTTTATCATGCGCAGTAGGGCAGGGGGGTCATGGGAGGGAAAAGGCAACAGGATGATGCCAAGCACTTGAGTGGGACCCGAAGGGGCAGAACCGGACACTGGAGGGGGCCCGGCGCACGCTCGCTCACTCTGGTTGCCGCACTGGCCCAGCTGCAAGGTGATGATCTCCCGGGGCATCGCTCTGCAGACGCGGTCGCGCCAGCCCGGCCGGGCGGGAGTCACGGCGCAGACGGAAGCCTGGCAGCCGGACACGCAGGACGTGGGGAGCGCGCGCTCTCTCGGTCTCTGGACGCGGGTGCTCGGTCTGCGCGTGTGCAGTGCAGGTCTCCCGGCGGCCGGCTGGCCAGGATGCCCAACCTGGGCATCATTAACCCCAGGACACTTGCAGCTGGAATTCGGCACAGGCGCAGAGTGAGGCCACGCCCCCCGCCGCTCGCTCCCCGCTCCGCGCCTGCGCAGTGAGGCTCCGCTGGAGGGGGCGCGAGGGAGGCGCGCGGGGCGGGAGGCCCAGGTGTGCGGCGTCAGCTGCTCTGTGCAGATAGTTCAGCGGCTCTGCTAGATGGGGGGGCTGGATTCAAGCCAATTTTCTTTCTTTTTAATTTCTACTCTTAAGTTAAATCGCCCTAACATGAAATTTACCATTTTAATCATTTTAAAATGTATGAGTCAATGACATAAAGTACATTCACTGTATTCTGTAACCGTCACCACCATTCATGTCCAGAACTTTGTCACCTTTCCAAACTGAAACACTGTACCCATTAAACAATAGCGCACCCCCCCCCCCCATCACCATTCTACTTTCTGCCTCTATGATTTTTGACTACTCTAGGTATCTCATGTAAGTGAGATCATACAATACAGTATTTGTCCTTTTGTGTCTGGCTTATTTTGCTTACCATAATGTCTCAGGGTTACTCCGTGTTGGATCATGTGTCAAAATTTCATTCCTTTTTAAAGCTGTATAATATTCCATTGTATGTATGTACATTTTGAGTTTATCCATTCATCTGTCAATAAACACTGAGGTTGCTCCCACATATTAGCTATTATGAATAATTCTGTTCTGAACATGGGTGTACAAGTATCTGAGTCTCTGCTTTCAATTCTCCTGGTCTACACTCAGAAGTAAAATTGCTGGACCATATGGTAATTTCATGTTTAATTTTTTGAGGAATTGCCATACCATTTTCCACAGTGCTGCACCATTTTATATTCCCACCAGCAAGACACAGGGGTTCCACTTTCTCCACATCCTTGTCAATGCTTGCTACTTTCTGTTTTTTGGTGTTTATTTATCTATTTTAATAATAGTTGTCTTAATGAGTGTGAAGTGGTATCTCATTGTGTTTTCTATCTTATTTTAAATTACAAAAAATTTTAAACATACAAGCATGATTTTGTATTTTTACTATATATTTTTGTTTTGAAATTATATATTAATAGTATCAGAGTGTAATATCCTTTTGTAATCTGCTTTTTCCACCCTACATTGGAGTTTTGTAATTTAGCAATGTTGGTGTATGTAGACTTATTTCATTTCTTTTAACTGCTTTATAGTATTTCATCAGATGAATAAACCAATTTATTCTGCTTCCACACAGGGGCAATTTGATTGTTTCCACTTATCCTCTACTACAATGAAAGAGTACAGGACTTGTTCACTTGTGAGTATGAAGGAAGATATTTTCCCCTAGACGGTTGTATCAATTTACACTCTGAACAGCAAGAGAGTTTTCATTTCCCTACACCTGCATCCACCCTTGGGTTATCAGATCTTAACGTTTGTCAACCCCAGGACTGTTCAGTGGAGTCTCCTGGTTGTGATTTCCATTTATGATCACAAGTGGAATTAATCCGATTTTCTCTCATTAGTGACCTTTTGAAATTGCCCATTTTCTTTTCTTTTTTTTCTTATGTATTTTTTCGAGGTGGGGAGAGAAACATCGATTTGTTGTTCCGCTTATTTATGCATTCATTGGTTGACTCTTGTTTGTGTCCTGACCCGGGATGGCACATAGAGACAACGCTCTAACCAACTGAGCTACCGAGAAATAAATGTTTCTATTTATGGAGACAAAGTGATCTATCTTTTCCTTCTGTTTTGCACGTGATAAGGAACCTTCCCCTCTCCCAGCGTCATAAAGCTGTCTTCTATGCCTTTTTCCGAAAGTCCCATCGTGGTTTCCCTTGTTCCCTGGAGGTCTTTAATTCATCTGGAACTTATTTGGAGGCCTGCCTGCTGCAAGATAGGGATCTACTTTATCTTTTCCATATGGACGGACAATTGTCTCCGCCCCAATTATTGAAGTGTCGTCTCCCCCATCCCCGAAGCATCCCGAGCCCCCGCCCCGACGCGGGCCCGCCTCTGGCTGCCCTTCCGCTCTGCAGGGCTGTCTGTCTGTCCCCGTCTGGCTGGCTTTCTCCCGGAGCCGCTGCAGAGCCAAGAGTCATGCTCAGACGAGGCTTTTTTTGTTTTGTTTTTTTTTGGTTTTCTTTTCTCTGTCTCTTTTTAAGAGAACTCGGCCGCCTTCCAGCGCCCGCCGCCAGGAATCCTTCGGGCTTCTTTCGAAGGCTCCGGCTCGCCCCACTCCCGCCCCTTCCCGGGCCGCGGCTCAGTTTCCCTGCCCCTCACCCACCCCGGCCGCCCAGGCCGCTTCCTCCGGTTCTGGCCGGGCTGTCGGAAGATCTCCAGCGGCCCCGGGGAGGACAGGCCGCTTCGCCCTTTCGGGGAGGGTCTGGCTGCTCCCTTTGAAGTCTGAGGGTGGGCTGGGCGCTCCGCGGTTAGCCTCGGGCCTCCCTTCCTCCTCCCCTCTCCCCTCCCCCCTCCTCTCCCCCCCTCCCCTCCCCTCCTCTCCCCTCCCCTCCCCTCCCTCCCCGCCGGAGCCGCTCCCCCGGGGCCAGCTTCTCCCGAGGCTGTGCGGGGCCCTCTCAGAGCCCGCCCAGGTGGGAGAAAGGCCTCAGGGGTGAGAGTAAACTTCCCAGCCCCCCCCCCGCCCCCCCCCTCCTCATGAGTCTGGACCGGCTGTTTGCTTTCTGGAGAATAATAAACTGTAAGCAGTTTATGAACACTTGTGAAACAGAGTTGCATTTCAGCCTTTTCTTAGGCTTAGTAACAGTGCCGTGCTCCTCCTCATAGTTTCCCAGAAGTGGGAAAACAGCCTCCAAATCCCAGTTTATAGGCAAACAGGTCAGAACTTGTGAATGGATCTGAGCTGGAGAAGTTGCAGTGTAAGTTTCCTCTGCGAAGCCGTCTCTAACAAGCTGCAGGCTGCTCCCAGTCTGTGGACACGGGCTGGAAGCAGACGCTTAGGTACATTAGGAGGCTGAACATGAATGCTCCTGGTCACTAGCAGAGCGTGTTTTCCATTTCTGCTGAGAAATGACCAGGTCGTATCTGTTGAATGAGATGAGCACTTAGCACCCTGCCAGACTCATAGACAACCCTCAACACATATTAGCCGTAGTTATCACCAGATGCTGTTGGAACAGCTTGGCCGCTCTTACAGAGGAAGGCTCTTATGCAGAGTTAAAAGCAAAATGAGTGGTTGCTTTAAATAAATTTTTAAAAATGAAAGCCTAATTCTTTGTCATGATCCTGCAGATACGGTTTCAGATCAAACTTTATGGAGGTTTAGCACAAAGCCCAGCAGGTTCATGATCTTACTCATGGGTGTCAGATCCAGGGTCTCGAGGTCATTACCCATGACCTGATTATTGAGTGTTGAGTTTAATTTGCTTGACTCCATGTTCTCTGATCCAGGTTATGATAATGTACTGGGATGTGGTATTCCTTTGTCTGAGGCCTTGGTCTGCCTCTAACATAAATGTAGCATTTGTAAACTAACAAGTTGATTAAATGGCCTTGAGCCTTTATTTGACATTCTAGGTTGAAAAAACATTATTTTGGCTGCACCATCCTTTCTGGCCTTTGCTGGACACCTGGCCTGCAGTATCTTAGGAGCGCAAGTATGTTGGGGAGGTAAAGGAGGCAGAGGGGTGAGGTAGGGAAATGAGGGTGTGTCTCAGCAACTGGAAGGAAGAGAGCTAGTTAGAGCAGCTTTAGAACTTGAGACTCCAGGGAGTTTTAACTTTCAAAACGAAGCCCAGGAAAAAATTCAGACAATGAAGGCAAAGAGCTTAAGGTCTTTACTTGAAGAAAGTTATGCTAAATTCACATTTTGGTTTTGAAGTAGAACAAAACGGGGCTATTTTGTTCTGTATTGTTTTCTCAAGGAATAGAAAAAAAGGAAATAAGCCTAAAAGTAATCCTGTTTGTGGTCTTTGCTCATTCTTTCATTTTTTTATTATGCACCTCTTTACTATGCAGAGCACCCTAATAGGAGCTGGAGAAGCAGAGGTAAGAGACCCAAGTGCCCAAGGCCTTGTGGAGGAGACACACAGCATGGTTAGCAGAGTACAGAGTAGAGCTTAGCTTGGGGCTGGGGCAGGGAGCAGCCAGAGAACTGGGGAAGACTTATTGGAGGAGGTGGTGCCTGGCCTAGTCTTGAATGTCTGGTGGGAACTGGCCAGTGGGGAAAATGCAGAGGGATACAAATCAGTAAGAGAACCAGCATTCAGAAAAAGATGGGTAAAGGGAATAAACAGTTCATGATAAATTAAAAAATATAAAAAGATGCTCAGTCTTACTGGGAACGTAGTATGTTAGGAACACTGCTTTTTAGAACGTAGGAGAGGCTTCCATGTTGAAATACTGAAGGGATAGAGAGGGGATTTTGAGAGCCAAGGTCCCTGAGGATGCTGGAGCTATTCAGATGCAGGGCTCAGGTGGAGGGATTAATACAGGAAGGAAACTTTTCCCACGATAAAAGGGAGGAAAGGATGAGTGTAGATAAAAATAAGTGTTTTAATGGGGTGGGAGTGGGGACAGGAAGTTGAGGGGGATTCTGCCTGATGGCTTCTATTTTCACCGTGAAGTGGGAGTGAAGTTATCTGCTGAGAGTGAGAATGAAAGGGGAGGTGATAAAGGTAGGGAACAGAAGAGAGGACAAGGACAAGGACTACCAGCCCAGTGGGTGGAGAGGGGTGGGGCCCTTAGAGGCCATCGGGTGGTCCTGGCAGCAGTCTGTGTGGGTGTGAGTGTAGGAGTCTGGGCAGAAAGTCAGCTAGAGCCAGGGCTGGAATTGACCAGGAGGCTGGGGTGAAGATCAGGAATGAAGGAAGGATGGGCCAGATTGTCCAGGCTGCGCGGGGAAGAGCGGGAAGCTAGGAAGGGCTGATGACTTGGGGGAGTGAAGGCAACGTTAGGGACAGGAATGGGGCAATGGGGATGAGAGAGGGGAGGTGCAGGAACTGGTGATACGAGAGTGAACCAGTCAAGTTTAAGGAGTAGTTGGGGGACAGCCGTTGCTGAGGTCTGTCCATAGAGTGTGGGTGACAAGCAGAGACGTAGTAAAGGGCATTGGAGGTGAGAAGGTCGAGGAGCAGCCAGCCCAGTCAGGACCATCCTTATGGATGCCAGTTATCTAGGGTGAAGAATGTAGAAGAGTGACTTGGAAGTAGGTAGATCATTGGAACACATAGTATAGTGGGTAATGTGCTTCAGAGGAGGAGGGCTTTCTCAGTAAGGGAAATGGTAATTGTTTAAAAGTATCAGTAAGGAGATAAAAGAATGTCTACCCACCCATGCTCCTGCTGTGTAGCCATGGCTTAAAAAAAACACACCAACAAAACAAAACAAAAACCCCACAAAAAACTAGCCTTTGTTAAAGAGGAGAGAATCATGCAATTTTGGACCAGACAGGATCTTGTCCAGTGGTTTCCAACCCCAGAAGACAGTTTCCTTCCATGCCCCATCCCAACCAGGGGGCATCTACAAACCAGCAGAGGCTCGACTGGTATTATCACAGTGCTGGGGGTGGATGATACCGGCATTTGGCACCTAGAGAGCAGAGATGCTAAATGTCCTGCAATGTGCAGGATAGTTCCATACGGTGATGAATTGTCCTGCCCCAGATGCCAATAGTACATCTCATGCACTTTATGGGTGAATGAGGAGACTAGGGTCCAGAGAGCTGAGATGTATACTTATATTTTGGAGCTTCTGTAGTCTTGATGTTATATTAAGATCTGTGTCTATGTGTGAGGTCACTGTGGTAGACAATGTTGGTTATAGAATCCAACCCCCTTTCCCTAGCCACCTCCATTGATTCTGGCCAGTGGGTTGTAAGCAGAAGTCATGGAGTGAAACTCCTGGGAAAACTTTTTCAAAAGGGCAAGTGTGTAGCCAGATGTCCTCTTTGCTCTGCTCTCTTCCTTCTGCTTGGAACTTGGTTCAGCAGCCACCTTGTGCTCATGACTACAAAAGCCACACATTAGAGACGGTGGAACACAGAGAAACGCCCGGTGTCCTTGGATGGCTTCCTAATAAGTATCTCAACTTTGGACTGCCCACCTCTGGATTAACCTAGCGAGAGAAAAACAAACTATTTGTTTAAGCTACTCTTAATTAGATGTTCTGTTAATTATAGCTGAGAGCTTGTCTGCCTGATGGAATCATAGGGCCAGTCATTAACAGAGCTGAGGCCAAACCCAGATTTTCTCCCTCATAATTTAATATTCTTTCCTTGACAGCAGTGGTTCTCAAAGCATCAGCATCGCCCGGGGAACTTGTTAGAAATGCAGAATTTCCTACCCCACCTTAGACCTCCTAAATCAGGACCCTGGAGGTGGGGCCCAACAATCTGGTTTAATAAACCCTCCAGGTATTCTCATGCACCAAAATTAGGGAGCCGCTGCTCTCTTGCCACTTCTTCCAGTAGGGTCCTGGGCCCACCCGCAGCAGCAATATCACCTGGAGGCTTGTTGAAAATATACTATCTCAGGTCCCGCCACAGACCTACAGAATCAGAGTCTGCCTTTTCAGGGGATCCCTGGGTTGTTTGTATTTGTGGTAAAGTTTAAGGAGCACTGCTCTATAGTATGCTTAGCTGAGTCTTTTTAGTTCTCTTATTGAAGAAGAGCGCTGAGAAGATATGTGGTTGACCAGGCTGAAATTACACACTCAGGATTCAGCTGTGCCCTCCACAGAACAAAACCTAAGCACTTAAACATTAAAGTGATATAATCCACAATTGAACTTTCTAACTTTTGATTTTGGACATTTAAAAACTTTTTGGACATAAAAAGTAGCAAGGAAAGTATAATTGCACCCTATGTATTTCACAATTGATTTTTTTTAAAAAATATGTCTTTATTGATTTCAGACAGAGGAAGGGAGAGGGAGAGATAGAAACATCAGTGATGAGAGAGTCGTCATTGATCGGCTGCCTGCTGCACGCCTGGCACTGAGGACTGAGCCGGCAACCTGGGCATGTGCCCTGACCGGGATCCGAACCGCGACCTCCTGGGTCCTAGGTTGATGCTCAACCGCTGACCCACGCCGGCCGGGCCACAATTGATTTTAAATGAAAAACTTACGCCAAGTATAAATTTGAGAACACTCTTTCGGGAATCACTTGAATGCTAAGGTAAATTTGTGTATGGTACCTGTGCCTTGGTAAAAGAAATCAAATCATGTAATATTTTTTAAATAAGTGATTGTTTTAATATCTTTATAATTATTAGAGAAAGGGTAGAGGCAAATTAAAAAAAAAATTTAAATCCTCTCCCGAGGGTATGTTTATTGATTTTAGAGAGAGAGGAAGGGGGAGAGAGAGAGGGAGAAAGAAGCATCGATTGATTGCCTCCCACTGGTGCCCAAACCAGGCATTGAACCCACAGCCCTTTGCTGTACAGGACAATGCCCCAGCCAAGGAGCCACCTGGCCAGGGCTACTTTTTTATTTTAAGTATTTCCTAATCCTTGTTTACACTGCTTGCTGGGAATTATGCATTTCATGGCGGCATTGTCAGGGATCTGTGACTGCTCTTCGTTCATGTCCATGTTACTCCCGATTGCCACGTCGGTGCTCGTGATCGTCAGCAGCTCGTGGTTGTCAGCAGCTACATTTTCAGCCATAAAATGTATGGCTCTAGCCCGCATTCCAGTCTGCCTCAGAAACACATTTTGCCAGGAATGTCTCCCTTAAAATGTATTTAACTTTTAACAGTCTTCATAGTCTTTAAATGTACTTTCCAGAAAAGCAGCTTTTAGAAAGAGAAAAAATGTTTCCATCATTTCCATTATTTGCTACATTTCTTTGTGTAGTACGGAGCTTCTGCCTTGTTGCCACTGTGGATGTGATGCTGATTTATTGGCAGTACAGTGGCAGCCTGCCAGAGCTGGATGGGACATGGAGATCATTTATTTGTTTATTTTTCAATCCTCACCCTAGGATACTTTTTTTCCATTGCTTTTCGGAGAGAGTAGAAGGGAGAGAGAGAAACATCAATTCGAGAGACACACATTGACTGGTTGCCTCCTGCGGGAGCCACAACCAGGGCCTGGGATGGAGCCTGCAACTGAAGTAGGTGCCCTTGGCTGGAATCGAACCTGGGACCCTTCAGTTCACAGGCCAGTGCTCTAACCACTGAGCCAAACTGGCTAGGGCTGGAGGTCATTTATTAATTAGGCCTTCCCAGCCTTTCCCCTTCAGTGTTCACAAAGATGGACAGCACTCCAAGGAAAAGGAAGGGAAGAGGCATGGTGGGAGGGGCTGCCTGGAGGCTCCAGTCACAGGCCAGCACCTATTTTTAAAAAATATATATATATCTTTTTATTGATTTCAGAGAGAGGAAGGGAGAGGGGGAGAGAGAGAGAGAGAGAGAGAGAAACATCAATGATGAAAGAGTCATTGATCGGCTCCTTCCTGCACCACCCCTGCTGGGATCCGGCAGGCCACCTGGGCACGTGCCCTCACCAGGAATTGAACCGTGATCTCCTGGATCCTAGGTCCCTGCTCAACCGCTGAACTACACAGGCTGGGCACCAGCATCCATTTTAAGCGCCCTAAGTCTATTTCAACTTCTCATTTTACAAATGAGGAAACTGAGGCTCATTTCTTTTTCAAAAAAGTATTGCATTAGGTACACATAATAGTATTATTGTGCATGGTCTGTATTTTCCCTTCTTTTATTGTAAAAGTTGCACTTCCCCCCTCTTTTTACCGTAAATGTGATTTCTGTTCGACTCATGATATATTTGTGTTGGTGCTTTTGTTTGTGTTTTTGTTAATCCTTACCCGAGGTTTTTCCATTGATTTTTTAGAGAGAGTGGAAGGCAGGGGGAGAGACACATCAATTGTTTGCCTCCCACGCGTGCCCGACGGAGGCCAGGCCTGCAAGCAAGGTGCGTGCCCTTGACCAGAATGGAACTCAAGACCCTTCAGTCTGAGCCAGAATGGCTAGGGCTGGGCTGGTGCTTTTGTCACAGTTCCTTTGTAAGATCCTGTCCCAGTCATTTGTGCTTTGTGTCTTCACAGGTTTTTATTTTCTGATGAGATTTTAAAATGTTTCCAATATAGTAAGATACTATATTTCCTGCTGCTGCTTTAATATATTGTTATATTTAATAAGTTGATCTCTTTAAGTATCTGGGATTCAGTTATTATTCCTTTATTTCTAGAACTCTTATTGTTCATATTTTTTGGTCCATTTGGACTACTGATGTCAGTACATTTCTCTAGCTATGCCAGGTTAGAGAATTTGGCTAATTAAAAGTATTTAGGAGATTATTAAAAAATATTCTTACATGGTTTTAGTTTCCTGCTCTCCATCATTTGGTTTGTTAAATCCTTGCCACCAAAATAATTATTTAGAAGTCTAATTGAAAATTGGGAGATCCAGCCCTATAGTCACCTTTTAGCACTTTTTATTAATGGTTTTTGTCTTGGAGCTCTTGTTTTCTCAGTCTTGGCCTGCCTGCCCCTCTGGCTCCTTACCTCTCCAGTTTATGACTTTGGCTGTTGACCTGAGGCCTCTGCAGGTCTCAGACAATCCCTCTGTGCAGGCTCTCGGGGCGGCTCTGTGACTGCTCTGAGGAGTCCCCAGTGAAGACTGTCAGAGGCCCTTCCCTTGCTCGCTTCAACCCATCTGTAAGTTGGTGATAGAACCAAGTCAGCAAGTGTGTTTTCAGGATGGACCAAGACCAAACAGGTTGAAACAATGTTCCCTCTGTTGAGTCACCCTGTGATCAAATAAGTAAGGAACCCTGGAAACACCAACATCCAATTCCCTCTGCCATAGTTCCTCCTTGGCTCAGGAGTGATACATAGCTTAAGGTGTTTTTTTGTTCATCACGTGTTGAAGAAAAGTCATTCTCAAACTGTTCTCACGTGTTGGAATCAAAGTAATTTTAATCTTATCTTCCCTAATCTGAATTGACATCTGTGTGACAGGGTTCCTCCTCCTTGGCATATTTTAGAAGCATTTGAGGGTACAGAAAACACAAGATTGTATACTCTGGAGCCTTTGCTTTGTCAATGTGGCTTTTTTTTTTTTTAAATAAATAAATAAGCCCGCTGGGCATGGCTCAGCTGTTGAGCATCGACCTATGATCCAGGAGATTGCAGTTCAGTTCCCAGTCAGGGCACATGCCCAGGTTTTGGGATCAATCCCTAGTAGGGGGAGTGTAGGAGGCAGCTGATCAATGACTCTCTCATCATTGATGTTTCTATCTCTCTCTCTCCCTCTCCCTTCCTCTCTCTGAAATCAATAAAGATATATTTTTTAAAAAAGAGAAAGAAAGAAAGATGGAAAGAAAGAAAGAAAGAAAGAAAAGAAAGAAAGAAAGAAAGAAAGAAAGAAAGAAAGAAAGAAAGAAAGAAAGAAAGAGAAAAAGAAAGAGAAAAAGAAAGAAAGAAAAAACTGTCTTTACATACAGGAGACATAAGACATGATTGTACATAAAAAATCCTAAGAAATATTAAAAAAAAAAAGCACTACTAGAACTAATAAGTGAGGTTAGAAAGGTTACAGGATACAAGGCCTATGTACGCAAATCAGTTGTATTTTTAAAATTAAAATTAATTGCTTATTTTTAAAATTGTGGTAAAATATACATAACATAAAAGTTACCATTTTAACCATTTTAAGTGTATAGTTCAGTGGCATTAAGTACATTCACACTGTTGTGCAATCATCAAGATGTCTTCTTAACACAACATTTTCATAACTGAATATATATATCTATATACACACACATACATCATGAAGAATTGAAA
Organism: Miniopterus natalensis; assembly: GCF_054644295.1. NCBI lineage: Eukaryota > Metazoa > Chordata > Mammalia > Chiroptera > Miniopteridae > Miniopterus > Miniopterus natalensis. Next base: position 22,939,997 of record NC_142097.1, read on the forward strand.
GGGGAATCAGGAAGGTTTATATATTACCTGCATTTCTACTTCAAGATAGAAAAAGCCTAAGCACTGAGTTATACGTATAACTCCTTAGCAGCCAGTCCGAATGTAGCAGCATCAGATCCCTCACGCTTCCTTGGGAAGACAGGAAAAAACAACAACTAATAAATATTTTAATGGTAGATGACAATGTATGCTACATAAAATAATAACCTCTACCAGGTTTTAAACGTTACAGCATCAAAACGTATTTGTTGTAATAAATATAGGAAATACAGTTAAGCAGAAAAAGAAGACAACCTGGAAGGATACTGACCTTTTGGGAATTCATAACCGTCCCTTTCAGTATTTGAGGATTTAAATAGGATTAGCTGGTGTGTGTGTTAATGGTAAGCCCGGCAATAACACATCAATAGGTTTTATTTCTGGTTTTGCTTGAAAGAAAGCCTTTGGATGGATGTATTTTATGTATGTGTGGGCGTCTTTCCCCCCCTCCTAAACGATGTTTGCTGCGTCAGCTGGTTAAGTATGTATGTATAGCTCAAGTACATGGAATGTGTTTTCTGACCTTTGAATTGGAAGAGACTCGATTTTCCCAAGCGTTTTACATTCCTAGGTGATCATTAGAATTGGATAACACAAGAGTCTGATGATGAGAGTCTGGCTTCCATTTAATTTGGAAGAGAGGTATCGGTGCCAGATGGTGAACTGCCAATGGTAAACTCCTTATCTGCGCTGGTAGAGGGCTGGTACTGCAAACATTTCTCTGGAACGGAATATCCAAATGGCTTCTGTGTCCTTTTGCAACTCATCACAGACTTAGAATAACAGACTCTTTGATCTAGAAGCCCAACCCCTTATTTTTACAGACCCTTATGCCCCTAATCAGACACAGGTGCTCCTCTCCCAGTTTTCCCCTTGCAGTCATGTGACTAGTTACTCACATTAACGCATAAACAATAGAGTGAGAAATTCTTCAGCCAGGAGATATTTTGCTTGTCTTTGTTGTCTTCAGCGCTTAACTCAGTGCCTGGATCTTAGTAGCTTCTCAATAAATATTTGTTGAGTGAATGAATGTTGAAACCAAGGCCCACGGACAGGAAGTGACCTGCCTAAGATCACAGATCTAGTTAGTAACTGATAAGTAGGTTATGATAACATTTTAATTACGTTGCATTGCTTGAAAGCACATGGTGAGAGGCCAGAATTCGGCTGAATCTTGGAACAAAACTCTAGTAATGGGTTATTCACAGAATTAGAAATTCATGGGATAGTCCATAGCATCAAGAATGGACTGATTTGGAAAAAAGAAAAAAAAAAAAAGACTTGACTCTGAGGTCCATGGAGAGTTTTTTGGGTTTTTTTTGTACCTTAAAGCTTTGTTTTTCTTGCTAATGCTCTACCAGTCTGAATGATGTGTACATGTTTATTGGGAGGAGGAAGCTACCTTGGTTGGGAAAGGCTAGAATGGGAGAAGTCCCTCATCTGTGGAATGGCAGTGAGACCTCTCCCCATTCCCAGGGTCCATAGACCCTTGATTACATTCATGATTAGTCTTTGTTGGAAATACGTAATCATTTTTAGCATAGGTTGGAGACAGTTTGGCGGCAACCCTGTGTGTGTGTGTGTGTGTGTGTGTGAGATGAGTATTCCTGTGCCAAGTTCAAGGCTGGTTTTCTATTTTGTTTTTTGAGGCAGAGAGGGTTGGAGTAGGATACTAGCATGAGAACACCAGCTCAGTGATAGTTGTGGTTTTTGAGGAGGTCAGAGTGACCCAGAAAATGTAATCTGGCCAGTAGCGAGGCTGCAGTCATCACTGAGCTCAGCAGAGTTTGATCTGAAGATGTGCTCCAGGAAGGTGTGGCCCAACAGACCTGCTGGAAGTCCTTTTCATCCACTATTTCAAGGTGACAAGGTGAGCACTAGACTCACCTGGATGGCCATACAGAAAGGCGTGTAAGGTCTGGGTTGACCCACACGTAGGGGTGTATTGCTGTGGGCAAGGCGAGAGGCCTGTGTCCTGCTTTCCTTGGTCATTATGAGCCTCAGGCAGGTGGACCAGTGAGTTCAGCACCTGGCTGGACCTCAGGAATGAGGTTGATTAACCTTTGATCCCAAGTCCTCTGCAGGCTTTTATGCATTTGGAGAACAAGTAGGAAAGAATTAGCTTCAGTTCTCACTCTCTGACTTCCTGCTTCTTTAGAAGTGCCATCATATCTTTATTTTTATTTTTTTATTTAAAAAAAATATATCTTTATTGATTTCAGAGAGAAGAAGGGAGAGGGAGAGGAAGAGATAGAAACATCACTGATGAGAGAGCCATCATTGATTGGCTGCCTATTGCTTGCCCCTGACGGGATCGAGCCCACAACCCGGGCATGTGCCCTGACCGGGAATCGAACCGCGATCTCCTGGATCCTAGGTCGATGCTCAACTGCTGAGCCATGCCCAGCTGGGCAATTTCTTTATTTTTAATATTTTTTATTTTTCAGTTACAGTTGACGTTCAATGTGCCATCATTTTTTGACATTAGGAATTGTTAGCATTGGGTTGGGGCCTGAAGCATGGGTTTTATAAGTCAAGAACCACTTGAAATTATTTTCAAATTCATGTTTCTGTTTTTTTAGGGAGGTTCAGAGTGGATTCTCAAAGAGATCCATGAATCAGCAGAAGTTCAGAACTATTGGCGCAGGGCAAGCGGGAGGAAGGCATGCATGTATTGGGGTCTTATTCACATGGCAGGGGTATAAGTGAATGGGGTGTGGCAGGGTCATAATCATCAGTGTGGTGGCTCAGGACCTACAGATTAGCAGCTGGTGCATCAGCTGACAATGGCAGTTACCGGAAGGCATGCACACACATATGGGTTAAAGGTAGTGGTCAGGAACTTGCTGAAAGAGCAGGGGACAATGGCAGTGTATACAGAGAAATAAATATTGTGCATTCAAAGGAACATAGCTGTTGGGATGGAACAGTCACTGTGGGGAGATCCCTGAACACAACTGAACACTGGAGCAGACAGTTTTATAGTGCTCTCGGGACTGATGTGTTTATAACCCACGAGAGGGCCAGGTTACAAGGATTTCCCGAGGCCGTGATAGACTTCAGTTAAGGCTGTTCCATAGCTCTGGGTGGGGGACCCTCTTAAGCTGTATTGCCTATGGTTATGTCCTAGAAGCAGAGGGAGTAGTCTGGCCTTTCTTAGCCTCTTGAACTAAACCCTATTATGTTCATCTATTGCGTTTTTCTCATGAACTTCAGGGTATTTTTTCATATTATCCCTGTGGCCAGTGCTCTCTGTGATTCATTTCCAGCCTTGGGGGCCAGGCTGATGGGATACTCAGAATAGTACCGTTTACAGAACTGAAATCTAATTGGGCAAGAGAAAAGTTCTGGGTAGCAGTTCTTGCCAGATTTAAGAATCCTAAGCAAGTGTGGGACATGGAGTGGGAATTCTCAGGGAGGACTACGGATTAGGGAAAGGAAGATAAATCATTTTCAAGACTTGGGGCTGTTTGGCCCAGAGTTTTCCTCACTGGCCCTGATGTAGTTTGGTGATCCTGAGGCTCTCTCACTCCTCGCCACCTCCTTCCAGCCATGTCTTGACAGTGGCTGAGCTCCTTGAGCAAAGCAAGGTTCTGGAAGTTGTTTAAGAGGAGCACATCCAGTCGGCAACTTTGTTTTACCCTATGGTTTACCTTCCAGCTGAGCCAGTTCTGACTGCCCCCTTTTCCCATCTTACTTTACAGATTTGGCCTTGGAACTGCTCTACCTTCCACTGATACTCCATTTTGGTGTAGCTGTCTACAGATCCAGTTCATGATCCATGACTATTATCTGATCTTGTAGGAAGTAAGATAGCCGTAGTCACTAGTTTGTTTCCATTCAGGTGCTAATGGCACCTTGTATAAGATATCCATTGAGAAAATTTCCAAAGGATCAAATATCAGAAATTCAGCTACATCAAGCCATTTGGTTCCTGATACCATAAGCTATTCTGTATAAGAATCTTGGGCTATCTTATGTCATGCATAAAAGGAATTTTAAAAATTTCATGTCTAAAGTTGCACAATTACATCTCTTCCTCCCCGCCCCCCCTTTCCCTCCTCTTTGAAAATGGTCTAGGATTAAAGTCACAGTATTCCTAATCTGTAGGCCAATGGTGAACATACAAATTTATCCTGGGGTAGACTATTATCTGATTGTGTGGCAAGTCTCTTAATGTCTTGTTAAAGGAAAGGCAGGGAGCAGAAGCTGTGGCCTTGACAACATTCTTTCATTTGTTCAACCAAGGTTTATCCAAGAGCTACATTGTGGGGGGACCTCTGGTAGATATCAGGAACACAGAGATAAAGACACTGTCCCAGGCATGGAAATGCACAGACCAGAGGGGAAGACAGGAAAATGAATCATTCATTGAAACATAGTGGGGTAATTTCCAGGAGAGCAAGAACAGAGTGTAGGTTACCCTGAGGAAGGTTGTGGTTTCTTTCAGTGGAAAAGCAGTAGCCCTTAATTTAAAAAAAATTTTTTCTTTTACTATTATTTTTACCCTTGTTACATTTTTATCAGGAAAAAATATTATTCCATGTAGATATGCTTCCTTTTGCTTACCATGCTTTTCCCTGTGGATGTCAGTGAATGAACTACGCCCCTGTCTACAACATCCTACTGGCTGGCTTCTCTCTGTGAAGCTGTCATACCTGGGTAGGGCCAGACCCCCCTTTCTCTGCCTTTGGCCTTCACTCAGCCCCAGGTGGGCCCTGATGGCCCCATTTGCCCAGTGTGAGCTTCCCCCTCTCAGCTGATGAGAGGAGGTGGTTGAGCTGCAGAAGAGAAGTGAACTCCACCTCCCATTCCCCTGCTCAGCCTGGGCCTTTGCACATGGGAGTCCCTCTGCCTTCTCATACATTTCCACTTGGGAAGTTCTCCTTCAGAATTCAAGGCTCTGTCAAACAATCATTTCTCTATGTGACTTCCACAGCCTTTCATTCTTGCAAACGTTCAACAAATATTTATTTTTTAATAATTTTTTGAGTGTATATTTATCAAAGCTGGGGGTAGTGAAACAAAGGAAGGGCTTAGGCTAGAAGAAGCAACAGCAGAGGGCCTAGGTGGTGCTCTGCTTTGGCTTTCTAGAAACATTATGGGAAAGAAGTGAGCCACGCAGGATGCTGTGGACTCATTGGGAAGTAAAAGTCACAGTGACAGATGTGAGCCAAGGTGGGACTGCTGTTAGCTCACTGAAAAGTCAGAGAAAAGGGGGCCTTGGAGACAGGTTCAGGGGGTTATCCTGGGACAAGCTGCTGCTACCTGCTGCTCCCCTGGTTGCAAGTCTGGCTGGGACCCTTACAGCTTAGGAGAAAGGGAGCAGAGATACACTCCTGAGAAAGGGGGAAGAAAAGCATGAGTGTGCTCCAGAGGAAGCCCACCTCAACAAATATTTATTGAGAACACACTGTTGTGATCCCACTGAAGTATGCTTACCACCTTGACAGTCACTCTTCTGTGTAGATGTCTTGGGCTGTGAATTTTTTGAGATTCAGGGCCTTAACTTATTAATCAAGGTATTCCCAGTTCCTGGAAAGGGTTCAGGCACATAGCCCTTAATATATTTGTTTTAAAAATGAATAAGTTTCCCCTTTCTGGAATGGCTTAGTGGTGGATTTGAGGGTTGGAAGGAAGACTTGCCCACCTCTGGGTTCCACAGCCGGGGTCACTAACATAGCATTGCCAGAGACATGAGGAGGGTGTTTCTATCTGGGTTGCATGGGGTGTTTGACCCTGACTGACAGGGCCTGCCACTTTGCAAGAAACTAAGTTTTACGATTTTACCAATTCATGCTGCAGTGACCCAGTTCTTGGGGGTTTAATTAAAACTTATAAATGATGGATTAGTAAATCAGATTGTCAATTTAAATTGTTTCTGTTAGTTCCCTAGAAGAGCCCATCCCCTGTTTAAGACACCCAAGAGGGAATGAAAAGTGAGCCAGTGGCAGTGGGCATTACTGGAGGAGGTATTGTATACTGGATTTTAATCGACTTTCTACTGCAGAGTGCCTGCCCATTTCTAGGGAGATCTAGAATGCTTGCAGCTGGTGGAGACCATGGATAAGGTTTCCTGGACTGATCACTAACTCTGTCCAGTGTCTGTGTGTAGCCTCATCACCCCTTTGCCTCATCTCAATCCACTTTCCAAAGTTACAATCCCTAAGTTTCAGATTCGTTTACACCACTCCGTTTTTGGTAATGTGCTCCCTGCTACTGGGTCTCTGTCTCATGTAAGTAGGGTCACATCACATGGAATGTTCTGGGAACATTACCTTTAGTTGGCTTATTTTCTCTTCTTCGTTTAGTCAAAAAGAGGCCCCTGTTCCAGGCTTGAGCATTCTGCCTTCTTTCCAGTTTTTCCGCAGCAGCCGTCTCTCATTGGTACTGTTAATTCTGCAGCTTGCAGGCTCTCAGACCACAGGGTTTTTTCACCACCAGCACCACCTGCTGCCCTGATTCCCAGAGGCCTCTCTCCCTTTCCACCTGGCCTCCTCACTGCCCTCTAGTTGACACACATTGGGGTTTGCGGCAGGCCAAGAACAGGGAGGGGCTGTGCTGGTGTGGGGTGATGGGCGATCTGGAAATAGCCTTGGGGGAGGGCCCTGGCTCTGAAACTGGCATTGAGGTGTTTGCTGAGCTTATAATGCCTGGCACTCGACAGTCAGAAAACGGAGGCATCTTTGCAGATCTAATTAGTTCTCCTTCCCAGGGAGGCCCACTTGCTTAGGGTGTTCACTCCTCTGGATTGGAGACTGTAGTACTATCCACACAAACTTTTACTCTGGACTAGTTGGGTGTTTCCTCTGGCTGGGGCTCTGTGCTCTTACTGGATCCTGCAAAGGTGGGCCCTAGGATCGTTTTTGGTCTGGAAGTGGGCCAGTCGGCCATTCACATATAGTAGCCTTGCCACGTCTGCCAGCCTATGATCCCCACTTGTGCACATGTCCCAGGTGATGAAATACTGGTCATCAGGGGCAGGAGCGGTAAAATGGGAGAAGCAAGGAGAGGTATCCATAGTGCAGGGGTCAGAGGTGAAGCCATGAAGGGACCAGGTGCAGGCTGGTTTTCCCTGAAGTCATCTTCCTCCCTACTGGGAGGATCTCCCTGAGTCAGCCTTGGCAACCCATAGTGACAGGCTCATGCTTTGACTGTTGTGACAGGTTTGTGGCCTCCCCGCCACCCTCAGGCAGCCCAGGGCCTGCCTGGTTTCTGACTGCCTGATCTCTGCCCAGCAATCTGGCAAGGGTCCCCTTTGTTCATAAGGGTCTGGCCTGTATGCTGTCCACTGTGTTTACAGAGCTTTATTAAAGATGAATAGGTTCATGAAAGAAAGTGTCTCAGGCCAATAGTGGGCAAGAGGGAAAACATTCTTAAATTTGCCCAAAGTTCCTGGGTGCTCTTCGGCCTCTGTAGGGAGCTGCAGACACCTTTTAGGGCTGGTGCTTCCCCCGTGTGCTGAGCTCTGCCAGCCCCAATCCCTCATCCACTGGGCCTGACCCTCTGGCTTTGGCTGCAGACAGCCTAGGGTGATGAGGGTAAGAAGGCAGGCACAGCTCCCCAGCTACTCTGACCTGTGTGATGGGAACACTTTGTAGGTATACTTGTAGCCAGTTGAAGCTGACACCTCCTCCCCTAGATTGCATCTGCCCTATCAAGGTCACCAATAGCCTCTGACAACCATGGGCCCATCCAATGGCTCCAAAAGACCTCAGAAATGGGATGATTCTATACCAGCCCTGTAAGATATCACAAAAGGCAGGGTGAGGTACAATAGTTAGGAACACTGATGCCAGTCACGCAAACCAGGATTTGACTCCAACCCTGCCATCTACTAGCTGGGTGACTTGGTAAACTAAACTCTTGGCCTCAGTTTCCTTATTTATAAAATGGGATTAATAATATCTACCACTTCAGAAGGTTGTTGTGAGGATTAAATAAAATAATATTTCGTACTTAACACAGTGCCACATGTTACAGCTACTATAATCTTTACCTTTGGGGTGCATAAGGGCCTAAAAGGGGCCCTGACAATCCACCAGTCTAGGGACAACCTGCTTTGTCCTTTTGACCCTGAAGATCTATTTATTTTGAATCCTCACCTGAGGATACATGTCCAGACTGGGGACTGAACAAACCTGCAACCTAGTTATGTGCCCCCGACTGGGAATCAAACCCGCAGCCCTTGTGATGTAGGGGACAATGCTCCAACCGAGGCACCCAGTTGGGGTGATCCTGAAGATTTAGATCACTATGTATTACTACTTTCCTTCAACCTTTCACCGGAAGTGGAAGGCACTGGACCTTTAAATAACGAGACCACCTGAGAATAGAATCATGGCGCCTGCCCGGCCAGGCGTGGCTCAGCGGTTGAGCGTTGACCTGGGATCCAGGCGATCGGGGTTCGATTCCCGGTCAGGGCACATGCCCGGGTTGCGGGCTTGATCAATGACTCTCTCATCATTGATGTCTCTCTTTCCGTCTCCTTTCCTCTCTCTGAAATTAATAAAGATATATTAAAAAAAGAAAAAAAGAGAATCATGGCGCCTTAGCTATGGGCCCATTTTTGGCCCTGCTTACAGTCTAGGCTTCAGGTTTGTTTGGTCTCCTGACTTAATTGTCCTAGACTCCAGCTGCCTGACCAGTGGCTCTCTAGGCCTGGCTCTCAAGGACTACCCCATTTGCTAGAAGATTAAAGGCATTGGGGCAGTCTCTATTGCTTGCCTAGGGCCTGGTGATGGGGCTGGCAGCTGTGGGCCTGCTGCCCTAACGATCAACAGGACACTGCTGTGGGAATGTGAAACTGGTGGAATGGTCACCTGATACAGGGAGGGGTAGGAAGGAATAGTACGCAGAGTGTCAGATAGTATTTGTGGGCCTTTTTACCCTGGAAACATATTTCTCAGGTGGGTCAACCCCACCTGTTCTCCAAAACTAGGCAAGAGAAGGAAAAGCTAGGGGAGGTGGTTTGCTCAGAGCTGAAGATGCTGGAAATGGGGGAAGACCCTGTTAGTAATGGGGAGGGAACAGGCATTCCCTTTCTCCAGTTCTCCATGCCTTCAAAGAGACCAGTGATTTGATTTATATCCAGTGCTTTATTAAACATAAATAGTCTCACAAGAGGAGAAATAAGTGTGTCCCCAGGCCAACAGAGAGTATGTGTATGTGTTTATGAGAAAGAAATGTGTGAGGTCCCTGATCTGTGCTCTGAAGAGGTGGTCAGTCAGGCAGGGCCTGGGCCAACCTGTAAGGCAGATGAGGGTCTCTGTCCTAGGGGATTCACTGTTCCTGGGTGCCCCAGGAGATGTAGTCTGGCCGCGTGGCGGCATGGTACTCATCGATGAGCTGCTGCACAATCTCCCTGGATGTGTCCAGCTCATCAAAGTTCTCCTTGAAGATGTCCTCCTTGCGGAACTGCTCCAGGAAGGCCTCCCGCTTCCGCAGCTTGTCATACTGGCGACAGGTCCGCTCAAAGAGCTTGAGGTGTGCAGAAAGCAGGGGTCAAAAAGAACTTTGAGGAAAAATATGGCCCAGAGAGCCAGGGAACCAAGGCTGGGCTATCTTCACAGTAAAAAAGCCAGAAGCAGAGCAGCAGGGATGTAGAGAGGTGAAGCACAACCAGGAAAATTATTATGGGAAAATAGGTGCAAACTGTGAAACTCACCGAGGAGATGCTGGTGTGGTTGGCCATCATGAGGCCACTGACCCGATGCGCAGAGGGCAGGTAGGGAGACTTCCTCGACAGGGCCACTTGGATGCTGGCTGGGCCCCAGGGGATAAAGTTGGCCAACTTCCGTTCCCGGATCCTCTGCAGGCTCTTGTGGACCTAGGGTGGGCACAGGGGTGGTGGTGGTGGCCTCTCCTCTACCCTTGCAGGTTTCAGGGGTGGAGTGAAGGGGCCTCACCTACCTGAGTGGGATCCACCTCCCCCTGGATGATGTTGAGGATGGCGATGTAGCAGTGGTTGGTCTGGCGATCCCGGCCAGTGGACACCATTACATTCTTGGGCTGCAGCAGCCGCCTCATGACATCCAGGACCGTGGTCTTCCTCACGCTGGCCACCTGAGGGGACAGTGGGCCACAGGGACCAGGCCAGCACTCAGGGCACAGTCCACAGATGCATGGGCAGAGAAGACAGGCAACACATGTCCTGCACCAGACTTGGGGCAGTATGGCCTCTTTGGGGAGTGTCTTTAGATTCAGGTCTATACTGAGCCTCTGCTGTGGGATCAGGAATCTTAACCATCCTCAGCTCAGCAAACTCATGCCCCTGTGCAGGAGCATAAGTAGATCCCATTCGGCCCAAGCCCTGCAGAGAGTCAAAGACAGAGGACAGAGGAGAGCAAGGAAGTTGTATAGTCTGTGCCAGTCCCTGAGCACAGAGCCTCCTGGGGCAGCAGGGAGAAGAGAAAGGCGGGGTTAGAGCCTCTGGGCCCAGGGCAGTTGGGCCTGGGACACTGAGGGCCGCTCTTACCGACTGGTCCGTGGTGAGGGGGGTGTAACCAGTCATGAGGAAATGGAGCCGTGGTGTGGGAATGAGTGAGGCGATGAGGCCAATGAGGTCGTTGTTCATGTAGCCAGGATAGCGCAGGGTGGTGGTGCTGGCTGACATGATGGTGGACACCTGGGGACAGGGATGCCAGGTCATGGGTCTTGGCCCGGTTGGGGGTGCTCCCTTCCCCAGACAGCATTCCAGTAGGGAAGGATTTTAGTCCAAGAGTCCAGGAGTGATGGCTCACCAGCTGGTTGATCTGGGAGAAGGATGGGTTCTGGATGTGTAGGCGGTCTGTGGCGATGCGGTTTAGGGCTGTGTTGTCCAGCACTACCTGGGGGGATAGATGAGGGTGGCAGATTTTGGGGATTAGAAAGAACATGAGCTCTGCCTGAGCCTGGGCTCTAAAGCTTAATTTCCCTTAAACCTTATAACCAGAAAGACCCATCCAAAAGGGATTTGCACAGGAATAGGGCCCAGGAGGCCTTAAAATGGAATTTTTAAATGCATGAAAATGATGAAACAGTTGGGGGGGTTGGGAGTAGGCAAAGGTAAAATCGACTTACCACACAGTCTGCATTCTGGGTCAGCCTCTTGAGTGTGAGCAGTGAGTTATAGGGCTGGACTACCACGTCACTCATCTCATCCTGGTTGGGGAACACTGAGTATGTCTGTACCAGCTTCTTGGGGTACCTGGTGGGGGTTGGGAGAAGAGAGTCAAGGCAACGGATTGGAGACTTAGTAAACATGGGATTCCCAACAGCTGTCTGGAAGCAACTAAGTCTGGACGGGGAAAATAGTATGGGGCCATAAGATAAGGAGAGAAAGGAGACTTGAATTTGGAAGTCTATAACTTTCCCAAATGGCAGAGAGAAATCTTAGGATCTAGGGTTCCAAGTTCAAACTGTCCAGACTCTCCCTAAACCTCCATCTCTTCATCTAGGGCCTGAATTCTAGGTTCCGGTTCAAAGCCCCAGGAGTGGACCAGGTTCTCAATCATTGTATCTTGACTTTCCTCACTACAGGAGGAACTAGAAGGTATCTTTCCTGCTCCAGTGAATAGGAAGGTATATTTGGAGGGAATCCAGGTTACTTGGAAAACCACGTCCTCCCAGCCCCTCAAAACACAGACTTACCTGTCGTTCAGCCGTTCTAAGAGGTAGGAGCCCAGGCCAGAGCCTGTCCCCCCAGCGATGGAGTGACATAGCACAAAGCCCTACATGGGAAAGAGGCAGTCAGTGTCGTGGTATCTTGTGGCAGGATTCAAAACTGAACCCATCTCACAATTTTTTGGAGTCCTATCTTCCTGAGGCCTCTCCTCCACTTCCCTCCCCCAACACACAGAACTTAGGAGACTCTGTCTTATTTCTCAGAAGGTCTGGTGGCTTCTAAAGGGTGTTACTAAGCCTTCCCTATGTTGGTTCCCACCAGCATTCCTGAGACACTTACCTCTAGACTGTCACTGCCATCTGCTTCCCGGTCTATGATGTCAAAAATGTCCTCGTGGATCTTCTCTCCCTGTACAGACATGGGGAGGGTCAGAGTGGCAGGACCATGAGACAAGGACTCTGATATCAGAATAGCCACCCTTAATTCTCCTTATAGCACCTAAAAGTTCTTTTCTGGAGCAAGGCGGCCCTGATTTTTATTTGCATTGAGAAGTTAGGAGCAGGCACTCTACATCCAGACTGCCTAAGTTCATATATTACGTCTAGTTCTACTTGGCCGAGTGACTCTGGGTAGGTTACCTAATATTTCTATACCTGTTTCACCTGTATAATGAATGTAATAATACAGGTCCATAAACCCTTATCTAAAATCTTTGGAGCTTATGTTTAGAATATTTCAGATTCTAGAAAGGCAATATGGTACATATGATGTATGTTCAGCAAAACACCAGTAGGGGTATGATCAAATATATTAATATTTCTGCAAAGAAAGATATGAGTAATGACAATAAGTTGGATAGAAACTATAAAATAGCCTGTCTCCACTGAGAGTTGGTTTTGCTGCTAAATGAGTTATAAATCATCTTTTGCTTTCAGATTTTTTGGGGGATTCTGGAACGGCAGATAAGTAAGTGTCTGTGGGTTTTGGAGAGGTGTAAACAAGTTAATATATGTAAAGCACTTAGTATGGCCTGGTACTAGCTAGTGTAGTCTCTTAATAATGTTACATAGTTGACTTAGAGAAAAGAACTCCCCTCAGCCATGTCTCTCCCCTCCTACTGTCTGATTTCATCTCTCCAGGAAGTCACAGGGCCTGTCCCCACACAGGAAAGGTGTTGCAGGTCCTGCCAGGGAACAGCAAATTACCTGGGAGAATCCACTGGCCCAGTTGTTGCCAGCTCCTCCTCCATGCTCGGACAGGTAGATGTTCTCTGGGTTGTAGAGCTTGGCATAGGGGGAGTTGAGGATGGAGTGGATCACCCGGGGCTCCAGGTCCAGCAACACAGCCCTGGGGATGTAGTGCTCATCGTCTGCCTGTCAAAAGGAGTCCAGGACAAACCAAATCAGAAAAGGCCTGCCCAGTCCCCTGTCCTCCCAACTTTGGCTCCTGCCTGCCCTCCCTCCTCAAGCCGGCCACCCTGGGTGGCTGTGCCCAGAGAGTTTCCCAGTACCAAGCCTCTGCCCTTCCCTTCAGGCCCCCTGGGCAACTGCCGGCCCCGGCCAAGTCGCTGGGAGCACCTGGTAGAAAAAGACGTCCTTGCGGTCAGTGCCCTCGGTGGCGAATTCTTCCACGATGCCCTCGGGGCTGATACCATGCTCGGCGCACAGTTGTTTCCAGAACTCGAACCCAACTGGGGGGGAGGAGGGATGGGCAGGGGTGAAAGAGGATATCTGGGTCTGGGCAGGTTCCAACTAGGAGCTGGGCGATATAGCGCCTGAGTACAGGGATAGGAAGTCAAACTTCAGGAGTCTCCCACGACAGAGGAATAGGCTGTATGCCGACGCCTGGGCAGGGAAAGGCCCCTCCGGGTTGGGTAACTGGACACTGGGGCGGGCATGTCCCGCTTTAGGATTCTGGGAGGGCAGATGGGAGTCTAGGATTCCACAGTGAGGTCCCATTTAATCTAGTGAGCCTGGCTAATGGAGGGGGCGGGGGTTCGCTCACTCTGATTGCCGCACTGGCCCAACTGTAGGGTGATGATTTCCCTCGGCATCGCTCCTCAGGCACCGGCGCTTCAGCCGCTCCCGCTAGCAAAGCCGCCGCTCGCCAGCCCGCTCACCGCACCACGCAGGCGCCAAACAACCCGCTCCGCCCACGAACTTTCTCCGCTCCAATGAGAAGTGAGTTCTGGAGATGGTACTTCCTTATTCGTTTGGCTTCAGTCATGCAAACTGCGCGTGCGCAGCTCCGGTTCGGGCTTAGAGCCCGGGAGATCCGGAGGTATTTTTGACGCAGCGTTCTTTCCTCTGGGTGGATGGGAGCTAGAGCGTCTGCGCAGGCGCTGTCAAGGAAAGCCACCTCCCCCGCCGAATCGCGCATCTGCGCAGTTGGTGTTATTGTGATTGTCGGGCCGTGGCCCCGGATGTGGTGGCTGCCAGGGGCTGATGGCGGAGGCTGAGGGGGTTGCCGCGGTCCCAGGCCCATCTTCGAGGCCGACTTTCAGGGGCCGCGGCGCTATGTCAGGCTCCTTGGAGCGGGACCAGCAGGTTGAGGCGGCGCAGCGGGCCCTGGTGGAGGTGCTAGGGCCTTACGAGCCTCTGCTGAGCCGGGTGCAGGCAGCACTTGTGTGGGAGCGGCCAACCAGGAGCGCCCTGTGGTGCCTGGGGCTGAACGCGGCTTTCTGGTGAGAAACTAGACCCTCGGAAACCCTCCGGGGCGCGAACTCGTCAGGTTTCTCTAGGGCTCCACCTGTCGCCTCCCCTGTTTTCTTCGCTGCACTAACTCCTTCCCATACCTGCCTAATGTTGCCTCACTTCCTTCCACTCTATCCCGCGGGTAGCCTTCGGCACCGCAGTTCTCCGCAGGCCTCCCAGGTGTCTACCTTGTATTATCTACCCCCGCACCCTCGCCCCGCACATCTGGCAGGAGCTTCTGGTAATATCTTGAGCCGCCCGCGGTGAGCTAGGGCCCCTCCTTTTAGGCAGGGAAAGCTGTGGCCCTTTTAAGGCCATCACCTCCTTTTCTCTTGTCTACTCAAATGTGGTTTGAAGGCTGTTTCCAGAGATGTTAGTAGTTGTTATTGTTATTGGGGTACATGCGTGAGGCGTGAGGTCTTGAAAAGGTATCCATAGGTGTGATAAGAAAACAAGCCTGAGCGATGGGAATTAGAATTAGCATGTTTAGATGTACTCTCGCCCACTCAAGGAAGTTTGTGGAGCCTGAGCGTCAGTGAGACCCTCCAAAACTGCTACTTGGAAATTATAAGCTTTTAAAGAACAGTTATGAAATAGTGATTGTGAGATTTCACCCTTTTGAAAGCCACTTAGGATTGCAGCTCCTTCCTGTTCCAAGGAAATAGGCTTCTTTAGCCATGGTATAGAGGCAAGGAAATTGAGGATGTCTGATAGTGTGTGTGAGTTTTCTTGAGCTGGAAAAGGGCTGTAAATATACTTTAAGAATCTGTATGTATCTTGCTCTGTGAAAATGAAACTACTGCTTCTCTTAGTTGTCATCACCTAAAGTGGACTTAGGTCTTCATAAGATCTACCTGAGCAGATCTAGGGAAGTATTATCGTTCAAATTCCCAGGGAACTGGGGTGGGGGGTGAGGGGGTGGGGCTTCTACAGCTGAATGAAATAAGGCTATTCTGGATGAACCTGAAACAGGACAAGTTACGTGTTTCCAGAAATTTTTGGTTTTGCTCAAAATAGCTTTCCTCTTAAAATTCTTGATTATAAAACCAAAACACTTATTATTCTTTCTCTGAAAGAAGATTTTTAGTCAGTTGTAGCACAGGGTTTTTGAGTTCATTGACAGGAAGACACAACGTTTAACTATAAAGTTAATCCTCTCAGAGTTTGAAGGAGACTCAGGTTAAAGTTGTCACAGTAACCTTTGCCATTTGTTGCTTCCAGAGTCTAGCAAACTTGATAATAAACAACAATCTTTTTTTTTTTTTTTTTTTTTTACAGCAGTCCTCATTTTTTTTGGAGGGGGGCGGGCAGGTAGTGCTTCTTCTTTGAACCCCAGGTACCTACTTCTCTCCTGTTGTTCTTGTCAGAAACCCGTAACCTCTCAGAAGTGTTTACCAAAATGACCTTTTTTCCTTCTGCGTCCCTATCCCAACCCCAAAACCCAAACCCCAGACCCCAGACCCCAGACCCCAGACCCCAGACCATCCAGTCAAAACTTCATTTCCTACATTGGGATTGTACTCATAAAAAAGAAATTGGTCCTCAATAAACCAGTTTTGTATCAAAGTGTGACTGGCTAATATATAAAAACTTTATCAGGATTTAAATGAATCCTGATAAACCAAGGGTTTATTAATGCACATGGACCAGTAGCATGTAAGTTGTTATTTTTGAGGAGGGGACTTTCTACATGCCTCTTGCCTGAGAGATTTTTGAAGTAGAATGCAGGTAGAGGTCTAGTATAAGGAGCTGCTCTGACAGAGACACCTCTAAGTGTTACAGTGTTAGCCTTAATTTGTTCATCCCCAACAGTGTTACTAAATTTTATTAATATGCTATGTTTAGAATCTCACTCAGATCCCCACTTTTCTACTCTTGGTCCCTTAAAGCATTGTTGTGATTGGTCTTTATCTCTGGCATTTCCCGGTAGCTTGCCTGTTCTGTATCCAGAACAGTTCCTCTTGTTACGTTCCCCATCACACTCTTAAGTAGGTGGGAGAGAGATATAGCAAAATGAGGGTGTGACTCTTGACACTGAAAGCAAATGGGTATGCCATTTATGGAAAGGACTCATACTTGTGAAGGGCACAGAATGACTAATAGTGTTAAGGCCCAAGAAGCTAAGGTAGTTTGGCATTGGAGTTCACAGGATTGTTTGTTTTAGTAAATAAATACTCTTCCAGGAAGGTAGTTTGAGATTTAAAATGAAAGTTAGACTTCACCTTCCAGTAGCATCACATTGAATATAGATGTTGACATTTCACTTTGGAATGTCGAAGAGTGACTTTAATTCTTGGACATTTTAAGTGTTTAGGAAACAAAGGCTCAAGTCAGAGAGAAATCACATCTGAAATATTTTTCATTATTTGTTTTGAATTATGATATATCACTACCTGGGATGTTTTATTCATTTTGCAGTATTAGAAGATTGGGTAGGAGTACAGAAAAACCAGAATTCAGGAAGGTGACTTAACTTTCAAAGTTCTCAGTGAAGTATTCTCAGTGAAGGTTTTTATGTACCTATGAGTATGCTCTCTTACATCGTAATAAAAACAACATAAAAGGTAGAGATAGATGTAGATGCTTTGCCACCACAGTATTTCAAGGCTTTCAGTTGTAAAAATTTTTCAGGCTTCAGAGAAATTATGGTGATCACATCAGAGATCTTTCAGCCCATTTTTCTTCTGGTCACTGATATGTTATTATCACTAGGATCAGGCCTTCCTTTCCAATTGCTTGTGTGTGTTTTTTTTCTTCTTTTTCCACCAAGTTGCTTGTATTTTCATTCTCCTCAAAGTCACCTATAAATGAATGATTTGGGAGAAGTGGATGAGTCAGCAAGAGTGTATCCTGACAGGATCAGGAAAGAACATGCTTGAGTAACTTTTTGGTTTGATTCAGGCCTGGTAGATATGGGCAGGACAAAGGAACCTGGGAAGTGTGTGAGCACGTGGTGACCGCTGGGGCCTAGGTGACCGCTGAGCTGCCTTCCAGTTCTCAGCATTCTGTGATTCTAGGTGGTCTTTAAACGACAGGTACTGATTTAGAGCAATCACAAGCTCATTCCCTGTTAGGATCTGCTTTTATAGTCACTAGTCTGAGTTAACCATGCACCATATTCTAGAGAATGTTATGGAATCTATTGTTTTTACAATTGAAAAAACCCCCACACGATGCCCCCCATCTCTCCAAATTAAAAAATGGCCCCAAAAGTGATTAAAGATATATAGCAATTCTGATTTTTAAAAGGTTAGAATTTGCCTGGCCAGGCGTGGCTCAGCGTTTGAGCGTCGACCTAGGATCCTGGCGATTGGGTTTCAATTCCCAGTCAGGGCCCATGGGTTGCGGGCTGCAGCTGATCAATGACTTGCTCATCATTGATGTTTCTCTCTCTCTCCCTCTCCTTTCCTCTCTCTGAAATCAATAAAGATACATTTAAAAAAAAAAAAACACAAAACAAAAACCCAAATACCAGTGGCTAAAAAAAAATAAAAAATAAAAATAAAAAAAATAAAAGCATAGAATTTGAGTAAAAACAATAGTGAGAAACGGGAAGTGCGAGGGAGGGCCCATTTAAGTAGAAACATTTGTGCCGTGAAAAAAGTTTACACCTCAAATTTCAGATGAAATCTGTTTAACAAATGTTTCTGATGATAGTCTTTGGAGGGTTCTTGTTGCTTTTTGTAGCCAAGAAGACTCCCAAGGATGCCTTGGCTTTTTTTGTTTGTTTGTTTTGCCTCTCTTTTGCCATCAGCTTTTATCTGTTTTAATTATAAGGATGGGTGCTTTCTGTCCATTAACATAAGGTAGTCAAAGCAGCTAGTTGGTTTCATTTCTGGTTTTGTGCAAGCAGTAACTATCACTACATGACAGGCTGAGTTAATTTTTTTCATTCTAATTTACAGTGGCTCATTAACTAGACAGCCACAAGTGCTGTACGATAATGGGCGTTTTGTCCCTATAGGATGGCATGGTTCTGAAGTGCCACTGAGACAAGCTTACTCTGTAATAATGAAGGAACCCAGCAATAGTGTCTTCTTTGATTGAAAATAGACGTGATCTTTATTTTGTTTGATTATAGCATAAGCTTTTGATTATAGTAAACTCCAATTTACCTGTACTAAAATGAGGATCCTATAGTTAACCTCAAAAAAATTGTTTAGTTTTGGAATTTCTCATGACTTTTCTGGATACTAAACTTTTCCCAAGGAATAGTTTATTTAGACTGATAATTAATTGGATTTTAGCTACTAATAAAGGGGAGGGACAGTTTACAAAGCACAAATAATAAGTCAATGGATATATAAATTTTTACTCTCATTGATAAAAATTCTATGTAAATAAATGACAATGAATTACTTTATTGCTTATTAGGTTTTTAAAAAATTATTTATTTTAGATAGAGGAAGGGAGGAGGAGAGAAAGAAAGAGAAACATCGATTTGTTGTTCCACTTATTTATGCATTCATTGATTGATTCTTGTATGTGCCCTAACTGGAGATTGAACCCCCAACCTTGGCGTATCAGAACGATTCTCTAACCGACTAAGATACTGGGCCAGGGCCTGAAACGTTTTTTATGGAAACTTTAAAGCATGTATAAGTAAACAGAATAATATGTACCACCATATACCCAGCTTTAAATATTTTCACCTCATGGCCAATTTTCAGCCTTGTATACCCCAATTGTTTCCCATCTTCTCCTTGAATTTGAGGCAGATTCTAGATGTCATATCATTTAATCTGTGTTTCAGTATGTGTCTCTGAAAAATAGACTTTAAAAAAATACTACTACCACTATCACATGTAAAAAATTAATGATTTCAGTGAGTGTTCAAATTTCCAGTTTTCTTACAAATGTCATTTTGTTTTTTTTAAAGCTGTTTGTTTGGGTTGTGATCCAAATGAAGTCCACATATATTTACTTTGTTGGTTTCCTTTCAGCCTTCTTCCTCTTTGCAGTGTATTTGTTAAAGAAACCAGTTTGTCTTGTAGTGTCCTATGGACTGGATTTTGCTGATTGCATCCTCATCTGTGGCTTAACATGTTCATGTTTCCCTG
This sequence comes from Miniopterus natalensis, assembly GCF_054644295.1. NCBI lineage: Eukaryota > Metazoa > Chordata > Mammalia > Chiroptera > Miniopteridae > Miniopterus > Miniopterus natalensis. The sequence continues at coordinate 22,959,394 of NC_142097.1, forward strand.
TGCTCTGTATTTCCTGTAAATTGGTAGTTGCATCTAGAGGCTTGATCAGATTTGGGTTCAAAAAACTTTTTTTTGTAAGACTATTTCATAGATGGTGTATTAATTTCATTTTTATTTTCTTGATTACTTATATTTTCTAAACTTTCTCCAATCAACATGCTTGGCTTTAGAAATAAGAAAAATAAATATCTTAAGAACAAATTGCCCTGACCAGGTAGCTCAGTTGATTAGAGCGTTGTCCTCATGCACCAAGGTTGCGGGTTTGACTGCAGTCAGGGCACATGCAGGGATCAATGCTTAAATGAGTGGAACAACAAGTCAGTTTCTCTCTCTCTCTCACCCCCCCCATCTCTCAAATCAATTTAAAAAAACACACAAGGAAAAATTGATTGTGAGCTCACAATGGCTAGGAGTAATGGCCTATGAGCAGTCTCCAGGTTGAATAATTCACATATGACTATCCAGAGTTGACTACATTTGTAGTTGTTTTTGCTAAGTTTGGAAGTTCTCATGCTGATTATAGTTGCTGAAAAATGTTTTTCATGTTGTCTTACCAAATTTGTACACTGTTAAAGCTGCATTTAAATTTTTTGGCCTGTGTGAATAGACATTGCAAGATTAAGCTAATCCAGAGGGATCGTCCCTTATTTTTCTTCCATCCTTTACCTATAACCAGGCTCAAAAGTACTTTATGTTCAGTACTTTTACATGTCAAGGCCTCAGTTATGTCTTGTCCTTGCACATAGTTGCAGTGGTTTTTACAGGTAGGCTTTCAGGTTACCTTCATAAAATGGCATTATGTGACCCTCATTATATCCAAAACACATCTTCTGAGATTGATATTCCCTTTTTGGTTAGGAATTTAGTGTCGAGGGCTGGTAGGAAAGGACCACACACTTATCTATATTCTTTTATATTTCATAGACACCTGAGGGAGTATTGGTACTGTCTGGTTACCTTGGAGGGATCAACTCTAGTGATTTGAGGTGATCTTTCTATTAATTAAGTTTTTATCTATATGGAGGAAAGTGTTTTCCCAAGAAATGTCGTTTTATACCACAAAAAAACTCTTCTTCCTCAGAAGTTCCTACTTTGGCTTGTTCAAGAAAAAAATACATCTAGTCCTAAAATTTGGCTTATGGACCAGAATTAATCTTGTTCAAGATGTTAGCCTTCATGACCCAGAAAATACACCCTTTGTAAAACTCTTTACTAATTCACCTTCAAAATCCAATACCCTTTGTCATAAAAGGCCCTTCATGATCTGACTCCTCCTCCTCTCCTTGTACTCACTCTTTCCCTCTGTTTTTATGTTTCAGTTCTGTCAAACTACTTGTCTTAAATATGTCATGCCAGCTGGCTGTTCTCCCTATCTGAATGTCATCTTCTTCCCTACATCCTTTGGCCGTGTTTTCTTACCATTTGTCTTTCAGATCCCTGCTTAGATGCCCTCTTCTTTGTTATCATCATGTCATGTTATATTGAGACACACACAGACACATAAATACACTTGAGAGTAAGGTCCATGCCTTACTCGTTTCTATAACTGGACTACTTACTAGACCTTGGCATGTAATAGGCACTCAGCTGTTTGTGGGCTTAAGTTGAAGCGTAGGTGAGGGGCTGCCATCATCTTTGGAAAACTGACCTTTCTTAGGAGAGCTTAGCATCCTTCCCTACTCCAGTTTATATTTGTGTTAGTAATTATGGTCTGGGAAATGGAGATTGCAGACAGTCTGGATGGCCTCCGCAGGGAGCCCTTTCAGGTACTCTGGAGAAAACAGCAGTCTCGCCACCCCAGCTACTGGGACATACTGGGACATGGAAACAGCAGCACTGGGGGCTCTGGAGCCAGTATCCTTGGCCTTGTTAAATTTGCTTGTTTGTTAGGATGATGAACTGGCTTTAGAGAGAAGATTAATGGCTTGGAGAGGCTCTAGAGGCTTATTTCTCTTAAGCTGCTCACATTTTTAATTTTCATATATAATTACAGTATTCTTTCAGTGGTGGGGTGGAAAAATTGGAAAAGGGTTGTCACTTGTGACTGGATTTCTAAGTTCTTGTTTCATTTCATCCCTTATTCTTTATAGAGTTTTAAAAGTTATATAACATGGATTCATCTTTATTGAAAAAGTACAAAAATGTCTAGAGACAAAACTTAAAGTTCCTCTGCCAATCCCTATGTTTGTATGTGTATTCATATATATACACAGATAGAGCTTTTTAAAAAATATGATAAGGATTGTACTCTTGGTATTGTTCTGTGATGATGTCAAGCAAGTCATTAGGTCATATTGAGTTGAGAAGCTGTCATTTATAACCAACCCTTGGTAATACCCGTGTTTGATCAGTTGCTGTGATAATAGCTAATAACACTTTAGTAGTTCTGTTCAATGTTACAATGTATTAGGTGACCTGTATTTTCTTCTTGTCTTTTTTTTTTTTTTAAATATATCTTTATTGATTCAGAGAGAGGGAGAGAGAGATGGAAACATCAATGATGAGAGAGTCATTGATCGACTGCCTCCTGCATGCTCCCGACTAGGGATCGAGCCCACAACCCAGGCATGTGCTCTGACTGGGAATCGAACCACAATCTCCTGGATCCTTGGTTGATGCTCAACTGCTGAGCCACGCCTGGCCAGGCTCTTCTTGTCTTTTTAGCAGGATCAAGTATGATATTTTTCTAGATAATTAAGTATGCTGGTTGTAATACCTACAAACAATCCTGCAAGATTGATTATTGTTAAGTTACATATTGATGAGGAAACTGAGGCTTAAAGAAGTTAAGCTAATTTAATCAAGATTACATGACTAAGAGTGGCTGACTGTTCAGAGAATCAAACTCAAGCCAATCTAACTTTAAAAGCCATGCCTGTCTGCCCTGCTGAACCATAGTCTGGTGATGCATTCAGCTTCCTGCTTGATCTTAGAACAGTGTTCCTCAGACCATCTTCTGTGGTGAGGACTAGTGTTGTTTTTTTCATCAATCTGTTGCAAATCAATACCTTTGTAAAATACAAAATAAATGACTTACTAGACAAATTAAGTTTAAAAAGGCATTAACAATACAAGCCCAAATGTATTCTTAGATTCAAAATTACTTGGTCAAATTGCTATACAAATTTCTAAATGCTTTCAATTTCTGTACTTACTTTCCCACAGACTGGTGAAATCAGCCCTGGACTACAGATACTCTTCAAGGCACTGCCTTAGAGGATTTAGGGTTTTTTATAAGTATTTTACTGTGAGGATTTTTAAATGTATGCAGAGGTATAATAGTGCAAATGAAGAATCTCATGTACTATCACCCAGCTTTAGCAATTACCAACTCATGGTCAGTCTTATTTCAGCTTCTTTCACACTCTTTTCCTTGCCAAACTGTATTATTATTATTATTTTATTATTTTTTATTATTTTTAATCCTCACCCAAGGATATTTTTTCCCATTGCTTTTCAGAGAGAGTGGAAGGGAGAGAGAAACATCGATATGAGAGAGACATCAGTTGGTTGCCTCCTCCACACACCCCCACTGGAGCCAGGGATTGAGCCTGCAATCAAGGTATCTTGACTGAATCGAACCCAAGACCCTTCAGTACACAGGCTGACACTAACCACTGAGCCAAACCAGCTGGGGCCAAACTGTATTATTTTGACACAAAACCCAGATATATCATTTCATTCATAAATACTTTACTAAATATCTCTAAAATATAGGGACTCTAAAAATATAACTCCCATAACATTACACCTAAAAATATTAACAGTGATTCCTTAATATATTCAGATGTGCAGTCAGTGTTCAGATTTCTCAGATTGTAAATATCTATTTATGATTGATTCCTTCAAACAAGAACTAGATTTTCCTTCATTTTGTTAATGTGATACGTTACATTTATTGATTTTTGTATGTTGAACTACCTTTGCATTTCTGGAATAAATACTGGGAATTGATCATGGTGTATAATTGTTCTAATATGCTGCTGAATTCAGTTTTTTGTTTTTTATTGAGTATTTTGCATCTGTATTCATAAAGGATATTGATCTGTAGTTTCCTTGTAATGCCTTTATCTGGCTTTG